>NC_139319.1:17194833-17828762 GCF_056507025.1 Lutjanus erythropterus | reverse complement strand
ATCAAACACATTATTGTTAACTAGGAAGTGGCTGAATGCTGTTGGGTTGTCAAATATGTTGTTTTAGCTTGAAATATGGCCCAACGTCCCTCCAGACTTTCACTACCCATTGTCTCTTCAGTTGCTGATCAATCAAGAAGGAAATTAAGTAAAATTAAGATGATTTGTCAGATTATCTACATTTACAACTTGCAAGTGTAAGTGTCACATCAGAGGAAAATGGCCGCCATGTGAATATGGTGAATGAGTCCTAAAATTCATAAAAGAGTTAGCATATTAGAGTTTTTGGCTCAATGCCTGAACGAGATCCGTGGTCTGTGATTTTAAAGTTTTGTTCTACAACATATACATAAATATTCACTCGAGAAATATGATGGCGGTTGCTAAGAAGTGGTTAAATGAGACTACAGAGGTTGTCGGGGACATTAAACATCATCACCTGCAGTTGTGTAGTTTGTTCATGGTCTTCTGGGGATTGCATTTACACTTCAAAAATGATAAAAGTGATGGTCATTTGTGAAGATTATCTAACTGAACAAAACGTGTAAGTATCATAAGTATCACGGAGCTCATTTTCTACACTAATCCGCAATCCAACAGAAAAATCCCATTGGCTTTTTGTGGAGACAACCAGAGCTATGATTACTTCCAGGTTGACCTACAAAAACACGTCATCCCTGCAGAACTCTCACCTATAAGAACTTCCAATAAAGCATAGTAACATCTCTGTCAGAGCACCATGACAAGTCTTCCTAATGAGGCAGGAGAGAGGAGAGAGTTCAACAAACATTTTTACTTCAAATGTTGTAAACATTGTAAGCACATCTATATTGGATATGGTGTGTCCACTCTTTCAGCCTCATGCACTGCTATCTCTGTATAGAACGTGATGCTCTAAGAGCTGAGGCAAAGAGGAGAAAAAGGGGAGGTGAGAATGTTTATCTTGATCCATATTCTCACATTGATCAGTCCCTGGTGGAAGTGCGGCTCGCCAGAGACAATAATGACCCTGATCTGGGCACTCGGCATGTCTCTGTTTTGTTAAGTTCCTGCGTTATCGATCCAGTGGGGCTCTTGAGTGCTGCTTGGATTCACTCCCGGGGCTCCTCGCCTCGGCACACTGCAGTGACCAGGCACAAAGAAGGCTCAATTAGCACAGCCCTGCGTTGTCTGCTCCCCCACCTGCATGCGCCTTCAAAATCACTCCATCAACCGCCAGGGAGAGTGAGGGAGAAAAGACACAAGGACAGAGAAACAACAGGGAAAGACAGAGGGATGAAGGGAGGAGGAGAAACGGAGGAGAGGAAGGTGGGGAGAAGGTAAGGGTTGATAGTGTTACACCAGGGACACGGGAGCAACACCGAGGTTTCACCTCAAATCAAGACGCCGTGGCAGCAGCTCAGCCTCACGTCAACACCGCTGCCTCTGCAGCAGAGCATACATAACGACCTGGCTACAACGACACACAGAGGGAAAGACAATTTCCCGCTCTGGCAATGAATGCACACGAGCGAGTATTGAACTGACTGAAGGAGGAGGAAGAGATTTCTCCAGACCTCAAATTAACCCCACCACACCACCACAGTCGGCAGTGTATTCTAAGTGTCTGCCGGTGGCTCTTGGTGATAACGACACAGTAAAACTGACATGTGGTGGAATAATTCTCTGCTGAATCTGTCGAGGCAGTGTGAGGTCTCTGGGCAGCCATGACACCCTGTGATCCTAACTCAACCTGGCAGGTGCAGTTAATGCCGAAGCCACGTCGTCGTCGGCTGATTGAGACGAGGTGGTAGAAAGACGGCGCTGGCTAGAACGGGACGTTGAATCATAATCAAGCTGACCGGACTGAAGCAGCTTCTGTGAAGGCTGCTCCAACCTCTGCAGGGGCAAATGCACACACAACATAAACCTCCAACTAGAGGCATCAGATTTTCAATATGAGATAATTGTGGCCAAAGAATTCATAACAATGATATTATCACAATGTATTCAGAAAATCTGAAAAAAAAAATGCAATCAGCCAAATTCATCTTTAACTTTGGTTAGTGTGTGTTTTGTCTCTTTTTTTGGCAAATTAATTACTCTCAAAATGTGTGTTAAGTGCAGGGATGTGGTGAGAGTCTGCAGCCACAACTGTGACTGATGTAAGAGCATACAGTACGTTTTATTTACACAATACTCTCATGTGTATTATTAGCATCAGTGATGGACTGAGACCAAAAATCAGCCCTGACATTTGCAACAGACCGGTCCTATTTTCAAACCTATTCCAAACCTCACCCAAATGTAAACATTACAACTGTAAAAGGTGATAAGGGATAAAAATCATACAGACTGACCAGATTGGAGAAATTCACAACACAGACCAGGCACTATATTTGTCAGAGTCCCTGATGTATATGGATAATAATTTAACACAGCCTGAGAGCAGCAGAGCGCTTCTTTTACCCAAGTGACGCTGGAGTAACGTTAAATTTCATACCTGCTCTCCGCTTGCTTGATTAAAGGGATTGTGGGAGAGTGTATTTATTTAGAAGTACAACTGGCTCAATGTTAAATGTTTAGAGCTGCACGCATAAACTGACTTTTTGAATCAAAACCCTGAAAAACAAAATTATGATCATTTTTTATTATTATTATTTTTATCAATGCAATGGTGACCAATTCTGAGCAGCCCAAGTGGCCCTTAGTCAGGCGACAATTCTGGCGGTATATCACAACATCAGTATGATTTATGCAGGAAAAATGTATAAGTAGTTATTTATAAGTATTAACCCCACACTGTGGGGTTAATGTTAGCAGTGCTCTCCTCGCAGGTTAACATCCACACAGCTGTGCTGAATACGGTTACAAATTGCTCCTTTAGAGCAATATTATTTGACAGTTTATTCTAACACAACCTACATGCAACTTGACAAACCACACTGGTTTGTCATCTGTTCCGCATTGCTAATAACAATATGTGGGCCATTGGGGCATTAGTGTCAGGAGAGGGGAACGCTGGATCTGCGGCCCCGGCTAGTGGCAGATGGGTGTTTAACATCTTAGAGGCAACAGTTAACTGGTGTTGTACATCAGTTAAATATCAATTAACAGTTTAACTGACTCGTATTTTTGGTGACGATTAGCGGGGGTGGCAATGTTTAATCGACTAAAGGGCTAATCCCTACTATGTAGCTCATCAAATAATACATGTTGCCTGGCTTCACTCTTCTTTAACATCACTGTGATCTTGTCGTCCTTGCTAACATTATATAAAGGGGAAGTGCTGATTATAAGGGAAGTGCCATTGATTTTAACTAAATTTGGGATCTACACGTCACCGGTGTGTGAGTTAGATAGAACCTGCATGCAAGGTTCTTTTGTGCTCAATATCTTTTCAGAATTGAACCTATGCAAACCGTTGGAAACGATCTTCAGACTAAGTTCAAGTATAAATCTAAGAACATTTTTATAAACGAGGCCGCAGGTTAAGGTAAATCCTCCCCATCTTTTCCACACAAATAATAAAAAACCCATGAACAGTCCTCAACCCCTGGCCCACCCCTGCCCTGCCCCTCCTCTCCCCTGCAGCCTTGGCGTCACACTGAGCCGGGGCCAGAGATAAACCACTCAAGACGATGAGGATGATAATGGCAGACGCCGCAGCGCCTCAAAATTCAATCAGCACCGGGACGTCAATGCGGATGAGTGTAAAAGTGAAATATGCTCGCCGGCGTGTGTTAAAAGACGCCACACAGGGCTCACAGAAACAACAACAGGCGATGAAGAGGACGATGAGAGAGGAAAAAAAACAAGAAGGGGAGAGAGAAAAATGAAAATAATGTGTCTCTACAACTCTGCTTCCCGGCACAATCCCACTGGCATTCTGAGCAGCCCTACTTTAACCACAGACTGTGAATAAATTACCCTTTTGAACTCGGGGTGATTGCAAATGTGCCCCGGTTTCTCTTGAGACATGTCTGGCACTAACCCTCAGCTCTATGCTCCCAGCCAGCCTTGTCACAGAACCCCCATCCCCTCCCTCCCTCCCACCAACACCACACACACACTCAAGGCACACACACACAGCCGTGCACAACATCATAAAAGTTTTAATTCACCATAATTACGGGTGGAATTTTTTTTTGCAGCCAGCTACAAACTCGCCTCCCCCAACCCCCCCCCCACACTTCTCTCGCTTTCTCTGTCTAGGAATTTTCAAGAATCTCCTCATACTCTGAGATAAAAAAAATAAAAAAAAGTGTTACAGATGAGGAAGTATCCCGGAAAAAAAAAATGTAGTAGTGGCAGAAAAATCAGAGTAGAGATGGAACGGATAGAAACAGGGCAGAGACAGATATAGGGGGAGACAGAAAGGGAGGACGACAGTGGCACTGGGCAGGTTGAACAGCAGCCTGTGGGAGTGTGCTGATGTGTTTCAGAATGCTCATTATAACACATGGCCCATACATTACCCTGACAATACCCATAATTTATTAACTTACAGAGCAGCAACCAGGCCACTTTTCATAACCGCAATCCTTTGGATGCAGCTCTGACAGGCTACAAACTAAATATATATAAATAAATACCACTGTCACCCCCTCTCTCTGAACACACACACACACACACTGAGGACGACACTGCACTCTAGGAAATACACATGCTAACTAGAACCATAAGGGGTTCTTCAGCTTGTCCCCATAGGAGAACCTTTTATAAAGGTTCCACTTGGAACCCTTTCAGAGAGTTCTGCCTAGAACCCAAAAAACAAATAAAGTGTTATACCTTTAATCTGTGCAAGGTTTCAGAACACTCCATGAGAGGTTCTACAGAGAACCCTTCTGTGGTACAGTGATGTTCGAAGGGTTTTATATAGAATCTACCCAGAGGTTCTACACAGAATGTTTTATCTAGAACCCAGCCAATGGGTTCTCCCTGAGAACCCTTTAATATTCAAGGGGTTTTGTTTGGAACCAAGACAGGAGGTGTGTTTGGAGGAATCCTTTCTCCCAAAAAGTGTTCCCTGGATGACACTGATCCTTAATGGAACTCTTACAAAGAACGCTGGAGGAAACCTTGAAGGCCTTGAGGAAGTTTTAGGTAGAGCCTCAGCCCTTCAGGAAGAACCCTTTTGGAACCCTTCTTTCTAAGAGTGTACTTTCTGTAGCTGCCTGGACGCTGACTTTTTTAAAAAACAGAATTACAAACATTTTCCACACAGAATCATGACTGAAAATGAAATTTGTGTGCACATGCAGGTCAGCCAATCTCTCTTTTTTTTTTTTTTTTTGCCACAGAACACCTCGCACCTCACAAGCCCCCAAATAAATCTGACACCTCAGAACTACAGTCAGAAATGTTACGTCTGTGATCATTTCATTATAAAATGACACCAAGCTGTAAAATGACTTTGATTATTTTCTTAAAGGCAAACTGGTGGGGAGGCAGACAAAACTGTAGAAAGAGACGGGAAGAGAGGAGTGACGAAAGAGCATGTTTCATCAGAGTGAAGGAAGGAGGACTTTGGGAGCCAGCCAAACGTTCAGGGCTGATCTCCAGGTCTAAGAGAGAAGAGAGGGGAAAAAGTTTCAGCAGAGCAGTCAGCCTTAACTGATGTGTTATATATTGCCTGTCACTTTATTCTGCAGGAATATTGGGGCGTTGCCAAGCTCAAACCTGGACGGTATAGCAATCCATCACCTGCACTGTTACCGGCGTTGGTGGGTGGGGGTTGAAATCTCATCTTGAAGCTTGTAGCCAATATTCTAGCCACCCAATGCCGTTTATAAAAGGTACCGCTCCAAGGCCACCATCACGGACAGACCAGTCATCTAGTCATCCACACGCCATTGCCCCCCCGTCCTGCATCACTACACCAGAACGCAAACAGACTCTGCTCTGTGCTGAAGCTTAAACCTCAAATATTATCTGACTATTCAAATAAGAATCATCAGTAGCGTTATTCTGGCGATAATAACTAAATAAATAAGAGTTTGCTGTGATTAAATCATATTTCTGCTTTGTGGTAGTTATTTACAACCAGTTTACAACTCATTTTTTATTGTTAAAGGTCCAGTACAGCAGCACCACACAGCTACACATACTGTAAATCACAATGGATAACAAGATTTTAAATTAAACTAATTGTAACAATATATAATATAGGTTATTACCATCATAGACTCTAAAATGAGACTTTTGCTTGTGTTGGGACTGACTCTGGTACATTTTCACTGATTTACATTTTAATCTTCTGTCTTTTTTAACCTGGACCCTATTTTCCCATGCTTTTTGTGTATATGTGATTTGTGGGGAGAACAATTTTTGATAGCGACCCAATATTACAGTAAGATCACTGCAGTTGTCAGCCATAAGCAGAATGCAATGTAATCTATCCGTCCAACTGTGCACCAACATTGTGCGTCCACTAAAAGTGTTTGTTTTGCCACTGTAATGCTCAGATTGAAGTTTTAGATTGAATTTTATTGAAGTGTGAAAAATGATGATAAAATCACTGTTTCTTTAAACGGAGTCTGGTGGCTCTGAGAAGAGCAATAAATCAGCTGTTTCTCATATTGTTTACTCTGTAGAGACACTTCAATCAGGGCCTGTCGGTAGCAAAACAAGCATTTTCAGGGGACGAACTTTGATGGTGCACAATTGCCCATAAGGATTACATTGCAGCCCGTTTTGCTGCGGACAGCTGCAGTGGTTTTGCTCAGTACCAGACCGTTTTCAAAACCTATGTCCTTTAAGTATCAGGCAGTTGTACTTGTTGAAACTTGTTGTTCCTTTATATGTTCTCCAACTGCAGTTCAGAAGGAAATATAAATATATCATTTATTTGATAGCTTTTGGAACTAAACTATACCTTCTGGGGAAAGTTTGGTGGCACAGCATTGGCTTATGTCCATACAATAAAAACAAATACTGTTTCTAGACTGACGTTTGTACTGATCCTACAAAGTGTCATGCACACAGCCAAAAATGTTTTTTTAATTAAACAGTATCCCCTAGTTCTTTAAACATTAACTTTGCAGCGTTCCCTCTCAGATTATATTTGTCAGAGTACAACTTTCAGAATATGGTAATAACATCATGAACCAAAGAAACATCAATTCTAAAGCAAAAAAAAGACTTAGAAGTGTAAATCAAACTGCTCTCAGGCTGCTCACAGGTTTTGCCAAACATTTATGTTATTTTTGTTGCTAGAACTATTGTCATCATCACTCAATGAAATATGAGGTCATTGGGCAGCAGCCAGCAGAATGAAAGGAGGAGGCCTGTGGTGTGTAAGTACACAAAGGTCGCATACCCACTCTCATTCAATACCATTAATTCATCACAGGTGCCATAAAAGCAGCACACAAGTTGTGATTTTCTAGTTAACCTCGTCTGTAAGGGAGAATATTGTCCAATATATGATGATTTTAAATAAAAAAAAATCATAGTATATGATTTATTTATTATCAGTCAGAAGTTTATTAAATTAAAAATCAATTTAAGAAAAAAAAAAACTCTGAATTTTCCGTATGTTGTGAACCTCAATTTTTAAGCCTGTATTCTTTTCCACTGAGGACTCAGAGTCTGAGATATTAACAAATTAATGGGAGTATTATAAGCTTTTTCTTTCCACCTATTTCCCTCTAAATAGCTTGTGTAGTCAGATAACCGTCCCACTTGAATATGCTCATGACACTAATGTACGCAGACAAAGCATCCAAGCACACCAGCACTGTGATCGCATTCCAACACTGAAATACAGCTACAATCTTTTAATTCAAGGCCAGCGTTGCACCAGGCAGCATCCGTTCAAGCAAATCAAGCTAAGTGTATTGCGGATGTTTGTGAGTAATGAGGAATTTGGGAGTTTTTTGCTGACTAGGCATGTATGAACTGGGTGTGTGTGTGGGGGGGGGGGGGGTCGGGGTGGGGGGGGGGGGGGTCGGGGTGGGGGGGGTGGGGGGGGTGCTGTATGATGGTGTGCTTAAGAGCTGTGCCTGGGAGAGGCGGGGTGGTCACAGGGGGGAGATTAGGCTGAGGGGCAGTGAAGGAAAACCAAATCCATCTCCATCTCAGAAACATCCTAAAGCAGATTACTTCCTTCAGTGGGAGAGGAAGAGAGGGAGGAAAAGAGGGAGAGGAGGAGAGAAGCATGAGATGGATGAGGGAGCAGAGGAAGAGAGGGAGAGCAATTAGCATAGATGCAATTCTGGCACAGTCCTCTGACTTGATATTTGACCTTCTGCGAAAGTCTTGCCAAATATCGGCTGAGAAGCGCAGACGGACCATATGGCAAAGTGCTGCTGGAGGCTGAGTGCAGTGTGACTCCAAGCCTCCGTATGCTAATGGGGGAATGTAATTACAGTGCAGTATTCCTGTAGGACGTATATTTTACTAGCCCTCCATAGGAGTGGGTTTGCAGTGAGACAGGCCAAGCCTCAGTGGCTTCAGAAAATGCACTTTTTATCAAACAGTCAGGGAGCTATTGAGTGGATAGTGATATGGAACGGGCCCAGTATAACTGGGGCGGCGCTGCAATATGTCACTTTGTGAGGGAATCATTGGATGTTGATGAAAACGGAAAACGCTACAGTCAAATGTTTGAGAAAGAGTGGATCCACACTGAATCACATGTGGAGGAAAGCTGCTTGTCTGGACACGCCCCAGTCAGTGATGTCACAGCAGATGTTTTCCATCAGGTCACTGATTGGGGCGTGGCCTAAATTGCAAGAGGCTTGAAAGTTTTGCCTCATGTGAAATCAATATGAATTTATCCTTTAAATCTTTGCTCGAGAACTAACAGGTGAGATCGTAACAAACAATCTGAAATACAAACTTGGTTAATTTGATGCTGACCACTTTATGTGTTTGTGATTTTGATGAATTCATCTTGCATTTATTAGGCATTGACAGGAAACATGGATGAGATACACGGGGGATGTTGCAGTTATGACACAAACGACCAATCAAGGCAGCCGGAGATCAGCAACTCCGGTGTTCTGCAAGGTAAAAAATATTGATTTTGCCAAAGGAGTCTGGTGGCTTTGGAGAGAGCAAAATTTTTTGCTTGTTTAATGGCGTTTTTCCACCAAAAAAATGTAGTCCCTTTTTTTGTCCCCCAGCTAATAACACAAAAGTAAAATGGTTAATCTGAGAGGCTTCCTGCATTATATTCCATTATATTTTGAATTGTCACCTGGCACCTGAATGAAGGAATTGAAGTGTTTGATGCTCTGAATTTCCTGCAGGAGGTCCCCTGCTTAATATGCCCCCCCCTCCCAAATGCTGAAACAAAGCCTATGCCCTTGGATACCTATTCCATTTTCCTTTATGTGTGCCATGCAGGTGTTCAGCATTGAGTTTAATGACATCAGATGTCTGTGGAGATGTATCAGTATCCATAAGTAGTACAAACATATGGAAGCCCTACAGAGAATATAACAGGCTTTTAATGGTGGATGAAAGCAGACGAATATTTACTGTACTTTAAGTGTCCACAGACAAATACATTAATAAACACTGATATCTGCTTACAACTACATTATTGTGTGGTGTAAACCATGTTTATGAATTCTAAATAAGGGAGACAAAAACACCTGCTGCTAAATTTTGTTCAAAAAAAGGAAAAGCCAAAAACAAATTTTAGGCAAACCATTCAGTACTGATATAAAATGTTCATACTAAACATATTTGCATTTGTTTATCAACATATTCCTCATGTTTTACCTTCAGTATCCACTCCTTGCAGTAAGGTAAAGGGGCACATTCACGTTCGATATTTAACCCAAACCACAATCGTTCCCCAGGCTTAAAGGGCAACTCCGTCTGTGTTCTTTTCTGGGTTTTTTCAAATGGGGATGTAGGTTACAGAGCTGATATCCTCCCTTCCCTCAACCAAGAGGGTTTATATGTCACAGCGTCATCATGCAGAAACCTCTCAGGTCATGTGGGAAACCGTCTTTAGAAGGGTTTAGAAACCTAGACACTGGTAATGTTCAGATTTAAATACATGGGGAACACAATTGGGAAGCTACAGAATGATATAAAACTCTCAAAAAAAATAAAAAATAATAATGGACCTGCCCTTTAACCAAGTAGCCTACATGTAAAAGCACTTGAGACACAGTATGTAAAACCAAAGTCTGAAACCATTATCCTGACCTCTTCCCCACAACTCCTGAGCAGACCAATCAAATCACACACACACAAAAAAACATCGCAATTAAACACAATCAAGGCAGTGATTACGTTTCGTCCAAAATGCATTTTGCAAAGCAAATTAGGAATATAAAAATTAAGAATCAGTGGCAGAAACAAGACCTTAAAGTAACTGGCAAATAATTACAACTATCTCACCCAATAAAGCAGAAAAAATCTGACACAATGCACCGGTACAGTGACAGATACTATGAGCGACTTTCTGCTGCTGTAACACACACACTCAGATGCCATGCCTTTTTCATTTATCATGCATGGAAAATCCCTGCCCACACAGACGGAGGCTGAGCCGGCCCTCGTAGGAAGAAACCCAGGCAGCACCCTTGGGTCAGAGGCTGCAGACTGTAGCTGGGATCATCTACCTGCTACTAAGTACAACAGTGCCGGCCTCCATTTCAATTAGCCTCACCTAAGTATACTTGTCCAAGTAAAGCAATTTTACACCCAGTGCTGCTACAAAGCTAACGCTCCTTTGGGAGCCAGCCCTGTATGGGAGACAGCGGAGAGGCTTTCAGGTGCTGCTGAGATTTCAGGAAAACAAAACAAAGGCATGCAGTGGTGAGGTCAATTGAGCTCCGAGACGTGAAATCAGAGCGGTGCGAGCAGGCAGAGGGGGCAGGCGTTGTAGGATGGGAGCGGAGGAGGAGGGGGAAGATGAGCAGGACACGCGTTTGAGTGTGTAGATACCTGAGGGATCTGGTATGGAAATCCCCAATTTCTCAGCCAAGTTGCAGCCCTTTGAACAGTGGAAGACGTCAGCAAGCACGGCGAGAAGCCATGTGGGTGTAACGAAGCGAGGGCTAAGCGAGGCAACATGCTGCCAGTTCTCTGAAATGTTAAATTGAAATGCAAAGTAGGAGCAGGCCTTCTTGTTTTGAGCAGATTTCTCAGCATCTGTGTGGGAGCCCTTAAACTCAGAAGGTCTATATGCAGAGCTCTGCATATTTACTGTAAATCAACATAATATTTAGGTTAGGCTTAGAAAATACACACAGCTGAAGTTGAATCTTTAATTGCGCGCACGTAATGGAGACTTGAGTCAAATCTTTCTATGCATTAAAGTCGGTGAGTAGCAAAAAATTCAGTTCAGTAAATAAGATTTTGAATACACACAGACAGTTTGCACCTGCAGTGGCTTTGCTCTATATTGTGCTGCATATAGCGTCATGCTACTTATTAAGGCTCATTTATGCCCCCTTTAACGTATGAAAATAAATATGTCCGTTTCAAACCGTCACTGTCCAAATACTTTCATATGACTGTCATATCTGTCATATGTTTAATGTAATAAATCATAAACTGACCGTGATATGTCATCAGAGATTAATGAAACATGTCTGTCTGAGTTTCCTCCTTTGTGACTTCTATTCTGGCCCAGAACTTGTGTCGTTTGTCTGAGTTAAAATTAACCCTGAATGTTCTCCAACTGAGTAAAGGTCATTATTAATCTTTCAGAGGGAGCAGATGCTTATAACATTTAAACTGAGAAGTTTGTTAATGGAGTCTGGCAGGCAATGAGACAGGCAGTCACTGAACTCAAACTCCAGAATGTGTTATTTCAGAGCAGTGGGATTTTGTTTTCAGGATAACTTTACATTAACAGACAACTGACAGCTGATCAACTCACGGTGTAGGACTCGTCCTCGCTTGTTACTGTCCAATTTATAATGCTGCGCTCATCCTGCACTGCTGCAGTGTTCCTGCAGCCTGTCTGAGCCTCCTTGAGTCTGAGGTCTTAACAGGATTTCAACATAATATACTATGGCTCCAACTCGCTATTTGGACATTTTTGCACTGATTTTTGGATGTGCACTTATTACATATTGCATCTAGATTTGCAATGATTAATTGATTAGTTGTCAACTATTAAATGAATCACCAACTTTTTTGATAATTGATTAATCATTCTGAGTTGTTTTTTCACAAAAAACGTCTCTGATTTCAGCTTCTCAAATGTGAATCTTTTCTTTTTTTTTTACTCCGCTGTGACAGTAAACTGAGTATCTTTGTGTTGTGGACATAACAAGACATTTGAGGACATTATCTTGGGATTCAGGAAACACTCATCAATATGGAACTTTATGGACAACAACAAATAATCAACGCACTAATTGATAATAAAAATAATTGTCAGTTGCAGCTCTAAATAGATCCACTGCAGGCCACCGCTCAGAGTCAAAAATTACCCCAAACATAAAGAGTCGAAAGTTTGCTGACACCACCAAACATGGAGGACACTGAAAGGAGGTTGTAATAATGTACCTCTTGACAAAGAGGCAAAAGCTGAGGCAGAATTCTAGGGGACATGTGGAAGAAGAATTCTTTTCACTTACTAATTGACAACAAATGCCATTTCCAATACTTTTGGATTTTTAAATCTCCTTCAACACGTTCTGTGGTCATGTCTCACAACTGCTGTCTGCACTGTTACACTGTCCCCATGACTACTGGTGCTACAGATAATTTTTGTCCATTTTTGTATGTGTAAGCTTTCAGGAAATGTGCAAAAATACGAACAAAATGAACACATGCAAAACGAGTATGGACAGAAGGCTCTGTCCGTATCCGTATCGAAGGTTTAGCATAAATTAGCCTTTATACATAAGCTAAAGATGCCACAAGCAATTAAAGGTTTAAAAACTGGACACTAATGCAGAGTTGGGAACATCACAAGTGAAATTTCTATTAATTTTTTCCATTAACAAAATTATTCTACAGCCAGGAACCTCCGCAGTTAATTTCTCCCTCATTAGCATCACTGATGTGCCCTTGAGCAAGGCCCCTTAGCCCCAGCTGCTGCTGTGGAGCTGCTCGGTGGCCAGCAGGTCAGACTGCAGTGTGTTGTTGGGCAGCTTCCAGGTGTGAATGTGTGTAATTGTGTGGGTGTTTCCTGCAAAAGACAGCTAAGCTCCCAGTGAAACTTCCCTGAATAGAAAAGGCAGAGAAAATATCTATTTGTTTTCATTTTTTTAAAAAAAAGTTACAGGTAAAAGCCTGTGTACATGAGATGAGACGCTGTGAACCACGACTCCTAAGGTGCATTTTGGTAAGAAACATCCAATCACAGAGCTCGAGACTCTATACAGTGCGGCAGGAATGAGTCCTAAAACAGTACAATTTTGCATATTTGTACCTCCAGTTCCCTCGTCGACCCGTGAGGTCAGTAAGTTTTTTGAATGGGCTTTTGGTTAGATACCTGAAATAATGTCTGTTGATAACACAAGTCTAAGAGTCTTTTCTTCACATCTTTCTTCTACCATAAAAAATACATCAGTAAATACTCCACTGAAGAATTTTTAAAGCTTTTATGTGGTGGTTAAAAAGAAGTGGCTAACAAAGACAACAGAGGTTGTCAGGGACATTACTCACCATCATACTGACATAAACACAAACACAAACACTAGTCATTTAGTGGTGGTTCAGTGAAGTCATGCGACAGCTTTTTGCTTCTGGTGATTGCATTCATGCTTCAAAAATCATAAAAGTGATGTTCATTTGTGAATATCATCTTGCTGAACAAAATGTTTAAGTATCATAAACTTTTGCTTGCTAGAGAGCTTATATTCTGCACTAATCCAAAATCCAATGGAAAAATCTCACTGGCTTTTTGCAGAGGGAACCAGAGAAATACTAACTTATGGGGTGGGATACAAAAATACGTAATAGCACTGTTTTACTTGCACTGCTAATGGCACAGGGATGCTAAGGATTACTAGGGCTGTACCGAATGCCTTCTTCTTTGCCACGTATTTGAATGGCAGAATTGTTATTCAACCTTTGAAAAAAACATTTTTGAAAAGCTGACAAAGCCCCAAAAAGGTATTCCGGACAGCCTTGAAGATTACCCTGTTGAGAAAACCAGTTTTTTAGTCTACAGTTGATGATTTGAGTCGCAGATTCTGGGGAAATTTTGGATGAATTTGACCACTATGGTTCAGTGTTTCGCTAACAAGTGCAAGGACAAAGCTTTTTGATTTCACTACAGCTCTAATTCATGCCTTTGACTGGTCTGTTCTCCAGAGCAATGGCATCGTGGTATCTCGAGTCATCCTCCATGCCAAATTGATTGACATGATATCTCACAAACAAAGCTGAAAAAGTTACAACTGCTTATTTTTTTCCTCTAATCTTGACTCTTATCTTGTGAATTACTGGATGCTGTAACTTTTTTAGGACTCAACAAAAACATAAAGCATTAAGGAACTCAAAAATATCCAGGAGAGATGAACTGAATAACACAAGTGGAAAGCAGCAAAAACATACTTAGAGAACATAAAGTTATGTTTAATTTTTTGGACTGGATACTTTTACTGCTTTGGGACTTAATTATACACACATGCAGTTGATGTAAAGGGTCACAGGTAAGGTTGTGACCATATGGCTGTGATGAAGTATCATATTCCAGGAGGATGGTGGTTTACTGTGACTGCCTTAATGTTTATGTCTTATTGGACTTTATTGAAGCATAGTGTCATAAGCATAGCATAGCTCCTTTAAGGAGTAGGGCAATGTTTAAATCTGTGCAGCATACAAGTGAGGTAGAGCGAGTAGTAGACGGTGTCAAAGTACAGCGCAAATACTCAACTTGCAGCCCGCCTGATAGGATGGCGTGTGGCGTGCAACCATTTTCTTATTCACAATGAAAATAAATTGATTCACACTGTTTTTCCTATGGTGACATTTGATGTCTCAGTGCAGTTGAGTTGAGCAGAGCTGTAGCGGTTGGGCTTGGTAAAGATGAGTGAGGACAGCAAATGTGGAGAGGTCGACAATGAATCACCTCAATGAAAAGTGTCTTTGCCTTTGGATTTGCCTTTATTTTGCCACCTCATACCAACCCCAAACTGCTGTCTTTAATTTGCCAAATGACGATTGCTGTATGCGAGGTTGCTTGTCAGGTGCCATCATGAGTCAAAACGTGATGGTTGCTTGTTAACTGGCCCCTGGCCACCTGCCTTTTTGCAAAAGTGGCCCCTCTTGTCTGTTATTTCCCAACAGCTGGAAAAGTGACGCAGTTAGTCTCAAAGTTAGTCGAGTAGTAAAGGCTAACATTGAGCTAATGCTAATGTTAGGGTTTTACACTTTACCTTTACAACATCGACTCCGTGCAACCTTTTCAGAAGCTTTGTAATCCAGCATTGAACTGCAGCGTCTTTTTTGGTGACACGGTAAAATAAATCCATAACAATAAATACAACACTGAATAACTTTTGTAGTTATTTATCCATTTTTTCTGTCTTGAAAACAGTTGTTGTTTTTAGCATGAGTTAGCTACCTACTGAAATCCCCAGATGTCTTGAGTTCAATCTGTCGACCAATCAGAGCCTGTGTTCCTGACTTGTCAACCAATCAAAAGCTGTGTTCCTGACTTGTGTGACAGTGCTGATCCTTAGGTGTATTAAAAGATCCATGCACTGATTGAAACGTTAGATTAACCCTTCAAAATAAAATTTGTGGCAATGATGCAATAGCAGCACATGACTGTGACATCATGGTAATATGATTATTGTCACAACTTTGCTTCAAAGCAGGAATTATGCTATTCTGTAGGTGACCGTGCACACTTTGATTCATTGGTGTAGCTCTTTCCTTTATACCTCGTAGATCGTTTACATCTGTTTTCGTTTCCAGGCAGGGATTGAATCAACCAAGTGACTTGCTTGACGTGCAGCTCTGCACAATGCGTGGTTGACATTTGGGAGGCGCACGCGTCGGCTCCTCCGTGAGCCTCTGAGACCTACACTTACCCATAACACCCACATTTATGTTAATCTTCAGAGAAGCATAATTCTAGTTTAAGGGGTCACATGCCAAAAAGGTTGGAAACCACTGTACTAATGCATTTATATATGCTCTATTGGAAAATCCAAGGCTGTGCAGGAAAACTTAATTTGGTTTTATTAAATTTATCTGACACACACATACAATAACACTAAAAAAAAAAAAACTTCCCTCCCTGAGAAGAAAGAAAACAAGGATTAAAGTCATCTCGTTAGATTCATAAGACTAATATTCCACCTGAAGCAACCTAAAATGAGGAATTACATAAGTAGGCTTTAGTTAAACTGGAAGGTGAAACTTGACAAAGATGAAAACAAGAGAGATATCGTTAGGAGAAAGCCAGTGGGCAATGTAATATGCTAAAGGCAGTGTTTAAGACAGAGCTAATCCAAGCAGACTCCCCCCTGCTTAGTCATTCCAGCTCCACACTGATCATCAGACGGGGAAACCGGTCACAGTTTGTCAAAACACAGCTTGCACTCTGAGCAGATTGAAATCATTTCTCTACTCAACAGAACGCCACAGACAAAACAGATCTTTTTAGGAGTGACAACAAACTGAGAGCAGCTCAATGGTTTATCAGCGGCGGAGGACAAAGGGGCTCTCCGCTCAGGAATGAAAATATCCACCTGATGTCATCAACCGCTGCATCATAAATCCTATCCTTTGCCTGGGGGCCACAGACTGACTTCACGCCTCTGTGACACTCTCTAACCCCAGGGTTTCTATCAGAAAAAAAAAAACCCTGAAATATCTTTCTGGGCATGGTGTCAGATGCTCGCCATGAAATATTCATAATCTGAGAGCGGAGCCACAATAGAGGTGGAGGCAGCGTGCAAGGATTTGACTTGCAGAAACTGAGACGGTTAAACCACGTTGACCGATTTCTCCCATCACTTGTCACTCACAAATTGACTTTCACATGAGTTTTCTTGGATGAATGGCACAAAGCCATCTGTCATTTAAGCCTTTTAACCTATAGATATAAACTCATTAGTGCATCTGCAGAACTGCAATTCTATGGCTCTGGATATTACATTCAATCTATTTTGCCAACTACAATGAGGTTAACAAAGATTGCGGTTTTATTTTTCTGCCGCAGCTCAATATTGTAAACTGTATGAAGGAATTCTGCAATTTAAACAGTTAAAGGACCATTCTGATGTTTTTCTATGCTTTAACCCATCACGTATCTTTGTAATATAATGGGATATTTAAAGGGATAGTTCGATTATTTGATGTAGGATTGTTTGAAGCAGGAGGTTGGCACGCCCCCAGTTAGGAGAAGCAGAGAGTAGTACCTGTACAGCACCTATAACCTACCGTCAGACAGCCTTTTCCAACAGGAAACTGCCATTATAATGAGCCAAATAGCGCCAACCAAACTCCAGAGGCAAAATCAGTAATTTTACCTCACAGAACACAGGAGCTGCTGCCTTGATTGATTAAACTTACTGATTTCTCCTGTGGAGTTTAGTTGGTTTGATCTAAAGGTAAACAAGGAGAAGAGCCACCTCACCAAAATTTTAAGTAGCAAAACATCAAAGCCACTGGAAACAAAAATCCACCGTAGCCTTCTAACTAGTTTATGGTCTTGTGTGCATCAAGAATTAGAAATCACATATTTAGATTATCTATATATTTATTATTTATATTTATACCTGGATATACACAATTAATTTTGCAAAGCAAGCATAAAAAAACTGCACATGCAACAAAACTTATCTCTCTATTCCTGCTTAATCTGCCTCTTTGAGACTGAGCCAACTTCACAATGGTGCACTGAAGCCGTTATATATCACTCCAGACTCCTTTGACAAAAACGGTAATTTTACCTTGCAGAGTTGCTGGTCATCCGCTGCTTCAATCTGCAGCAAGTAACATTATTTCTGATCCAAACTGTAATATGTTAAAACATCGAAGTCACACAGTAACACAGACAGACAGCAAGGCAGCGGCGGAGCAGCCACTCCTATCTTCTATGAGGTAAAATTACAGTTTTTGTCAAAGAAGTCTGGATTTAAAGAGAGTGTAGAGACAGCTTCAGTTCCCTGTTAGAAAAGTCTGTCTGACAGAAAAAGTAAAGCAGGAAAAATAGTCTAAATATTTTACACTTAAACTGATATTGATTTTTTCAGGTGGTCTTTTTTTAAAAAAAGGCTAAAATACATTTTGCTGCTGACCTTGTCCTCACCGGTACATTGCTTAACTTCTGTGGCACGCCTACACAGTCTTGAGCGAAGGTCTAAAAAGAAAAATCTCTCTTGTTTTTCTCTTTTTCAAAGAGCTGTTTTTAACCAGGTTTTCTAATAGTATGAACACTTAACTTTCCCTCAGATTCTTGTGGGTACTTAATGAGACACAACTTTAATATCATATTTATATTATGAATTTTTACTTTAATATTTTCTGAGGCTCTTTACATCCATGTTTGCAAACACAGTCCTATATTTATAATAATCATTAGCTGAACAACACATAAAAAGACCATTTTTAATTTACAGGTCAAGTATGCACATAAATATACTAATTTACATGATTCTTTTCTTGAAGTTTACTTATAATTTAAGTACAAAATAATAGTTGGCAGTGTGGAAAGATCCAAGGCACTCTGATTATAAATGTAAAAGTCAAAACACGTTGGCCTACCCATGAGTTACCAAAGGATTTTTACATTTATAATCAGAGTGGCTCTGAGTGGATCTGTCCAGACTGCTAACTATTAGTTTGTGTTTTCATTATCAGTAAACTGGACAGTCATTGTTTTATTGTCTTCCATATACTGGCCCTATCTTTTATTAAGAGCGCCTGATTTTTCTTTTTTTTATATTACCAACACTTCTTTTTTTGACCCAGTGTAGGACCCCCTGCTTTATCTTCGTCCATGTTCACTTATTGTTTGTTTCCTGGTTTGATTTTGTGCCAACCTGGCACGAATATATGAATTGTGTTTGGCAACGATCCTCAAACTTTAGGTAGCAGAGATTTCTTTAAGTGCTTGCACCTACAAGCTTGAGTTCCTGTTTATAACTGCATTATCATGAGCTGATAAGGTCACTTTAACAAACACCGAGCAGAAGTTCTACTGTGATGGATTACTTGTTTCAAACCAGTTTCTGCAAAGTCTCTGCAAACAATGAAAAAGTAGCTCCTAGGAAGGTAGGAAATCAATCCAAAAACTTAGGGTATGCTTTACAAAACTTTCAGCGGCAATGGAAAATAATGTAAGGATTATAAATAAAAATAAGTTAAAATTGTTTTGCATTTTCATTTCTGGAAGTAGTGAGATTTTCCCACAGGCCTCATACACTGGGCTAAAAAGACATTTTGTTTGGTAAACACCCAGGTCTGTAAGAAACGAGTGAAATCGTGTGCAACTGATCTGTAATCTACACGTAGTAGAGAACTGAGTGAGAACTTACAGTTTCAAACTTAATTAGTCCTGTACCCGACCCGTACATTCACTGTTCTATTTCAATGAACCCTCAAGACCAGGGCCGGGGTTACGCCATCACCTGAAGAAACAAGGAGCATCCAGTGAAGCAGACACATAGCAGGAAGCATTGCTGTGAGCAGTGAGGAGAATTTTGAGGTTTGACTCGAGCAAAATCGATAGAAGAACTGTAATTTAGTGGTCTGTCAAAGAGATCAATGTGTGAGTGAGAGCGTAAGAGAGGCAGACAGAGAGACGGAAAGTAAGGTGAAGGTGTACGGCGAAATTCAAATCATCATATACACAGCCGATCATCTACACGCTGGGTTCAATGCAGGTCTCTGTTTGACCTCTTAGAGAATTATAGCATTATTTCAGCCCTATATTATGAATTAGGGGTGACGTGTCGCCCTCTTTGCAATGAATTCCATTCTTCTTAATAACATGCATACTTCAACATGATTGTCGAGCGTGGGTTGTGCAGGAACTTCTTATAAGTTGATTAGATTCATAGCCAGAAGAAAAGTGATGGAACAATGTGACTTTGCCCATGAACCTCCAGTTCAACAGGATTTTTCAGGATGTTGCACAAAATCCTGATTACTCTGAGTTGCACGTAAAAAAAAAGGACAAAAAAAGAGACAAAAGAGGACAGAAAAGGACAAAAAAGAGAGGAGGCAGAATTTTTATTTTGCATATTATTTATTAAGAATAAAGTCAAAATACTGAAAATAAAGTTGAGACCATTTCGACTTTATTCTCAACATGGTATTTTGACTTAATTATTGATATTTCATCTCTTCTAAAACTAAAAATAAATCTAAATAATAATCTCCCTCCTCTCTTTTTTGTCTTGTTTGAAGGAAAACTACCGATATTTACCAGTGACCAAAGTCTGGTGAGAATGGTTAAAACATGTTATGAGTCTGAGTCTGGTTAAAAAATGTTATGAGTCTGAAGCATGCAGGAATGCAGTGTTTTCAAATGGCATCTTTTAATTCCAACACCAGTTCTTTTTCTCTTTCTGGTTTGCTCACTTCTCAAGCCAAAGACAAAGAAAGAAACAGCCTATGCTGTCATCTGTGTCATTTATATGGGAGGTCTATAGGGAAAATCCTCTTCAGGCCAAAGTTTTTTGTTTTTTTATGTAGTTCTGTGGTTGGCCAATGGAGCGAAGTAGCACTAAGTGCTGACTCTGCTTCAACAAATCCATCACTCTCAACAGATCCATGGTCTAAGGCCATGAAATTTGGCCCCAAAAGTCTGGTCCTTACATCAAACTTCAAATGCTGAACTGAGGTCTTGTATGAACACTTAGACCATTTTTATGGCTCTGGTTCTTTTGATGCAATAATTAATGACTAATGTATTGTTTTAAACTTGTGGTATCACAAAAGTATCAAAGAGTTTTGAATGGAAATAATTGGCCGGCCAAACTTCATCACAGGCTCTTTATAGGCTCCGCTGTTTAAATGAGTAGCCGACTCATCTAGTCTATCTTTATCATGTGACATGAGGGAATGTGATCCAGCACCACGACTGTTATCACTGTAATTAATGAACAAATGAGCATGAAACTACAGAGGTATTCAAGGTGATATCTGAAATTGATACAACTACCTTCTCATCTCAGCAGGTAGCCAGTGTGTTCAATTCTCAGTCCACAAAACGAGAGCAACTTAACAATCATATACTGACCTGGGATGGAAATGAGACACCATTTACTGTTTTTAAGGGCAACGTAATACTACAGCTGTGATACAGCCTCAAAGGAAGCAGCAGTATTGGAGGAGGTTGGTAATAGCTGATTGAAAATGCAGAATACAACATTCAAGAACAATTCTTCAAATTGGGTTCTTAAAGGGATAGTTCAGACTGTTGTTAAGTGGGGTTGTGCGAGGTTCTTGTTCATGGTCAGTGTATTAACTACAGTAGATGGTGATACAAAACCTTTTCTGTTAAAGAAGTATTGCCCTATTTAAGTTAAGTGCAACAAGGTCGATGGCAAATGAGTGACTGAAGAGAGGACTAGTCAGCGTATTATCTACAGCAGATTGTGATCGGTACGTCCACAGTTTAGAGAAGAAGCAGGACTGCCGGTGTAGGAAGCTACACAGTGTACTGCTGTGGCCAGGGTCACAGCAAAATGTATTTTAACCAACTAAAAAAAATCAATATCAGTTTAAGCGTATGCTATACTAATATTTTCACCAGTTTACCTTCCGTTGACAGGAAATACCACTCTCAACCAGACTCCATTGGCAAAAACATTCATTTCATTTTACCTTGCAGAATGCAGGAGTTGCTGGTCTACTGCTGCATTACTTGGTTAGTTAGTTTGTATTATAACGTGACTTTTGTGAATCCAAACTAACCCTTTAAAACACAGAAGTCGCACAATAACACGAACAAATTAACCAATGGAAGCAGTGGCCAAAGGAGTCATGGCGAGAGAGAGAGCGATATGTGGCATATATAATGGTGGTTTCCTGTTGGAAAAGGCTGTCTGATGGCAAGCTAAAACAATGGAAATATTGAATATCACATATATATTTGATGACTGATTGATTCTTTTAGATGGACCTTTTTTAGGTGACTAAAATACGTTTAAGCTGTATTGTTGCTTTTAGAGCCAAATCATAAAATATGTGCAGTAATCAAAATAAGTCAGGATCTCATCATCATTTTTTATGGAGAACAAAAAAACACCTTGTTGTTGCTACGTTCTGCACTTGCTGCAATCCCGTGACGCGTTCGCTGAAGACTTTTCTCTCACACTTTTTTATACAGCCTCTCAGTAATGACGAGATACCTTTTAACTTCTCAGCCAGAGTCAGCATCAATAATTTATTCTCATCTGTTTAAAATTTAAAGTGCCACACATTAACGTCCTCCCGCACCTGCTCTTTCACGCTGTCCACCCTCCACTGGGCTGCTTTCCACAATCCCCATCCCTGTCTCTCTCTCTCCCTCTCTCTGTCTCTCTCTGTCTCCTCGCAGTATAATAAAGACGATGACAATGAGTTCTCTTTCACCACTGAACCAGGGATGTTAAATCAAACAGGGGCAGAGGAGGCAGCAGACCACATAATGTAAGGGCATCGTCCAGACGCCTCCGATTACGCTTTGGCCTTAATTGGTGGCAGTGGCGAAAACGATGAATTCTTTAACAGTGCCGTGCGATGGTGCCTCTCCGAGCACAGCAGAGGCCCGAGGAGGACAGCTACTCGCTGCAAATGGAAGCTGACAGAAAATCCACACGGCACGACCAATCTCGGGGAAAAAGGGCATGACAATGAATAAGGGGGCCCATGCTCTTAAGTAGCCGAGGGTAGCTCGCAGGGAAGATGTGTATAATTAAGCGGTCTGCATCGCGGTTCAGATGGCAAAATCCTATTGTCTTGACAGGAGCTTAAGGTTGCCCTTTAGGTTGAGATGCGCAGCGGCGTACGGCCTCATTTTTCTCTTTTTTTTTCACACTCCCCCAGACCTCTGCGACCAAATTAATCTGCAGTTTTAAAGCTTGAATAAATCCAGTAAGTTAGAGATCTGCAGATCTAAAGGCCGTCTGTCCCTCAGGCTTTCCCTTCCTCGTTTTATTTTATTTTTTTATTTCTTTACCCCCTCTTCTTTTGCCCACGGAGATTGGCTGGCAGCACTCAGTGTTATCTCCAGGGAGGCAAAGGTTGGGGGGAGGGGGTGAAGGCCACAGATTTGTCCTTATCTATTCTGAGCACACCTAAAACAAATTAGACCTGGCTGCCGTTGCTTATTTGGCTCCCGTGCTCTCATTAAGGGGCTGAATCCAAGCTATTTTCCTCAAGGTCCTGCTTCCTACCATTTTGGGCCTTGTCTTTTATCACAATAGCAAAGGTTTCTAGGCAGCCATGCCACCTTTTCATCTCGCCCATTTCATGTAGTCATATCAACACTGCACAAAGAACAGAAGGAGAGCGGGAGAGAAAGAACATCCCCTTTACTCCAGGATGCTGTTTTCCTGCTCATGACTCGATGATGGCCTCTGACATTTGTTAATTGAAAGGAGGAATCTGTTCAATTGGATTTTTGTTTTGCCCTTTTCATGCTTTTTCTACACTGTTATGCTACTAATGAAATAAAAGCCTGTTCGGATGTCGTTCTTTTGAGGATTTTACTTTGTCTTTGCAGTATTATGAATCCTTGGAACCTATGATTATGAGGAGGCTATGTTTCTATCAAACTGTTTAGTTAAAGGCAGAATATGCAGGATTTGTCATCTTATGTTTGTAAACACACCAGTAAGATAGTTGCTGAATCTCATATCCAGGTATCAAGGCTTTGGGTGGGTAGAGCATCCTGAAAATAAGAAAAGGGGTCATGAGTGATAATTGAGAGGGATTATTTTTATAGTTAGAGTTTTTATAGTTGCTTTTTTTTAAAAAGGAAAATCCTGCATAGTATGCCTCTAATGTCGTTTAAGATATCTAACTGTAGGCACTAAACTCTGATGTAAAATTGGCTTTTATAGAAAGTCATTCACAAGAAACACCTTGAAAAAACAAAAGTAATACACGCAGCGCGTACAGTTCATCATCCACTAGATGTAAATGTCTTGGATGCTTGATTGAAAGGGCAACTTAAATGAAAGTCTCCACTTCACTTCACTGATCAGACCAGGAAAACCGATGTATTTGTTGGAATGATTATATGAAAGGTCTGACTGCATAAAACAGCAAAAAAAATAGGCCCTACTTTATATGATTTTCAACAATTATTGTAATGAACTTGACTTCTGAAAGGTCTTTTATAAATTTGCAAACCTTAAACTATTAGCCATGAAGTCTTTATTACACCGTCTCAAGTAATATTTTTTATGTCAGAACATTAATATAACACTAGAGCTCTAAACCTTTAATAACAAAATCACACTCACTGTGACCCTCTTACTGGTGATCATAAATTGAAAGAACTGTGTAGATTTCTTAAGATTCTCAATGAAAGACTTTTATTACGTTATAGCAACAAATTCAAAGAACACTTGAAAAGTTGTTTGAAAGATGTATAGTTCACACTAAGGTTGTGAAAAGTATCAATACTTAAATACTTTTCAAAACCACATTGTTTAAAACATTACAATACTAACATTTGATGGTAGAGAAAGTACCGAAGCTGCAAAAAAGATAATATCTAAGTGCTCATTAAAGACCTCAGTGCTTGAAAAGAAAAGAATTATCCAAATCTGTGTGACTACGATATTTTTCTTTTCTCACTCTGTTGTGCTGTGATTAGTAGGAGCATTTAGCTTCGAAATACCATTTTTAAACACAGGAATTAACTGTAAGATACTGTAATTAAAGTAGCAACCCCTGCATAAGTCAGTGCCTCACACGAGTTATCCCTGTCAACCAACAAAATTGTTTTGTTAGACTAGTATTGTATCAGAAGTTTCAAAGTATGGTATCATGACAACCTGTCTACTTTTCACCTTTATTTGTGTAGCTTTGCTGTCCTTGTTTGTTGCTGTTATGTGTATTCTACATCTGTAAGTACACTGAGAGCAATGTAAAACCAGTCAAACTCTCTGTATGTTTATAACTTGATTCTCATTTTGATTCTACATATGAAGGGAACCCATATCTTAGCTTGGCTTCACAAAATTCAACGAAATTTAAATAACACATATTGAAATTAAAATAAACTTGTATTACAAACTCTAAAAAGACCGGAAAAGTCATCGTTAACCTCGCTCTGGTGCTGCAGCGACAGCATGTTTTGTTTTTAAATATAAGGATGTTACCACTGAGGGCGGCACGGTGATGCAGTGGTTAGCACTGCTGCCTCACAGCAAGAAGGTCCTGAGCTCGAATCCCCCAGCCGGCTGGGATGCTGGGGAGTTTGCAGCATAATAGGTTAACTGGTGACTCTAAATTGCCCGTAGGTGTGAATGTGAGTGTGAGTGGTTGTCTGTCTCTATGTATCCGCCCTGTGATGAACTGGCGACTTGTCCAGGGTGAACCCCGTCTTTCGCCCAATGTCAGCTGGGATAGGCTCCAGCCCCCCGCGACTGTTCGGGAATAAAAATGGATGGATGGATGGATGGATGGATTTATGTGATTATTATTTTCACAATTCATCCGTCAGTCAATAAAAGGTCAGAAAATTGTGAATTGCAATTTCCAAGAGCCCAATGTGGCATCTTCAAATAGCTTCTTTTGCCCAACCGACAGTTTGAAACCCACAGACTCTTCAGCTTGAGGTGCAACAAGTAGTCCATTAATCATTCAATTTCCAACTATTAAATTAATTGCAAACTATTTTGATAATCGATTAATCGCCTTGAGTCATTTTTTTAAGAAAAAAAAATCCAAATTCTCTGATTACAGCTTATTAAATGTGAATATTCTCTGGTGTCTTCAGTCCTCTATGACTTTAAACTGAGTATATTTGTGTTGTGAACAAAACAAGACATTTGATGATGTCATCTTGGGCTTTGGGAAACCGTGATCAAACTTTTTTTTTTTTTTTTTTACCATTTTCTTAGATTTCATGGACTGAATTTGATTCATGATTGACAGATTTATCAAACATAAAAATAACTGTTAATTGCAGCTACTTAATTTACTATCACAAATGACAAAGAAAATCCGCAAATCCTTACATTTAAGCAGCTGATGTTTGATATTTTTGCTTGAAAAACAGCTTAAATGATTAATTGATTATCAAAATATTTGGCAACTAATTTTCTTTTGATTGACTACATTTATGATTATCTGATTGACTGATTGTTGCAGCTCTTCTATCAGCGCTAAAAATCTTCACTGTTCATGGTGAACGGCTCACAAATCGCGTCCACACCAAGGCCATAACTTGTGACGCTAGTCAGAACTGGACACGGCATCATTTTAAGGGAACACAAGCCAAAGACTGGGAAACACTGCAGAAGAACGACATACGGATGCTCTCACGTGTAAATTTTAGTGCCACAATCAATCTCTTGAGCAACACAAGCTGGCAACATTCACATGTTCAGGATTTGGTAAAAGGCTGAGACCCTTTTCGTGAGTCTCTCTGCAGAAAAAAAAAGTAAAGTTGAGATAAACAGGTGAGGTAAACAGCAGTGCAGATGCAGCGTGCCCACATACGAGTATTATTGCATTTGAAAGTTAATGAAGGACCTTTGAGCCATAGGAGCTCAAGCTACGCAAAGGTAACTGCTCTGGAAATGTTAGGTTAGATGAGATTCCTTTGCCAGACTAATCCATCCTGGAGCCTGAGAGCAGCATAGACACACACACACACACACACACACACACACACACACACACACACACACACACACACACACAGAGCAGAATCTGCTGCAGAACAGCACAGCAGTGACACAGGGCAATTCTCTAGGGCCTTGCATTAGCGCGCTAAATTAAAGGGGGTATTAGATTAAATTGGCTCTCCGATTTCAGGGGTGTGAGTAAAATTCTGATTTGCATTTTCCACCGCTGCTTAAGATATAATTAGTTCAGGGTGATTCCCATGTGGAAAACACTGACAGCCAAATCTAACTGCCTGCCAGTAGCTTATCGTCTCTTCCAAGGCAAAAGGTACACTCAGAGCTCACGCCTGGTGCGTGTTTGTTTGTTTGTGAGCGTGTGGTAAGAGTCTGGATGCTAGGGTGGAGAGAAAGAGTGTGCATATGTGTTACTTTGCATGCATGGGCTGTAAATTCTCCTTCTAAACTCACTTTAGCACCTGATTCATCACACTTCCCAATCAAATCCGCGCGACCATTAGCACATCTACAAGTTAAAAAAAAAAAAAGCATTTCCTGTTAATGCACGTGAATAAAAGTTTGTCAAAGCGGGAGCTCAACTTCACACCTCTAAGATGCCTTTAAACTCAGACCCATTTCCGCAGCAGAAGGTGCACCTGTAATTACAGATGCAGAGTCAAAAATAACAATTACTGCCGCAGAAGTCCATAATATGAATTACTGAACGCAGTGGAGGAGCTTTTTAAAAGCAAGTGTGGATTTGTTTGAGGGGTTTTCACACCCTGGGTAATTCTAACCGTCTTTGCAAATGGATGTTTTCCAAAAGTGTGTCTAACCCATGCATTATGAATGTGAGGCCTGCTTCCTGGACACCTGTTTGAGACACCTGTTAGTACACGATATATGCAGTTGACATTAAACAAGCTTCCGATCGCAACTTCTGTGGTTTACACGTTCCGCCTGTAACCCACAACCCATCAGTGACCCCTTCATTTCAACTCTTAAACCCTGTTTTGCAAACGTTATGAAAAGTCTGTACCAGCTTGTCCCAACACCCAATTTTAGCCCATGACAGTGTAGTTTTTATGGCTTCACCAAATGGAAATAATGGTTTTCATATTAAGTTGTTTTCATCTTCAATTTGAGTCCTGAAAGTCTCATTTTGCTAACAGCCTCCCTCACCCTCCCCTTCCAAGCGTGTGGCTGCAAAATTCATGAAAAACAAGAAAGACAATATGTAGAGTCAGTGTTTGATTTGTTTGTTCCGCTCTACTGTAGAAACATGGTGGTGCAGTGCGGCCTCCACAGAAGAAGACCCCTCTAGATATAAACGGCTCATTAGGTAACATAATGAAAATGATCTTATTTTAAGGTGATTATACACTAAGGAAATATACACTTATGATATTATATTCCGTTTAAACCAAATTCTACCAGTAAGGTATTGTAAATCTTACACGCTGGACCTTTAAATGCTGTTTTTTCCATTATCTCCCCATAAGAAGCTTCAGAGTTTTCCAAACTTGAAGAAAAGTCTATATTTTCCGTATCAGCTTGTTCCAACACTCAATTTAAGTTACTGTACAAGATACCTTGTTTTAAATATTCAAACCCACATCACTACATTTTGCATGGCTGCACCAAATGAAAATAATCTTTCTTATTCAGTTGTTTTCATCTTTAATTTGAGTCCTAAAAGTCTAATTTTCTTGAAGCAAGTGAAATATAGTGAATATTAATACTTTTCCCTCCAATGTAAATCACCTTGTTTGAAGTTGTTCCTAAAGTTTCATTTCTCCCGATTCTAATAAAGTGACCTGTCTTATTCTTTCTTGTTTGAAGATTCAGACACTAATTTCTTAAAAAAACCTTGAAACAAGTTGATTTATACAGTTTGAAATGATCTTACTCCGCTGGCAGATTTTTTTAAACATGTTTTTAAGAAAACATTTATTAGAACCTGACAAGATGTAGATTTTTTTTGGCAGTGTGTAAATGCATTCAACAAAATTTAATGTATTACAAACTTTTGCAAACTTTGTAATGTTAACTAAAAGTTAAAGGTCCAGTGAGCAAGATTTAAGGGGATTTCTTGGCAGAATATGACAGAAATTTAATATAATATTCATGAGTTTGCTTTCATTAGTGTATAAGCGCCTGAAAATAAGAACCGTTGTGTATTTATTACCTCAGAATGAGCTGCTCATATCAGTGGGAGCAGGTCCTCTTCCATGGAGTTCGCCATGTTGAACCACCATGTTTCTACAGTCACCCAGAACCAACAAACCAAATGCTAGCTCTAGATACAGCCTTTTGCATTTTTAGTAAGTTTTGCAACCTTTGTAATTTCTCCTATACGCTTGGAAAGAGAGTGTGAGGCGTGCAACATTCAGGTTAAAATCTACCACATCACTGCTGGATGCCACTAAATCCTACACACTAGTCCTTTAAAGCAACAGACATATTTTAAAAATGTCTGCTTTTCTTCCAAACGTAAATGTTTCATTTTTCTTAATTTTAGCGCATTGACCATTTTTTCTTGTTTGCAAATACAGTCACTCATTTCTGTGAATGTCTGCACTGGCAGACTTTTTATCTTGTAAAGATGGAGATTTTTTGCAGTGTTTAATTATTTTCCCCTAAATTTATGCTACTGCAAACTTTTGGATTTAAAATAAGACTCTAAAGGTTTCAATGGTGCTTGTCTTGTCACAGTGTTGTTTGGGGTCAAAGGAACAAAAACCAACCAAACACAATCTCTGGCTTTCTGCTTAATTTCAAAGCTTGTGGTGCTCGGGACTCCTGTCAAAATCATCAAAAGTTACTAAAATTTTAATCAGGCATATTAGCTGTGGGTGGAGATGCTGTCAAACCAGGACTGAATTAACAGAAAAAACCTCCATATAACACTAGATTGTAGAGTATGTGAGACATAAATGATGAAAATCACATGAATAAATAATGATATGTTATGTCACATTGAGCTTGTCAACAACACTCGGTCAAGAAGAAGCTCCAGCATTTCCACTCAGGTCAAATCTCAATTTGAACGCTTCCATAATTGCCCTGAAAAGGGGCAGTCAAAAGGGATGTTTACATTATAAAACATAAGAAGACCCCAGTTACACAAACATATCTGCAGCAATGAACTTTTTAAACAATCAATCATGGATTCAAACAAGAACTAGACAAACTGATGAACAAATGGATCCATACATGGTATTTTTCCGTGAGTAGATTAGGTAATATTTTATAATTAACCTCTTTTTCCTCTCTGCGCAATGACTTAATTAATGAGCAAATCATCTGGCCCTCAGGTTGCATTTGTTGGTGACTCATCCATACAAGCTCATGTTAAGTCAGTGAGCAAGTTCAAACTCTCAGGGTAAAGAGAACCATAGGCCTATTTTGCAATTTAACATTAATATTCTGTCTTTGCCTGTGACAACCAAATGTCAGCGAGGAAATAAATCAATTAAAATGAACCTTTAAAAACAACACTGCCCTCTGATTGTGTCCTAATCAAGCCTCTTGCTACTTGTCAATTACGCCACTGCTTAATATGTTTTCCCATCTCCTATAAGTGACAGTGTTTTCCTCTGCCTCTGCACCCATCTTGATGTGTATCAGACCCCAGATTGATCCATAATTGACCTTAATGACACAAATATGATATAAAATGATTTCATCTCAGCCCTCCTGTACAGTATATGCACAATCAATTCATACAGGATCAGTGGGAGAGGATCAGTCTGCCCTCCGCATGCACACAAAACTTGGGGGATGTTTTGAGAAACACCGTCAGCAGCCCTGCCATCACTCTCACCATCTCTTGGTGGTCGGAGGCTGAGGCTTTGTGGGATATTGATTCTCCCCATCCAGAGACGGTTTCCATAATTGGTTAAAATGACCGGGTGCAGAGAGGGATGACTCTCTGCTGAAAACCATTTCCCAGCCCTGCTTGGAGCTGAGCCAAGCTCGGGGTTGTTCGGATGCGTTCCAGCCCCAGCCTGACTGGCAGCAATTAGGGGTGTCTGAGCCAAGCTCAGCTTGCGCTCCACACAAACACCCCTAATTACTGCCAATTAGGCTAGGCGGGTAGGCAGATTTGAGAAGCCGGGGGGATGTTCAGGCATGGGTGGGCATGGAAACAATTTTCAAGGGCTTAGAACGTGACTGGATGAAAAGGTTAATGCTTTGGAGTGCGAGGGGATAATAACAAAAGAAGGGGAAGCAGAGCCCCGGTTCTCACCTCCAGCGACGAGCCTGGCTTCTTCTTCAGCTCCTCGCATTTCCTAAATTTGCAGATCTGGTGGCCCGTTTTGCGGTTCCGACAACTGCTGCAGACACCACAGTTGATTAGCCGCCTGCAGGGTGCACAGACCCCACACCTTTTCCTTTTCTTCTTCGCTGGGTTTCCACTGGATACCGAGGAATTATTCTGTGGGCAGTCTGCCAGATTGGCAATTTGAAACGCACTGTCTGTAACGGCTGCTGAGGCTGCGGGGGAGTGAAGGGCTGTCATGACGATGACCCCGGGAGGTAATGAGATGCCCCCTAAAGCCGGGATAGCGGAAAAAGTTCCAACGCGTTCTGGGAGATTCATTATCTCTGCTTCAGCAGCGCCGCATTTCAGCTTGTTCATGCATTCTCCTGCTAAAGGTCTGCAGTGTTCGGGGGATAAGGTAGAGAGGAAATTATTATTTGCCATTTGCAGCGTCTCTGGCGGCACGCCAGGCTTCCCCGGCCTCTGGGAGTCATTTCTATGCATGCTGGTCCTATTAGGGTTTATTGCCGCTGATTTCCTTCCCCAGAGCATGGCGTTATCGCAGTTCCAAGGGGACATGCCAATTCTAGCACTGGGAAAAATGGGCGTCGTGATGCGGGCAATCTTAGCAGTCTGTGGAAATGCCCCATTGGTTTTATAAAAGTTTGCAAAAGACCTGTACCTTTCCATTTCTGCGTTATAATCCAAAAGCTGGCTTAATCCACCATCCTGAAGATTATCCTTTTGTAAGAGAGACACATCTGCATTCTGTCCGTTTTCAATGCAAAGCGCATTGTTTATGTTAGACATGGCTGAGGGATGGCTGTCAACGTTTCAGAGAAGAGAGTGAGGTTACAGCGGCCTTCGTCGAACTGAAGCTGGTTACCAACAGTGTGTTACCATCCTGGTTTATCTTCTCCAGTGCTAAAAACAAAAAAACAAAAAAACAAAAAAAACAACAGTTACACATAAAAGAGGCAAATGTTTTCATTCTAATCAGATTTCACTCCTCTGCTTCAACTTTTCTCTGAAGATAACAGCTGAACATTTGAAGGAGAATCTTCTGGCACATTGTTTACGCTCTGCGTTTCATGATGGACCTATCACAAACAGTCAGAACTGATGACAATAACGTGATAGCTCTGACAGACCATCATGTCATTATTATAATGGGGGGAAAGAATTAGCATGCTTCAAAATAAAAGCCACACTTTCAACATTGTTTAGACGTCTTGTCAAAGTATTTTTTTTTTTTTTTAAGAAAATCCAATCAGCGACTTCACAGAATGAATAAATGCATTTTAATACACAAGGGCACATTTCATCAAAAATGTAATATTCAATCCAAAATATTTGAAACTATTTTGAAAAGTTAGTGGAGAGCCTCAGCAGAATTCAGATTGTGACAGCAGCAGCCACAAACACAAAGATTTTTTTTTACCTTAGGCCTGCAATATAAGCTCTTAAAAATAATCTGCTTTGGGTGCCAGGAGGAACATAGTTAAATATTTTCTTTTTTTTTTCCATCTTATCCAGTAGTGGAGGTGGCCCGTGCATGTAAACACGAGCCTGTCCAGCCTCTTAAGAGCACCTGGTATTCATTCATGGCCAGCTCTATTACATTTACTCAATAACAGCACAGATAGCCACTGGTGGGTTTACATCCAGATCATGGACCAGACCAACTACAGTGTCAGCTGCCTCGGGATGGTGTGTGTGTGTGTGTGTGTGTGTCCAAGTGTGTGTATAGGTGTGTGTGTGTGTGTGTGTGTGCTCCATTTCCTCTCTCCCTCTCTCTCCAGCAGTCTGTCTGGATTTGGTTTCCACAGATAAAAGCCCATTAGACACATCTCCCCCTACTTCCATTACCTTTTTCTGGGCTTTCTCTCTTAATTGCCAAAGCTGATCCATTGCTGGAACACTAAAGCATTTCAAATCACTTCCATGGTGCTACCCAGCAGCTGTCTCGAAAAAAAAAAAAATATATATATATATTTATATATATAAATATGCACACATGGAAGTGAAGAGAGATCGTACTGGGTGGCATTATTAAAAGTCCCCTGAATGATGAAGTGCATCCTCTTCTAAACATGTTGTCCAAGCAGGTAAATATTTGCCTTAACCTTAAAAAATACCAAATCATTCAGACAATACAAGTGCCTAGAGATGGGCTGCAACCAACCATTAAATTTTTTGTTGATTATTTTCTTGATTAATCATTTATTTCTATAACCTAAATGCATGTGAATACCCTGAAAAGCGCTCTTTAAATAAAATGTACTCTTATTTATTATTATCATTATCTTTCTGGTCTTTAAAAAATAGTGATAGATGTCCAAAGCCCAAGATGACGTCCTCAAATGTCCCACAACCCAGATATATTCCGTTTACCGTCATTTAAGAAACCAGAAAATATTCACATTTAAAGGTAAAATCAGAAGGACTTGTTTGAGCTGTTTGTAAATGCACCAGAAAGATAGTTGATTGTCTTCTCAGGATTATCTGTCCCAGGACGTCAAATACTGGCGTTTCGGGTTGGAAAAGCGTCCCAAGCACAGCAAAACAATGACAAAATAAGGAAATGCAGGCAGAGGGCAGGGTCTTTGCAGGTAGAGACACTACCACACACTTCTAGTGGGTCCTGAGTGATGATTTTTCTTTTAGGAAAATGTTTCATATTATGCCTTTAACCTTAAAGGTACCACATTATTCAGACAGTACCTACAGTAGAGCTGCAACTAATGACTATTTTCATTGCTGATTAATCAGTTGACTATCTTCTTGATTAATCATGTCAATCATACCATCCTCAAATGTCCTTTTTTGTCAGGATATACAGTTTACTGTCTAAGACGACTAAAGAAAGCAGAAAATAGATTTAAGAAGCTGCAATCAAAGAATTTTCACTTTTTTCTTTAAAAAATTACTCAGATTGATAAATTATCAAAATAGTTGGTGATTATTTTAGTAATCAATTCATAATAGATTCACAGATTAGTTGTTTGGTCTATAAAATGTCAGAAAATAGAGATAAATGTCAATCAATCGAAAGCCAAGATGACGTCCCCAGATGTCTTGTTTTTCCCACAACTCAAAGGTGCTCCGTTTCCTGAATACAGAATTGCAGAATACTGACTTTTTTCTTTAAAACAAATTACTCAGGCAGATTAATCGATTATCAAAATAGTTGGTGATTAATTTAGTAATCTAGTCATAACTGATTCCTGTTGCAGCTCCAGTCTACTGGCTATTTTTTAAGTCTCACCACACTTTCTAACAGGCGCTAAAATGATCCAACATTATCTCTTTTTAGGCTATTACTGTTAGTTTTAATACTGACGTGAAACCAAAGGGTGCTATCCACCATCCAGTCCAGATCTGGAAGATTCAATGTCGATGTGGCATCCAAAACAAGCCGCAGCCACCAGTAAACAAAACCTCCTTGGCTTAATGATCAGCCCTCCTCAGGGTCATTATTACTTAATCAATTCACCCCTGGAGCGAAATACGCAGCCCAAAGGCAATCAAGTCACGGACATTGATTTTCAGCCTGTAAACAAAGTTTAGAGAGACAGAAATGTTCAATACTTGGAGGAGCCGGAGAGAGACACAGGAAGAGGAGAGGAGGGAGAGAACAGAAAGGTGGTGAAGAAAGAAAAGTAAGGAGGGAAAAAAAAGCCACCATTGTGCCTCTGCTGCACCACGGTGCCATTAATTGCACTCAGTCTGGTGTGTGGTAGACATTCAGATCAAAGGTCATGCATAGATAATCCGAGGAGGGGGAGTGTGCGGTGCAATAGTGCAAATAAAATCCTATAAAAATTAATCTGACATTGCCTGGCTCACTTGGCAGCCACACAGACGCAAATCGGGACAGGAAGAAAAAACGCATGCAAGTGTGCGCTGGACGGCAAAATATGGACACACACACACACGCGCGCGCGCACACATACACACACACCGAGAGAGAAGGAGGGAGAGAGTGAGCATCACCTACCAGGTTCCTGTTGAAGATCCCAAGATGCTACCAGCCTGCGACCGCGTTACGGAACATTACTGCGAAGCGATACGTGGAGGGGAGAAATAATGCAAAGATGCGAGAGGGAGGAAAAAGAAGAAGACGCACAGACAGACAGACATAGGCTGCCGGGGGAGAGCAGGACGCGAGAGTGTGTGTGTCTGTGTGTGTGTGTGTGTGTGTGTGTGTGTGTGTGCGTGTGTGAGCGCTCAAAACAAAAGGAGCATTTTTATCGACTTTCTTGTCACGTTAGAAAAAGGTCGCAAAGTGCATAAATAAGCCAAAAGGTGTCGTAGTAAAGGAGATAAATCGCGGAGGGGGTGAGGTGTTTCCTCTCCTCTTGATCCGGGGGCTGTATTGTGTCTCTCTGCCTGGTCTCTGCTCAGTCCGTGTCTCCTGTCGCTGTGTGTGGCTGATTGGTGCTGAGGTGAGGAAGCAGGGATGTGGACACCTACTGATCATTGGCTGGAAATTACTATAGAAACACTCGGGAGGTGGGAGGGATGGATGGCTCAGGGCGCCCTACAGGGAGAAAAATATCTGCCGCTGCTGCTGCTGCTGGAAATATACAACCTTATAGTGGCCTCTCTCTTTCATGAATATATTTTTTAATACATTTCTTTCATGACGAGATATTTAGAGAGGAGGAAGGGGGTTGTCATTTGCCAGATACGTGTTTTAATAAGGATTGGGGAAACTTGTCAAATTAATTTGAATGGAGCTGAGCTGTGATTAAGATAAAATGCCTCCGCCGGGTTGTTTTCAGCCCCCCCTCTCTTCGTCCAGCGACAGCCATAATTACTAAGACCTCCGGGATTCATCACCATTATAAATCCCGCCTGCTGGCCACCCATGCCTACAGCTCCCACACAGGCTCACAACACGCATGGCACATTTATTCCATGTGTGACACTGTACGTTCATTCATGTTGAAGCCTATAAGCTCTGAGTTAAAATAATTATGACTAGTAGATTATGTTTCCCCACATCAGCATTTATCTGTGAGCCTCAGGCTGTAGTTTAAAAAACATGGGACGATCACCTCTGTAACTCCACACAGAGGCCAGAGTAAACAAGTTTTAGTAACTCAATACCCCTTCATAGAGAGAAGTTAGAGAACGATCCAGCTGTAATATGACTTCACATACCTTAAACACAAAGAATATATAGTCAAAGAACATGAAACCAACAAAACTGCTTCGTCTGGGCAACAAAAACCAATTGGTTAGGTTTAAATAACAAAACTACTTGGTTAGGTTTAGGCAGTAAAAAGTACCCAGCTGGGGGAAAAAATATATGGTTTAGGCAAGAAAAAACTACTTTGCTAGGATTAGGCAAGAAAACTATTTGGCTAGGTTTAAGAAACAAAACTAATTGGTTAGGTTTAGGCAACAAAATTATTTGGTCCACCAGCCAAACAGCTGGTAGATGTTCAAATTTACTTAAATATTACCAGCGTTTGGCTGATGGCTGGTAAAAATGATTGCGGTTAATTTTGGTCCCTGCCTGGGACCTGTCCTTCCCAAATGCTGCAAATGAGGCAACAAACATGCACACGAAACGTCAAGGTTATTGACCGTATTGAACTAGCAAACTGGCGTCTGGTGTTGGCTAGTTTTTGTCTGTCAGAGGCACGAAAGACAGCAAGACACACATAACCTGCGTAACCCATGTTTGCACAGAGCTGCTGTGATTGGGTAATTACATGGCAGCTAACCCTGATTGGTTGTTTGGTTGTCAGGCCGAGTTCATTTAAAAAAAAAAAAAAAAAAAAAAAAAAACTAAATACAAAGGGGTGTCACAGACACGCCTTTAAGAAAAACAAGAACAAGCCTTCAATCAAATATCGCTAGTGACATGCAAATATAAAATTAGTTATTAGTTATTTCTGCCAAAACTATAATAAAATAATATTGCCTACTGTGTTCGTAATTTAATTGGCAGATTATTCACAGCGCTTTTCTGAAAATAAATGGTCGGATAGTTTGCCAAGTAAGAAAGATTTTTCACAACCCAACAACCCAAATGTTCTCATTAATGGTTTATAACTGTGCTATAAAGAATCAGTAACTGATTTATTATTCATTAATAAAACCTGTAGCTACATCTTATAAACCCTTCATAAAGTGTCTCTTATTAGAGCATGGTTGCACTTTTTCATGAATTATCGGTCATATCATTATCATTGGGACAACAGCAAAAAATCTAAATTAATCGTCAAAGAGTCAGCAAATAGGAAAAAATGTCTTTTACAAATGCCCAACACTCAAAGTGATGTCTAAAGAGATGTAAAATTTCTTGTTTTCTTAGACCACCTGTACAAAACACAACTATACAAATATATTCAATTTTATATCATAGAAAAACAAGAAAAACTGTACATATTCATTTTTCTAATCAAAACATTGACTGTAACCAATCAAGGCTTAGTTTTTTTGTTTATAAACTGACTTAATCTGTTGTCAAAATTGTCACAGATTAATTATCTGTCAATCAAGTAATCAATAAAATCGCTTAATCATTTCAGCTTGAGGTGACATATCACTTAAAATGACACCGTGTCACAGAGGAATAAACAATCCCTGCATTGCTTCTACTTTCAGACAGGTTTAGTTGTGAGTAAACAAACTGACAGCTACGCTGACACATTTCCAAGTCATACAGCCCCTCAAGATGAGCTGTGTGACACAGGCCTATAGGCTGCTAAAGGCTACACTTTAATGAATTTATTGAGAGCTGGCAATAGATAGGACAGAGAAGAAGCAAGGACTTTTCACGTTAAAAATTTTACAATTATATGCAAAAAATATGTTTATACCTGACTGTGTTTAAAAGTGTCGTTTTTGTGACATGAGCGCATTGATAATTTTCCAATATTGTACTTATTTAAGTATAAAGTCACCGTATACACAAATGGGGTGGAGGAGGGTAAAAGTTGAAATTCACTGATGCTGATCACTTCCTCTGAGGATGTTGAACTCATAACACATGTTGTGAGTTCAGGTCTTGTTTTTGATGACTGAGTTGTTACACTGCCACGCCCACAGGACACCTGTTTACGCCCACAAAACTTCCTCTGCTTCATTCGACAGCTGTCACATCATCAGTAGCTGTCAGTCATTGTGGGCATGGTGACGTACACATAATTTGGGCTTTAAAAGACTTTTGAGAGGTGTAACAAAGGAGCAGCGGTGTGAGTTAACAGAAACTACTAAGTGTGTTGACAGATTTAGGTTTTAAAGTTGATGGTAAGTTGGGTTTGAGTTTAGGTTTGGAGCAGAAAAGACTAGATGAGGGTGACTCACCGCTGTCACCTTCTGATGTAATCATTCCTATCTTGAGTGCAAAAGACTTTATCCAAGAAATAAAAACTGTGGCTGGGTTTCATAGACAAAGATTCATTTTCACACTCAACTTTAAATTATGTTGCTCCAAGCCATTAAAGTACCTTTAGATTAAGAAAGATTGAATTTAAATCTCTCTTTAAATCTTAGTACACTTTTTAATGAGATTAAATTTAATTCCGTTGCACCAAAAACTTGAACTCCAATTTAAAGTACTCTCCAGATTAACTTTAAATTTACATTTGAAGGGGTTTAACTTTTAAAATGGCTGCCTTTTTTAAAATGGATTGAGCAAAAAATAATTAAGTTCTCTGAAGAAAGTTAAAAGACAGACTCAACTCAATTGAATTTTATGATGTGTCTCTTCTCTCTGTCACTTGTTGATCCGTTAAAACTGCCAGCTGCTGCCAGGCTGCATCTTTTTTTTTTCTTATTGTGCTGTTGTCCATTTTTTAAATCTTCTGTTATTTGGCCACATTGTTCCATGAATTTGACCAACAAAGAAGGAAGAATAAGAGCTTTCCTGCCAGGCCATCATGACTAGGCTAACTAGGCTAACTAACTTTTTAGCTAGCGAGTAAACGCCACATTTTGTCAAAGAATACAAAGCAGCTAAAACTTCATGATTTCCCCACTGTTTTATAGTTAAGGGTCCCGACAGCAGTAAAATGTATATACAATGTATAATATTCAGTTTAATTTGGGTAAGCAAGCATCTCCATATTAAACACTTAATTTTGGTATACATCAGTAAACCTGGATTTACTAAATGGAGACATTCATTTTAAACACAGCTTTGCTAAACTCTGTTTAGAATTAATTTTAAAATAAATTAATTAGGGCTGCACGATATGGTAAAGAAAGTCATATTGTGATTATTGTTTTTCAGTTTTACACATTTCATGTTGACAGGAAAAAAAAACAACAATTAAAATCATGATGATGTAATATTTGTTGGGCTCTGTACCAAACAAACAAGATTTATATTTACCTATACAGCACTACAGTACCTCATTATGATGCTGTTTTCTCACATATTTTTCCATTTTCAAAAAATTGCGATTTGGTTCTGTGATTTGTATGTTGCACTTGGTTATATTGTGATTTCAATTGACTGCAATTAATTGTACAGCCCTAAAATTAATCCACCAATGACTACTGCTAAATTTGTCATGCACCAACTAACCATGACAAGTTTACACCTGGTATTAAATTAAATCTTTGGTGATCTGATAACAAGTGTACTCTAAGTAAAGGTGTGAATGCACCCAAGACACAGAGAGGACAAATTAAGATCCAATCACTTAGAGTACATTCAGATGTGGTCTGGGGGTTATATGGTCACATTCCTTTAGACGTGTGTTTGTGAACGTGTCCAGGGTCTTAGTGGGGACAAGGAAGTGAGATCCAATCACAAGTGGTCACTTGAGACGCTTGTGGAGACGGATTCTAATGCCAGTTGTGAACTGATGTTACGTGGCTCTGTCCATTTGTCATCACCTCACCAAAGACGCATGATAATGTCAGGTGTAAACAGGGCCAGCTAGTGCTAGTTAACAGGTATGTAAACACTTTGGTCAGATGGAGTTCATTTTTGTTTTGGATGCAGTGATTAAATGACAGATAATGAAAGAAAGCAACTTGTTTCATTTCTTTACAAACTTTCAGTTACAGAGACTGACTTCACACCATGAACACATTGATGTAAACCTTAACAAAATATTTCCTTAAAGTAATTATTTCAGGTATTATAAGAGTAATTCTGTGCATGAAAACAAATGTGGTGTCTCAATACTCTCACAACACTGTGAAAAAAAATATCTACTGCGTTCAGTGTGGCGTGTAAACATTTAACCTTCACTAGTTGTCACTTTGAGCTTTTCCACTTTTTCCCACTCTCTTACTTTGAAAGGCATGTCTTACATTATTTTCTTCTGTCCTTAAAAAGCATCTTTGACCCTGTGTTTCGTCCAGTTGATATGAATGGTTTTCTTCTTTCTTGTTGCGCACCTTTCACAGTACATTAAAACACACGTCCTTTTGACACTATAAAAAGCACATTTGTCAGATATTTTTTATTCAGGAAGGAGTTTATGAATAAATTTGTCTGAACTTTTGCCCAAAGTAACGATGAATCAGGACTTTCATTCTGATTTATCTTAGACACGATCGACAGTTACAGTAGGAAAAAAAAGGAACCATCCTTGAAACGTTATTTTCCTCAGTATCAGACCCTGTGCATCTGTGTGTGTGGAAGCTCCTCTGTCTGAAAATCATTTTATCTTCCGGGCGATAATAGCCCCCAGGGGAAATCTGCCTAGGTGGTCCTAACCTCTGTCTGCAGAGCCACGGCAGCATGCGAGTCTCTAGCAGTGGGAGGCATGAACCCTCATGGCAGGCCTTTGTTCCTGTCTGCGTGCTCCGGCGTCGCTCCCCATGCGTATACTCCCCCCTCCTGTTTCCCCGCGCTTTCAACTGAACTCAGAGGAGTAATTAATAACCATGACCCCAGATTTAAACGTAGCCCGCATTTAGTCGATGGAAATAGAATCACGGAGGAGTGAAGTCATAAGACATGGGTGTTTGAGGGGTGATGGTGTGAATCCATTGATTCATCTGTCTCAATTTGATCCGAGCACTGTGCTCACATCTGTCAGGAGGAGAAAGACAGTGAAGATAACAGTGAGCAGTAAAGGACCATTGATACATACAGTCTGATATTCTCTGCCTGCAACAGGAAAATTATTTTTGACAAAATAAAAATAAAAGAAGGACAAATATTAGAGGACCAGTGTGTGAGACTTAGTGGCATCTCACTTGCAGCTTGCAGATTGCAAACACGTCACTTCACCCTCCCCTTCCAAGCGAGAAGGAGTGGCCACGAGACTCACAAAGAACGCAGGTATTCAGTTTATTTGTTCTGGGCTAATGTAGAAATATAGTGGTGCAACATGGCGGACTCCACAGAAGACGACCAGCGCTCTCTGTAGATATAAGCAGCTCATTCTAAGGTAATGAAATACAACAATTTTTATTTTCAGGTGACACATAAATAAAAACATACTTATGAGTACTTTATTCTAGGGATGCCTCGTTCACTTTTATTTTTTGCCACCAATCCTGGTTGCAAAGACTCGTCTTGACCCGTGCACAACTCCACGGATGCACGCAGTTGTTGCTCTCAGCCACGTAAAGTATACAGAGTGTACAGTGTACAGGTGTAGCACACCTTGAACAGTTTGCCTCGATGACTTTCTGCCATAAATGATTTCAATAGCAAGTCTTTTGTAAGTACTGAGTACTAGATAAACGAGACTTAGATATAGTTTTGCTATTTTAAAGTTACTACAAGAATGTTTAAATGGTTCTGAAACAGTCTCAGTTTATTATTGATGAGCAAATGAGTCCGTCCACAAGAACATTCGCTATTTCTGTACAGTTATTCTTAATGCCTGCCACCAGGTCATGTTCTCTGTGATATTACGTGAAACAAGCATTACATTTTGTTTCTGTGACTTATATGTTAGCAGGAGGAGATTCTTTGTTAAGATAATCTTATTTTTGACCTTATATTTTGCAGTTATTTTGGTAGAAACATTACTGGTTTTGTCCACAGGGACCTCAACAAAAGCAACATAATACGAGGCAACATGGGGTGAGTAATTGATACACAATATTGGGGTGAAATGCTCCTTTTGGTTAGTTAGTTAGCATTGAAATGGCTCAACTCTTTCACATCTTCGATCAGTTTTCAGTATTGGGGACATGAAAGCATTAATCCCCATCTCCAGATTGCATATTTTTACTGAATATTGGCCGATATCGATCAGCATCGGATCAGTCTGGGCATCCCTATTATATTGGATGTCTGCCATGTTCTGCCTATAAATTCTCATAAATTTTACACACTGGACCTGAAAGGTGGAAACAGTGGGAGTAGCTGGCTTCCTTCTGTCTCCACCTGTTATTTCAAGCCTGCTGTACATTTTCGTGTTGGAAAGTGTATGGAGCTCCCAGATGCTTGCAAGATGTATAGATCTCTGTATGCAAGCAAAGGGAACCAGAACACAGTCACAGTATGTTTCTCAGTGGAATAATGACAAAAAAAAAAAAAATCTGACCAGGAAAAGGGAGGAGCAAGAGTGCGTCTCCTGGAGGTGTTTCTGATGGACTCTCTCAGACTGTTGTGGTAAACAGCATTCCTCTGAGGCCTTTAAAGCGTGAAGAGAAAGACACAGACAGAAAGAGAGTGAAGAGAGCCTGAGAGGGAGAGAGGAAGAGAGGGGAAGCAACTTGGGAAAATAAACAGTATGAGATTATGGGTTTGGCAGTGATGCGCCACAGTGCAGCAGCAACCTTGGCAGTATTTATTTAGAAACCTGCCTCATTTCCTCCTGCAGGCTGTAATGCATGGTGCCCTCACCTCGCACACATTAGCCTTTTGCTGTGATTTGATGTGTATCAGCCAGTTTTACGCCGCTTTCCTCGGATACAGTCGAGCGATCCCTCCTCCCTTCGCCATCGCCTGCTAATTGGAGTGTATAGAGCACCCTTAATTATCCAGTTAGTAGCTTTGCTGAAAGAAAGCCGACTCCTGGCACACAGTCTGGTACAGATGACAGCACCTACACACGAAATCACTTCCACAGAAAAAAACCTCCAGTTACGAGGATAGAAAGTACAGTGTCTGCATGTAGGCTACATGAATGAAAGTTTTCACCCACATTCTGTAGGTGTATCTGCTTTTAAAACTTTCTTCAGATAGATGGAATGACACTGGAGATTTCTGGTATTATTCCTGGTTCTTTCTGTTTTTTATTTTAGCACATCATGTACCAACCAATGTGAGATTTGCATCCCCTTCTCGGATTAATCCATCACTCTGTACGAGTGTATTACATAAATGTCATTTTTAGGTGTCTTTTCTACAGGCCTGGAATCCCCAGCATACTGAAAAATTCTGAATAAAGTCCTTTGGAGCAGCCTGGGCAACAGACCAAATCAATTCTACATTTATTTGAATGTGGTTAGCTCATTGATCAGCGGTAGATGCAAAGTACAGCAGTGGTTGAAGAAGCATTCAGCTCTTTTTCTCAAGTAAAAGTAACAATACCACAATGTCAAATACGTCATTAAAGTAGGAGGCCTACATGCATTCAAAATTTTACAAGAGGAAAATGAAAATTAAAAAAAAAAGTATGAATCAAAAGTAAAAGTACTTGTTGTAGGAAAAAAAATCTGATTCTAATTCTGACAATCTGTTATTATCCACACATACATGTACTTACGTGAAAGTACTTGTATTTATTAGACTTGTCAAGAGAAAAAAAAATCTTTTTTGTTTTGTATGACAATATTTTCCATAAAGATTTCACACGTTTTATATTTGGTAATTCAATAGCATTTTTTTTTTAATCAATACCCATGTACAGTATGTCCTAATCAAAACATTTATTTATGAGCAAATATTTCTGACACAGATTCATACTTACTTTTGTTTTTAAAAACACAGCTTAGATGTGCAAAGCCCAGTAAATAATCATTTGTATGTGTGAAGCAATTATTTTCTCAACTGCAATAAAGTTTATCAGCATGACAAAGTATACTGTCACAGAGATGTGCAACCAGATGTTTAGTTGGTTCAGGTGCACATGCCCGTTGCTTCACAAACAGGATATAAGAACAGTAGTGTTGAAGGTGACAAAGGTCATCAGCTGGAATTAAAAGTAACTGTACGGCCCACAATCAATATTTGCTCTAAGCTGTCACAGGCCTGTCCTGCTACATGAGTGTAAACACACAGACAATAATGATCCTGCTTCCATGTCAGAGGCTATTAAACCGACCAGAGACAATAAACAGGACTGTGTTGTAGTCGAAGAGTTAGGTGTCTATAAAACGTTCAACCGTGCTTTGTTGGAAATTAATGTCAAACAGTGTTCTCTTATTGCCACGGCTGCAACTCTCACCACAACAGATTAGTGTCGGGAAGATTTCCTGCCCTGATTGAAGGGTTAGCAACCTTTTCTGACCTGTGACCCCCTCATTAGGACCCAAAGTTTTTATGTGAATCTGAGTGTAGATTTGTGTTTGAACACCAACTTTATAGAGAAATGATAACATATTTCAGTCCCGATAATTTCTTAAATCATAAATATTTACCATAATCCACTACGGGACCCATCATCTTAATATTTTTTTGTGCACATTAATCAACAACATCAACTAATCAACAACTGCTAGGCTAAAAACAAGGCTAAAGTTAGGCATAATATGACATGAATACTTCCTCGTTTTGTTAGCTTCACTGTGTCATTCTGAATCAGATTTTTATTTAAATCATATTCATGTAAAGCAGACTGGTATATTATTAACATTATTCTTAAAGAAAACTAAGACTATAGCTTATATAAAAACACTTTATTAAAATCTCTGCATACATCATAGGTAAACTATACTATACTATACAAAAACTTCATTCAAAACTCAAATCTCCGCTGGTTGCATCTGGCAGAATGGTTGAATTGCAGTAGGTGCTTCAGCATCTGTTGCCTGGTGGAGATCCGCACTCTACTGACTGACTCTTCTAGTTTTCTTTTATACAATGAAACAGCTTCGCAGTTTAAAGCAAATTGTTCGGCAAACAAGAACCTAAACTTATCAAACACTAACAAGTGCTTCAACTTCAAGTGTCCCTCTCCATGAACTGGGTTTGGGGACACTTTTGTTTTGGTGCTAATATGTGCAAACACAGTTGCCATGCTTATCTGTCAGTGCGGGTGGGCAAACAGCTTCAGCAAACACAAACATCTTGGAGGCACCCAGTTAAGTCCATGAGTCACATTCAGGATGTGACTCAGTTTTAAGCGGTTCACACCACATTGTGCTTGCACTCAGACTTGTCAGACTTAGATGTTTACATGCGGACATGACAATATTGTATCTCTGCCGCCCCACTATGACAGAAGCTGCAGCAGTGATTTTACTTTCATCAAACAGCAGCTGGTAATGATGCTGTTTAAATATAGTTCTGTTGCTCTGTTTAGAGGTAAATGTCAATATCTACCATCTAAAAATAAGATTAATTCATATCAAGACCCCATTTACACCTGGTATTAACAAGTGATCTGTATCTAGAGAGGTTATCTTAGATCACAAGCCTTTGCATTTACACCAGGTATTAATAAGCAGGCTTGTTATCTTGATGCAGCCCACACAATCAGGACATATCAGAACCTGATATGCAAATCACACAGGCAGAGACTTATCAACAAACATGTCCCAGGTCAAGGAAAGTGATGCTGCTGCATTGGGCTCTGCTTTTGCCTTCACTGAGCTGTTGCCAGTGGGTATATTATTTGAATCCGCCCATGTTTTTGCCTGGCTCACTTGAGATAGCAGGAAGAGGTTGAGCTGGGTGACCTCTCAACCTGTTGGGCGGGTCGCTTCTCTGAGAATGTGCCAACATTTACACTGCACCTGCGATATCTGCTGTGTTCATTTACACCTCGCATTTAGGTGCATTTTTCCCTGTTCAGATAAAATATCCAGATACAGATCGCATGTTAAATAAGCAACATGTAAAATATGACCCCCTGTCGAGGGAAACTCAAAACTAATAGGCAGCAGAATATCCCAAGAGTAACCGCTGACTAACTTTGCTGTAACTATCTTTGGCTGTAGCTATTCTACTAGATGCCGTTATCTCAGTTAGCTCTGTAGCTAGCAGCCCTCAGTTGACTCACATCTGCCCAAAATTACAGACTGTTTCAAAACACCACACAGGCGCCTTAGGGCCCTTTTCCACCAAAAATGGTTCAAATACCTAATTTTGAACCGTTCTCAGTATTTCCAACAAAAATAAATTGGTTCAGAACCCAAAAAGTTAGTTCCCAGCTGACATTTTCCTTGGGAATTAAAGTGGGTTTGTCATATTCTACAGGTTGTTGTGCATTTTGCAGTGCTGTCTGTTGATGACATTTTTGATTACAGTGGTTCCACTCAAAACTGGTGGAAATGCTGGCTCGTTAACTAGAACCTGGGATCCAAGTCCCCTTGGGGCGGGGGCACACCGGAAATCACAGGGATTCCCCAAGCCCTTGTCTGCTCTGTGGTCATCAAAATTAGATTTGCTCATATTAACTAAAATCACAATTTATACAAAAGTCTGAAAATGAAACTATTTAAAAAGATACATTTCTTCGTGCTCAATTAAAAATAGTAGCCTACTTTGTAGACTGCTTTGTAGGTCACAACTCTGTGACCTGTCAAGCTCTGTGATAATGAATCATTATTGTTCTTTTGGTAAGGATGAATGTGTAGTCTAATCTGTTGGGTTGTTATGTGAAAAAATCCAGAAAAGACACTGCTACCCAAGGTTAAGTTTCTGTGGACGGAAAAAATTTCATTGATGCTTATTTTTGACAGTAAAGCTTTGGAATGAATCACTTATTCTTTTGGTGTACGTGCGCTTGTGTGCAGCTTTCCTTAGATACAAGTGGAGAGAGGGGCTCCAAGGAAAAAAGGTTGGTGCACTCGATAGCACCAAGGTTCTATGAATCTCAAACGGAACCGGTTCAAGAACCAGGGTTAGTTTGGTGGAAAAGGTCCTTCAGTGAACACGGCCAGATACAGACCTCAAGACCGACAGAGGGCAGCTTGATGACAGGAAGTACTGTAACAAGGTGATTTACAGCTGCTCCAACCAGGAATCCAACTGTGAGAGAGAAGAAGATGGGAGTTGGGGACAGAGGGACGTGAAGCTGAGAGGAGCGAGAGGTAGGTCAGGCATCAGAGTGGCAAAAGGCAAACAGAAAATTTTCGTATCCAATGTGTTGGATTGCTGATTTATTTTCAACCAAACCAGAGCTGGTGATTGTTGAACAGTGGAAAGACAAGAGTTGTATTTTGTTTCTGTAGAGTCTGAAGTGTGTTTTATGAACAAGCTTGTCTTCAGTTCAGTAAAAGAGTAAAACTTGAATTCAGACAGGTATACACGTTAGTACAGACAACAGCTGTAAGAATGTTTCCATTCTTGACATGTTGTGAGTTTGTTTTGTTTGTTGTTGTTGTTATTTATTGGACTCTGAAAGCTTAGAGAGTCTATGAAAATAGCAAACTAGTTGATTGTATACATTTCCCAGCTGAAACTACAGGAGAATCAGACTTGAAGGTACAAAGTGGTATTACTAGACGGGATGATATGGTTTCTCTGCAGCACAATACATCTTTGACATAATGTCATAACCACAGGCGCCATCATCTGCAGGGGCTTTGGGTTTTATGCCCCTCCAAAGTTGAAGTCTTGAGGCAAACCAGGAAAAAATGCAGTTGTTAAGTAACCATAGACTAAGAAATTTAATTGGTATTTGACAGGGAAGGAAAATAAAGTCATAGTATGTGCTACATTATTATTCTTAATATAAGATTTATTTTTCATGTAGAGTAGTGAGTGTTTTATTGCTCTTATGTGTTACCAGCTGAACACACTGAGCGCTTAATTAGTTAACAAGCACAAAGTGCCATGAGTTCAAACTCCTCTGATCATTAATGCACTTAATACAGTTACTTTTGGCTCTACCATCTGAAATACACAGACAGCACGATGTCTGCCACCAGCTTTGTGTTGAAATACACAATGAAGATGCACATTGTGCGCTGAGCTGGGGCGATAAAATTCACTGGACTGAAGTTTCCTGCGTCACTTGGAATCTCAAACAAAATCCCAAGTGAAAGCCCAAAGCTTCAAGAACACTGGATTCATTCTTTATCAAAACACATCTGGGTGAAATACTGCAGCATCCGATGGGTTTATCTTCAGCAGCTGTCCATGGCAAAAAGCACCTCTCACTGAAGAAAGATGCCAAAACCTCCCACAGAATGCATCCAAAGCCTCACACCAAATGACTGACAGCTCTTTTAGAGTTTTGCGTTTTAACTTTGAGTAATCATAAAGTTTACAAAGCCTACTATGTTGACCATTGCAGCGCTCGCAGTGCGAGCCGTCCGCTGCGCTCAGCATCAGCCTCTGAGCGAGAACGGAGGGTGGAATCTGTTTCAGATCCATATCATGACTTCAAAAACAACAAATAATTTGTTTTAAAGAATTCTGTTGGTTTAAAATATGAAGAATTGTAAAATATCACTTCCATGAGGCTGAACTGGGCATTTCATCCTCACATGTAGCCCCAGTGAAGGTCAATCTGCATGCAGCATGCACAGTTTATATTGTTCATTATAACGTTAATTAATGTTGAAATAATTGTGTCCTGCCTCAATAATAATTATTAATACCACCAGATAATTCACTAAAGTGATAAAGTTTGGAACCCACACACATTAGGATAGTGTGCCTCTTTCCCAGAATAGAAACTGTAACTGTTACTTCCTATTATCACAATCTCTTGATAAAAAAAAATAAATTCTACATGCCATATCTTACATATTGCACCTTAAATATGAGGTGTAAATAGGATAAGTTAGTTCTGTTTTTGTCTGCATAGCCCTGCTTGTACAAGCCTTTTACTTAATAATGTTTTGTTTTCTTCTGTGATGAATAGCGATCACTGAGTGTATTTAGTTCAGAGAAATGTTGAGGCTTTCAGGTAGACCTCTCAACCATGCAGTGCTTGGTTTTGGTCAAACTGAAGTCAAACATAAAATTTACAACACTTCTGTCTGGTCCTGCTGCGTTTCAGGTCATAGAGAAGATTTTATACCATCTGTCGATTGTGTATTTTCAACATTCTCAAACTTACGGTCCTCGATCAGACCTAACTGATGTCCAAGTGTACATTAAAGTGTCTGGATGAACTACGTGATTTTGATGTACAAGATCTTACAGTGGATAGAAGTCCGATGTGCTTCACAAGCTGCAACAACCATTAGTGTTTTAGATATGAGAGAGAAACAGGCAGGCAGACACACACTCAACGCATACTGACACTATCAAACCCACTCATCACAGTCATCATTATATCAATATTAGGTGAAAGGAATGCAACTTTTCATACTTCTTTCACAGAACTGTCAAACAGAACTAGCCTCTATTTATCTGCGTGTTGACTCAACCTCTAAGCCGCAGCCTTGGCTTTCACAAAGTCCACAATGGCAGATGCTGAATCTGTCTCCTGCACAATAGCAGTGCAAAAATCAATGTAATAGAGCAAAACAGTCTCGAACAACTATGACAGTGAATGAGCTCCGTGTTGCAGTAACACGAAGCAACACTCATGAAAGTGGTTGTGACATGGTATGCAGAAGTCAGTGTCTTTGGTTGTGTTATTTAAAAAGGGCTCTGTGTATAAACAGCTGCCTATCTGTGTATTCTCAAGATGAGCTTTATTGTGACAGCAAGTATTTCTTTAAGTGGTTCCTGCCAGGTAACATGGCACTGTGTGTACTTTCTGGGTGATGCAAGAAGCACAATAACTGGAGACAGATCTCCTCAAACTTATTCAACTCATCTAAAGTATAAATTGACCTGTTTTCACTCATAAACTGCACAAATTTGGCATAACTTCTTGACCTTTGGGACATAAGTGCTTGACATTTTCATATGTCGGGTCTTCTGTTTAATGCATTCAATTTTTAAACTGCATGTTCTACAAAAATGTGAAAAACTGAAAAGTATATTTAGTTTGTGTGGCCTCCTCAGTATACAACAGCCTAGATTTCTTTTTCCTAGTTGCTGTATGTTCACTTGTCCCAAAGGAATACCAGTCTACTACTGTACTTTGTTTTGTTCTGATTATGTACAGTACACTGTACTGTACTGTTTTTGCTTTTTGTGTTGTGTTTGCGTATTGTGTCACTGCCAATGAGTGCAAACAGCTTCAAACTGCAGTAAAAATAAATAAATAAATAAATAAATAAATAAATATATGTATATACAATACATACATATAAATGTGGCCTTGGTCAGGACATTCTCAGCTTGTATTTACACTGCATTTTATTATTTCGAAATGTTATGTTGCAAATAAAAATGGGTAATTTTTATAGAAAAATAATTAATCTTGGGAAGCAAAGTTTGGACTGAGCCCAGGGTCTAACGGTCACTGATGACATGTTACTTAAACAACACATCCTCATATTTAAATGACAGAATAGGTCAATACTCAGTCAGAGTGTTTAGAGAGCAGCAGCGGCAGGCAGAACAAAACCTTAAGTATGTTACATAAGTCATTTGATGTAAGTCATATTAAACACATTGTTGACGATGTGAAATGTTTGTAGTTTAATTTAATTAGGAACCAAAAACACTTGGTCAGGTAAAGATCATGGTTTGGGTTAAAATAGGTATGTTATCTCATGTTACATAATCCCATGATGAATTCCTACACACAGTAAATTAAAACTTTAAGTAAGTCAACTGACATTTGGTTTCACTAGGTGAGAGTCCTGTGTTTGACCTGTCCTCCTCCCTGCATGGGAGGACATAATAAGGTGCTTCCACCTGGTGAAATTAAGTCCAATACTCCCTCTCTTTTAGCTCTGCTTTTGGTCTCCATCAACTCCGGGGGGAAATATCTAGTGCTTTAGCTGCTAAATGCTAAACTACGTTCACCAAATAGTTGCTAAATGTGTCAGTTGTTTGGTGCTAAGCAGGTGGTGTAGGCCTAGAGTGGGTTTTAAGAGCTTTTTCACTGTAAACAGCTGCCCACCAGGGCTGAAAAGGATGTGATTAGAGCAGTGAGACTGAATCAAAACGGTGAAGTTGCGGCCAGACAGCTAAACAATGGGCTGAAATTCATTTTGTAAGTCCATAACGCAGAGGGGGGCTGAGCTGATTCAGGTGTTTACTCTTTGTATGTTCATAACAAGCGGCATCCTCCGGAACAGAAGTGCCAAAAACTGCAGTTCCCTGAATGGCCACCTGAGGTTGGCTACAAAAATGAGTCACTCCCCATAGATGAAATGTTGAAAATGTTGAAACACACAAAATGCCCTACAGCAGAAGTTTACAGCCTGATACAAAAAATAAAAAATAAAAAAAAATGTTCGCTATAGCTAATTTCCCCTTTTATGACAACTGTATGGGGGTGAATTTCATATAACTCACCCATTTTAATTAGAGTAAGTCTTAAAGTAAAGTCTTTGCCAGTCTTTGGACTAGCTAGGAGTTTGGCAAAGTCAGGTACTGCCATAGTCAAGTCAGGACTATATCTTGTCTATTGTTCATCACTGCCAGCAATCCATTTCACATTATGATTTGATTAATTTGATATGCACGATACATTTCAGCTACTTCAAAGGTTTCGCTTTCTTCATTATGTTATTTCAAGGACTGAGAGTTGCTGCGTTGTAGTTGCAGTGTCGTTCAGTATGTTACTGGAGAGATTACTGCCATGAGCACATCAGAAACGGTGCTTTCATATGGCCAAAATCCTTTACATTATATACAACATGATTTCAAATGTGTGGTTCTTTATGCCTTATGTTGCTCCCCTTTCACACTCATAACCTGTAAAATATGCAGGCTGACCAACCATGCGAAGCAGACCATGGTAAGACGAAACTGTAAAATATCCCTGGTCAAGCTCAGAGTTGAAATCCAGGTCACACTCTGCTCCACTTGGTTTAAAAGTTCAACGAGTTTGGTGTCACCGGCCGTTCAAAATGCCATCACCTGTTTCTGAAGGCATCATAATGTGACAGTGCACCGGACATTTCCATGGATTGTGTTTGTTGTGAAAAGACTCCAGCGCTCGCCGGATGGACCTGGAATAACCTGCGCAAAATATTCCTTTCCATGTCACGCATGTGAAAGGTGTATTCATGTGTTTCCCGGAGCCCTGATGGATAAAAACAACGACCAGGCGCACTCTTACACTCCGTGTCAGTCACTCTGTGAGGCAGGGAAGCATAGAGGGAGGCATCTATAAAACAAACATGGTAGCAGCAGTGGAAGGGCACAAGTGGCAGGATGGGAACTGCTGCCAGACACATTACAAGGAGCTCTAATGAGGGAGCCCACACTCTCACCCCTCCTCTCCCTCCACCGCCGCCACCGCCACCACAGAGGAACGCGAGGCGGGAATTAATTGTGAGGGCGATGATGGCGAGCGAGCTGAGGAGCAGGTCATTACTGCACGCCTCCTCCTGGAGCGCCGCGGGCAGAGCGTGGAACGCCACGCTACTTGCACAATTCCCATGATCCCACAGGAGGGGGGGGGACAGATAGCAGGAGGGGGAATGAAGGGGACAGAGAGAGAGAGAGGAATAGGAAAATATACTGGAAGAAGAGGAGGAAGGCAGCTTCCTCTTTGTTGGAAACAAAAAATAAAAGAAAATGTATTGATTAATGGCATTATATACATTGATTTTTATTATTTGCTGCATGCCTTCTTACTGTACACCTTCTGCCGTGATAATTTCAAATAATAAACAAGCAAAATGACATTTTATTTGTTCCTTAAGGTCCTTCTTTTTTCTTATTAAAAAATTAATAAACTACCAGCTGCAAGCTTGATCATTACTGGATTTATTTTGCAATATGACATTGCAAGGTGGACACTGTAAAAAAAAAAAAAAAAACACTACCGGGAAGATTGTTCAATAATCAAGTGCAAAAAGCAATGGCAAAAAAAATAATATGACACCTCACAGGCGAAGGAGGACTGAAGAAAAAAACAGCTACACATCAAGGTAATGATCAGATTTTTGGGTGCCTCTCTCCTCTAATCTGCACACAGTGTAATAACTGACTCTTTGTCATTTTTCTTTGTGTGGTTTGTCGCCCTTATGAAACCTGTGACATCAGATTGAATGCATTGGACACATTGCCCTCTAGTGGATATTCAATGTATGTGGGTAATGTATATCACAGCCACTGAGAACAGTGACACACGTCTAGAATTTCTATCGCTATTAAACAATTAAATTACTCATGGTGTCCTCTGTTGTTAGGAGGAACCGTAGTAGCATATATCTGCACAGAAATGCATTTATAATGATAATAATTAAAAACATAGACCTAATCATCAGTCCCATGTGAATGTGACAAATAAATTCATGAATTGAAATGAACATCCAGGTATTTATTTGGGGTTTTTTCTCATTAAATTCACATTGATCATAAGAATAAAGATGTAAATAAAGAGCAACAGATTAGCTAAAAAATGATTTTTAAACATAAAGACATCCAATCTATGCAACTGGTGTTATCAGCTGCAGCTAAATTACACTCTCTCCTTAAACCTGAGAAATTCATTATGACTCGGTAATTAAATACAAAAACAGGAATACAGGCAAACACTAACTGACTTTTCCCTGCACAAACCACACTCTCCCTCCTCCCTTCCCCCCATAACCGAGGAGCTTTTTGCGTTATCTTAACTTATAACGAGAGAGCAGAGACACACCTCTTTGATGATGTATTTAACGACCCCATTCAGTGCTTTTCCCTTTTCACGACTTTCATGACTAGAAATCCTAATGAGACCAGTGCTGTTGCCTTGGGGATGGCCAAGCCCATTGCATTAGCACATGAAATCATTTAGGCCATGTCTCCCGGAATAAAAATATCATTATGGTGAAGCTCTCTGTAATAGTGAGCTGAAAGCCCACTGTTGCCAAGTTTTTTTTTGTTTTGTTTTTTTTGTCAGGATGAAATATTCCAAGAGCTGGGAAGGGACACGCTGTGCAGGACCTAACGAAACTGCTCTCTGGCTGTCTTTGCTGTTGTATAGACGACTATCAGAAAAATAACTGCAGCGCAGAGCCTCACGTGAAGCAGGATTTAAATAAAAGTCAGTGATCTCAGTTGTATACGGGTACTTTATCTATTAGCTATAGCAACAGGCAGGTTTAATGATCCAGCTGTAGAGAAAAGTGGGGCTGCTCCCGACTCAGAATTTTGTCAGTCGAGTCAGAATTGGTTCTTTAATACAAAGATTCGGTAAATGCCACTTTACACTCCTGTATCAGGATGCATTAACTTATTATGATGCAGTTTTAAAATCAAGAGCTGAAGCTTGTGTACCAACCACTCCACCTCAGGTTTCACCTTCTCTCGCCATGTTGCTACCAGGGCATGTTGTCATGTGTATTTTTTTTTTTTTTAGTAAATGCACTAGCTAATATAAAAATATATTTATGACTTCCCTCATTTATAATTCCTAATTGAAATGTTATCCTTACATGTATATTCCCTACATTTTTGTAAGTTTCTGTCTATTTCATCTATGTTATTGTAACGTGCGCTGATAAAGAGACGGATTGACTTGGAGAACCTCAGTTGACTGGCGGGTCTCCAACTGATGACTCAACTTATCGACTTTCAGGGTTTAGTTTTATGTTTCATTTTATGATGATTTCAATGGTCATTTTTTAGTAAAATGTCCTTCATTTTCAAAGGGTTTTTGCCTGGATGAAAAAATTGTTATATCTGGTTATATAGCCTAGAAAGAAAAGAGAGACAAAGTTCTTTGTTTTCTATGTAATATGACAAATGTTTCACCACCGCAACTGTATTTTTGATGTCTTGCATGTCCATCTAGGCTTTCTAAGCTCCATTTTTGACACGTGGGAGAAAAAATAAGATGTTGCTGCTGTTCACTGCGCTACGTCTCCATGTCATGATTTTGTTTAGTTTTTTTTTAACACAACTAAGTTATTGACGTGTGTTGCTGAGGCAAAGACCCTTTTAAACCCATCAATAATATCATCATCTATCTTGACGTTTCCCTGTGGACATCATCATATGCCAGTTCAGTAGACTTTCCCCCACGCCTAATATTCTCAACTGTTAATGAAGGTTGACATTTGATCGTGTGACCAGTTAAAGTTGACTAATGTATGTAAAACTTGTTGCTGTAGGAACAGTGGTCAAATGACCTGAAGCATGCACATGCACCTGTCATAAGTGCGCTCTGGTACGTAAAGCAGATAGCATCACACCTCTGCAGCTGAAACCTTGGACAGGTGCTTGTAGGGCGTATGGGAGAATTATCTAGTGTGTACCTCTGTCCAGCACCTAGTATTTATCACATTTGGACATTCGGGACTTTGTAGACTTTGTACTTAGACAGATCCAGTCAGCGGTGAGAGGCCTGGTCTAACCTGTGATTTTAGCTCTGAGAATTGTTAGTCTTACTTTTGAACAAAAATAGTTTTATATCAACTTGCCTCAAAAACAGAGGGTTTGAAACAATCAAAATAACAACTGATAAAAAAATCTAACCTTCCTCTTGGTACTCTGAGTCAGGAATCCCCTGTCAACTGATTGCTTTTACACCATATTTGTTGACCACATCAATCTGATCTAATTGTTCTCGTCTGGTTAATCTGGACGACAACAGTTGTATTGAGATTCCTTATTACAAGGTTTAAACCACTAAGCCACATGACACAACCTTGACCAGAATACAGCTGATTGTGTTGACAGCTCAAATCTCCCCCCTTGCTTGACCTCACTGTAGGAGAGGTCTGGCTCACCCAGACTACGCTTTTATCACAACCACATCAGAGAACCACAAAGCATCACGGCTCTACAAACATTCAGTACTCGATAATCTATGAGTCATCTTGAACCTCCGCTGCTGCTGCAGGATTGAGACTGAAGGTCAAGGGTTGGAGCACATCACGCCGATTCCAACATCCTCCCTGCTTGTTGCTTCCTGCAGATTTATCCTGACACTCCTGAAGGATTTACACACCCTACACAGAATCTGCCCGTGACACATAGACACTTTAATAGTTTTTTCGCACCACCTGCATGCAAATTGTTGTATTGAATGATGTGTTAGGAGGGAGGGCTGACTCAGGGTTGGAAATTGGGGTAAGAGGATGAACTATGGGTCAAACGGAGAGCCTTGATGGGTGAAGGCCAGAGGGATCCGTGATGAGGAACCCCAGGGGAGCGACTCTGTTTGTGACATCATGTCAGAGGGACTGGCTATGAAACACAAAAGACTTTGAGTGGAAGGGACGCGAGAAGTGTTTTAGATTTAGACAAGAGAGAAAGGGTTTAGACACACAGTAATACTGCCTTTGTCATTTGTATTCCCAACACAAATCTTTACGTTTCATACCTCATGTTGTTAGAGAGCAGCCCGGAAAAGCATGCTGATCCTCCAAATCCACTCTCCTCAACTTCAAATGCAATAAAGGTATTTCTATCTGTTAAACAAACATTTTATTGTCTTGTTTGCTCACCTCAGCTTTCAGCTTCAAATATATCCTTTTAAATGTTTTGAACCCTTGTAAAACATGCTTTTTTATGTTGATTAAAGAATTAATTCACATTCACAATTGTAGAAAGATACCTGTATGTACCCTGAAACAGGTTTTCTCACTGAAATTGTTCCTCCATCTCCTACTGATCATTAATACAAGATGTATCATGACTTCCTGTTGCTCACCATTAACAGTTATTAAAATGTTACCATGACTGTATATGATTTTTTTACATTTAATATCATCAGTTAAGGAATATTAATCCACAATTACCAACATTAATTGATATATGATCATGTTAGCTGGATTTCAGTCACGTAAAAGTTAATTTGAAACTGTATTTATGAATTTGTTTATTATATAAATGTTTGCAACAGGCAGATTTCTCATTTTAGAGAGTCTGAGCAAATAGATGGGAAATAAAGTTTTATATGAATGGATTCTAACATTTTTTATATGAAGTACCTTTATTATGAAGTGGAACCATTTCTTCTGAATATGACTCCAATGTAAGTAATAAGAGACAAAATCTATCCTCATTTTTCTGTGCACAAATTTGTCTGATGCTAGTATGAGGCTTCAGCAGTCTGAGTTTAGTCTCTTTAGCGCATAATTTCCAAAGATAGTGTTTCATTGCTGCAGGTATAGTAAACTATTTGTATTCATGGGTTCAAAAATATGTGCCCGAATCCAAAAAGTCCTGGAAATGTACTGCCTGGAATCGAACTGGACCTACCTATTATTTGAAAACTGGGACTTACACCCGTGCAGAACTAAGAAATATACCTGAACCCTGCAGGAGACATAGACCCGATCAGCTCAGATTTCACACCTGACAAGTTAGCATTGACTTACAAATTTTCAAAACAAAACTTTCTGTCTTATCTAATGCAACATTTAGGGTTGGGTACCAAACTCCATACTATTTAGGGCACCGACTGAATTACATCGGCACTACCAAGTACCTGGCAAATTTCAGTCTTGATTGTGAGAGAGTTTTGAGAAAAAGAGCAAAAGAAAACGTGATGTTAAAGGGAGCAGCAGCTTGTTAAAGTCACAGTGAGCCAGGGCAACACCTGAAAGGGGTCGCAATCGTGGTTTAACTTTTCAAAACATTGGCGTGGGAAATATGTGTAACCAAACACAAAATACAGTCAATTTAAAAGCTAAAGAATACACCGCTTTCATAACCTGAAAGCTAAGCTTCGCTGCAGCTGCCACAGCTAACGTTAGCATGCCTGCAACCAGCATCTAAATTGTATAATTTAACCTTCCATGGACAACACAACTTCAAGTGAGGCATCAACAACTTCATCAGCATCTTCAGGTGGTTAACTAGATCGTTGGATATGTTGCTGTTGGAAATAACCAGGCTGTTTTTAGTGTCTTGGTTGGCTTAGCATCTTACTAGCATTAGCCAGCTGCAACCTCTGTGTCTGAAACTCCTTACCAACATGTTATTAGTATGCATGTCCGAAATCTAAGAATGAAACCAATATTGGCGATTTGCATACTATCAACGGGGAAAGATTATGGTGTGCAATGCACAATATAACAAGAGGGAAATTACATGTGTTTCATAATCAACAGCCTGACCCGAGTGAATGTATAAAACGTGTGTCTCAGGTCCTAGGGTTCAGGTGGACCCATGAAGACATCTAATCTTGTACTAAAGACTCTAACATTGCAAGATATTCACTTGATCTGTCTAACTCAGACAACTGAAGAAACACATTGGCTTCAGATAAACTGTGAAATATACTTTTTCATACAACAAGGACTGTGGATTTTGTCTCCCATAACTTCAAATGGAAAATTATTGGGAATGGATCTCAACGAAAGCATTAAATCATTATAAATCATGCAGGAAGTATATGATTCGTCCCTTATTGTGAAATGTTACCACATATTTTATTGGCCAGTATGAACATAAGGAATAACAACAGCATGCAAAAAGTGTTTCAATGTACAGACGAGCGTGAGCGTAATGGTTCCAGACAGACCTGAAAAATGTAAACCTATCCCACAATACTTTATAAACACCAACAAATCTGAGAAAAAGGTTTTACTAGTTGCCTCAAAAAAAAAAAAGTTTATCCCAAATTCTGGGCTGCAGGTGTCACATTCTTTCTTTGCTAAACCACAGACCTGCACCCAACATTTCGATTCACCAGAAATATCTGCAGCAGCACAAAACATGATAATTTATGTAAGTGCTTGTTTGTGTGTTTGTGAGTGGAGGAGGGGCGTGGAGGGGGGCATACCAGGGAGCGCTCGTGTTTGTGCGTAAATCATGTCTAACCATATGCTGCCTTCCTCCGCAGCACGCACGCAGCTGAAATTGATCGTCAACCATCTCCTGCTCACAACAGCGTGGGCAGAGGGAGAGCAAGGTCACAGCCAAGGACTTGCCACAATCAGTGATGGGCTGCGGAGGGGGGCTTATGTGTCACGCCACAGCTGTTACGCTACGTACTCTGAGTCACAAGCACATCTTTACTGCTGCAAAACATCACCTTAATTACCTTAATGCCAGACTGTCTCTCCCCGTCTGGATGAATCCTGCTCTGGATGCCTTAATCTGAGCCTAATCTCCCCCATCCTCACACACTGTTTTGGGAGGGAAATCATAGCTTTGCCTTTCTTATCTGTTTTTATTTGCTGTCAGGTTTAAGTGTTTTATGGTTCAGCAGTTCAGAGGAAGGGAGGTTTGTCTGGTGATAGACAACATGGCTGGGGGCGGCTGTTGCGCTGTGTGCTCGTCATGCTGAACCAAGCCTGAAGCAGGTGAAGGGATGATTTCATGTCTGTGCTATCTTGAAGGACCGTCTCAGCTGCCAATGCAAAGATAAGCAAGGAGGAGGCAGCTGCTGCTGCCGGGCAGCTGAACCAGGAGCTGCAGGCAGCTCAACAGGCTGGTTGTGCATCAGCCTGACGAACAAGTTGAGCAACAATCTTGAGGAAGTGTATTGTTTGCTGTCATACCTATAGAAGTCATACAAAGTCTCTGCTGGTTGCAAACATTTACTCGTTTAAAACAGTATTCCTTTGTCAGAATAACAATTAAACGTCAGATTTTTGACATCTAGACTTGTGGGACACACACAATCAGTGGCCATGCATTTTATTAGGTACACCTGTGCAATCAATTGCAATTCAATACAACAGCTCTTCTATAAATTCTACTTTTACAAAATTTATGTTTGTCTTGACCTTGTCAGAAGTATGTGAATTAAACTATTTATTTTTTTAATAAACACATAATGTGAAAATTCTCCCACTAGGGGTCTCTCTCACATTAAACCAATAACAAAATCGTTTAATGACACTGGGAAGTGGCGTGGGATCATGGGAGTTTTTTCTTTACTAAACAACCACTATAGCTGATGAAAATTTACTTGACATGTCCCAGGCAGAAATCACATTCATGGTTGAGTTAATATTAAAGTTTTATTCACGGGCACCGACTTCCTTCCTCACTCTCTGACATTACTGATGTATCCCATGTTTTCCTCAATGCTACAGCAACTAGCTATCAATGGCTGGTGGGAAATGCACCGTTAACCTGAATAAATTATGTATTTCTGTGTCAGACAATTGTTGGAAACATTTGGGATAATAAGCACACAACAATACATAACATGTCCTTTTTAAACATTTGAATGTGGAAACGCCTCTGAATATAATGCAGTGCTACAGAACACCACCATGACTTCAATGATAAAACATATGATAGTGTCAACAAAGAAGAAAACAAAAATAAATTAACATTATAGACATACAATTTGTAAATGTGTATTGCTTACTTGCATTAGATTGTACAGGTGTAATAAAATAAAGTGACCACTGAGTGCACACTATCAATAATTCATACAGATGGGAGGCAAGCTGAGCAAAAAACCAACATCAAATGTCTTAATAAGGTGCTCTGCTTCACTCCCCATCATCATAGATTTCACAAGTCTCTGGAAGTCTATTCAATAAGATATTCCCTCAGTTGGTGTTTTGATGATGGTGGTGTTTAATGTGTTGGTCCAAAATCTCCCATAGGTAAGCCACAAAAAAAACTGGATGAGAACAAAATTATGTTTTGTTTTTTATTTCTGGAGAACTCAGAATTAAAAATGACTGCAGTATTTTTAACATTTAAGTCAGCTAATGTTGTAATATTAACCCTAATCAGCCGCCAGGATTTCTTTTTACGACTACGACACAACCTTTGACCCCACATCCAGCCAAATAACGAACGTCACTGATCTGACGGTGATGTAGACTAGCTGCTGGCTACTACATCAAAACGGATGACATAAAAGCAAAAGTAGCTAGTGAAAAATAACCAAATTGTGAACACATCATCAAAAGGTCAAGTCAGATTTTTTTGAGAAAACTGTCATGACCAGAGTCCTTGAGAAAAACGTTGTCAGTGGCTTTGCTGACTGTAAAAAAGTATTACCTTTGATAGAACGCACACACACATCATCGCTGAGGAAAAACAGCAACAGCTGCAGGAGCACAGGTGCTGCACTGATTGACAGATATTTTTCCAAGAACACAAGTGAGTGACTGTATGTGTCACACAACTCTCTCTCTCTGTTAAAATCAACTTAGCGATCAGCTCTGACAATTTAAGATCCTTCTATAAATTATTCCTGGACGTATGATATTGTCTGATATTGATCGCAGCCTCCTGAATTGCATTGAATTATAATATCATATCATGATGAAACTTGTGATTTTACATCCCTAATATATAAACACATTAAGATCCACTGCTGGTTTCACAATGAATTTTTCTTTGTTTTTATTTAAGCATTTCTTTGGAATAATAAACTGAGAAGAATATATTACATAATAAATCTATGATTATGCCTTAACTTTCTAATGTTTGTAACTACAGTCTAAAAATCTTGTGGTGTAATGTAAGTAAGTGTATTAAATGCAAAACAATAACAAAAGACAAACATTGATAATTTAAGTATTGCGGGTTCATGGGAGTTGTTGTCTCCATTTTTAAACAACCATCATTGCAGATGAAAATATCTAAACATCTTTCTGACATGATTCAGGCAGAAATCATGTTCACTGACAAGATAATGTATGAAAGTATTACTCATGTTATGTTTATGTACATAAATCAGCAAAATATATAGCATTGGTCTAGTTGTTTTTAGCTATTACAATGCAGAAATGTTACATATCAAGTTCTATGCATAGTATTTTATAGGTACTTGTACTTTACATAACCTGATCAGTTACTAGTTACACTACCTTTCAGATTAAGATATTACTCATAAAACATGAGATTATATTGTACTCTATACAAATTGTATAGATAGTGTTAGACTAACATACCCCAACACTACAAAAATTAGTTACAATTAGCCCCGACTTGACCGGCTTCATTTAAAGTGTTTCTTAAACATGAATGTGTTAGTAATAATAATACAGTAATATACCGTAACAATGACAGGTACCAATCTGCCTGCATATTAAATACTAGCGCTTTTTCCTTAGACAGTATGAGGTTGATCATGTACTTTTAATTGAGTAAAATCTTTAATGCAGAAGCCTTGTAATGAAGTTGTGCCACTGTGACATTTATATAAGTGAAGATCTCAATACTTCCTCCACTACCAACACTTCCTTTGCCCTCTTGTTAAACCGCATCCAACACAAATGTCACACACCATGACACAGAAAGATAACCCACGGTGAACTTTCAAAACTACAATTCACTTGACAAACAGAGACTCGGTTCGGGAATTAAAAAAGGGGTCTGTTGCGTGCTCTGGCTGCTGCAGCGGAGTGTGTGTTGCTGCTGGGACATTTGTCAGGCAGGTGGAGGCAAAACCAGAGGCCACCTGTAGGTGGATGGTGAATCAGGAAGTTGTTTAGACAGTATGGGGACATTTAAGACTGCTGCAGTGTGATGTGACATTAACAGTCACAAATGTCAAGTGCCAGCTGCCTGAACATGGAGTGGCTGCCTCTCATGTTTGTTCCTTTAAGCAGACACAGATCATATCTCTGGGTGAAGAAGACCTCTGTGCCTCCAGAAAACAAAATACAGTTGTTCATTCTCATACTTTAGTTATATTTCTCTTGTATCGAACTAGACTGCAATAAATGGAATATATAAATAAAATAAGAATATTTACTTTAAGGTGCATGGGGTTTATGAAAGCACAAATGTTTAGGTAGAATTGGTGAAACATGGATTTCTTGGTAAATTCCAAAATTTCAATCAGGTTTCACAATTTGTGGTGAAATTTTTTGTATGACTGTACTGAAGGAAACTACAGACAGCTCATACTGAAATATACCAATTCTTTGTAAGGAGGATCAGATGGATTGTAGGTCATCATGTTTCACCAGCAGGGGTCATCGTCTGCTCCACGCCAAACACCAGAGGGTGAAGTTAACAAAGAGCGGGGGCTTCACTGCTTAAAGAGCACGCCGCCAGTCAACTAGATTCCAATACATTTACAGTTTTAAACAAAGCAAAGAAAACTTTAGATTTGGCTGCACCTCATATTCTTTACTCTTCACATATTCTTCCATATTTTGAAGACTGCACAGAGGTGTGGGGGAATGTACTGTTTATATGACAAATACTAAACCTCTGTGTGTATTACAGAGACAGACTGTTGGCATGTGTTGAAATTTAAAGATATAGATGATTTAAAATGTTATTAGTCATGTATAAAGTCGGAAATACACTCAGAAAAGTTGTTTATATGAAATAACTGATGATCAGGATTGAGGGCAATTTAATTTGAAAACATCATATGTATGTATTACATTAAAGCACATGTGTATTTATTGTATGTGTAGTGAAACTGTGGAATTCTCTGGACAGTAATTTACTATTCAATTCAAGAAAATTTATATAGGAAAAAAATAATGGGACATTTTGAACTTACTGTGTGATATTTATGTTACTATTATGATCATTAACTGTATTTAAGTTTTATGTGATCTATTAAAGGCAAAAGGCCATCAGTTATTATAAGAAACAGGCAAAAATATATATATATTTTTTTATTTATTTATTTATTTTTCTTTTTTGGTCATGGAATGTGTATAAGCAGTTTGTGTTAAAATGTTTGGTTTTTGTAAAATTGGCATACACACAGAAATAAGCGAGACTCTGGAGTTGCACAGTGATTACCTTATTTGTATTTGTATCTGTATTCAAATAGAAGACCAGAGGTGGATGTGGTTTATACTGCAAGTCACATTGAATCGGGCAAATGCTAAATACCCTCTTACTCCAAAGAGAAAGTTGTAATATCTTCACTCTCTAGACCATCATACCACATAGCTTAAGTCTGAGAGATAATAAGTCTGAGATAAAACTTTTCCTCTAAAATAATATTTTTTAAAAAATGTCCGTCATCACAATGACTATTTAAATGTGTTCTAGACACTGAGATATATATTTTTCCCTCGTTGTAATGTGACAATGTTACGATTTTGTCTTTCCCCCATCTATCTATTATAAAATATAAAATATTTCTGCGTGTAGATCATTTTTCAAGTATGAGATGGTGAATTTGATAATCTGTGACATTTTGAAGTTGGCTTTTGTGGTATTGAAGATCCAAGTGTGATCGACACGTTGTCTGTTTAACCTTTTGTGGCACGCAGTAAGTGTGAAGGTGTTACCGTTTTTCAGTGCGGTTGTTGTGCGTACTAGGTATCAACATGATTTAATACTGTCATATAATTCTGAAATATATTTCCACATCCTCACTGTACTATTCATCTCTGTGTGTTTTTTTTTTTTTGGAACAACTTTTTATTAGTTCATGTTAACAGAACAAAAAAAGTGTACATATATGGACACATTTTTAAATAATTAAACTTAATCCATATTATTTATTGTATGTACACAACAGTACCTAGTGTGCAGGTAATATACAACCACATATATATGCATACCTTAAAGTAATTTGGTATAGTTGATATAGATAGTTGCTGTGTATTCTGTTGATCAACATGGGTTTGAAGGAATACTGCAAGTCCAAACCTGAGTACAGCAGTCCAAATGAAATGTTGGGGCCAGAAACTGTATATTAAATAGGTTGAAATCCTGTTTAATATATGATCTGTGGTTGAAGCAAGTTGTCACCCCCGACTTAACATGTTTCCTTAATTTCTGATGACAGGATGTGGTCATTTTATGATTTATTACAGTCAATATGTTACAGAGTTCTCCTTTAACTCATGTCAAACTGTGTAAAATTGTCCTTTTACACAGTGAAACCACAAACAAAGCTTTTACTGTCTCTCCTCTTTGGGCTTAGTGAAGCTGTTACAGGCAACGTGAACCAAAAACTGAAACTGGCCCATGGCAGCGACCCAGACGAGCGTGGGCCAGGCGCTGAAAGATTCCCCTTCGGGATCAAGAGTTGCAGAAGTGGGTGAGAAGCTTGTATCACACAGCTGGTAAAAAAAAAGGGGCTTCCCTGCTCTTAACAGAGGGCCGTGCCTGCAGAGCCTTCAGCTGAGGGCGGTCTGTGAAGGGAGGATGGAAGCACCTGCAGCCTTAATGCGGGAACCGGCTCTTAAACCTCTCAGGAGCAGTTGGTCGCCACGGGAACAGCAGCAGGCCATGATTGGCCTTGTCCAACCCTGCTGTGCCCGGGAAGGAACTCTCTGTCAATTGTTAGAAAGCACACACAACGCAGACAGACAGAGAGGCATCGAGGCGCAGGTCAGAAGTCCTGACAAATGCGCAGGAAATGTAAAATTGGGTGAAACGGCACTAAAACGTTCAGATTTGGTGCCTTTTGGAGCTCAGTAATATAAAATAAGTGTTCTCCAGTTACTCTGCCTCTCTTTCTTTCAAACCCCCGTCTCCCAGACCCCCCGCTGTGGCTTAAACAATTAGGCTATGTGAGACCCACACTAACGACTCTCCCTTGTCTTTTAAGATAACTGCAGGAGGAGGGGCGGCAGTGGGTGACATCTTGTTAGAGGGGGAATCCTGTGGTCACTGGCTTGTGTATTGGCTAAGGCAGAGGACACCTAGTTATTACCCTACATAAAGAGTTTGTGTGTGTGTTTGGATTGCCCCAGGTGAGACGTGTGCTACTACCACCGGTGCTTGTGAGAAGCGCTGCTTTTCTCAGCTTGACGACGAGCAGCTCGCAGCTCAGTCGCGCCTCAGATGTCACCCTTTTCTCCCACTTCAAGACCAAAGAAAGCTGTAAATCAGAGCTTTCATCACAAATCACAGAGTGGTCTCCACCTTATTCCGCACCAAATGATTCACACCAAATATAAAAACAAAACTTTTTTTAAAGGGCTGTCAGATCTCAAGCCCATGATATACGTTTTCCCTCTCTACACTAAAATTAAATAAACAGTTTTACAAAAGATCAGTTTTTGGTGGTCAAAAAGAATAATGTGCTGTAAATGGAAAACATTAATGAAAAAAAAGGAATGTATTTTCAAATGTATACGTTAGTGTTGCCTGAAGGTGAGATATCAAACCAATGAAGAACAATCCCGTTAGTGCCACTGCGCTCTACATGAAATATTGCCTCCACTTGAATTTTGTGGGGAAAATGCAGTTGTCCCTAAAATACAGTTCAAACAACACTACATTTGATCTGTACTTAAGAAAAAAAAACTATTCAAATACTCAACTTTCAATAAGATTTAGTCGTACCAAATTATGGAACAACTTTCCCCATCTGGCAAAAAGCTGTTCCTCTATAAAAATGTACAAAAGATGCTTAAGAAAGCATTTAACTGCTGTTTTGTAACTGCTTTTCCTTGTATTGCTGTGCTTTATTTGTTTTATTCATTGAAATATGCATTTTTACTATTGTTCAGGGGTCAATACATTATAAACTGTTTGTTCAATGACTTGAAAAACAATGTTAACATTATTTACTTTTTAAATTGCAAAAATATAAAGTAAATCTTAAAAAGGTAAAAAGGTCACAAAGAACTGTACACTTTCTGTAAAGCTTAAAGGATAGTTGCTTTACATAAATTATTTTTAACAGTAGATAAATCTATGTCAGTCTAGGAATTCAGCATTTAACCGTGTGCTTGTTTCATCATCCAGGAGACTGTCTGACTTTTGTCAGTTACATTTTTTACATGGTAAGTCAAACGTTGAAAAAAAATGACTCATTTCATTCTGTGGTTTCGCCACCCAGTTTGATAACTCATGCTTTAAAGCCACAGTTTTACATGAAGGAGCTAAAATAGCCTGCTCAGGGAGCAGGACTATAAACCACCCCAGATCTTAAGACGAGAGGCCCAGATCTTTGACCCGAGGAGGCAGAAGGATCCTTTCTTTGATTTGTTTGGCATAAATCAATAAGAGCACCGGGCCAGCAGGAACAACAGTTAACATCCCTCACTAACGCTCATCGTCATCTTTAGGTGTGAAATCCGTCAAGTGACAAGTGTGCCTAAATTCTGATGACCCTGGGTCAGCATGAGGCCACAGCTCTGTGTTTACAGATGAGGTGACGGCACAAGCCTGCAGTCCTTTGAAATGTGAAAAGGTGAGAGCAATGACGAGATAATCTCTGATTTACGAGTTACAGTAGCTTTTGGGGGAAGGGAGGCCAGCAGGGAGCTCTCCTGCCAGACCGCAGGCAATACACGAAGCAAAAGTCAATGTTGCCGATTTATGATCCAAGATAAGCACTAATACACGCGCTAACTTCACTTCATGAGCACTGCGGCAGGAAAACCAAACCCTGCAACTTTAAACAGTAATGATTAAATAAATTCATTCAGAGAAGAAAAAATAAACAAGCACAGTCAGTGTATTAGCTACAATAGGAGAGGCAGAGAGGAGCACCAGCACAGAAGAGAAGCAATGTACTGCTGTGGAAAGGGTGAGCAGCAAAATGTATTTTAGCCTCTTAAAAAAGGTTCACCTGAAAAAATCATTATCAGGTTAAGTGTACGCTGCAGTTAGAATTTCAAATTTTCACAGCTTCACTTTGCTGTCAGACAGCTTTTTCCAATGGGAAACTGACATAATATGAAAACAGTAAATTTACCTCACATGAATATAGGAGTTACTGATCTACCGCTGCCTCAGTCTGATTGTTGTGTTTTTAAACTATCATTTAAAAACTCTGAAGTCACACAACAACGCGAACAGACTGATCGAGGGACTGGTACACCAGCAATGCCTGATTTCAACAACCGAGTTTGGTTTGGAGAGAGCGATTTTTGGCTTTTACGAAGTGGTTTCCAGTCAGGAAAGACTAGTGGTGGTACTCCTCTTTGCTTCTCCAAACAGACTGTCAATAAGTGCCTTATATAACCGTGCTTCAATTAATCTGATTTATCCCTTTAATGCAACTGACTGAACACAGTGTTATCTAATATGGACAACAATTACAACATCTTCAATGTGCAGTTTTACCAGACAGGTTGACTGAGTGCACTTCCTTGTTTACAGCAGTGGGCCTGAGGGAGCAGGGAGGAAGCTGACCAGTCCAAACAACCACTGAAAGCCCCGCAGCATTGATCACCGAGACGTTTCATTGCTGCTGTGGTAGGTTTACTGCCTTGCTCAGGAGCGCTTTGATGGCAGTTCATGAGAGGGGGACAAAGGGCTTTTCATTTATGCGTGCCTAAGATCTTCACAACTCATTGGAGGGTTTAAATTTTAGTCTCTGCAAATCTTTGTCTATGCAAACAGACAAAAGATGAGCAAAAATAGGTTACACCGCTGTCAGCAGTTCCCTGGAAACTCAATCGACATTTTATCAACCAGAAATAGAGTTGAGAGACCATAGGCTAAGTTGCTTTAACACTGTACTAACTGTAATTCCTTGATTGAGATAAAACTAACATAAAACATTTTGCCTGAAACAACAGTAGGAGGCTTACAGCTATTACAAGGAACTTTGTCATTGTGTTGACTTTGGAGGCTACTGTGGACAAAAGTGGTCATGTGTCCACCACCATAACTACAAAATAAAACATCAAAAATAGAATTATCTAAATAAAAATCTCCTTTTTCGTTTTAACTGGCCAACATATTACTCACTTTAACTTTGCCTGCATGTAAACACAGGCTGGTTTCATTTGATTTAAGGAAGAATCTGACTCAGAGGCAGCCATTAACATATGTAGGTCATATGGAGGCATCAGTATTAAATTGAGACTGTTTATGACCAATGAAAAACTCCTTGTAGATTGTTAAATAAAGGAAGTATTAGGAATGAAACTGCTACTGGACCATATCAAATCTTAATTATCATTCAAACACTGTTTTATTGCAGCACTTTCAAAAACTCACAGTAAATGTTGTCCAGCAGAAAGTTAAGTCAGCGACCACCTTCAGCCTGTGCAAAAATATGTCCAAAAGTCATCTTTTGAACATCTTGTTGCACACTGAAAAGCTGTCCTGTGTGTAACCGAATGAAAGTTTTTCCGACAATGTTTTATGACATCTTCTAAACATCCAATGTTCACATCCAGAGGACGGTTAACCCGACTTAAGAAAATAAAACTCTCTCTCGTGCACTTTAACTATCCAAAAACAACAATAAATGTTGTTAACAAGTCATAAACATTATTTCTTTGTTTAAGCACAAATAAATAATATTCAACTAATGCACATACACAGATAACCAAAAAATCTCCTAGCCAGACGTTCAGATGCTGAACTACATGTCAGCATTGACGAGGGACTGTAGTCATTTGTCCAGATATTTTCAGCAGATTTTAACAATACCACAATAGAACTGATAACCATGATAATTTAAGTCACTATGTTAGTGTCATGAAATTTTCATTCAGTGTCATTCCCAGGCTGTATACTGTTGTGCTGAATGTGCTGAACTCAAGATTAAGGACTTATTACTGATATCCATTTGCAGCTCTTATTTCTCAACAAATATCTAAAAGTCTCAAAATCCCTCTAATGCACACATGGTTGGTTTTAATCTGTGTCACCTACTTTGTGGTCAGTTTAGATTTTAAGAGGAAATCAATGAGGACTTTTACCTTGATTCATCTGAACAGTTTGTCTTTTCAACAAAAGACTGAAGACATGTGCCTGATCATTTTGGACATTCTGTGTGGGTCTACAGCTAAAGGTTAACCAGTGAACTGCTCCCATGAGCTACAAGAATGAAACAATTTGACTTAATTACAACTGCATACTGTGGTTTAAAGACATTTACACGTAAACAGTCCATCATCCACCTGAACAACAGCTGAGTAATGTAAAGACAGAAGCCAGTCTTGATGTAAAAGGGTCTATTTTGTCTTAACAGGATCTGTGTTGCAGCAAGTGACTCCTCCTTCCTCTCTCTCTCGCTCTCTCTGCATCTTCCCCTCCCCCATTCTGTGTAAAAACAAATCTCCTTTTCTGCTCTGAGCCTGAAACTATTGAGTCAACAAATGTCACTGCAGCAAGGCAGGCAGGGGCTGCTGGGAAAGAGGTGGGGTCTCCTTTTAAGCCTTAACTGCAGCTAAAGGCAGATTATTTTCAGACAAGACCCACCTGTTAGTAAAGTAAAGGAGGAATTAAACGGTTATGTGAATGGAGGTGTTGCTGAATACTTAGCATGATGGTTAAAGCTGTGACCATATGTCAAAAAATGAGCACATTTCTGTTAACAAACACCCTCCACCCCCCTAGAATAAATAGAACTGTTGTAAGATGACAGACGTGGCAAAAGTACACATATTCTTTACTCGAGTAGAGGCACAGATACTCAGGTAAAAAGAGACTCCTATAAAAGCAGAAGTTACGTTTTACATCTTTTTTGTCTTCTTTGTCTTGCTACATCCTGTTGCATCATATTGTCTTTTTACATCTTTTTTGTCTTGATATGTCTTTTATGTCATGTTACATCTTTTTACCTCTTTCATGCGTTGTTATGTTCTTTTGTCTCATTAGGTCTAAGACTTCTTACCTCGTTCATGTCTTTTTACCTCCTTGATGTTGTTTTTCGTCTTGTTACAACTGTCTTTGCCATGTTACGTCCTTTTCACCTCGTCACGTCTTTTACACCATGTTAGGTCTTTTGCATCTTTTTTGTCTTGCTACATCTTGTTGTATCTTATTTGTCTTGTTATGTCTTTTACACTATTTTATGTCTTTTACATTTTTTTAACATCTTTTTATGTCTCTTACATCTAGTCACCTCTTATGTTGTTTTTCATCTTGCTATGTCTTTTTTGTCTGTTACGTCATGTTGCATCGTCATAGTCTTGTCACGTCTTTTTATATATTTTATGTCTTGTTACCTCTTTTACATTGTTATTCATCTTGTTCTCTCTTCTTCGCCTTGTTACATCTTTTTTGTCTCGTTAGATCATCTTGCTGTTATGACTTCTACATTGTCTCACTACTTGTAGTCTTATTATTTCTTTTTCATCCTGTTGCATCTTTTATGTCATCTTGTTGTGTCATTCTTGTTACTGCTGTTGTGCATGACATGCTCTGATGGATACACCTAGGAATCGTCTTGTCTATTTGTTACTGTCCCTCCATTTAGGTAGAAATTGGTGATGCTGAGAAGGCAGCACAAAATGATGTAAAATAAAATAATCAACAGTTGCCAATAAATGCATTTGAGTGAAATGTAGGGAGTAAGTTGTCAAAGACATAAATACTCAGGTAAAGTACAAATACCTGAAAAATCTACTTAAGTACAGTATATTACTGTACTATTAAGTATTTTTATGTCTTTACTTCACAACGATCAAATCAAAGACACAAACACATTTTTGCACACACTGCAAACTGAGCCTCAGACTTGCACCTCAGCATAAAATCTAACACACGCACCCGCAACAAAAACCACAGCTCAAAGACATAGATCTCACCCTATTTTAACACATTTGCACTCGCGTTCACATCTACAAACTTCCATGACTGAATTTGTCTTTTAAATCACCCCTCAGTAGTCTTTTTTCTCCCTCACACTGCTCTCTCTATCTCTCTCAAGCCCACGTGGCCAGTGTCAACAGGAGGTGGGTCTTGGCAGAAGCATGAAGCAAAGTATGCTGCCTGTATGGAGGGCTGGAGAGTTGTCTTACACTCCACTCTAAAAATGAGCCAGCCAACCGGCCGAGGCGTGCCAAAATAAGACACAGCCGTTGGAAATGAGCACATTGCTCAACTGGTCAGACTCCAAACTGGCCACCTCAGGTTGTTGCTGTAATGCTCTCTTTAAAAAAAAATGAGCACTACTACACCATAGGGGAAGTTCTGTATGACCAAGAAGGAAAGAAAATGAAAGAAGGAAGTCAAGATTGACTGTGTGAGTGAAAAGGGAGGGAAAAACCCTGAGTCACTCAGGCTTCCTGTCTGAGAAAAGGAAGGGGGTGGAGGCATCTTCAGACAGTTAAGACCAGTGCAATATTCAACATAAAGTGCACGGGGGGGGGGGGGGTGGAGTCCTGTCCTGCTCACAGAATCCACTCCAGTGCTTCAGGGCAGCCATGATAGTGTGCACTATTGTGTGCGGCTGAGGGAAGAAGAAAAAAAAAGAGGAGGGAGCAGAGGAGGGAAAGAAAACCTGTCTCTTTGTGTGGGAAGGACTCAGCAGGAAAGTGATTTTGTGATTATTTGAGTTTGCCAGCAAAGCGAGGCTCTCCCCCCTGACCTGCAGCTACATTTTGTCCACTCTGCCTTTACACCAGAGCCACATATGAGCGTGCTTCTCGGGCCGGCAAACAGCGACACCCGGGCTTCTCCTGATGATGAGAGCTGACGTCAGACTGGTTTCCATGAATATTGATGTGGAGGATAGTCTGTTTCATAGAAGAACAGAAGGAGGCAAGATGGCTGCCCTTTAGGATTTGTTAAAGAGGAGATCCAGACGGTTTGTTGGAATTTCTACAAAGTGGAGGGACGTAAAAAGGAGGTGAGACTTTGCTTAGTGTGCTAATACCCTGCTTAGCCTTTTCTACTTTAGCCTCGGGTGTATTTTTGGTGTTTTATATAGCAGGCGAGGAATAGCAAATGTCCCCCACCGTAAAAGCAAGAGCCAACATAATAAGGAGGGGATATTAGATAAAGCTACTCCAACATGGCTGACGATTTTCTTTCTTTTTATTGCCGGCTGAAACTGAAAGACAGCCCCTGTGTTTTCCTGTGTGCTCTGTGATCACTCCACATTCTTGTTGCTTTTGAATGCATCATAGAAAATGGTGTACTTAGACTGCTTGTTCAGGAGTTTTTCTTTTAAGCATGATTTAAATGCCTGTGTGAAGCTCTCTTTTCATTCCTTAACATTTCAACCTTGCATTTATATTTGGCAAATATTATTAAAGGTGTGTTTGAGTGTGTCTTTGTATAAGTGCATTTCTTTTAAGAAGGAAAACACATTTTTTAACATTTATGTGTAATTATCAGCTATTACAGAATCATGATATTTTTGTGGAATATGCTTAAATGGAGGCAGTGTTACCCCCTGTAGCTTCTCATTTCCATATGTGTGTTTGTGTTGTTCAGTAAGGAGACTGTATGTAGGAGAGTAAAAAGTCCAACCTGGATGTGTCCAGCAGTATAAGTGCAGAGTGTGTGCACACACAGCAGTGGAGCTGGAATAGCTTCTGGCTTTGTGTATCTCTGTTAATCAGCTTTCATTGCTTTCACCACTGAATGACAAGCAGACACAAAGGCAAATCCCAAGGAGAGGCAAAAGAGAAGGGAATTGTGGTGGCAGAGTGTAGTGAAGGCAGACAAGGTCAGAAAGCTTTGAAGGAAATGAAACTCAATCCTACTGCACCATTAACTGAGGGAACAAGATTGGTAATTCTGGAGCAGGTTTTTCCTCTTTTTTTTTCAACTAGAAGCTAAACAAGGTGTTGTTGCAACAAAGCAGCAACAAACATTTCATTTCTCAAAGAAGTTGGCTAAACTTCTTCTGGACAGGATTGTAGATGGTTAATGCAGCACAGGCAGCTAAAGGTCACAACAGTCAGACTGCTGTGCTCTTTGGGAAACAGATCTATTTGTAAATAGATTATTGATGATAGAAAGAGGAGTGTGTGTTGTCTGTGTGACCTGTTATCATTCTTTAAAGGAACTGGAGTAGAATAACAGCACGGTGACCAAATACTTGCACAGGAAGAGAAATAAACTACATTAACAGAGTGATAACAGCGAAATAAGCACTAACAGTTGGGTGTTTTTTGTGTTTATATGCGCATTTTTAGTCCACTAGTTAAACACATGAAAACAACAACGCATTTGTTATAGGGCATCAGATCTTAATTAACAAATAGCTAATTGGTTGTTAGTTTTTTCCTGAATTCACTAAGTGCTACTTGTTAGATTAACATCTGAATGGCCCATTAGAAAATAACTGATCTCCCTCAGGTTTGTGTATTGGGCTTGTGTATTCCACTGACTACAGTCGTAATGTAACCACATGGCCTCAGGTTAAGAGCAAAGTAAAGGCATGCCTGCAAGGTGGAGAATAATTACTAACCTTTAACTGGCCATTGTGACTTAACAGTTTTGTTTTTCTGCAGGATCAGTGCAAGAATTCAGATTAGCTCTGGTACAGTGCCGGACTTTGACGTTTTCTGAATTTTAAAGTTACTACAAGGATTTTAACTGCTTGCAAAACAGTGTCAGTTTAATTCTGATGCATCCAAGAACATTCAGGAGAAAATCACCCATTTCCACATAATTATTCTGAAGTCTGCCACTGGGTCGGATTGGTGTTTACATTTTCCACTTAAAATTACTATGAGCAGTATGTTAGCCAGCTAAAAAGAAGCAGGAGGAGATTTTTATTTAGATAATTTTATTTTTGACATTATATTTTGTGGTTATTACAGTGGAAACACTTATGGCACTGTCGTTCAAAGTCAACAAAAAAATTTAAGTTCCTTGTAGTAGCTTTAATACAGTGCTGAACAGGGGTTGTATCTACCAGAACCTGATGATATGATACGTGTCATGATACAATGGTTACGATTCGATATGTTGTGATATTGTACGGAAGGTGATATGTTGCTTTTTTAAAAACTAATTTTAGGAAAATTCCCGTTTTATAAAGAGCACACCATCATATGCATAAAAGCTGACTTTTAAAAGGTTGAGTTTTTTATGCAATTAGCACAGATGGATAACAACACTGCTATATAGCGGGTTGGAGTTTAAACACAACACAAAATGAACAACTGCCACATATCTTTGCATGTATCACAATATCACAACACAGTGTTTGAGAATACATACTGTATCACGGAACATAATGGCACAATACTCAAGTGTATCAATATTTTCTTACACTCATAGTGCTGAAGTTTTAAGTTTTATGAATTTAAAGCCACTGTGTTTGTGAAAACAGTGACATTTACAGAGTGAAATGCACGGATAAAAGGAGCTACATAGAAAAGGTCAAGTGAGAGAGTGAAGTCAAAATAAAGTCAGTTGGTTGTCAAATGACTGGAAGACAATCACCAAGCTCTTATGTGAACAGCTGATGACAGACAAAGAAAAGCAGTATTCCCTAACAGCCAAACACTCCCCTTCTTGTCTGAATTCAGCATTTGTTTCAAAATGTTTGTGTTTACTTGCTGCATTTCTGTGGTTGCCTCCGCAGAGCCGTGCTACACTACAGTACACGCTCTCTACTCTAAAAGAAAAAAAAAAAAAAGATCTGCTCGTAGTGGAAGAAAGAGAATCCCATGTTTTGTCCCTGTGAGCTGTCAGCTAACTTTCAAGCCAGCAACGGTTGTGTAGCCCCTCTGACGCAATGGCATGGCTGTGTTTTGATATGGCAAGCATGGTCATTGACTGTGTGGTGTCAACACGGGTGCTTAAGTGGGGGGGGGGGGGTGTTCTCCATAGTATTCTTAAAGAATGTTGTGACTGCGTGAGATCAGGTGATCCACGCTTTTGTGTGTGTGTGTGTGTGTATATATACATGTATTTGTGAGTACAGGTGGGGGTTGCGTCGTCTCATTGCTCCATTCCTGATGTAAACACACTATTGATAATGTCTCGACCAGATTAGGTCATACCAACTGGATTTTTTTCATTTACTGAACCTTCAAGATAACATGAGTAAATATTCTGAACAGCTAACAACAAGGCAGTTCTGTATCTTGTGTATCAAGTTGTCTATTTTTGATTTCTTGATTTATTTTTTACATATTAACCCCATTAAACAATACATTCCGCACTATATCTACTGCGTGGTTTGGATGGATTGCATCTAACTCAGTTCAGTCCTTGTTTATGAAAGCACATTATTAACGGTTGTCACAGTGTGGCTGTACAATTTGTGTTCCCTTTTGTGTTCATTTGCACTGTATGCAGGATTCATAAATGCATAATGTAATAACACGAAGAAGAAACAAGCACACAGTCTTACTGGAGGTGGTTGCATGAACATGCTGTTACATCAGCAGCTGCAAGGGCTACAGGGCATTAATGGGCCTATATGGGACTGAGTGGGGGAAGGGCCAGATAGATCAATCACATGCACATAGCTCCTCTCATCCATCCACACCTACAGATAAAGCCGTGTGGTTGGATTGCTCCTTCGTCATGGCCCTAAGTCCCCTTTATGTCACTCCCAGGGCAAAGACAATATCACCTTTGGGAAGAATGTCCAGTTGCCATAGCGTCCCACAACAATGCTGTCCACTTACAATACCCAAGCCCTTACCCAAGCCCTAACCTCTGACCCCGCTCTGTCCAGCTCACGCATCATATTTCCAGCCAGGGGGCTGCTGCACAAATGACACAAGAGAAACAGGCCCAGTGGCAGGTTAGACATTTTAGATTGCATTACCTGCTGGCTGGCTGGTCACAGCTTGACTGCTTTCCTGAGACAAAATGGCGAGATACCGAGTGTAGTATTGATTTCTGCAATATTGATTTCCCTCTTGTCTGCTATTGGGGGTTGTTTTTCTATAGCGAGCAAGAGAGAAGCGGCAAACCACAATGGAATCTCAGTGCCATAAAGTAGTCCCTCATTTTGACACATTTTTAAACATTTGCACAGAATCCGCCAAACCACAGTAAAACAGCAGTGAGAACTGTCTTGTTGATCAAAGAAAAAAAAGTGGATTTGCTGGATATGCTTGAATGAGCTCTAGCCTCAGACATCCCTGTGGAGCTTTGATAGTAAAGGTTTAACTGCATGCCATATGCTATTTGATTTAGCATAACATTTATATGAATTGGATGTTTATCCACACTTTATGCACTGACCAGTTCTAAGGCCTGCTGAATGTAGGTCTTTTGACTTACTGCAAAAACAGTATGGGTTCAGGAGAGTTATGTGCTTATATTATGAAGCCAAATCATAAAACCTATGTCAGCTATCAATAATTGCTTAACCAGATCCACCCCTAACCACAATATGAATCTTGACTCTCCGTCCCATGGAGGCCCTAAAGAGACTTCGATGTAATTATGGCCTGGCAGTGGTTTATTTGTCATCAATGGAATTATGTAAGAGTAATAATGTTTTATGAGTCCGAGATATAAAAATGTTATCAGTAATTGCCATATCAGCTCCACTGTGAATCCCAAATATGACTCATGGCCTTCTTTCTCCACGGGGCCGTGCGTTGTTGGTCGAGCTGAGGCGTAATTATGGAGTGAGAGTGATAAGGCTCTGTTTGAGTGGCACACGGCCGGAGGGAGTGTTGCTGGCCCTGTGAGCATGTATCGATGTCAGGGTTTACCTCAGGGGTGAGGCAGCGAGGGCAGCGACTCAAAAGCTTCCTCCACGTGAGCACACGCACATGGCCGCTCTGTTTACAAACACTATCCTGGCATTCCGCAGAGAGGGAGGCAAGTGAGATGTTACGTAACCACCCCAAAGCGAATAGCATCTCTTCCCGCTCTCTCGTCGGGCCGCCTCTCCTACGCTTGGACAATCTTCTTGAATGCTGTGTTTCGCCAGTTCCGCTACTGGAAGTTGAGAATAAAAAAAGAAATTAAGAGCTACAGCCACAACAGAGTCTGTGCTCGACAACGTGGCGAGACTGAGAGCAGGCCTTTTCTTATGTTGATGCCACTCTGATAGCGCATAGCTCCGGCTCAGGTGAAGGTCTTAATAGTGCTAGGTCAGGAGATTAAACTGGCTGTAAACATTTCTGTCAAGTCAGATGATTTTATAAAGTTGCTTTATAGTTCCAGCTTTGAGGCCTGAAAATAAAGTTGCAACAAAGTTGTGCAAGGTTTCATGCAAAAAACCCCAACACATATGCAAACAGATTTTAGACCACAATTGTGCTTACCATTGCACTGAACAGTTTTCTAAACATTTTTTCCTTTATCCTTTATTTAACCACGCGTAAAACGCATTTAGATTAAGCTATCTCTTTTTCAAGACATGGTTGAGGACATAAGACAAACAGAACATAAAATGAAAAACACACAACAAATTACAGACCTAAAAGATATCAAAGCATTCCTGAACATTCAAAATATCTTCAGCAGATTTTCCTCTTGCCAAGTCATTCAGAAACACATTAATAATGGCCAATGACACCGGCTCCCTAAGATTAAGATGATTCTGCAGCTGAATTCAAGCTGAGGGAGCAGCCTACTTGAATGCCCTTTTTCCCAGTTCAGTAAGGAATTTGGGGACAGTCAGTAGAAATAAGTCCAGAGAACAAACACAACAACTTGCTATACTTTTTAGCTGGATGAAGATCCGTAGATAAGAAGAAAGCAGTCATGTAAATAAGAATATGCCAATGATTAAGTCTACAGGTAATTTATTTGTTGAGAAAAGTTGGTTTGACCAGAATTTACTGAACCTCTGCTGATTCTAGAAGTAAAAATCATCTTTTGTGAATATATAAATAAAACTGAGATGAAGCAAGAGCTTTTGAAAGGAAACATACATGGAAATTGTTTCAGTAAACAAGATGAACATATGCAGACAAAAATGTTTGTGTTTCCATATTGGAGAGTAGAAGATTCTCCTTACCAGCCAGGATGACTCTTTTCAAACATAGGCATAGCAATGTGTGGAGGAAGAAGAAGAAAACCTGCACACAGGCTGTCAATATGCCTTACAAAGCTTGAAAAGAGACTTAACCCCATGCTAGGATCTTACCCTAATAAGACTTTCATGTCAAAATCTAAAGCGGTCAGTCAGTTCCAGTTAAATCAAATCAATGACAATGAGTGGGCTTTGATACTGGTCTTATCCTGAAGGGTTCACTGAACAAAAGTTTTAGGTTTAGGTTTTAGGACCAAAAGAAAAAGACCTTTCATATATATATTAGAGATTAGCTAATGTAGTTGGATACCTGAAAAGGAATCTCCATACGTAATGCGTCTATCTCTTGACCTACAGAGCTCCATCATGACAGTGCAATGTCACTGGGGTCCACAACAATCTAAATAACTGCTTCTGATGGCTGTTTGCCCTCTTTTAAAATGGCTGTCAGACACGGACGGTCTTGCTGCTAGGAGCTGTCATTGAAAAGGTTAGGCCCCATGGTCCCCTGTTGTCTACACAAGGAGCACAAAGACAGACAGCTGGTCCTGAATGTCATTTAGAAGCGTAACCCTACCAAAGGCTTTGAATGACATCACTAACTACTTCTGAGGGCTTCGAGTGGCTCAGGCTCAATATTAGGTTTCCTAAGTGGAATGTACGAGTGCAGCAGCTGGTGTCTTTCCGGGATGGACTGTTCAATGACAATCAGACTGGTTTGCAACCATATATGTATTTCTACTATGGAAAGTTTCTGGTTTTAGCTCTGGGTCTTAATGGACAGAGACTCCTGGATAATAAGCAGCATTCGAGCACAGTTTCAAGTAATGACACTTGCTATACCACCTTCCCAAACAGAATAACAATCTTGCAACTGTGGTAGGTTTAAACCCTAAGATACATGACAAACTGATGATTCCTGAGGATCAGCCATATTTGAGTGACATAATTTATCTTTAAGTGAACAGTAAAACAAAATGCAGCTCATGTTTAAGAAGTCGTTTAAAAGTAATTAAAATCTCTGTGCTTCCTGATGAATTGTTGAGGTGTGTGAGATACGGTGAAGGGTTTATAAATCCTTACACTGAAGCCATGAATCAAAATATGCCTCACACTGAAGGATTTGTGATTTCCATTCAATGAGAGTCACGTGCCTCCCACTCAGTGGAGGGAAAGAGGCAGCTTAGCAACAGTGGCTTAGGTCGGGCTGCTTGGAAACCAACGGGGGAAGAAATATCACTACATTCCATTTCCAGATGACAAAAGAGCTCATATCAAATATTTCTTATTCCAAGTTATTCTGGGTACTACTCCATTATATTTTTGGCCTCATTAGATGACTTTCCTTGCATTTTGTTCATGATATACCATTATCTGTAGCTCAGTCTTCCATAAAAATGAAATCTGAGCTGGTATACAGTGCAGTTGGAATTCCTCCACTGCCATGTTGTGTGCCATGTTTTAATTTCCCTTCTATCATAATGTTTCCCTTTGCTCTGTTTACTGTTCACCTCCGCTTCCTGTTTAATTGGAGCCTGGTTTGGATTTGGATCATGCAAACAGAAAGGAAATATTTGCTAAATAAATGTGCCTGTAAGCTAATCACATGCCAAGACTTGCAGGCTGGAGGGTGAATTGAGGAAACATGGGAATCAGCGTTTGTTCATCACTTGGCTTTGTGCATGAGTTTTCCTTCTCATGCCAGTAGTAGTGGATGGGAAAATAAACAGGGACGAGAAGGTCAACATAATGTGTTCCTTGTCTTACTTGGCCTATTTATAACTAATAGCTACTACAAAATCTTTCTTTCTGGCTTTGTAGCTGAACACATTTCTAAAAGGCAATTTCAAAGGTGTTGATTCGCACAAGTGCAAATGTAGGCTTCTGAATATGTGGCACTATTGATTTACTGGCAGGATCAATGAGTAAAGCACATGTGCACACCACGGCAGGGCAGCCTATTCTGCAGTCAGCCGTGCCGGGGTAATGTTTAGACCAGATGGGCTTTGGAGCGCTCATAAGATGGTCACCATGGCTACCATGCACTCTGAAAGAAATTAACTTTGCTCCGCGCACAGTTCATCAAGTTAGTCAGATATATTGACTGATGCGTAGACAAAGGGTTTGCAGGGGAAAGGAGACAAGGCAGCTTGGAAGGAAAAGTGCAGCATTGTGAGGGGCTGAGGGCAGGTTAGTGGGTTTGTACGCTCAGAAGACCATTTCTTAATTAGAGTCTCCATGTGATGCAGCTTGAAGGCACAGAAAAAAGGTTTAGACTCCTGGTGTAAGCTTTGCACAGGGTGCTTCCTGGCCAGGCAGGGTTTCTGTCCAGGTAGTGCTGATTAAACAGGAAAGATCCAGGGCTAACAGGTTCATGAAGTGAGATCTGGGCTAATGTTCAACGGCTGTCTACTATCAGGACTGACCTCTTTTGTGAAACAGTCTACACTGACATGCGTGTAAATGGCTCTCTGCAAAGGCACCGTTTCACTGAAATTGTTTTCTTATTTGGATGGGGAACGGTTAAGAGATTTAAACTGTGGAACTGTGGCTTGTTATCAGTTGTTTGGGCAGTTTCAGTATTAGCCAAATGATCATATTCTCATATTATTGTTTAGTCTTTCAAGAAGCAGATTTGAGCAGATAAAAACACTAAAATGCTGAACAGATAAGACTTCATGCTTCAAATGCTATCAAGATGTTTTGGTGTGTGTCTGCAGTTTTCCCAGAATACCTGCCAAACGAGTTGTATCAGAAGAGCACAGAGGCAGGGTTTATCCCCTACAACAAAAGCCGTTGAGTTATTCATACCAGCGTCACCAAGAACTGTTGAAATGCTGTCACCTCTTATATTTGCCATTTCATTCATGGTGCAACTTCCTTCATTATTCATTCACTGACTCATCAGGTGTTGCTCAAACACTCAACACCACAGATATTAAAGCACCCAAACATGTGATATCCTGAAGGATTCGCACATTAGTCTACAGGTTTTTTAACCACAACATGAACTGTGTCAAGGAAAGACTGTTAGCAATTCAGCCCATGCAGCCTCGCCCCTGAAAAACAGACTCGACATAACCACTTGTGCCAGAGAACAAATCTCCTGTATTCCTCAGAAAAGAACCTTGAAGCTCTTTCCAATATTTTATGTGTCTTGTCCACTGCTTCCTGTGCTCCACAAAAACAAAGCCCAGTTAACCCTGTACAGTATCAATGCTACAAAACAACCTTGGATTAGTATTGAATTCTTCTTAATTATGGCTATCAGCCCTTGGATATGGCTTATTATTGTGGTGCCAGTTAATCAAACTTTTTTTTTTTTACATCTCTCAGTTTATCTTTTTGCCTTGAGGAGTTCTTCCAGTTAACCAAAATAAAAGCTGTGCACGATGTATTATTCTAGTGTTGTCTTTTTTGTCTTTGACTATTTCAGCTTCACTTTCCAGCTAGATAATTCTAGGTTGTTTATCAACTAGTCATTAAAGTAGTAATTCACGTATCATCTTTACAGGAAAACCTGAGCAGCCCACACTGAAACGCTACGCCCAATTAGTCAGCTATCCATATATCAGAAACCACCAATTTATGTACTCAGGGCTGATTAAAAATGAGAATTCTGTAGATTTGGCTGCCTTTAGTGAAACAAGGCCTGTCACAATAACTACATTTTGTTGGATGACATATTGTCATTTTAAGACTAGTCAGACATTGGAACTTTTCTAAGTACGGAATAACAACAAATATATGACTGATATATGACCTCAATTTTTGCTGACCTCTGTAAATTGATAACATAATTATTGTGACAAGCCTACTTAAAAGTCAAGTTTAAAAAAGTCTTTATATTCCCCTTAATTGTGTGGACAAAATTATACTCTACAATTGGGGTTTTAGATTTATCAGTCTGTTGTACACTAGGTAACTGTAGAAATGCTCATACATAGAATAATTTCAAGAGCCCCTGCTCACTCAAACTTATACTAATGAGACATTTGTACATTTCTACTGTCATGGGCCCCCCACTGTTATCTATTATTGGCAAACAAATCAGCTCAATAAAATAATGCTGAGTAGCTCCAATTAACTTCCTGAAATAACACTATAGTTAGTTAACAGATGTCAAAATACATTAAAAGAAGGAAATGAGACAAAAAGCTGTAGAAGCACATGGGCCACAGTGGGAATCACTGCAAGTCAGCCACATCTGTCTTGCATTAGACATAAAGAACAATGTAGATGGTACAGACCCCTTCGTCTTATGAAGGGGGAGGAGGCTCTCTAGGGGAGAAATTACAAACAGAAGTGTGTGTCCTGTTTCTGCCATAATCTATTAATCTTGTCCTCAGATTCAAAGAAAGAAAACTCAAGATACTAGGTAGCATTTGCATACACACATCACTGAAAATCCCCAAACACATTTGAAAGATATGAAAGTGAGTCAAAGGACACATAGATAATGTAAACATCTTATTCAATTAAAAGAGTGAGTAATTTGTTCATCAGCATTGAATTTCTCAGCGAGCTGATTCTACCTGCAGAGCTGCACTGTTTCTAGTTAACGATGAGTGGAGAAGCGAGGACAGAAGAGGGAAGAAAAACAGATCTGTTGCTCCAGGGTGTCATGTGATGCAGCCAACATTACGTCACAATGTAGTGATTAGGCCACAGTGAGCATCAACAGGAAGCTGCACTGCTCTACCTGACACAAAAAAAAATAGACCTGAGGTTGTACAGTGCTAACTCAGATTCCCTGCTCATGCATCAACCTTTGCTGTTATTAACAGAACCAACACAAGTCTCATCACCAATTCAGAAGCTTCTGCATTCCTGATAATAATGTATCTGCATCCCTTCAGTGGCCAATGCAACAAATCCCACATCTTAATCTGAAACAGAAGCTGTATGCAGTATGCCCCAAACATGAGACAGATGGATCTACAAAAGTAAAAGCTTCACATGAAAGTTACAGTTTGTGCTACCACGCTACTACGTAACATTTCAGATTATCTTGTCACGGGACAGTCCCCCCCAAATTCCAAAATATGCATTTTTTTCTCTGGCCTGTTGTGCTATCTATTCATCTAGACTGTTTTGGTGTGAGCTGCAGAGTTCTGAGATATCAGTCGTAGAGATAAATGCCTTCTCTCAAAGATAAAGGAACTACATAGGACTCGGCTTATCATGCTGAAAGAGCAACAAATGTACATTTGAAAAACAGCAACAGTGAGTTCTGTAAAAATAAAATAGTTCCTACATGAAACTGCTCACAACAAGGTCTGTATATTATCTTTATCTCTACAGTTGGTATTACCAAAACTCAGCTACACACACACCAAACAATCTAGGCAGATAAATAGCAGTACAGGCTAGAGGAAAAAAAATTATAATAATTTTGGGGTGAAGTGTCCCCTTAAGAAATACTTCAGCATTCTGGGAAATACGTCTATTTGTTTAGCTGTTGAGAGTTAGTTCAGTTACAAGCTCTGTTACATTCTCATGTCTGCTGTAAATATGAAACGTCAGCAGCAGCTGGTTAGCTTAGCTTAACACAAAGACTGGAAGCAGCTAGCCAGGCTCTGTCCAAAAGAAACAAAATTGCTTCACAGCAGCTCACTAATTAACACTATATATATACTTAATTTTTTTATTTTTTGTTTTTGATCAGCACAAAAACAAAAGTAAAATTGTGTGAAGTGTAGACCAACGATTTGCTGGTTGGTAGCACTGAGATCCTGGAGTAGCTTTATATTTATGGTACAGGCATGATAGTGGCATCAAGCGGTTAAGCCTTTAATTGTATAAGACAGCGGATGATATGACAGGAAAGGGGAAGACAGTGGAGAAATGAAACACAGCAAAGGGCCATAGGTGGGAGTCAAACCCACGGCCACTGCAGAGAATTCATAGTGTCCATGCATTGGGCGAACACTCTACCAGCTGAGCTAGCAGGCCACCAGCGGTATCAAGCTTTCAGCAAACAAGCATATTTCCAAAAGAAATGAAACTATTCTTTTATTCCTTTACCGAAAGAAAGAAAAAGAAGTGCTGCTGTGATCTGACAAAAGAGAAATGGCAATATGACACAGTGCTCTGACCAATGTGTGTGGTCTACTTGTATCTCATTTTTTGTTCAGGATTTCACTTTCATGTTCAGTTTGTTTAGATATTTCCTCTCGCTGTGCATGCCGGACTGTTATTATATTGTAGATCCCACATGCTGCCATGGTTGCTCATATGACAGAGTAGCAACAAGGTCTGAGCGCCCTGAAGAAAATGCTACCAAGATCTGGCTAGCATGTACATTTGGAGGATTAAAAAATGACTGCAGACACAGGGGTCTTTTGTTTCTTAGCCAGAGTGGGGAGTGTCATATGTTCAGACTGATAGATAGAAAGAGAGCAAGGGCACGAGCAACCATGTGAGGTGAATTGTACACACTGCATGAGCGTGCCATGTGACATAAATCACAAGCGCGGGGTGCCTGACTGAGAGACTCGGTCAGATGCAGAATATGAATGAACATCTGTCCTACCGTGCTTGACGAGCATTTGGCCATCAGAAGCAACAAATGCTACTAGCACTTTACTTCACATTGTGCTTTATGACTTAGTGTGGTCTGACCAAGACTTTCCAGCCTACCCCCTAAACTTTTCCTCAAAACTCTCTCCAGTGGAGCCAGCTCCCTCAGTTCATATGTTTTCCATATGTCATGAACTGTCATAATTCACAATATCCACACAGATGTCTAAAGGAATAATCAAACACTGCCTTAAATCAGGCAAATGTGTGTGTAGGAAGAGTTCTCTTTTCATTGTCGACAGAGCTGTTTCAGGCTATTTATTGACATTAAAAACTGGATCCATAACACATATTGTAGGCTGAGGGAGTAGCATGTACATCAAGACTCCAATGACTGCAGTCGTATTTCAGTCTTATATCAAATAATGATCTTTAGGAGACTGATTTGAGTTTACATCTTTGTAGTGTACATACTGAGCTGGAATGCAGAGTTGTGAAAATGTTGTGCGAGGTCATTAGGTTTGCGGAGCAGCAAGTGCAGCTCTATATTTACAGGAGAGGATTTAAAACACTGTAGAATGCAAGTCATCTGACCTGATTACACTGGTAGGGGTTGCTAAGGATGAGGTTTCACTCGCTGCTCTGCTGCACACAGTCTGGACTGTCTAACTCCAGTCTGTCAGCGTATACAGCCATTACAGTATTTCTACATTTTGACACCGAGTGTCCATTACCAATATTTATGTTATAAACAAGGACTTTTTGTTGATGAGTTTTACCTCATTTCCTTTTCCATATCATGATTTGTCTTTATGTTTGGTTGAATAAGATTTCATGGCAGTTTAATGAGGCTCATAAGCTTTGCTACTTCAGTGAAGACATATATCACAACATTACTAATATACCTTCTGATTAAGTTACAGTTATATATATATGTATGTATATATACGTGAATTTTATACTATTACTTCTGTGCAAGTTGGGAAATGGCTAAAACATTTCACCAAAGACTATTTCAAGTCAACTACTTTTCATTGTGTTTTGATACTTTCATATGCCAAAAGCCCTTCCTAACTCCTACTCCCCTTTTTGCCTTTTGCCTTGATCATCTATATTATAATCATCTGTCTTAAAAACAAAACCAAATTCTGAACACTGTTAAAAGATGTTGTGGGGGGACCTGTGAAAGTTGCATACAGTGATGTCTTTAATTAGTTAATGTTATCAATACACTAGCTAACTAACTAATTAACATCAATAGTTAGCTTGCTAGTTACATCTGGCAGTTAATGTTAGCAAACACTAGCTAATTAGCTGGCTACAGCACATCAAACTTTAGCTAGCCACTTAAAAGCTTAAAAGCAAAATGCTATCCAACTAGCTAGCTAATCTTCATCAATTCTTAGCTAGCTAGCCAGTAAGCATTTTAGTAACATTATCAAACATAAAGTGTGCCTACACATGTTGCTTTATCAGCAACATACTACACCATTTTCAAAATTTGTTTTTCTTTTTTTTAACAGAAGAGACTTGTACATGGCATATCTAAGTGCAGGAAATATACCGGAAAGGTTGACAGGTAATTGTCTTGCTCAAATGTTCATGGAACAAAGAGCAAAAAGGGGCAGGACTTAAGAAAGGTCCTAGTCATATGTAACAAATATCAAGACTGGATGTCAGTTTGTACCATCAGCACATTTACAGAATTACAGCTGTGTTTTAGAATTAAATCAATGATAGTAAAAGAGGCAGTAATTCTGTGGGTACGGTGGCTAAATGACTAGTTGCTCAGTGTTGTTAAGAGTAGTAAGTGATAGTTATAATTATAATATTCAGTGAGGTGGTATTGCAATAATTGTTAGCACTGACAGAGTTTGTTATGACTCAGTTCATAAGACATTTAGGGTTTACCTTCACTAAGTGTTCTGAAAATTTATTGTCTCTAGACTGGATGCATGCTCCGGGTTCTTATCTTTCAAACAGGAAAATGTGAATGGACCCATTTCAGCAAAGTAAAGGAAATGTACACTTGAGATTAGGGCTTATTCTTGGGACTATTCTGCAAAACAGCGGTGTGGCTTGGCAAGTGTGCGTTTGATTTACAGTGCTGCTCTACATCTCCCCTTTTTTCGCTTTCTTTCTTCAACAGCAGCACTCTTTAGCCTGGTTGCCGTGGTCTAAACCTGAAAGAGCAGGGACCTGAGTTTCCCAGCAGCTGTCGTTAGTGGTGAATGTCACATGCGGCTGCCAAGTCACGCCAAATAGACCCCATCTACTATGGCAGCTCTCATATTTCACTGGCTCTCTCTGGGAATAACAAAAACACAGTGTGACTCCAGTGCATAAAAGTTTGTTACACTAGCATTAAGAAGACAAAACATCAGGCAACTGGAGGAAATAGGGCTAAATATCCAAAATACACATGATTTGCATCACTATTATGGACTAAAAGATAATGTTTTAGCAATTTGATGGATTAGCAGAAAGAGGCGGTGTAATCTTTCATTTGGTAAAGCGAAAAAGAAGAAAATTAATTGTTAATAAAAGGCTCTACTGTCATGTGTATTAACTGCTACCCTTAAAAGACTCTTGTGTAAACTGTGTCCATTGTTTTACAACAATGATCACACTATGTCCAAGAGTCCACCCTTGCCCCCAGGCTTCAAAGCACTAAAGCAACTGACCATCTATAAATGCCACCAAGTACATAGCTACAGAGACAATAACTATGGGCAATGACTGTCTAGATTACAACAACAGCAGGTCATAACTGCACAGGACAGATGATAGACTGGACAAGAGGGAAGTAGATGATAGCAGATAGAAGTACAGAGGAACCTGAAAGTGTAATTACAGGGCAGAGGAGTGGAGGTGAGGCTACGGGAGAGGGAGGGAGGCCAAACAACAGCATATAGAGACAAAGGGATGGACTTTTAGAGGGAAAGACAGCTTTGATGGGGAATCTAGTTCAAGCCAAGCAAGTTAACTCATATCATAAACTGAAACAGCTCATTTTCCCCAGTGGACCTCAGCTACTAGAAAGAAAACCAAAATAGATCAAAGCATTATAACTTCCAGACGGCATCCACACTAAAGCCACTGTCTCTGGTTTAGTTTAGTGCTCCACTTCTGGAGCAAAAATAGACCTCCCTGTGAATCACATCTAATAAATAATTAAGAAGATGTAGCCAATACTCTAAATGTCTTAAAGCAAGCAGTCAGAATTGGATTTACAACATTGCGTAATTGATGTGTGTGTGTTTCTGTGTTTGTACACGTACAGGCGCGCGCACACTCAGCTGGGATCTCTGGCTTTGTTCTGGGTTTGCAAAGATTTTTTTTGTTGTCAGTGTGGGTGTATCCAACTGTGACAAGCTGCTTGGCTCCGCTCGGTCCTTTGTAAAGCCTGGAGTGTCCCATAGGAATGGAGCTGCACTGAAAGCAGCTTAGCACCACTGTTCACCTCTTGACTTGAGTTACTGATTTACAGACTGCAACCAGGGCCAGACAAAACAAAGGAGTAGTCACATGGGGTCAGGAAGTGGTATTCACCCACTTACCTCATTGTTACGTTTTCAGGGATCAGATGCTTTCTATTTAAAAGAGTTCGAGAAAAGGGGGGAGCATTGGTTTTCTCATTTTTCCTCAAACCAAACCGAGTTACATTTTCCCCCAGTGAGTGGAGTCTACAGCAAATATTTCCTACTTAACTTTTGAATTTTTAAAACATATCATCCCTTCAGGATTTTGTGGGCTGTTTGAGGATTGATGCAGCCTAAAATAAGTGATTTCACTGCAGCTTTTCTTTAAAAAAAAAAAAAAAAAAGATGTGATGCATGTTGCAATGTCCTAATGCGTTTTCTGGGGGAAAAAATGCAAGAACAAGTGAAATATGTATTAAGGACCCCTTTGAAAACAAGGTGGTTCAGCTCAAGGGGTTTATATTTCTAATAAAGTTGTAAATGATACCTGCATTTGATTCTTTTGGTACCCAGATCTGGACAAAAATGATTATCTGTATGGTTTTGCTTGCAGCCAGTCATAGCAAGTGCTCTTTGATTTAATGCAACGTGTGGCTCACTACTGTAGTAGCTACAACCATTACAGTGGTGGTAAAGTCGAGTATGACGCATCTGACAGAAATGGGAATTCAGTTTGCTGAGATTACACAAAAACATAGTAAAGGACGACTATACTAAACACCAGGGGGTCTACTAAAAATAAATGCATAAAATGCAGAAGGATCATTTCAGGAATCCTTCCAGTCATGTGATGGATATTAAATGAACCATTAAAAACATGCTAAATTAAGTACTCTATTGGTCCTGGTACTTTAAACAATATCTAGGCCCAGCATATATGTTATTAATCATGGTCATTTTTCTTGGTAAATTTGCAACGAAGTGATCAATATTTATAAATTAGGCTGTAAATTTTGCACTACTCGCTGTATAAAATTACCAGATCTGCCACAGATGAAAACGTCAAAATGTTGTGTTGTGTGAATGAAGATGCCTTTTGGATTCAAAGCCTGTTTGCCATTCATCAAGCGGAGGCGTGTACGTTTCACAACTCCCACATGGTTTTCTTATACTCATTTGTCAAAATAACACATTTCAATTTTAATAACTTTGACATAATCATAAAGAGGCTCTGTGTCACTTCTGATTACACTGCTGGTGGTGGCGTCCCGCTGTGGCACTTTACATCCGTCTGTGTCTGACAGCAGCAAAAGGGAGATTAGTTCTGCAACTTGTTGCCCGAGCGGCTCATGAGGCTCTTCATCTTCAGGTGCCAGTAGTGTCGAACGTGTTTGCAACAAATATTTTTGTATCTTTGCATTAAGTGGAATCAGTTGTAAGATGTTCAATGTTAATTTACATTTTAATGACATTGTCTCTGCTCTTCAGCAGTGTGTGGTCAGTCTAAACTCATTATTTTAACTTTTCATTTTTAACTATTCATTTTTTTACTTTATTTTATTAGTTTTCAGCCTTGCTTTTATCCAGCTATTTTAATAGCTTTCAAATCAGTTTTATTGTATTTGTCATTTTTATTTTGTCTTTTTAAACAATTTTATCTATAGTTTATTTCACTGTCTTATTTGTTCAGTCAGCATTAGCCTGTCTGAAAAATGCCACACAAAGAAAGTCGGAATGATTGGTAAACTATTGCAACTTTTTCTTTGTTTTGCCTGGATGTGGAGTTGCATGCTCTTGACTGTGATCTTTTAGCAATTCGATATATTAACAGAGACAAGTTGTGTGCTCCTGCATTCTTCTGGCTTATGAAACCCTTCTAAATCTTACTGGATAATTCCTTAAAAAGTTAAGATTTGTGATGCCCACTTTTCACTCAACACACACACGTGAAATGACACCTCTCCGGTTCTTTTCACTGTCCATTGACCTGAGAGCTGTCTTTGTTTTCAGTCTGCTGCTTCTCTCTTACACCTGCTAACAGGCAGCTGGCTGCTCTGTGGTGACAACGGTGGGAGCTTCCAGACACCCTTGTAACAGCTTGGCTCGTTAGTGGGAGATTTAGCACCCTAACTTTGGGGGTCTGGAGGGCTGCTAATGTCCTGGAGGGGTGATTGACAGAGGGGATGATTATGTCTCCTAGCTCGCGTGCCTGGACAGACCTTTGCCTGACAGTTTCCTGTGTAGGTTGTCCAAATTGGTCATCTGGGTCATAATTGCAACAGAGAAACTTTTTTTGCCTCATTCATGGTCCAGATGACTAGTTTGGACATAGAATAAAGGAACCAAACTATAAATACTGTCTCGGAAAGTGCACAGTATCTAGAAGTCTTCAATTGTTTTATGAAAGGGGGAAATTAATTCAAATAAGTTTTTAGTTGGAAGATGTAAGACGTTTTCACCCAAAATGAATGTCAAATGGTGCTGTAGTTGCTCCATTTTAAGACCTTCAAGACCCTCAAGATCTTGCAAATAGCTGACTCTAAACCTGAAACCTACATTTGTTTATAGTCATTCTTGAATGAAACAGCGCATGTATGATTAATAGATGACTTTTCTTTAAAAGGCCATGCTTATTGTGGTTGAAGTGGATGTGGTGCATATACAAACATTTTTCAAACAATGGTTATTAAGCTTTGGATAGAACATGTCGTTTGAAGGCGACAGCTCTTCTGCCAGAATCATATAGCAGCTGTAACTGGTTCCAGATGTGACAATCAGGCCCAATGATGGAGCACGATTATGCCAAATGAAACATGCCATAGTACCTCAAATATTTAGCTATTTTTTCTCTCCTCCAAAACAGCAGTCAGTGCCTATAGTGAGCCTATAGTAGGTTTACATTAACAGGAGGGCTTTTGTGGGAATCTAAACCTGGATCCAATTATGCTTTCAAAGGTTGTATAGCATATTTTTCTGAGCTTGACCATAGCAGCCAGCAGTTGTGACCCAAGACTCTATTCAGATCTCCAAGGACATTATTTACGTCCTTTAAGTACATACATAGTAACTTGAGGACATAAATCAGGAATACAGTTATTGTATATTCACTTTCTCATATAATATATTGATGACAAAGCTTTGAAAACTGACAAAAGAATAATATGAATGAAGACGTACGGTGGAAAATTTTACAGGCTGGCATTTGTAATTCCACTAATAATTTGTTGATATCTGTGTTTCTAAGTAATCATTTTATGATTAACAGTTGGAACTAAAGCTGTTATTGGCTTATTAATCACATATGTTGACTTTAAGGTGAGATACTGGAATCAGACAACTATGGTTTCATAATATATTCAAGTCACACACTTTTCAAACCAACCCAAGTGTTCCAATTTCCCATTCAGAATAGAAGGTGGTTATGGTTGCGTAGGATTGCTTGTATGTAGGTGGACAAAACCACCAAGACACCAATTAAAGTCAGGAAAATGCATCTTGTCTTGCCCTCAACATATGTAGGAAATAACGCTCAGAGATAAACACAGCTTGTTTAAAAAGTGGTCTGCCTATATTATATTTGCTATTGTTTATGACAAAATGGAAACTCTGTGTCTGTTTCCCTAAAAGTCAGTAAAGACACAAATCTAACTGTACTTTTATGCCCCAAATTGGCAATGGCGATTGAGGACAAACTGAAGAGGTTTCGTGATATATATTGTATAAGGGCATCTTTGCTTCCTTTGTCTGCTACCAACCATGAATCTAAATAATCAATACAACCAACTTGTCTCTTCTGCCAACCGGCTTTAATACCAAATACTCTTTTGCTTTAACACTTAAAACTGAATCTGAGCCCCTCTTGGTGCTCATCAGATGTCCATTTCTTTAGCATCTGCAGGAGAGTTGCTCATAATTATGATGGATTAGACTGCGGCTCTTTGTGCCTGCGCACTGCAATTGTTTTGCAGATGCTGTGGATGTGACATGCATTAATAATTGAGGGAGGCAGACAGAAATCAATGTTGCACTGGAATAACTGGAATCTATTTGCTTTTGGCAAAGAGAGAACACAGGGAAAGCAAAAATGAAACCATAAGCTCTGTTTGCAGCTTAACCCTGTGCAAAGATCTTACTTTCCATAGATCACTTTTATTAAATGGCTTTAATACTAAAACTGTAGCCCCCAAATTATAAAAAGTCAATGCTAGTTCTTCTCACACTTTACCAGTTACTCTATATTGGAACTGTTTTCCAGCTTTATTTCGCCTACTTTTTCATTCACAATGTCCATAAATGGCATTGATGTTTGCTAAACAGATATTTCATGCATTATAAAAAGCTACAATTAATTCTCAGCTGAAACCAGACAGTAAAAGAATTCATATTATTATGTGAAATACTAACTATATTTTGCTACGAAACGCTCATTATGAGGCTTCTAAACTTATCACTGGAACAGCTTCATCAACAAATAACACTGTTTAAATCAAAGAGTTGAAAAAATATTTAGAAAAAAGAACTTTATCAGGAAGTAAGTGTGGGAAACATTTGAGGGGGTGAGTGCATATTTTGTACTCTTTATGACTTCCTGACACAAAGCATATAATGCTATGAGTTTAGTCGTGATAACAAAGGCCTCAAACTTGAGAACCAAACTGAATTTGCATATTTGACATTACAATATGTTAAGGGTGAGGAATACCGCGACTGAACAGCTGACAAGCAGCCAACTCCTCCTCCCATCTACCATCTGGGACATTAACCTCACATCCTACTGCCTTCAATAAACTAGACTTATCTTTAATATATCTGTTTTTACTTTGATATTATAACCAATAATAAAGCAATCTTAAGCTAAATATTGATATTGGAAGTTATTTAGCAGAACGCTCAGGCAGTGACCTGGATTGAGGTCACAATCTAGTGAATGGACTGAGACACATTCCATTGTCTGGTGTATATGTCTGTATGTCTGACGAGAAGCAAGAAGCTGCTGGTTCACATGTTAACTAGACTTACATGGTTTGCACAAGTGGTAAAGCACTGTGCTGGGCCAACTGTGGCAAGAACGGTGATCTTGGTGGTATTTCTATTTAAAATGTTTGCAGTTTTCTACAACTGCAGTTAAGGCAGTTGAAGTTAAAGTTCCCCTTATGTTTGCCTAAGAAAGACTCCATTATGGACACAAACTAAACACCAGCTGATTGATGGGTACTTTTGCAGCCTCGATATTTCAAAACAATGTAGTCGTGTAGCCTTTTCCTATTTTTACCTGCTGAACATTTGTATGGGTGAGAGCAAGCATTTCATCTATTGTGATATTTTTAGATTTACTATCCACATACAGTGCATAACAGGATGTCGCAGATTACAGTCTGAGATATGGGTCTTCCAGTTACTGGGCACTGGGCCCTGAAAATGTGACTAGGAAACATGGTGTACACCCTCAGGACACCTTTTGTGAAGCTGTGTACGTTGATTTCAAACTGGTAACTCACAGTCCACTATCAGCCAGCATAGTCCTGTGATGACCTCTAGTTTGTATTCTCTTCTCCTTGCTCACTTTCTATTTGCTATCTGGTTTTTAGGTGATTGAGGAATGAGATCATTGAGTGTGAATCTAATTTTATGACTAGATTGTATTACCAGCTGATACATATTCAGTGCCAAGTGCAAACACATTACTTTACTAAGCTTCCCCCTCACCAAGGCCATATTCAGACCTAGTTTAGGAGTGCTGAAGTTTGACATTTGTCAGCAGGGGATATTTGACAGTAGAGAGATCCGTGTAGTTGGTGTTAAAAGACAGGAGCTTCTTGAAAATAATTAGCTTAGCATAAACAGTGTAATGGACAAACTTAATCTTAACATTATCTCATATCAGCAAAGTTCTCTGTTCACCATATTGTGGCCTTACAATATACCAGCTTTCAGACATATCAGATATCAGATTCTAATTAACTTTCTAAAGTATTTAATAATTGTATTTCTTTGTGTAACAGAAATTATATTTAAATTTTAGATGCTATAGATTGTCCTGCCTTTATGTTATAGTCCAATGAATTTGCATGGTATCTGTCATTTTAGTGACCATTTATAAGCACAATAAAGCATTGAAGGTTTGCTCAGAAACAACACAAATAGGTTACACTGGATTAAAGAATTATTTGCTTCATTGGGTGCGAGAGGCAATGTGTCCTATTGGACACTCCATAGAATTGTATATGGGGGTTTGTCAACACAACTAGTGACACATTTGCTATGCTCCTTAGTCACACAATGTTCTATTTGTTTACACATGCATGACCGGAACCCAGTACATCTACATTCAGCGCATAGGAGGTGCAACCACAATAAGCATATTTTAATGTGAACAGAGCATAATTTCACAACTCAGCTGATTTGTAAGAGTATTGTACTGCATTTGCATAATTCTTCTTAAATAATGAAGTAACCTAATATTTCTCTTCCACTTTCTTGCAGGACGGACAGAGGGCAGCCCTGTGGATGGACTCTGAGCAGGCCAGATGGAAACAGAACAGGCCAGACATGAGACGGAAGAAAGTCTGATATTAGCACAATTTGGCACATCTCACAACATCTCTCACAAACTCCAGAATGGAGGCCAGTCTTCAGACGGAGATTCGCTGCAGATCACTGGGGATACGAACTGGAACCATTACAAGCCCAGCACAGGTGCTAACTCCATGAAGAGACACAGGGAGAACTGCAACAGCCCTGCTTCGGTACAAGCCTATCGGCTGTTCGATCAAGGATCCTACATGATGAATGGGGAATTGATGAATGGAGAGTTGAAGCACGCACTCACTGAGCAGTCCTTAGTGGCCCACCAGCCCAAGAAACTTAAAGTAGATTCTGAGATTAAAGGAAATGACGACATGAGCTCCAGTTTGGTGGACAACTTTCCAGAGCTGACAAAGGCAACAGAATTTGATTGCAATACCCCACAGACAGAGATTAAGTTAGACAAGAGAAACTGTAATTTTCCTAATGGAGATATTTTCGGTCTACCAAGGAATAAACAAGTTTCAATTCCAAATGGTGCTATATCACCTCCTTCAACCATAGAAAGCACTCCAGGTGACCTTTTAGAGAAAACTTTGTCTCAGTATTATCCTGAGCAAGTGTCAATTGCACCACAAGCATCTGGGACACAGCTAGATGCTGTCAATGGCTCACTTGCAAATAAACTGACCAATGACGGTGCTCAACCCCCCTCTTCAACCTCAGGATTGACCAGTTCAGCTCAGATGCCTGACTCACAGCAACAGCAGCCTGGGGCATCAAGCAATGTTGAAGGAGGCAACAATTATAACTCTGTCAACTATGTGGTGAATGGATACTCCAACAATTTTGAAGCAGACCACCAGCAGCAACAACAGCAGCAGCAGCAGCCACCATCTTACTCTGGTCAGGAGTTATCTCTTGGTCAGCTGCCTAGCATGATCCCACCTACAAATAATGCCAATAGCTCACAACATCATCTAAATGGCCCACAGTGTTATCCAGATGACACAAACCCTCAAGGTATATATGCGAAATCCAACCAGGCGTTTAACCAGAACTCTTTTCTGGAGAGAAATGCTCCTCTACAGGCAGCAGAGGCAGGTGGATATGGATCCTTTCCCAATTCTGGAGTACATAAGATGGGGCAAAGAGAGGAACCTGGGTCTGGTCAGCATCAACACCATGGCACTGACAGGGGCCACCAGTATGGGATTCAAACCCAGACCTTAAAACAAAATGACGGGAACCCACATGGAGGTGACAATATGGGATCCATGGGGCCCAGTCTCCAGCAGCCACGTCATGCTGGCTTAGAAAATGGGATGGAGAACACATCTCAACAGAGAGCCAACTTATCATGTTCGACTCCCCAGAGAGGCTGGCTAGAGATGAACTCTTCACATTCCCAGCAGCAAACAGCAAGTGGCCCGTCATCCCAGGCACAAGAGCAGGACATGTGGAGGGGCTTCCCTGCTAAGCCTCAGTCAGAGCAGCAGACAGCTAACCCCCAGGTTCACTGCCAGATGTTGGAGCCAAATCCAGCGCAAAGATTCCAGACACAGGGAGTTTTCACAGATAGCAGCCAGGAGTCTAACAGCTTCCAGCAGCAACAGCAGGACTGTCTCCCAGGCCAAACGCACTGTGCTCCAGCCCAGCACAACACTGCCCCTGAGTGGCAGCAATCAAATTCTAAAGCACCACAAATGCATCAGTCTCTTCCCCAGAAAATGCCCGAGCAGTGCAATTTCCCCCCAAATCAGCAGGCAGACAGCCGCTACCACACCCAGATGCAGTCAGAGCACTTATGTGAAGACCCTGACCTACAGGATATACTGTCACCTGGGTTTTTACCAACACAGCAACAGCAGAAACAACAGCACTGTCATCTTCAACGCCCACTGTCCCACCCACCACAATTTGAAGGGCAGCAACTCAAGTCTCCCAATTACAGACCACGCAGTCAGCCTCAGCCAGGCCAGCAGCAGCTTCAACCCAACCAGCCTCTTAGACACAATTCTGCTCAATCCAACAACCAACACATCCAGCACAGTGACCATGCAACATTTAGTTACAATAACACAGAGATGCAACAACTACAACATCAAAGACAGTTTCCACCAAACTCAGGCACCGGTAACCTCAAGCAGTTTCAACCACAGCGGCCTAACAACCACTGCCACCAGCCCAATCATGTGGACATCTCCCAGACCTCTACACAGTCACCTCACTTACCACAAGGCGCGTTAAACCAACAGGTATCAACACAATATCCTAAAGCTGAACAGCAGCAGAAGCTATCATGCACTCAGTTCCAAAGGGGACCTCGACTACCTCTGGGACCTGTCGGTACCCATGGAGACTTTCAGAGGCATGCAGCCTTGCGTATGCACCTGTTACAAAAGCAGGAGCGCCAGGGCCCTCCTCATCTCCCTCACAGCATTACTGATCCTAAACATGGCCTGAGAGCTGTGAAAATGGAAAATGGACCCAGGTTTGAGCTGCCTGGGTCACAGCAGCAGGAGCAGCAGTTACAGATGCGAGAGGCAGGCATAGGTGGAATGCAAATCAAACAGGAGAATCAACAATCCTTGTGTGAGCAAAGCAAGAGGCCAGGAAGCATCTTAGCCTCTATGGAACAAAGCCTGAGGCAGTACCAGCCTTCACCTGTGTTTGAGAAGAAATCCCTCGTCATCAATTCATCAAATAAAGTCAAGGTGGAATCTTCAGGGCCTGTCACAATCCTGTCAACCAACACAGACCTGAGTGGAGCGGACTCATCAGTAGCTGCCTCAGCCAATGTAGCTCTTAAAAAACCACCTGATGCCACCCCTAAGAAGGAACACCTTCTACAGAGCTTTATGGACTCTCCTATGAAGCTACTGGATACCCCTATAAAGAATCTATTAGATACTCCCATGAAAACACAATATGATATCGCATCCTGCCACTGTGTTGGTGAGTCTCATGATGTTGATACTTTAAGATGATTAATCAATTTGTGTATAAATATTAATGTACGTTCCTTTATGATATTTAGAACAAATCAGTGAGAAGGATGAAGGCCCATACTACACTCACTTGGGGTCAGCGCCTACTGTTGCCAGTATACGAGAGGCAATGGAGAAAAGGTTAACCACAAAGTTGACTTCTTTAAAAAAAAAAAAAAAATGCAACCATGGACTGTTATATAGCCACTGTGTACCATTTTACTTTTGTTTACTCCAGCACTTCTGCTCTGTTTTGAAGGTCTGGTCTAACCGGTCGTGCTATCAGGATTGAGAAAGTAGTATATACAGGCAAGGAAGGGAAAAGTACACAAGGGTGCCCCATAGCTAAATGGGTAAGAATCATTTTTTGTACATTTCATTTGAGAAGCAGGCAAATCAGCTGTCTTTGCATTTGCATGCGAACTAATTCCTATGCCTGTCATGTTTCAGGTGATTCGTCGATCCAGTGTAGAAGAAAAGCTGCTGGTGTTGGTGCGGGAACGTACTGGTCACACATGTGACACAGCCTGCATCATTGTGGTAATCCTGGTCTGGGAGGGCATCCTACCCAGCCTGGCTGACCGCCTCTACCTCGAGCTAAGTGAAACTTTAAGAAAGCATGGAGCCCTCACCCAGAGACGCTGTGCTCTCAATGAAGAGTAAGTGACAAAACAACAGAATTCAAGTCTGGCTAACAGGCCCACATAGTTTCTGCAGATTTAAGTCAATGTTGCCCTCTTTTTCAAATATGCCTGTTTCAAGCAAGGAATAAAGCAGAAATAAAGCAGGATAAATGTTGTTCTTGGTTCTTAATCTGTACGCATGAACCCAAAAATATAGTTAATTGCTATTGTTTTGGGGTTTTTTCTAAGGGGTTTCCCCCTAATCATTACTTTACTACAATGACAATTACATTTTTGTCCTCACCATTCAGGAGGACCTGTGCATGCCAGGGGTTAGATCCTGAAGCCTGTGGAGCATCTTTCTCCTTTGGATGTTCCTGGAGTATGTACTACAATGGCTGCAAGTTTGCCCGGAGCAAAGTACCAAGAAAATTCAAGCTACTGGGAGATGATATGAAAGAGGTATGACACGTAGATAAAAAAAAATATTCTATGTGCACACTAGGGTTACCTTAAAATAATTTGCCAATTAAGGTAACGCAACACTGGTGATGTGTTTTTTAATGTGTGGTGGTGTTTCAGGAGGAGAAAATTGAGAACAACTTGCAAAATCTGGCAACCCTATTGGCTCCATTGTATAAGACTTTGGCACCTGAAGCTTATGGAAACCAAGTGAGTATATCTGGACATTGTTCATACATATTGCCATTCCATTAAATCTAAACCAAGTATGGTTTTAAGTCACATATATACATTGACAACATATGAGTAATTCAGCTTGCACAGAAGAATGCACTACCAACAACAGGTCAAACCTTATACTGCCCATGTGTATTTCTGAGATTACCTAAAAGATAGCAGTTTTATAAATATTTCCCTACATTGTTTAGTAACCTTGAGAAACTCTTAATACTGTATTCAATTTACCGTGTGTCGTTCCCAAACACAGGTGGAACATGAGCACAGGGCACCAGATTGTCGTCTGGGGCTCAAGGAGGGCCGTCCCTTCTCTGGGGTCACTGCTTGTCTGGACTTCTGTGCCCATGCTCACAGAGATCTCCACAACATGCAAGGTGGCAGCACTGTGGTAAGCAAAACTTAGGAAATTATTATCTTTCCAAATATGTTGTATTTGTTTGAAGAATATATACTGAGACTCAAACTGCACATTAAGCTATGCCCTAACCTCCCCTTGAAGCATGGCCTCCAAACACATAACACAAGCAGATTTCTCATTTAATTTCAGTGACATCCCCAACAAAGATCACTGAACTCACTCTGCTTTTCCAGGTGTGTACATTAACAAGGGAGGATAACCGGGAGATTGGAAAGATACCAGAGGATGAGCAGCTCCATGTACTGCCTCTTTATAAGGCTTCCAACACCGACGAATTTGGCAGTGAAGAAGGTCAGCAGGAGAAAATCAAGTCAGGTGCCATCCAAGTCCTCAGTGCCTTCCGCCGCCAGGTGCGCATGCTTGCAGAACCCGCCAAGTCTTGCCGGCAAAAGAAGCTGGATGCTAAAAAGGCAGCGGCCAACAAGAATGCCATGCTGGAAAGCTCTAATGACAAGGCAGAGAAGGCCCTGCTGGCCAAGTCAAAAGCTGGCACTTACGACAATACCGCTCAGAACACTCCTATGACAGGTACAGTAACGTTTATTCTGACACATTTCAGACACTGTAACTTTTTTTTTCCTGAGGACAAGGTCCCAACATACTAAAATAACACTGAAAAACTAAAGAGCAATGAATTGACAAAAATAAGATTTCAGTAGTTTTTTCATTGATGCTGAATATCTTTTGGGGATTTTGTTTTCTAGGATTTATTCCAGGTGCTCTGGGAGCAAACTTACAGTCAGGTCAGCCAACACACCCCCTTGGGGCTCATCATCAGCAACTACAGCAACTACAGCAACAACAGCACGAGAGTATTCTTCCCTCTTATCCTGGCTCAACAAATGCAGCCAGCTACCCCAGGTTCCCCAACCACCCTGGGTCTTTTCCAAGCACTTCCAAGCCAGGTAGCATGTATCCCCCTCAGCCACCAACACCAGCTAGCCCTTACCCCTCCCCACTCCATGTACCAAACTCTTACATGAATGGATCAAATCGTCCATACCCAGGTTATCAATGTAATGGAGGAATGCCCCTTGATAATTACCATCCATACTATGCTTCAAACCCAAAGCACCTGGATATGTATCGACAACAGCGGCCAGCACTTTACTCGGAGCAGCAGTACAGTGTGCATCAACGTTATGGGGTCAATTATCCGCCACGGTATGGTGAGCCAGGTTTACAAGTCAATGGTTACAATGCTTGCAGCATGAGGCCAGTTCCCCCCATGAGACCCTATGCCCCTTATGGTCCTAATGGTGCCTCAGAACCCCAATTCATTGACTCCCTCTCTAGAGCACCCTCAGCCCATGGAGGTCTAGACTATACAGCTGCTGTGAGCAAAGGCAATCAGTTTGGAGGATACCCAAATCCATACCTGTCTAGGAGCCCTCAAATCTTACCCCCAGGCCAAGATCCTTTCCATATGCAAATCAAAACAGAGATGGGCATGCCTCGCCCACAGACGCTCTCCTCTCAGTTAAGTGGTGGATGTTTAAACCCTGAAACGCAGTCAGGCTTAGGTCTGCCTAATGGAAGCCTCATGGGATCTGGTATTAAGCAGGAGCCTGGAACTCCTCAGACACCCACAACCCCACAAAAGCCCGAGATGTGGTCAGACAATGAGCACAACTTCTTGGACCCTGACATCGGTGGTGTGGCAGTGGCACCAAGCCATGGCTCAGTCCTCATTGAGTGTGCAAAAAGGGAGCTTCATGCCACAACACCCCTTAAAAACCCAGACCGCAACCACCCAACACGCATCTCCTTGGTTTTCTACCAGCACAAAAACATGAATGAGGCCAAGCATGGTTTGGCACTCTGGGAAGCTAAGATGGCAGAAAAGGCTCGAGAGAAGGAGGAAGATGCAGAGAGGAATGGCGGTGAGGGAACACCTAGTAAGAGCAGCAAGAAGGGGGTGAAGCGTGAGCATCTTGAGTCAACAGAACACACCGGGGAGCCTCCTTACAAGCGATTCATCCAGGCACTATTGGAGGGGTCCTCGTCGTGCACAACAAACACCTATGTCAGTACATCTCCGTACGCCTTCACTAAGGTCACAGGACCTTACAGTCAGTTTGTGTAGAAAACATTCATGAGGAAGACAATTGAAGGTGCTTTATTTATGATAAACAAAGACCACAAGCACCACTGGCCTCATCTGTACACTCCCTCCTGTCCATAAGGTAATGAACGGTGTTGCGATGAAAAAGGAACTTGTTATCAGATGAGATAGAAATCACCTTTTCACATCAGGTCTTTCACCTCTTTAACAATCAAGCTTTACTAGTTGACCCTACTAAGGATGTATTTATTTTTGTTTGGAAACTTTTGCAAGATACCACTGTCAAAATCTCTGGTGCTTTCAGTCTGATACATAAGGACCTATTTTTAATGGAAACAAAGTTTCATTTTTGGTGGCTTTATTTTTCTTACAAAATTTTGGAGATGTCATCTTGGCATAAAACACTGACTTTGTAAATGACAACATTCACGGTGCTAAAGTGCGTGCTTATTACCATTAATTTTAATTCAAATGCCTTCACACTATAACCACAACACACTCAATGACTTAGGTCAACAGGACACTGAAAAATTCATCCCACTGTCAAATCATTAGCATCATAATGGTTTTTGGCAAGTCAGTGTTTCTTAGAGCACTTTTTGATAGTGAGATTTAAATTTTTTGTTAATACCCTTAAATCATAAAAATCTGGTTATACTATTTCATTAAGTTGAGAGTAATTCATTACTAAACATCGCTAAAATTAAACTGATGAATTTATAACAGAGGATTGTATGAGCAATCCACAAAACTGTTTTGAGTTCATGCAAAAAGATTTTTTAAAACTATCATTGTGTTGGTGCTCTTTCACTTTCCTATGTCATTTATACTGTAAATTGAGCCATTCTAATGGTGCATTTTTAACATTTTGAGGCAAAAAAAATTACATTTGTGTTATTTTAAGTTTTTTCCAGGTTTACTTTGTTGTCAGCGACTGTTTTTAATGTTCCTTACCTTAGGTTCATTGAACAAACCTGGACTGTGAATATTTCATGTAGTTTTATGTCTGTGGTGCTTAGTAAATGTGCTTTTTATACACTGAGGAACATGAAACAGGGTAAGCTCAGCCTCAGTTTCAGAGGGCAGCTGGCTTGCTGTGGGGTCTTTATTGCAATCTAACTGTAAAATAAACAGGTGAGATTTGTAGAGTAAGTTAATTTCCCTTTTTGGAATTACTGTTATAGATTTTGTGTTGTAAAGAATGCTAACAGCCTATTTCATTGTTTTTCTTTGGGTTTCAACTTATTTTATATCATGAGGTGCTATTCAACCTACTAGAAACATACAATGTGAGACTCTTTGGGCAGTGAGAAGGCTTTTAAATAATGTACAGTACAAACCTGTCATATACCTCAAAACTAGTTTGGCAATAGGAATATAACATATTTTTCTTTCTTCCTTTGTATATTACTTTCAAAATGTTAATAACAGTTAACAGTCAGGCCACCAAAAGGCATACAAGTTCATTTCTTACTTCCTTATCAATCTGGTAGAAAGTATTACTTGAACTTGAATCTTTGATGTTACTGTAAAATCAGGGACATTTTCAATGTCAATTTTGTGTACATCTTCATCGCCTGTATTCATCTTGTCGTTTTCTCATTCAGGTTCTTGCCAATGCATCCTGAATCCAATTCTATACTTCACAGACAAAAATTATTTTGTGAGGAAAAAGATGCTTTCCTGCATTTTTTTTTACTTATATTTTAGAAGTAATTAAAAAATAAAGTAAATTAAAAGTAATTTGAACATATATGCACTGAGTTGACTAAAGGGAAAGTATGATATTGACTAAATAAAAAGCAATGTATTTGCTTTTACTATGAGGCAAGACCAGGGCAATGACTAATGTAGTTGCACATCTTTGTGCCTGTGTATAGTTAAATTTATTTATAACCACTAAGCAATTGTATAATGATTTCTCTTCCCTGTCTATTTGATTTCATTAATGCGATATATAATGGAATGACTGTCATGTTATGGTAACAACTTACCCCACTCTTCAACATATTCATTTTCTGAAAGCACTTCATTTCTTTTTCAGGAAAAATATGTAATAAAGAATTACAAAACGTTTTATTTAAACAGATTGTAAATGTGTTTAAAAAAATAAATAAATTATGTCACATTGTACATACCAAGAACCTGTATTGCAGGAATACAACTCATTCTTTGATGTTGATGTAGGTTCTTTTTGTTCTGTCAAATTGACCCACAGCTCCTCTATCAGCAATCCTCATCATATCTTTAAATATCCTTTTGGCTCTTTCAGGTTAAAAGAACGATCATGGTTAGATTATCCAGGAAGTCTTTGTAAATTTATGCTCACTGTCACAGCAATGTTTACAGTTATAGTATCCTGTTCGCTCAGAAATGAGAAGTTCTAGTTTTTTTTTTTTTTAACTGTTCCAGTTTTGTAAAATAAATCTACATAAAAAAAATGTTGAATTTCGTTTGTACAGGACCCAGCTACAGTAGCAAGTGGTTAAGAAAGCCGAGGTGTCTAAGATATAGCGGGTTAAAAGCATAGCCATACTTGAAGATGCTTCAGAGTGTTTCTGAGTGAGTCAACATTACTTGAATGACTTTTTGGGCTTAACTAGTACACTATTGTGCTCAGCTCAAAGGTTAAGCTAGCAGTTGATTCACACTTGGTCTTTTTGCAGTTAGACACTAAAGGTATAAAAAAAAAAATGTGCAACTTTTTGCCTGTCATTTTATTTTTTAAGGCTTCCCTTGTTCTCCTGAAGTTTGGTATGCTACAAAAAATGGAATTAAGGATGGGTATTAATACTGTAAGTATTGTAATGTACTGAATGCAGTTTATTTGAAAGCTGTTTATTATATCATTCCTGATATTGCTGAGATGTGGGTGTTTTTTTTTTTTAATAAAATTTATATTTATTTAAAGCAATTTGATTTGTTACTCCAAGTTAATACTAATATCTAAATTCTGTACATTGTTTTCCCCATGTTGAAGTTTTTAAATGTGCAATTACGGATGAAACTGGAAAGAGATCATGTCCACTCCTTAATTTTTTATTTACCCAAACAGGAAGACATTTTTTACTTGTTAAACACAAACTGTGTTGTGATTGTGGCTGCAAATGCAAACTGATTACAAACTAAAATGCAAATTAGAGCGTAATAGCACGATTTCCAGCCTTATACAAGTCTGGCCCTGCACGTTGGCCACAAAAATACTGTGATTCATATACAACATAATTAACAAGTAAATAGAAAGGAGATCAATTATTTTTGTGATTAACCTTTAAATCTAATAGGTTTTACCAACAATAAATTAATAAGGTGTCCATTATGACACTTAAAAACACATCCTGCTTTTCTCAACATTATGAAAAGTACAGAACTTTACCGGCTCACATTTTTTAATGTTTTTACAACAAATGTAGATGGCACTTTACACAGCTGACAATGAGTCCTTACCAAAAATAAATCCAGCTGCATGAAAAAATTGCAGCTGCTTCATACGATATTCCAAAGTTTTGCTGGCTTCCATATTATCTTCGGGGGTTTAGACAAAATGCCACTTATCCACTGTGGAAGAAAAGATTTAGAATCACATAAAAACGTAAGTGTTGAAACATTAAACAACTCAAATAAACCAAATTTAATGCAGGTATGTTATTATTTACTTACCCTCCGTAGACACAGGATGTGCGCTGCCAAATGCAGGAGCCTGAGGTGTCAAATGTTAAACATGTAAATCACCAAACCTAACCTTAATACAGTTTTATACACTACTATTGTGTTTGCAATCATCATTGTAAAACAACATATGGAAGTTCTCACCGATTGGACCACATCCCTGGTCTCATCTGCACTGCATTTAAAAGGGCTTTCGCAGCAGGAGATATTTTTGCTGAGCAAAGAAGAAAACAGCAGTGGTGTTTATTGCATGTGTATCACACATATACACACCGCAGGAGTTTCATTTCCACCAACTTACCATGCGATTCCTCCACTATTTGTCTGCTTCTGCACTAGTGCCCTCCAGTGCTCATGAGTGGACTTAATGATCTCAATTGCAAAGTCCTGAGAAAAGGACAAAGAAATCATCAAATCGTCCCGAGTCCATTCAGTTTTAGCCACTAAAACCACAATGGACTGCGATCCCTTGTACACAAACGATTGTTCCTTATATATCTACTATATTTGGAGGTACAAATGTCTCAGTACCTTGTCTTTGAATTGCCCATTGAATCCAAATTGGTTCTCAGGCTTTCCATCAGGCACCTTATATTTCCTAAACCAGTCGACAGTGGCCTCCAAATGACCAGGGCGGCTCTTACGGACATCCTCTATGTCTGAGGTTAACACAAACACATTAAATGAGAGAAACAGAGGACAAAATTTTCACATGATTGGATTAGTTATGAATCTGGATGTCATATACATGTGACAGGTTTATTTATCAAAGAAAAATATGTGGAATGTGAACATACTTCCATTAATAAACAGAAAATAAGTTTATAAGGGGTCGTGAATGGTACCATAAAAAAAACAGTAGAAGGTTCCAGCTGATATAAACTATGCAGGCAAAAATATTTTGAGAAACGGGTTTTGCAAATACTGTGCGTTTTAAAATGCATTCAATACCTTTGTTAGGCCTTAAGGATACAGAGTGTTTTGCAAATAAGTGTTGAATGTAAACAAAACCATGTTTACAATAGAAACTGCATAGGGGTAAGTTCTAGGCTAGTTATGTCACTACAGAGTGCTGGTTTGAAGTTACTGTCTGAGTTGCCAAACTTCTCAAGGATTTGTGCAAATATTTCTTTCCAAATTCAATCACTTAATCCAAAGCGGGCAGTGCAGTTACATTAATAATTTATTTATAGTATGTGGTAAACGCAGATCTGACATGTTCTGGAGATTTGATTAGTTTTAGCTCTACATTACTTTCACTGTACGACTGTATCTAAAGCCGTTACATTGGTTCTTGATTCTAAATAATATCCTTTTTGCTACGACATATGATCATTCCAGGTTTCCTGAACTAAATTTGCTCTGGGTAGAGAATGGATCAGCGTAAAGAAATCTGAACGTGGTGACTGTCAATCTGTTGAAAACACCCACTATTTAAGTTTTTGGCATCTGGGTCCTCAGCATTGATAGCAATGACCTTCCAGTCCATTTCTCCCTCGTCGATCATTGCCAAGATGCCGAGCACTTTCACTTGGATGACCTGACCTGGAGAGCACACCTGAAGAACAGACCAACAGACTGTACATGAGCAGTCGTATACATCAACCCCAAAATTAAATTATCCTTGAAAAGTGTTGGTAATGTGAGTAAAAAGCATCCTACTATTACATGCATTATTTAAACTTCTCTGGGAGTCTTACCTTGGTACCGATCTCACAGACGTCAATGGGATCATTATCGCCACAACACTTTGTCTCTTCATCTGTGTGGTCTGGATCCTCCCATGTCTTTTCCAAGAAACCGTTCAAAAACTTATAAGCGATCAAAATTTTCTTGCAACATTTCAACTAAATATGAATGCACTCATGAGCATAAAGACACTGGACTAAACTGTGCTTTTTAATTAAAACAAAATTCATCAGAAAGTTTTTAAAATGCAGTTTTATTTGTCAGTCACTGACCAGGCTCAAAATCAACACAGCATGCAGATGATGGACATGTGCACAAAATATTTCACAAAAAATGTATTAATGCTTTAAGTTCTGATGCAACCCAGACTAAGCATACAGTGCGTTTTCCTTACCTGTGGGAGTGCCCCGTAATTCCAGATGTAACCTTTATGGGGAAATACGTTGGCAACATACCGGAGCTTCCCTTTCTTTACGTCTTGTTTGATCGGATTCAGCGGTTCCTTTGTAGCAATCTGGAATTTGCAGCACTTATTAGATTCTATGTAGGTGTGTGTATTTTTGTAAGAGTACATGCTTTTGCCAGTGTTAAAGTATACTTAATTTCTCTTTTATCACCAACACTTAAAGCCTCAGCTTCTAGCTAACTTATGCTAGCTAACAGAGAAACAGTAGCTTCAGACTAACTCCATGCTAACTGCAAAAAAGGCGAACTAGAATCGGGTCCTTTCTAGTCAAGCACTACATTTTTGGGGTAAGTTACACACAGTTGTGCATCATCATTTGCATCTAGTATCATCAATTTCAGGGTTCATCAAATATTAAATAAAACTGCTTCAGGCTACGGTTACACTTAATTCTTTATCACTGAACTGATTATCACTGGATGAAAGTTAACATACCTGTTCATGCATTCCTGCAGAGTAATTACTTTTAGAGATGCATGATCCTCTTTTTTTCAGTTCTGATCCGATTCCGATACCTGAATATGGGTATCTGCCGGTACTGGTTCCACCTTGCTTTTCTGTGACTACAATAACTCCAAACTGAGGACATGTTGAGTTAGCCAACTGTTATTTCCTCACTCAGCTGCAGACTGTCTCATCTTATGTTAAGACAGATTCACCATCCAGCGCAAATTCCGCCTGTACGTCTAACTCAAAGAATTTATGCTATAACATTTTGGTTATGGGCTTAAAACTGCATTATCACATATTTATCAGTTACCATTACTGAGTTAGATCACTCTCAACTCTAATTACTTTCTTTCAATCTCAAGCTAATTCAAGCCTTTGGAAAAAGTGTAATAATCCAATTTTTTTTAGTGTGAGGTTCTTAATCTGTAGTGTACCTACCTCCATTTTAGCGTTTGACCATCGGGGTACCTCCACAACCATGTTAAAGAGCACCTGAAAACATAGAAGAAAAAATAAACAAAACTGTACATACAGTATATGCTGAGGTGAATATCTTCAGGTCGTAAAACTGACATTAAATAATCTGACAGTACCTCACTCTCATTCTTTGGTTTTTTAGCTGGTACATCATTGTCCTGTTAAAAGAAAACAAAAATCTGTGAATTCCTGGTTTGAGTATTATGTTTATGAAATATTATACCAACGGGAGTGATAAACTTTCTGCAGTTTTTAGCAAACTGAACTAAAACTTATTCTATCAAAGACTTACCTGTTCTGTCTCCGTAATAAGTGGAATGTCATGGAACGGTGAAATGTATTTTCCTTCAGAGGTTTCTAAGACAACACAAAAAAAATGTTAAAAAATAAAACCTCAAAACATATAACCATGTCCCAACGAAGTCCCAAAGACATAACATGATTATACTGCATAGAGAGATGTCTTGATCTCTGGTCTGTAGGTTGGTCCGTGTTTAGAAACGATTTGAGGCAACATTGTCAAATTAAATAAATGTGTTCAGAGGAAATAACATGATAACAGACGTGTGTTTCGGCTGCAAATCTTTACAGCAGACAGAGCTAATATTTCAGTGCACAAAATCTTGTCATTTTGTTTTTTAATAAGTGCATATTAGAGATAAAACTTTTTTGACTATAGACTAAAACTATTCTAAACTTGTCCTTTCATTAGTGCAGTTGTGTCTCTCATAGTGCAACATTTTATGTACAAGTGACAAGTTCATTCTTGATCATGGAGACAATAATTTGACAAGTCTCTTATTTCAGCTCCTCAAATGACAACAAACTGAATATCTTTAGGTTATGGAAAAAAAACATACAAGGATGTCACCTTGGACCTGGGAAACAGTGATTCACATTTTTCACTCTTTTCTGACATGTTGTGGTCCTAACAACTAATTGATTGATCAATAAAATGATCAACAGATTAATCAATAATGAAAATTGCAACCCTAATGCAATCCCCCACAGCCAAAACCAAACTAGAGTGACATTACCTGAGTGGAAACAAAATAATGTGGTATTTTATTGACTCAGTATTGCTCAGATAGTGCACAAGTGCTATGGATTAAGGCTGAATACTAATGAATTAAATGTCTCCATTATTACACTGTGATGTATAAAAGTGATCAACATGATATGTGTGGCTGAATTTCTCTACTGCTGATGAGAAAGCACCAGTTTTTCCATTTCATAGGGGGGGTTTGTCCACGTGACCGCCCAACCGGAAGTACAACCACGTGAGGATGTGCAATGTAATACTTTCCTTGCTTTCTGCCTACAAACTAGTTCAAGCCATTGGAAACTGGGGGCTAACGTCGGCGGGGTTTGGACGGTTAAGCTAGGTGCAAAGAGCGCCACATGTCAACAAAACCTCGCTCTTCAAACTCTAAGGTCAAACGTTTACCTTGACCTGGAGGTCGAGCCGTGGTTACCTGTCACACCGCCGGGGACCTTGGTACTAAACCGTTATGCAAAGAAGTACCGGGGACACACATGGTTTCTTCTCCCATGGTGGCGAGGGTTAACTTACTAAAATAAATCCGGTAGTCGGGAGTGTTGGGGTGTCCTCTCTCCTCCGTTTGATAGTGCATCGTTTTTCTCTGATAGTACAGATGAGGCACGGCTGCTGCTTGTGTGACGAGTTTGTTTCTAGAAGCCGATAATGAGGCGAAAACTGTAAGAAGGCGGCCGGGTGGACAGCGCAGCAGCAGCGGTCTCATTATAGACACTTCTTCACCCCTCGGTTCCTGCTTCCCGTTTTCCTCATCCCACACATCCACAAATGTGTCGTACCTAGAAGGGAACCGTGGTTTGTATAACGCTCGCGATATCTGTAAGCGTCGTTTCGTGATTGCGCACTTTGGACAAATCGGTTCCGTTTTATAATGTGACAATATTATGATTAAGGTCTGGTTAGGTTAATGGGGCAAAAACATTTGGTTAAAGTTAGGGAAAGATAATGATTTGAGTTGAAAGTAACACTCTCGCGAGATCTTTCGCGGGTCTGGGATTCCCTTCTAGACATGACACCAGAAATGTGAAGCCCGCCAAAGTTAACCCATGGCTTCCGGTCATTGTTTTCAAAATAAGAGACTTCAAACTGGAGATAATGGCGGTCTGCGTGTTCTATAAATCATTAAAAAATCTGTGACGGACAAATATGACATTTTTTTGAGTAATTCATGTGGTCATAAATAATACATGAAAGAGACGACTGGAAAACAATGTGTGAATGTAATCCAGTCCCATCTGATCACACATTAGTTCAAATGAAAAATCTGATAATGTTGTCAGAGGAAAGGCTGTTTGTTCAAGAAACAAATAAAAGTGATTATCCCCAATGGAGAATGACAGTGATTTTTGACCATTAGATGCATATGGTAATATGTATTAACAATTTTGATCAATTTTGATTTATAAGAAAGTTCCTAAATGGAGAGGGTTAAAGAGTTTGTTTGTTTGTTTGTTTGTTTGTTTGTTTTTTGCAACGTGAATTATAGGACCATTGGCCAGGTACTTGACACAACAGGCCTACAAAAGGGACCAACTATATTTGCTACATATACTTTTATTTTGATAATACAATTCCTACAACCAGAAGTGATTTCCCTTATTTGCATTAACTTCACAAGTCCTCTGTTTGTGGTCAGTATCATAATTTTACTGCCACCTAGCCCAGTGGTTTCAACCTTTTCCCTTAAGGAAAAGGGGGCCTACTTTCGACTAAACTGATGACCCGTAAATGACATATTTTATATATATTACATACATTATATTCAATCCATAACATTAGGAACTTAGGAGAACTGATAAACAGTACAATTAACCCAATTAGTGAGTGTTTGTGTAAAATAAGCCATTTGGATGCATTTTGAATGAATTATTTCTTGTGAATTTTGCATTTACTAATATTTGTAAACAGTTTTTGTATACAATTATTTAACCTTAACAGACAAGTAAACAACAATTATGGTATTAGTTAGGATACTACCAGTACACCTAAATCCAGTACATGAAATTTGTAGATTTTTTAAAAATTTTTATCACTACTAACATTAGACTAATACACACTTGCCTATTACATTTAACAGTAATTCTCTCCTCCTTTCTGGGTAACATTGCCCTCCATTTTTAGAACCACCATAAAAGTCCCAGTAGCTCTTGCTTTAATGTCTCCCTGCTCTTGTTTTTTATAAACCTAAGTTAGTGGATTTGTTGGTGGTAATCTCCACAATAGGACATCATAAGATCAAAGTCCGTATGTATCCATTGTGCACTAAACAAACACCCAACCCCATCCACCTTGATGTGTGTCTTTTACTGTTGTATAGGTTGGTCTCTGTTCAAACAAATTACATACATGCCGGCAGCCATAAAAAGCTAGTTTATTAAAATCTTAAAGTGCATGTTTGCCTTTGATAGTGTTGCCAAAGGGCTTTGATTCCACTGGGAAAAGATTGGATAGTAGTGGTCAAGGTCAAAGTACTACGATGTGACACATGATGAAGGAGGTTGAACTGGGCTTTTGCAGAAGGGGGTTGAGAAACGTTCACAGAGAACTGAAGTGACTATTTTATCAGTTCTAAGCTCTGCACTGATTTAAAAATCTGGATTTGAGAGCCAAATGAGAGGAGTGTCCCCTCCTTCAATTTCTGTCAGAGTGCCCATAAGCCAAGCGCTCAACCATGACTCTCCCACTGATGGCGCCCAAGTGGCAAGCAGTAAACGTCCGTGGCTTTAAAAGACAGTTTCAGGCATGAGTGTGTTTTTATTTCCCCTTCCCCTATTCACTCACCTGGCTGGCTCCTGCTGCCACTTTCCCCAACTGCTGCCGCTGAAATAATGAGGCTCTCTTTTGTTGTATTGTCTCACCAAACAAGCTTTGAGTTCTGTTAGCATTTTTTAGAAATTTGATTGTTGACTGAAAACATGTTGTCAGTCACAATAATCTTTAAACAGAAACTTGTAATAATGACAGTATTTCAGTTTGACTAATATATTTTACAGTGAATTATGCGAAGTCTCTTGTAAAGTTTGTCATCTGAAGCACAGTGGAAAGGATAAACCTTTTTCAAAACAGCTATATTGATTTAAAAGAGCAGTGTCAACACAGGGGTTAACAGTGATACTAATTAAGGTCCTGTTCCATTTAGTGTAGCAAAGTCTTTCCAGTGAGCCAACATGCACGATAGCAGCACCCTGACTCTGTTTGACCTGAATGGAGCAGACCCTTTAGTATTATTTGACACACCACTTATGTAAAAATGGCTGCTGTGAAAAGGGTTTATTGACCATTTCTAGGTCTAATGGACCTATAAAGGCCATATAGTCACATCTTAAGTTACCTAATGTCAGCAAAACACTACAGAGAACAGGAAAGGTTAAAGTGGACTCAGCTGGAGCAAAGGGATGGGACATGGGATGGCTCAATTTGTTAAGAAGAAAATTAATCAGCAACTATACTTGATTAATGATTTAAGTCAATTGTAAATCTTTCTCTGATTCCAGCTTCTCCAGTGAGAGGATCTGCTCTGGGAAATTTTGATTTTTACTATCTCCTGTCATTGTAAAGACCAAATGATGAATTGAGAAGATAACCACATAAAAATAATCAGAGTCCTAATGCTGAAGCTGAAGTTTATACTATGGGCAGTAAAAATTTAATGACTATATTTCTGTGCCATTTCTGAGGTGTGAATTTATGATATAAGAAAGCACTTTTCTCTTTCAGCAGGCCAAGAAAAGCCACACCCAGAGGGACATGATGTCATATAAACAAATACCGTCAGGACAGGAGATAACATTGTTTACTCACTTGGTTATGTCATACTGTTAACACTGACATCTGTTATGTTTGAACACAATTTAACTGTGCGTTTAACAAGTTTAATTCTTGGGTTTTTCTTAAATATACGCATGGCGGTGAAACAATGATGATGATGCAATGTGAGATAGCACAAATATACAGTCTTATGTCAGTGACCAGCTGACATATAGTGGTGAGCCATGTGTGTGCATCCAGTAGTCCAATAGAAGTAAAACAGGTGTGCTATGAGCGCAGTGCACAGTGATCTGAGAACACAATAGGAGCCCTCATTACCTGTGGTTCACTGGGAAGGAAAAGCATCCAGTCATTGTTCTGGCAAGGAACGTAGTATCTGGTTGCCATGATCAGAAATCATTGTGACAGCGTGTGTCTCTGAATTACCTGTTCAACCAGGTTTGACGTTTTACGACTGTCAGGTACAGAAAAAAAAAAAAACTACGTGTGATAATATGAAGACATTTACAAATAATTTTCCTCACACCTGTTTTGACAGTTATATATCACAACAAAATCAAAAGCTTAAGGCAACAAGCAAAGAAGTAAGCAAAAGAATACATAAAAAAGCAAAAACAAAAGAAAACATCCCTGGTTCAAATCAGTTTAAGGAGTCCATCTCTATTATTACTTGTCTTTTATACAGTCTCAGAGTCACACTTTTACCATTTGGATCACATAACAGTGAAAAATAATTAAATAAATAAATAAATTGCCAACTACATGAATAAATGAAATAGTGGATTAGGGATAAAGCAAACATGAGGAAACAGATGAATGTTTATGTGGTTCCTTCCCCATTGGACATATTTAACAGACATCAATATCTGGTACCAAACAGAACTGCAGCACAAAACAACTGGGGGCAATACAGTGTCCACGTTACACACATATGTCTCACGTCAAGTCTTGTCTTTGGGGTTTGATAAAATCAGTCAAAGCAAATTTCATTTACAATTGATACCTGAGTATAGAGTAAAGACATAGGATAAAATAATAAAGTATTAATAAAAATGGAATTACATAGAGATATGATAAAAATAACAATAAAATAACAAAAATTTAATTGTACAGACAACAGCATGATAAATAACAAATAATGTACTTTAAAATATCCCGACCATCTGTGTAAAACTATTTAAAAATAAAACAAAACAAAAGAACACTATTAAAAACAAGCACGTTATCTAAAACAGTCACGACTCAAAGCAATCAAACCTCTAACCAGAGTTTCTTTAATTGTCCGATCTGTATCAGTGTGTCAAGTTTCAGTTTATTTTGTTCCAGACAAAAGAATCCAACAGCTTTCTTTCCAAAATTGCTTTCCTGAGAAAGGATGTTATACATACAATCTCTGAGAATAACAGAATATAGCCAGCAGCATATAATAACAAAGTTCATGTATAGACAAACTCAAATGTCACAGTGTTTTGGACCAGATAACTCTATTGATATTCCAATAATATTGTAGGGATGACTGGGTGTGTTCAAAATATTAACAGAATAAGATTTTTGATAAATAATAAAAAGCAATCATCAGTAATGTGGAAACCAGGAAGATATAACAGTTATGACATATCACAACATAATGATATCCAAAATCTAAGATATATACAGTCTACAGTATGTGATCTGGAAATTCACTAATACTAATTATTGTGTAAACATGAAGGCCTCTGTATAGTTTTATTTACTGCACATAAATACATGTCAGCATTTTCACATTGTCAGTGCCTGTGTGAGGTCTCAATTGCTTTTTTATTTTGAGGACATTTAGTTTTAGTGAGAGCAAAAAGAAGCTAGTGATTAATACTCCGTCCACAAACCTTCGAGGGAGAGAAAGTGCATCTCAACACTTTCTCTCTCTGGATACATGAAGCTCTGAGGGGAAGAAACATGGCCCAGCAGCAGAGAGGTGTGGCCACATAGCTCTCATGACAGGTAGGACATGGGGAGGAGCTAGAGTACCTGTGCAGAGCTGGCAGTCAGTGCACAGTGTGGACATTACACCTGTTGCACTTCCCAGGCTCTCTCTCTCTCTCTCTCTGTTTCTGTCTCCCTCTTCCTGTCCCTCTATCTTCCCCTTCTCTTCCACCAAGGCAGCCGACGGCCTCACCATGGATCCCAACGAGGCCGGCGGGGCTGAGAAGGAGAGGGAAAAGGAGAAGGAGAAAGTGATCAAGAGGAGGAACCGGCCTGTGTTCCTGCGTTACCTGGAGAGGAGGAAGACGGACACTATTGTGGCTGATGACAAGGGTGACATCAACTTGGGGACGCTGGTGAGGAGGAGTCAGTCTGACAAGACAGAGTACAGCGCTAAACTTAAAGGTACGCCTGCAGCTAATGACCTCCCCAGGGGTCAAAACTATGGCAACAATCTATATACACATGTGAACCAACACACTGAAAATACTCTAAGTTGTTGGTAACACTTTTAGACAAGCATGTCCACGATAGATGGACTTCAAGAGCAGCATTTATGGCTTGAGGCCCAAAACTGAACACACTCATAAAACAGGCCTCCGCTCTGCTCTATAGCTGTAGATACTAGGCACCTGTTGTGTTACTATGTGTTGAGCAGGAGATACTCCCACAGGGATGAAGCCACATATGCAAACTGGGCTCCAAACTCAGGCACAGAGGAGTGGCTTTAGAAGTGTTCCAGGCCAGCAGGTAAACAAGTGGAGAAGGACTTTATGACAAGCAGTTTTCATCAACAAGTTTAATAAAAAGAGATGTCAGACGCTCTGTCCTCCAGTTTGGTTTAACTTCAAGGAACAGTTTGAGGTGTTTGACCCAGAGAGGAGAATAAGTTATGATTAAGGTTGTCAACAGTATTTAAGTATTGATATTTTATCAATACCCAATGTTTAATGCATGCACAATACACTATATGTTAATTATAGTGTCAAAAGTGCCAAAGCTATAAAAAATAGATGATCAAAGTGCTCATTCAAGACCTCAGTCTTTATTGTCCCGACTGAAATTAACTTATAGAAGCAAAACCAGACAGAGTTCAGTGACTTTTTCTGTACCAGCACTGTGTGCAGTATATTAATAAAAAAAGAAAATAATTATCCTATTTTGTGCGTCAAGGACTTTTTTTTACATTTTGAATGAGAGAGGTATCAAGTAACATTTTTAATATTAATATTGTATCAGTTCAGTTCCATCCAATTTAATTTTATTTGAATGGGCCATCTGTTTCTAAGAATTTGGACAAATCTTGTCCTGCCAAAAAAACGTATTAAAAGTTATTAATACCAACATTTTAATGTTTGAAATATATGTAATCTATGAAATGCTCATTCTGCTTTAATTTTTTTTAGATCTAAACTTGCTCTGTCAGAAAACATCCTTGTCCCTGATGAGATTTCACAACTTCAAACAATTTAAAAATGTGTAAAAGGCCTTCAAAATCTAAAATTAACAATACCTACTGATAAAATTGGTATAAATATGTGCTATTATACTCATCTTGGTTTTGAAATAGACTTTTTTTATGAAAATGTTGGCCCTTTATAGTTGTATCCCAGATTTGTGTCAGCTCCATCAGATTCTGATGAAAACATGATTAATATGATGATATTTTCCGAGCGTAAGTGAAGAGTAGACCTTCCCTCAAAGTACAGTTTTGTCCACTTTTCAAATAAAGCAGGTCTAGACAGTACTCTATAAATCCAGTTGTCTTGACCAAGAGCAAGCACTGTGGCGTCTGTGGCCAGGAAAAACTTCCTTATCGAACAGTTATTATTATTCGGACAATTCTAGTTGTGAGCTAAAAAACTAATTGTTAATCCAGCTGTATGTTGCCTCATCGCAAATGCTGACATCGTCTTTTCACAAACACACACACGCAGACATATGTCCATGTTTCAGTAAAACCGGCCTCACCTGTCCACGAAGTGCAGTCAGTCAGTGACTGGGAATGCTGCACTTCTGGCAAAATGACTGACATCACTGTGTCAGAAACGGGGTTACTATTAAAGATTAGCCAAAGTATGTCGGCTTTCCTGTGCCACTTGTTCCTGGGTTTCCTTTTTCCTGTGAACAATACACACTTCACGTGCCAGAAAAAGTACCGTCTAAAATAGCGAGGTATATCCTACTTCTCACTTGTGCTCTCACTTGTGCTGATAAGATAGATTTCACACACACACACACACACACACTTGCCTTATCAGCAGCAGCTCTGTTTACTTGAAATAGAGACACTCTCTCTGCTCCTTTGTACTTTCTGTTTTCTTGACTATCCTGCATCATGGCGGGCAGGGTTGTCAAAAAACACTGGGCTTGTTTTCAGTAAACCAATCTCCCTCCCTGCTTGACTTTAACCTCACACCTGACAGGCAGTATTACATATTTACAGTGGTATTACCATTGCAAATATTGACAGAACGATGACTTCACTGAAAGAGGAAACATGTGAGTCGCTGTTCGTCAGTCAGTTCTCATCTGCTTGTCAGACAGGTTGGTCGAGCCACAGAACCATGGCAACATGACATCAATATGTCATGTAATTATTTACAGTAACTAAATATAATAATAATACTAGATCTGGAAATGATTTACCAGCACTAAAGGGCTAGTAATAAACTACATATTCATATGTAGTTGTCCATAAATCAAGGGTGGAGAAGTTTACTTTGATGTGGGTTTATATTGTCTGAGGACTTTAGTTTTTGTGTGTGTGTGTGAATGTGTGTGTGTGTGTGTGTGTGGGGGGGGGGGGGGGGGGAGCACCTTATTTGTCATTAAACATTTTGTGGCATTTTTTTTTAACTAGGCACAATGGAGGGTAACATATACGAGGATAAATGTCCAGTTTTCCTTTTAGTGAAATCAGACATTTTCAGATTTTCTTCAGTTTCAGTTTAATTTATTCAAATGTTCTTGGTGTTCTTTGACTGTATCACTGTGTTGTAAATCTAGATTTAAAATTAAGCAGAGTTCTGGTGCATAATTAAAAACTAATCTCCATTTAGTAAATCCAGGTTTTGTGGTTTAATCCAAAAATGAATAATACTTAATCATCATGCTTATCCAAATTAAAATAAATTAATTGATTAATCAATTAAAACTTTTCGGCTGCATTGTATTTCTCTACAAAACATTATTTTCCAGCTAGCTAGCTAGCAAGTAACAAAAATGTTAATTTGTTTATAGATTAAATTACATAGTTTGCTAGCTAGCTAACAACTTAACACATTAGATTGCTTGATTGCTAACTAATATGTTAACAAAATGTTACATTGTTTGCTAGCTAGTTAAAAAGTAAAGAAATTTGATATTGTTTGCTAGCTAGCTAAAAAGGTAACACATTGCATTTTTGCTAGCTAGCTAATAAGTTAACAAAAAGTTACATTGTTTGTTAGCTCTATAATAATTTAACAAAATGTTCCATTGTATGCTAGCTAGTTAAAAAGTTTAAGAAAAGTTGGATTGTTTGCTAGCTAAATAAAAAAATCAGCCCACTCATGATGGCTCAGCAAAAACATAAAAATAAAATGGGTTGAGTCTGTGTCATAACTTTCTACAAGGAACTTGTATCCATCTAAAGAATGCAGCCATTTTAAAAGTTAAACCTCATCATGTGTAACTTTAAAGTTAATACTGGCAAATGTTAAATCTGAGTTTAAAACTTTGGTGCAACAGAAAATTCAAAAATTAATCTTGCTTCATTTTAAGCTAAATTATCGGTTTTAATAATTAATCCTGTTGGTGAAAACCAGCCTAAGTGATACAAAATCCCACTGTGCACTTTGCTGTGTGGCAGAATCTGACGTGTCATTTGTCTTGATGGCGATACACGATACACTGCGCCTTGTATTCTGTTCTGAGGCCGTCTGTTGGATCTCTTTCAATGGTGAAAAGCCCTGTATCCACTTTCATGGGAACTCCTGTGTCGGCAACCATTCCTCACCAAACATAATGCTGGCAAATGAACAAAGTATGAGAGCCACCGCTGAGTCTTGATACGCGATAATACATTTTATTTTTCTGTAACTTTGTGAAAGTGTCAGCAGGGAGGAATCTTTTCCAGTTTTGAATCAGACAACTTTCATGTGAAATTCAAAGCTTTTTCTCCCAGACTTTATAAAGTCAGTCACACAAAATATTGGAGTAAAGGGTGATGATGTACCAAAAAAAAGCTTAAAAACAGAATATGCCTCTGTCCAATGAGCCGTCAAGGTAACTCACCTGATGTCCTTCTCACGGGTGGAGGTTTTCAGTGATTCTGGGGTCTCTTTTCACACTGAAAGAATGTGGACACGTGACACTTCATGATACCGCTGAAACATGAATGTGATACTTTTTTTTACATAACATTTCCACAAGTTAAATAGTTTCTCCGGTGCTCCTTTTCTGAAAAATGTAATCCCACGGTAAAACGTTTATTCCAAAGCTTCATTAGACTCATATAACAGATAACCTTCTCTGTTTCTTCAAGTATTATCAGGCATCGACAAGTTAATGAATAACCGCTGAAGGAAAGGGTTATGACTGAACATTTCTGTCTTATGATGTGCTGCGTACACTGAGTTTACAGAAATTGTGCCAAAGAAGCTGAATTCAGAAGAAGGCTGTGATTCTTTAGCAGTTGCACCTGTTATCCTGTCTTCAGTTATTCAGAGGATGAATAAATGAACAACTGAATTTATCTGATGATAAAATAACACTGCACTGCAGTCATTACATATATAAAAAAAGCCTGAATGCTTATTTCCATTGTGGTCCTCTGGTATAATACTTTGCACATTACAAGATAAAACAACAAGACAGGAAGTGAAGTCATGCAATCAACATATGAGGGGTAGCTATGTCAACATCCTCTTGACCTCTTACTCATAAGAATTAAAACTGCAAATGCTCAATTGTGCATCAATCTTTTATTTATTTTTTGGGGCGGATTATTTCACTATTCTGCTGCACTGTAATGGAATGTGTTTTTGCCCTTTCAGCCACTGAATCAAAAGGGAATGAAGCCTATTATTAACAGTTTTGTGAGTCAGAGGCATCTTAAAATACATGACCCAGTATCAATCAAGGAGATAAAAGCAGAGGTGGGGTGGAAGGGAGCAGCTTCAGTGGATACACTGATTGTACAAAAGGAAAACCACATTTAAATCAGGTATTAAGAGGTGATTTGTATCGAGATACAGAGGGTAGGCAAAAAAACAAACACCTGTACAGTGTATTCCAATCAAACGTTAGTCATTTGTAATGCTCAGTTCAGAGAGGTGATGATTCACAGGAAAAAAAAGAAAAATGTCAGGTGTAACTGTAAGGAGTGTTGCAGGCAGAATGAGATCCGATCTCTGCCGGAGTCAGCCACGTGTGAACACAACCTGTACAGTGTTCACATTCATGAGAAAGTACTGCCCACTGGACAGAGACACATGAACCATTCTACTCCGCTGCAGCAAAAGGCAGCCACTACTTCCTGTACCTCTCCATCATGGCAATGCAATAGTGGCATTCATGCAACTGCAACGTGCAATAAAGGAAAAAAGAGGACTGCCCCTACATCTGCCCTACTCGCTTTTTTTGAACAGTACAGGTTTCTCACTTTCATGTCTGGTTTGCTTATCGTGTGCCAAAAAAAAAAAAAAGGTCTTGTCAAAACCCAGAATTTGTTTATCTGTTAGGATCCCCAGTGGCTCTGCCCTGTAAAGTAAGTCCTCCTGTTTTAAAAACATACATACATTTAAAACCTCCACCTAAAAAAGCATATTAAATCTTACAGTCCACACAAATCTCAATGTCACAAATATATTTAAGAATATCATTAATATGTATGAGTTAAAACTTATTCTGGTGACTCTCTTGACAGAGTGAACTCAGCAAAGTTCAGATTGCCGACCCTGAACCACAAAATAATATTTAGATGTAATATCATATTTTTATCAGTAACTGTTACAGATTGCAATTTCATTTATTTTGTTATTTAATTACATGGAGCTAGTAAATGTAAATAGTTACTCTCAAGAAGTGCTAGTGTCCTATAAAACATATATGTGAAATTTTGTGCATGAGTTTTTAAGTCATGGCCAAAAACATGTTTTGGCCATAACTGACGTTTAACCGTTGATGACCAAAATCTAATCAGCTCACCCTTGAGACCGAGCGGACATTTGTTCCAAATTTGAAGAAATGAGGTCTGAGCATTCCTGAGATATTGTGCTCACCAGAGTGGGATGGACCTGCGATCACAGTGACCTTTGAACATCAAAATCTAATCAGTTCATCCTGGAGACCAACTGGATGTTTGTACAAAAGTTGGAATTAATTCTCTCAGGGAGTTCAAAAGAATGGGACGGCGTGGAGCCATAAAAAAAGGTTTTTGGATGTTTCTTTTGAAAAACTGTGAATCACAGAGGTCCTTCAGCATGCAGTTATTAATGTACACACGGTGGGTCCAGCACTATGCTGAGATTAGCTGCCTACAAGCGCCAGGTACATTGGTTACGCATGCACACGCACACATGCAAGTGTGTGTACTAGAGTGTAACTGTACTAATCACTACCCAGATATCTAATATGTGTAGTATCCTTTTGCAAATGATACCTTGAGTGCAACTAAATATACTTTAAAGAAGGTCTTGGTAATATTTTCTACACAAACTTTTATGGTCCGTCCTTCTGCTTGTTTACCTCTGTGTTTGTGTCTTTGTGTGTGTGTGTTTGTTTGTGTGTGTGCATATGTATGTAAAATTAGTACGCCAAGGACTGTGCGTATATATATTCCTGCGTGAATCAGTGTCGGTGTGTGTGTCCTTGTATATGTAGGTGTGTGTTTATCATTGTCTGCCAGCACTACCCCCTCACACACCCGTACACACACACGCTCCCAGTCTGAGCAGATGGAATGCCTGAGCACGCCGTAGCATTACATCAGCGGCATGATTAGTTCCGTAACCTGACACAAGCCTCGCAGCCTTCTGTCTCCCTCCCTTCCTCCATCTCTCCCTCTTCATCACTCTCTCTCTCCCCCCCCAGAGAAGGAAGTGGTGTGTAGCGTCGATTAGGCAGCGAGGAAGCATCCCTCTTCCCTGAACAGACACTCCTGCCTGCCATGCAAAGCACAGAGCAGCCACAGACTGATTAGGCAGCAGAGCAATAAAAAAGAGAGAAGTGAGCCTGACTGGCATGTTAAGTGAGGCCTTTTGGCGCTCGAGTCAAAATAATTAGATCACCGTGAAATACGGTGATCTAAATGGCTGCTAGGGCATCAAGCGGATATGTTAGAAGAGATGTAGGTTTTTCCAAGCATGCACAGCCCACAGGGCCGGGGTGTTTACCAGCATTTTCCAAAATGAGCCGCAGATGGCTTGAAATGTTAGCAAAAACATACAATTTTTAGAAAATTGTAGATTTACAGCAAAATGTAGGTGCATTCACATCACCATCAGTTTTCTACGTCCTTGTATGACCTGTATGACTCATTCAGCCAGTTGCTGTCATAGTTTGGCAAGGGAATTATTTGCGTGTATACATCTGTTAAATGACCCGTTTGTAGAATTTAATGGCATCTAGCATTGAGCTTGCATTTCGCAAACACCTCATTTCATGTCCTCCTTCCAAGCGTTTAGAAGAGCTGTGAAACTGGCCCTCTGTAGATCCAGTGTGTGGTTCGTTTGTCCTGAAAGTTTAGAAACATGGCAATGCAAGATATAAATGACTTATTCTAAGGTAACAAAGCACAATAATTCTTTTTTTCAATTGATTAAACACTCTTATTGTTTTTGCCAGCTTGTCTGCAGCTAATCTTGCAAATTACCATTAGCCTACTTTTTAGCATATCCATGGCTGTATGCTGCTGACCACTGTGATTCACAATTTTAATTACCCCTTTCTTATGCCTCCATGCCAGTGACAGCGCATTAAGGTTTTGGGTCATCCCATTCTTGTGGACACAACAAAGGTCAGGATCACAGTGACCTCATGTCCATCCCATCCTCGTGGACGCGATATCTCAAGAATGCCTTGAGGGAATTTCTTCAAACTCGGCACAAATGTTCACTTGGACTCAAGGATGAACTGATAAGATTTTGAAGGTCAAAGGTTAAGGTCACTGTGACCTCACATCCCTCCCATGTTGTGAATGTGATATTTCAGGAGTGCTTGCTTCAAATTTGATACAAATGTCCACCTGGACTCAAGGATGAGCAGCATTTTGGGTTACATCCAAATATTATTTTAGCATCTACTGAGTGCACTTTCCTAGTTAATATTATATTCCATTACTACTTTATTCTGCCAATAGATCCCAGTAAATCTTACTCACTGGACCTTTAATATAGTTTCATACTGCCAGGTGGTGTTAATAAATGCCGTTGCAACAGGCAGTCAGTGTTTGTGAATGCTGCTCCTTGCACCTGAACGCTACGACTGGTGGAATATGTTCTCTGATCTGTTTGTGAACACTGCTCTTGATGGCCAGTTTGTTTTTGAATGTCTCAATTACAAGAGAAGGTCTAGATTTGTAATATTTTGCGCAGCAGTGTATATAGGTGTCAGCAGGTGATATTAAACTGTATTAACAGACGTATAAAGCATTGAATGACTGAGACAAGGAGATGACCTCATTGGCTTTCTATATAACTCCTACAGTACAGAATGTGACTTGCAACCTAAAAAACTACACCTGAACTTCTTTTTTATTCTATAATAATTTCATGACGTCATTTTTTTCTCAGAGAAACTGACTCCACATGACCTGTCCACACCGGCCTCGCCAGCACTGGACCCAGAGGAGGTCCGTTTGAGGAAGATGACCCGCAGGGCGAAGGTCATTCAGGAGCTCGTGCAGACTGAAAAGGACTACCTCACAGACCTGGAGCTGTGCATCAGAGAGGTGGTGCAGCCTCTAAGAAACTTGCAGGTAGTTGCTTTAAGGATCCCAGATGAAATCTCTCACAGGCTAAATGTGATATTAACCTCCACCAGTGTCTACAACAGCAAAGATAACATTTCCTTATTTTTTTAAAGTCTGGTTTTAAATGTTAAACAGTGTCACTTGCCTATTTGGCATATCTTTACAATATAATCCTAACTCTGTCTAGCCAGTCCTTATTTCTAACATTAATCTAACATCACAGTAAACCAGTAAATCAACACTGACACATTCAAATAAAGGGTTGCCCATGGGTGAATTTAATATAAATGATATGTTTAATGTTGCCATTTTGACAGAAAATGCACTACAAGCAGATTTCAATTAGTAGTATCCTTGTGCTTTATCAGGTTGTGGATGTAGACAGGTTGTTCACCAACATGGAGACAGTGTGTGAAGTTTCTGCAGCGCTCCTTCACAGACTGCATGAGGCCATGGCTGACCCCGATCAAGAGGCAGTTGTCATAGGTAATACCTTTTCGACTCTTGCCTGATCACCTGATATAATTACTTTTTGACTTTAACTGCTCTGGTCAATATTAGACAAAAGATCTCATGCTCTGTTTTTATTTCAAGGGGAAGTATTCATCCAGGCGAAGGCAGCTTTAGAAGACGTATATAAGATTTACTGTTACCATCACGACGATGCCAACATGTCACTCAAATCCTATGAGAAAGAGGAAGAAATAAAGCAACATTTCACCACGTGTGTATTAGAATTAAAGTAAGTCCCTTCCTCCAAATATTTTAAGATTATTCATGACTTACCTGATATTCTAAATGTTATGATTTATTACATATCTAATTTTGGTACTGACTGTGTTTCTTTGTCTTTGTAATTACAGGAAAATCTATGACCGAGAGTAAGTACCCTCTAATGAAAAATTGAATTATCTGTTGAATTATCAGTTTTAGTTATGTGTTGTCATACTTTTTTCTGAATGTTTGCTCTGCAGGCCACAACATCTCATACTGATCTTTGTTTATTGTATAATGTGCACAGAGGGAAACCCAACTTGCTGGACATGGGTTCACTGCTCATCAAACCGGTCCAGAGGATCATGAAGTACCCTCTGCTGCTCGGGGAGCTGTGGCAGGCCACACCTGAAGACCACCCTGACTATCGGCCCCTGCAGGAGGCGTTCACTGCCGCCAAGATCATCAACATTAACATCAATGAGTTCAAGAGAAGGAAGGACATAGGTGAGATGTCATTTACATACATGGGTAATTTGTCGCTAACATCTATTTTACAAATTGTGATTTTGCTACCTATGAGCACAAATTAGGTTAACTGTAAATCTTCACCTATGTTGTGTATGCCACATCTAATCAGACAAAATTCTTTCAATTTTGGTTCCATATTTCTGTTCATTCTCAGTAATGAAGTATAAGAGGTCGGAAGATGAAGGCACACTGAGGGGCAAACTAAACAAGTTCAACATCCACTCCATCCGGAAGAAAGGCGACAGGTTTGCTGGCTATCTCAAGATCCTCACTGGAGTAGAACCACAGGTAAGAAAAAATGAATACATAAATATAGAGTTCAACACCCAACACTCACTGCAACTGTAATAAAAAGGAGTATGTGCAATAAAAGTTATGAAGCTTGTAGACTTGACAGATTCAATGAAATAAAGTTTTATGGCATAGAGTTACATTATTGCAGTTTTATAATGAGAAACTGTTTAAAAATCCCTGACATTTCTGAGCATTTTGTGATCATTATTTTTGTAGTATTAACTCAAATTATTTTGAGTTTTTTGTCATTTTGAGTTCCTAAGTCATTATTTTGAGATAGTAAGTCACTGTTTTGCAAGACTAACTGATTATTTTGACATACTAACTCATTTGATAAAGCTGATCATTATTTTTAATTTTTTTTTTTTCATTACCTTGGCAGGGATGAACTTTCGTAGTTAGTGCTGAAAGTGTGGAAACTCACCTGGCATTTAGTGACTATTTAGACAACACATTTACCAGTAAACCCTTCTTTCTTTAGGTGAGAGATGAAGTATTTGATAAAGAGGAGAAACTGTTCAGGAGTCTGGAGAAGGCGGTGAGGCAGCTGGTCAAGAATGTTCAATGTTACCTCCAGCATATTCAGGTAGGTACACATTATGATTTCCTACTACAAAACGCGTTTGAATGCTTTTTTAAAATAATCTGTCAACTTTCTGAGACATTTTTCTTGATGCCTTTGCTGCAGGAGATGGTGTCTATAGCTGTCCAGAATGTCCAGGACATGGAGAACATCATCAAGGAGCCAAACAAAAATGGCACAAATGGCTCATCGCACAGTAATGGAAATGACCCCTATAAGCACTTTGTAAGAACGGCTTCTTTTGTACTTCACCTCTAAATGTCCTTTTTTTACTCAAGGGAATAATTTACTTTACCATCCAGCTTGTTCCTCTTCCTTTTCCTCCCTGAATCTTTGTATTTGTTTCTGTCCTTGCTGCTCCTATGACCTCTTATTCACCCTCCTGTGAACTGTGAGTCATCTGTCACTTCGCCCACAGCTACCTGTCTTCTGTCCATTATATTAATCCTTTCCTTCCATGCAAGAACCTAACCTTCCTGCAAGATCCTTCTGTAACTCTGCCAGCTTCCCCTTCCCTCTGTGGACTGCGCTGTTACCAATTCTGAGATAATAACTAGACCTTTGAATAAGATTTTCTTCACTGCAGCCATTTAGCATCGCCTCAAACCAAACTCTGTAATGAGCTTTTACGAAATAAGTGTAGACACAAAGGCATGTGTATTTTAGGAAGAAAGAAACAGACATGAAAACGGTTTCATTGTGTTTGCTATAATCAACACGTGTCAGCAGTAACTGATAGATGCATTCAGAACATCTTCAACAAAGAAACAGTTCTCGTCACTTTATGTATGCTAGCACACATTAAAGGCTTCACACTATAATAGATATTATCTGTTATGTCTGCTAATGTCTTACTGTAACCTGAATAATATTGCTATTTCTCGTTTGTGTGCATGCAAATCAAGCTGTTGGAGTTCTGTTGTTGTTGTGTATTCAAGATTAATGCTAAGGTGCGTTTTATTGTCTCTGCCTTAGAGAAAATTGCTCTGAATTAGAGACACTGCTGCAAACTAAAAACAAGACATTTAATAGATCATACATTATTTAAAAGTCTTACAAAAAAAAAACACAGAGGTACACTCTTAGAAATAAAGGTGCTAACTAGAACCATATAGGGTTCTTTGGCTTGTTCCAGTAGGAGAACCCTTTTTGGTTTCTGGTAGAGGCTTTTATAAGTGTTCCATCTGGGACTCTTTCAAAGGGTTCTACCTGGAACCCAACATTAAGGGTAGAACCTCCTATGGTTCAACAAAGAGCCCTTGTATGGTGTAATGGTTCACCCAGAACCCTCTCTGTGGGTTCTGTACAGAAACATACCACCTTCTAAGGCTGCTAACAAGAACTCACCCAGGGGAATTCTACTGAGAACCTTTTTATATTCCAGGAGTGTCATCTAGAACCCACCCAAAGAGTTCTCCTGAGAACCTGTGGTGGATTTTTCCTTGCCTGTATTACCGTTACATTTAACTATTCTATACTATCCATTAATAACTAAAATAATAACTACTCTGTGAAGCACCACAGACGTCAGTAGGGGTTGACGTTGATGAGACTGAGACAGACTTGAGGAATTCGACAGAAGCAGAGAGCAGTTCAATTCACAGGAGGTTTATTTGCACACACCGAGTTGCAACCAACTATCCTTCTCTCAGCCTACCTTCTTATACCCTGCATGCACAGTTACCTCATTTCTAGCAATACATTACAGGCAGACATATCTGTTGTTTTTCTCACAGTGATGCACTCACATTCCTTGTTTATTTTTTTCCTGCCAAACCTGACCGCACATTACTCATGACAGTATCCCAGACTCCCCTTTCCTTAAAAAGCTCTCCCTCGGACAGCTGCAACTGGACCACGATGCTCTCCTACGCCTACATAAGGCCGGCTAACTACGTGAAAGGGAATATTAGTGCCATTAAAACTGAGTGAAACACGACATGCATACGTGAGGTACTGCAACAAAGTAATAAAAGTACATTTAGTCCCTGAGAAAATACACAGTTTTTCCCACCAGCTGGACTTTTCTCCCGCTTGTGACGATAACCTTTCAGTACAGTTCAACACTAGTTCAATTACAGTTCAACTTCAGTTCAACTTCCACAAGCCCCTTTATACACAAAAGGTTTTCATCTAGAATCCACCCAGAGAACCCTTTTATACTCCAGGGGTTTCATCTGGAACCAGCCCAGTGGGATCTGTATATTATGGTCACTCATGGTCATCATTTTAATAATCCATTGATTACTGACTGATATTTAAAGTGAGAAAACATTCAAACAATTTTTAATGAGTAAAAAATGTATCAAGAACAGGAGAGGCTGTGTGGGTTCTGGAGGGAACAGGTCAAAAGTGAGCGTGGAACCAGTGATATCAGCAACATGACGGATAGGACACAAGCTTTCAACAATCATTGAAGGGCTCTTTCCTCTAAAAAGGTTCTGTGCATGAAAAGAGTTCTTAATGGTTTTGGCTAGAACCTCAGCCTCAGGAAGAACCCTTTTGGAACCCTTATTTCAAAGAGTGTACACTAAATGTATCTGTTTACACGTACAGAATGCCTAATAGAGAATACTTATGCAGACTAATGCTGGATGTCTGTATTCATCTCCTGCCTCCTCATTGACTTCTTCCTCCAGAGAGACAGTATGGAGCGCTTGGTCCTCGCCCCCCTCTCCTCCCTGCAGGGCATGTTCACAGCCCCACAGAAGCTCATCCAGAAGCGCTACGACAAATTGCTAGATTACTGCAGCCGCCTGGAGCGCTCCTCTTCTTTTTCGTCCTCATCCTCGTCATCCACCACCGGTTCCTCTCCTTCACTGGTGTCAGAAGACCCACCTGGTCCCGCCAGGAGGGACTACGAGGCGCTCAATGCTCTGCTAGTGGAGGAGCTGCAGAGGTTCAACATAGCCGCCTACACCATCCTGACAAACTGTGTGGTGTATCTGGTGGCCCTGCTCAGAGGACTGATGGATAAAATACTTCTTAATTCTCCATCCATACAGCAGATACCTGTGAGGATCCCACACATAAATCACGTTAAACACAAAGTAGTTTTAGTGCATTTAATGTTGAAAGTAAAATGTGTCATGTTTGTCTTTTCAGGCTCCGTTGTCAAACATTGCTGAAGTGCAGAACAGCATCATGGATGAGCTGAACAATCTGGCTTTTGTCAAAGATAACGCACAGAAGTTAATGGAGCGAAAAGTCAGCTTCGAGAGGCAGCGAGACAAGAAAATAACGGTAAGAAGGTGGAAATAATCTACAACAGATTATTCACATCTAAAATGCAGTTTATAGCCTTCAATCTTCATCTTTAAATCCCTGGGGCTATTTGCACAAAACACCTCAAGTTAAGAAGTCTGAGTTAAGGTCTCCTCAAAATAAATCAGTTGCACAGAATGCCCTTAAGTCTTTTCCTTAAGATTTCCTTAAAATGGTCACTCAAGTGTCTTCTAAACTTCTAAAGCACTGCACAATAGACTTTAGCAGCCAAAGTAGATAAAAAAGAACCTGAATATTTTGTTGAGTTGTGTACTTACATCATCGCAAACAGTTCCCATAATCTTCAAGCAGAGTAATCCACAATTTACTAAAAGTAGCGGTGCGTTTCCTGCTAACTCTTTCCATTTATCCCTTTTATTCCATTGTATTGTAAATGACCTTAAAATGATTCTTATCAGTTTTGTTGGATTTTTTTCCTCTTATTAGTGATCTCTTAATGGCCAGAACAGACAAGTTGTTGAATTGTTTCAGATATATTGGATTGAGATAAGAAGTATCTCAGGTGGCAGTGAAGGCAAACAAATAGTCTCCATGGAAACTGTAAAACTGTAAAATCTCTTTGAGCGCAGTAAACACCTTAATGTTTTTCCTTACCAAAGGAAACCTGTTAAGGGACTCTGTGAAATGATCCGAAGCAAATCCCTCAACTAAGGAGAAATTAAGCTTCAAATGTCAAACCTTCAGTCAGGAGGTCTTTTGTAGAACCAGCCCCTGGTTGGTTGTGTAAACACCTGCAAACCTCTCAGTGATTCGAGGTCAAAACAAAAGTCCCACATATTCCTCTGAGTTTTTCAAACTGTTTTGAACCAGTTCCAAGTCATAACCGAGCGGCTATGAGTCTTATCAAAGGCAGACATGGCGAACAGCTCCAGGCTGTATTAACTGTGGAACTTGGCAACTCAAAACTCCACCAGGTATCAATCCCCTGAGACTTACATATCTAAATGTGTGTGTAGGCATACACATATGCATGTACACCGGTACATTTATGAGACAGTACTCCTGGTTGGACATGTTATGTGCATATTTGAAACTCCTGCCTGCAGGTGCTTATTACCTTTCACACTCGTGCATTGATAACCAACAACATGCCCACATGTGCCCACACACACCAGACCCACTTCAAATAATTACACCGACACACCTTTGTGCTGTGCTGTCGTCCAGATGCCAGAGGTGCAGCATCAAACTGAGGAGCAGCGCGCCTGGCTGCTGGCAGAACACCCACTGAGCCGTCTGTACCAGCTGAAGAGGAAGTGTAATGGCTGCCAGGAGCAGGACCTCAGCCTGCTGGAGGGAGAGCTGGTGGCCCTGCTGGAGGACACGGACCCATTAGGCAGCAGTAGCCGCTGGCTGGTTCACACTGGAGGCAAGTGTGTGTGTGTGTGTGTGCATGTGTGTGTGTGTGCATATAAGGACAAAGACCCTCAGGGCAGAGGTAGCTCTCGGCGCATTCTGTTTGTAAGACACACAAGGTGAATTAAGTTATCACACTACGGTCGGTATGAGTCTCCTTTCATACACATTCCTCTGTGAATACACCTGCATCTATTAGACGACTGAGGCTGTGCAGACACACCAAACTTTACTTTCTGACACCGACAAGAATCAGTCCCAGGAGCTCCTGTGATGTCATGGTTGCTCGTACCTCTTCGCCTGCCTCTGGAGATGGTTGCCTCACAACAGGGCCGCCTCCATAGCTTGTCTCCATCTCCCCTCCACGTCTCGCAGAAGCACCTGAGATCCCGATGTCTTGTTTGGAACACCGTTGTAAGCAGTGCTACTTAGAGTACAAAGCCTCTCCCTATGGGTATTCAGAAACAAGGACGGAGAGATGCCGTTTCCGCGCCTCTCTGTACTCTGCAATAACAAGTTCTTTTTTTACGAGCTCTAGAAAAAAAAAAACTGTGTGTGTGTGTGTGTGTGTGTGTGTGTGTGTGTATGTTTCTTGGTGCAAAGTACATTCTTCACAGACTTGTCTTCTCCTCTGGGACTACAAGCATTCCCAGGAAGTTGTTGTTCATTCTTCTGTTGATATCAACACTATGAATATGCTTGCCTCATATTTACACATTCCTCAGTTCGCTCACATGGATTTAAGATTTTGTAAGCAAAGTCTTGAGCTTACAATCTTAATATAAGACCCATATATTAAACACTCAAAGACACATTTATACCCCAGAAACGAAGATACCTTTTTTTTTATTTTTTTGAAGCAGGAAAATGTGACTGATATGAAGTACAGTTTGTTCTGTAATGATGTTACTGTCAGACATTTAAAGGATCCGTTTGCAGAAATTACAATATTTTGCCCAGGTTTTGTTGTCCACCTCTGAGATTTGTCCCTTCCCAAACATGGATGTGAAAGCAGTTCCGATTATAGTGCTTAGATAATGACCCATCATAAATCCCACCCCTTTTGGAACCTCTCTCAAAAGGAACATTTCGACCAAAAGTACCTGCAACACTTAGTTTCAGGGACTTCTGTTCAAGGAGCTAAAAGTTAACCTCAGCCCACTGCTGTCTGTTTCCACTGCGGCCTAAAGTCTGGGAAGGCTATGCAAATCAGTCAGATGACACATAGAAAAGCAATACAAATAACTGCACTACACCTCCAGTCCAGTAGGTGGCGGTAAGAAGAACACAAAAGCTACACAACAATGTTGCCATATTAAATGATCATCCTTTGTGCATCATCCTTTGTGTGACACGACAGTTAACCTGTTAGCATGGAGGAGATTTAAGGTGTGCGGCTGTTGATCATTTAAAAGGGCTTCATTTAATCAACACTGGAAAGGAGACGAGCTCTGGTAGCAAAGCAGATCCAAAATGAATGAAATGTTCGACGTAGGGCAAGAACACAGATTTTACACAGTGATCATCCTGATAACTGATGCTAAGATGTTTTTTACTGTAATTTTCCAATGGTTTTTAACCACAAACATTACATTCACCAAAGTTTTATTGTGATGGAGGCAGAAATATAATCAATGCATATCTCAAAACCTGGACAAAATAAAACTATATGCATAAACTAGAGCAGTGTTCTGCAAATGAGGGTACTATTAGGGGTTGTTTGGAGTACTGCAGAAGGTGTTTGAGATTTTTTAAAATGATAATTAAAAAAATATCAGTCACGCATAAATCCTAAAATAATTATACAATAAGTTCAATAAAAAATGTAAATGCTAGTTTGATTGAAACGTATTTTAAAGTCAGTACTCATTTTTAAGTGCAAATGTTCACTGCAAAAAACTGACAACTGCCATAAAACCTCACAGAAGAACAAAACAATTGCAATCATGTTCGCTGTGAGCAAGAAGTAAAAAAAGAACAAGAAAATGGATTTGGATTTGTGGATGAAACATGGCAGTAAAACAGCTGAAAAAATGCAGTAAGAAGAGAAAAAGAAAGATAAAACAGAGGGATTTTTTTAAAAATAGGATTTACCTTCTAACATGCTGTCACTGGTGGTGCAGTGCTGTACTCTACTTCTTCACATATGATTTTTTAAAAAAAAGTTTCGTACATTACTTTAAAAAGTTTGAGAACCACTGCACTGGAGGAAAGTGAGAGGATTTAAAAATGGACTCAAGAGGTCAGACATCCTTACAAACTCTTCATTTGTGTCACTGTTAGGTATGCAGGGCTACGTTTACTCCACATTCCTGAAACCTTACAACCCTCTGAGGGACTCCCAGCGGTTTGGACAGATGGCCAAGGAGCAGCAGCAGCAGCAGCAGCAGCAGCAGCAGCAGCAGACACCTGCCATGTTGGACGAAGACTTCGACGACCTCAGTCTGTTTGTGTCAGGCAGTGGCAGCAGCAGCCTGCGCAGCTTCAACCTCAACACCACCGACAGCAGCTCCACCCTCTCTGGACTACAGGGGGAGCCAGAGAGCCCCGAAGACATGGAGGACACTCTGGACACTGAGACCCAGCAGGTAGAAGTGGTCTTGCACCATATGCATGTCATTTTTCACCTCAGTTTGGTTTCCAGTTTAAGAATAAACAGTGTCAAGATAAATTTGAATTAATCTTCATTTGAAATGAACCAAAAGCAGAAGCACACAAATGCCAAAACTGACAGACATCAAATCTCACAGCACATAAACCTCATAATTACAATAAACCAAAAGCTCAGCAAGCCATGTAACTTTAACTGAGTTTGCAGTGCTTCCTACCATATGAGCCTCCACCTGTAAAATAGGAGGGTTGTTATTATAGAGAGCCAGTAAAACTGAGATGTGCAGTTATATAGACTGGATGAGCAGCACACTTCATAGCTTTACAGTGTCTCTGTCTGGCTTGCATTGAAATTAAACGGGGTGAATAACATGACATGATGACGCTGCTGTCACTCTGGCTTCAACACTTGGGGTCAAGTCCTCTTCTGCTGTGACTAGTCAGTATGACTCTGATTTTCATCACAACACGACACAGTTATTTGTCTCAACATATAAAGTGTTGCTGAGGATCAGTGGATTGTAACCAATGAAAATTAAGATGGTGACGTTCTGTTAATTTGGAAAGCTAATAAACAGTGCCACCTTCTGGATCTACAGGAGGATACACTTGGATTATTCTTTCATGATGTCAGTGCAAGTTAAGACCTGTATTCAGATCCACACTCGAATAATACTCAAGTCAAAGTCAGTGAAATAACTATTGACTAAAGTTTAATCAACTATCAATTTACAATTTATTAATGATGGTTATTTTAAAGTGTTACCAACAAAACATTTGTATAAGCTGTTTCATATATTTTGTATACAAAAAGCTATTTATTATTTGTAAAGTAACTAGTAACTAAAGCTGTCAGATAAATGTAGTGAAGTAAGAAGTATTTCTGTACTTTAAAGTATTTAAATGTAGTGGAGTACAGTATAGAAAGTGGCATGAAAATTAAAAACTCAAGTACAAGTACCTCAAATTTTTACTTAAAGTACTTAAGTAAATATACTTTGTTGCACTTGATCAGTTTCATTAAATAAACAAACATTACTAACAATTACTGCTGATTATTTTTGAAAATAACTTCATCTGGTTTGTGTCTTTTCCACAGTTTTACGCCGTCTATGCATTTCAAGCCCGCTGTGACCAGGAGCTGACCTTGCAGGAGTACCAACACGTCCGCATCCTCCAGTTCTCCGACCTTGGAGGCAATAAAGACTGGTGGTTAGCGGAGTCTAACGGACAGAGAGGATATGTCCCTGCCAACTACCTTGGCAGGATGTCCTATGCATAAATAGAGGCCCTCTATTTATGTTTATCAAGAAAACCGAAACAAGAACACCCAGAAAAAAACAACCAGTGGCATTTACGAAAAACCCTGCTTACTCTTTAATGTATAATTAAAACAGTCCTGACAGTAACAAGTTCTGCTCTGTGAAAGTCAAAATTGCACCAGGTATCACTAGATGTTATCATATATCTCATACCAAAAGTGTTGAATCTGCTTTACCTTCAGAAGATCGTAACAAGAGCGCTCACCAATGGAACCAATAATCTGTGATGATGAATATAAATGATGGGAGGAGAATACAGGGCACTGTGCTGAGCACTTTTTGTACTTCAGTGTTGTAGAGTTTATATTGATAATGAAGTGATTTATTCATGAAGTAATTTTATATGTGAATTGATTTACACATGAAGTCAATGTTCTATGTGAAATGATTAATAATACATGAAGTCTATGTTTTATGTGAATGTGAAATGAAGAAATCTATGTCATCATTTATATTTTAACAATTACGTAATGAATAAACATGATCCGCTCTCCATTTGTCCTGCTGCAGAATGGAATGATTTGCATTCAAGGACGCCACATGCTACAGAGTCAGTGATACTGCCAGTTTAAAAGAGGAGGAGATTTAATGACGTTTGTTAATAAAAAGTGACTGTCACTCTTTCAGTGGATAGATTTGTTAGGACAGGACGAGGCACACAGAGTCCAGCAGCATTTACACACAGTAAGATTCAAGTATTTGACTGGATGGTGTTACTAATGTACAGATGCTCTTGTAATACATACATAATGCTCTGGCACTGATTCCATACAGTTTAAATGGATAGTTAAGATTATTTGTGTAGGGTTGTGTTAGCGTCCACAGTAGTTCATTGCTTAGCTTCCACGCTGGTGCTCCTCTCTGCGTCTCCAAACTGGCTGGGTGTATCAAGCGGCTTCTACTGTACGTAATACACTGACTATTGATAAGTACCTCGTACAAGCCCATGTCTTTCAAATAATCTGAACTATCCCTTTAAGCAATTATTTTATACTCCCTCACACCTCCTGCACTCCCCCATTTTGATTCTCCCTACTCATTTCTTTAGTTTCTTCTGCGCTGCTTTCTTCTTCACCAGTTGTAACCGTTTCATGGCGTTCAGCTGGGACTCTTGGGATGTTGGCGCTTTGTCCCCTGGTGCAGCTTTTGACCCATTCCCATTGTTCCCGTTCCCGTTACTGCCCCCGTTCCCTCCTGCGCCTGCCTGAGAGCCGCTTGGAGAGCCGGCCCCCGTTGAGGCAGACCCTTTCCCCTGGTTTTCACCGCTCGATGAGCGGTTCAAGGGCTGCTTCCCCAGAGTCAGGGGTGGAGGAGGTTTCAGAGGCACCTGGCTAGAGCCGTTTCCGTTGCCGCTCCCAGGTATCTTTGCGCCACCCAGTCCTGACTTGGCTCCTGCCAGCCCAGACAGCCCGACAGGTTTCTGGCCAGAGGGAGTCGTCAAGGTCTTGTGGCTCCCGCTTGGGCCTGAGGAACCTAGTTTGGAGCTGGCAGGAACAGATGGGTTCGTCTTGGCTCCAAACGCAGCCCAGCCCGTGAGACCGCTGCTGGCTGAGGAGGTGGTGTTGCTGGTGGGATTGGCTGATGTTGTGGATGCCTGAAATGATAAACAGTTACCACAGTTATCACAGTGCAACAAAAAAATCAACACCTCTAAGGTTCCAGTGTTACACTGTAATGATGGCTTCACGTTTTGAGATTGACACCACAAGAAGACACCAACATCTTTGGAGACAAACACCAACAAATGAATTCAGTATTTATTAAAGCAGTTTCATACTTTAGCCTTTAGTCGTGGTTTAGATTTGTGGGTATATCTTTCATTTCAAAAACAAACCTTCACTGCCTTACCTGATCCAACTGATGTAAACATGTAGCTTCAGTACACTCATCTCTTCTACCAATTCAAGTTATATATGACCAAGAACTATATTCTACAACCACCATAAAAAAAAAGCTGGGCCTTTTTGCTTTGAGTCAAAAGTTAGCTGGACACTGAACAGAAAAGAAAAGGATAACCTCCATAACATCACTGGCACCCATCTACCGAGCATCAGTGTGATACTGGGGAGATTAAGTGTCTGTGCAGAGCCCAAAGTAGACTACAAGATAATACCCACCCAGCCACAGCTTGTTCACCCTGCTGCCATTAGACAGGAGAAGTATCACTGTTGTACCACCAGACTGAAGAGCAGCTTCTTTCATCAGATTGTCAGACTGCTGAACTCATCCTCAGCATGTAAAACAGTTGGTTCTACATTATGTTCAATGTTAAGTCTTCAGCCAATCCAATCAGAGAGGGAACTGTGTCAAAATCTTGATATACAACCTTGTTGTAAATGATAAATCTCATTTTGCTTAGCATGTGAATACTCCATTAAATAATAATAGAATATATAATTGTTCTAACTCAGGTGGATAATGGAGTTCACACTACAATTATAACAACAATGACAAGTTCTATCGTTAGGATCACTTTCAGAGCGATTTGATGAATGACAGAAACACTGACAGTCAAACAGGGTGCTTGTACAGGGAATAAATTAAACTCGGTCTTCTTGTACTCTAATGCAAGCTGTGAACGTTAGCATGTCTAGTTATGAATAAAGTTTAACATCAAACAACAACTCTTGTAACAGAGTGTTGGATTTTCCTAACTTCTCTTGTCTTTGATGAATTTCGTGAACACATCTCTGCTCAACATGCAACAGGTCATTAATATCCTCTTCTGCTGATACAGCTGGAGCGCACAGCTTGTGTTTGGTGCCACTGTTTACAGAACATTATCATTCATCAGTGTGGATCCTCACATTGTTCTTGTTATAGTTAGCGTTCTTGCTGGTGGTGGGCCCTAGAAGCTGTTTTAATGGCAGATTATCCACAGAAAATGGTCCTCAAGTTATGCACCATATATCCCTGTTTGTGTATTGTCTGTTAAAAACTATAGCACTTTGCTGTTTAAGGAAAGGACTAAACTTTTTATAAAAATGTAATTATATAACTGTGACTTTTTTTTAAGAGCACCAAAGACAAGGTAGGGAAGGTGGAAAAAATTTTGTGGATTTTAGTCATTCCATGTGATTTGTAGACAATAACAAAACAAAAACAGAACAAAAAAAAACAGAATAACACAAGCCTCATCTTTTGATCGTATCACTGCGCAGTAGATCAAATTTGTATTTATCAAGATGTGTCAATCAGCAGAGTTACCTGTAAGATAGAGAATGCCTCAACTTGCTTTCTTGAGCAATACTTTTACAGAAAAAAAAAGTACTCCTGCTCGGACTTGAATTAACATACTGAAATCACTGACTACAGTGCGACACATTTGCTGCCAAAATAACTGTATGGTGAACTCCACTGAATAAAAGTACGCTGAAAACTTTTAAACCCACTCCCTCTGGGGAAATGTAGTGGAACACCATCTAAGCAGCAGAAGTCAGTGGTCTGATTATAAAATCAATGTATATTTTCTGCTCATTTTCTTCCGCAGGGATTTATGTACACTGCCTTTAGAGCTGCTTTGCACACTGACAGCTATTACTCTTCTCTCACCTGCTCCAGCAATAACTTCGAGATACAGAATCCCGGTCTTGTCTTGACTTCAGTGTGACACTCAATCACATAGCGTGTAAGGTTGGAGTAATACTTGTTCACTGTATATAACTGGTGTGCAGTTGTACTTAATTAAGACATACCTTCACTTCTGTTCTTTTGAAGGCCTGGAAAGTGCTGGCTGTATCCGGCTTGGATTTAAGCTCCGTCTTTTTCACCAGTGTATCTTTTACAACAGGAGCTGATGATGCAGATGCAGGTGATGGTTTCTGTGGAGGTTTCTGGGCCTAGTGGACAAACATATATAGTTGATTTTAAATAGAAACAATACCAACAGAGAAGCTATTAACATGCCAATGCGCTGATTAGTCACGTTATCAGTGATGAAAAGAAAACACATACAGAGTAGATAGTGTAATACAACCGATTTTCCTCACCATGCGTTTCATTTGCCTGGTGCAGCGGGCACAGTACCACACGAGCCGTGGATCATTGACTTCTTTGTCTGTAACTTGAGGCTTGTGACAGTCCTGGTGGTACAAATTGTGGCACTCCTGGCACTCGACCAACTGGTTTCCCATAGTCACGGTCATTTGTCTTAAGCAATTAAAAACACAACAGCAAAGTCAACATTTGAACGGAAGTGCATGTGGAGTTAGTCAAATACTAGGGAGGGGTGACTTTTGGTGCTTTCACAAAACATTAGAACAATGAGATTATTGACGAATATTCATCAGTAATGTCAGTATAATGACTAAATGGCTAATGGCAAATAATAGAACGGCTAGAACAGTCTGGTAACTTTCTAAAATTGCATGACTTTACTGTAAAGTATCCTTTAAATTCTGGTAAAGACAAATCACACCATGGTGCAATATAACAATATCCAAAATCTAGGATGATATCTGAATCATGATATCCACATAACATCAATATACTGCCCAGCCCTAATTGGTATGCATCCTGCATAACATCATGGCCATTTAGGTGATTTACTAGTAAAGTTGTACCTGCAAACCACACAAGCCAGGCCCATTTCCATGGCAAAGTCATCAGCGTTGGTCTCATCAGGGTCGTTAATGTTTGACAGGAGGTCTTTGCTTGTCTGAACGGTGATCGGAGAGGAACGATTTTCCTGTTTCTCCAAACGAGGCTTTTTGGGAGGGTCCACGTCGCCCAAGTCGACTCTGACCTGTTTGTCAGGAAGACAGAAAGAGACAGAAGTGGACAATGCATTTTGATATCAGTGGCAACAAGAAAAACAGTATTTATTATCCTACTGTCCTAACTGGAGTTCTGCGTGTTTTTCTGAACTTATTTCCTCACCATGTAATAAATTCTAACCTGAACTTAATGGATTTGATTAATCTTTCTTGTCTGAAAATGCAGCTATGCAATATAGTGATACAGGTCTAAAAGAAACTTGACAACCAAAACATAAAAAACACAGCCTCTTCCTTTCAGACATCTTGACCGTCAAACTGAAATGACAAATGCATACAAGTAATTTTATATTTGATTGTGACTTCACAATTTATGCTCTACTACCTTGGAAAGGAAGACATTCACAGGCAGGAAGGTAGCCTCAAAGACGCTAACATATTTTATGAGACTTTGATTTTACTTATTTTATTTAATTGGTTTGCATGTAAAATATGCTTTTTTCTTTTTAACATGCTTTGCATGTATAAATGTGTCAAAGAGTCCTGCTTCTGATTATGAGATTAAATGTATCCTGAATACAAAAAGTATTTCACACCTTCTCAGAGGGTCTCTTCTCTCCTTCTTTCTTGCTCTTTTCCGAGCTGGATTTGCTGCTGCCACTGCTGCTGCTGGAGGACGAGGAACTGGAGGAGGATTTGGAGTCCTGTTTACTTAAGCTCAGTTTTGACACGGACCCCTTGGGTACCTCTATATCCTGAGGACACACAGTGAGAATTCAGAATACTTAGTATTTAATTGTATACATTACATACCAATGAAAATGAAAGAGAAATATGAGAAATATTACAGAAGAACCGCGTAAATAGACATTAATGCACGATGCATTCTTACTTTCTGTAATGAACGGTAAGATGAGTCACTTCCTCGTGCGAGGGACTCATCTAGTAAAGCTTTGAGTTTCTCAGCTGAGTCTTTGCTCTTGGAGTGTAGGTAACTCAGTCCCTTTAGGAAGATGGGATCCAGCTCCAGACTGACAGGTCCAGCCATGGCTTCAACTGGGAATCATATAATAATGTTAGCTTCATCAAATATCAGCTACAGTCAGGTTTGATACACAAAAAGACAAAACAAAACAAAATACTGTAGCTGCCATACAGACACTGCAGTTTAAACTTGGACTGATATTTAACTTGGCTGAAAGCTTCAGGGTTAAATGCCAACAGAGTACAATAAAACACATTGATCCCAAGATCAAAATGTCTTTTTTAAGAGCTTAAATCTCCACAGATATTTCCTACAGTCAACACAACACTGTGCCAAAGTGTAAACAACATGTATCTTGCATCTCTGGCTTCCTAGCTGAAATCACTTAGACACTTCATATACAGTCTTAAGGTTCAGTCTCACATTCAGCTATATTAGATTGGGCTGTTGATATTAAATCCCCTAAACATTAAATATTCTAGAAGATTGAAATATTTATTGGCAAATGTCTCTCTGTTTTTCTTCAGTGCAACCTACCCCACCGATTTGTGTCTCTTACATAATCACTGCTTTCTCACTAATGATATTCATAATCATTGATAATAAATCTGCACAGTTAATTGAAATATTATCAAAATTGCAGTTTGGCCATGTGCAATATTCAAATAGCAGGAGCTACAATCTTTTGACGAAGGAAAAATGTGTGACTGTACTGCACTGTAGTGCTGAGATGCTGTTGCTGACGAATCTTATTCTTCAGAGGTGAGAAAACATGTTTGTTGGTACAGACCAAACTGTCACATCATCATGACTTTTTTTTTCAGTGAATGTAAATCAAAATAATCACAATCTCATTTTTACATTATTGTTCAACTCTAATATTCCTTATTTCAATAATTAATAATATCTGAGTTGATAGCCTATGTCAACACACTTCATTTGAATTCTTAGGCAAAATGCTTTATAAAAGCAAAAGTATGTTCATTCATCTTGGCTTACTAAATTTAAACGTCTTTTTTAAATACAAAAATATCATATCGGATGTCTCTATTTTCTTGCATTTTTTTAGATCTGAAACATTTGCACTTACTCACAATCATTAATAATAACTACATAAGATGCTCTAAAACCAACTGAAGAGAGAGGAGGGCAGAAATGAAGAGAAACAGGCCAAAGAAAAAAAACACACTGAAGAGAGGGAAAGACATTGTAGGTCAACCATGACTGTTATTCAAGTTATTAATATCTGAGGCTTAATTTACATCCATTTACTCCACTGTATTGTCACAACAGTCGCCCTATGATTATTGTCTTTCCGTGGGTATTTAAACGTCACATTATCTTCGTAACGATGCGCCGTAACGACTCTGGGTTAACTCCCAAACGTCCGTCTGTTGGATTTAAAATAAAGAAATCCATATCCTAACACGGAGTTAATTTGGTTGCTGTGTAACGTCCCTGTTCGGAGCAGAGACACAGAGCTCTGTGATAGCGACGGCACAGTAGCTAAAGTTACCTTCGCTGTCAGCTGTCACTTATAAAACCAAGTTCGTGGATTATAATTGGAATACGTTACCTCACTCTCTGCCCCTGGTAAAAACCCTGCACCTCAACCCGGTATTTTCGTTTTAACGGCCGAACAACACTTCCTACAAAAGAAGCAGAGAGCCGGGGCGGACGCTGCTTTCTCTTCGTCTTACAACATGTGCAACCGTTAAATATGTCCGGAATCTACACACGCGGAACCCAGCGTGGGAATTTTTTTTTGTCTTGTTCAGAAGGGAACCACAGATCCGCGAAAGATCTCGCGAGAGTTACCATTGTAACACAAATAATGATCGTTTCTTATCGCTAATCAAGTGTTTACTGACCCCAAACCTATCTGAATTTTAAACGTATGTTATCACGTTCTAAAACATAGTAAATTTCTGCGAGGTGCGCAAAAGATAGCGTACATATCTCGCGAGAGTTTCGCAAATCAAAACGTTCCGTTCTAGACACGACTTGTTTTTTGTCAAGAGTATCGCACAGCTTTGCGCTCTGCATTTAATCATTGGGTACACGTATTGCGTATACTTCTTAAATACTGCAAATTGATTTTTCGTTTTAATACTTATTTTCATTAGCGCTGATTCAGTTTTGACAGCAGGCACCTGATGGCGCTGTGGAGCTATGTTAGCTTTAGCACAAGGACAGAAGAAGTAGCTGCACTGTGCCAGGAAGCGTGCACCATAACAGCGTGGTTTTATTGGAAGTGCCGGTGTCTGTGTTCGCGTTACTGAAGCTGTCGTGAGTATATATTAGTGTCACTTTATCCGCTGGGTCTGGAATGTTGTTTTAAGCTCAAACGTTGCTGTTGCTTAAAACACCTGAACACATTTCCAAAGCTAAGCACTCCTCTGTTTTATTCCACGGGACTATTTACTATGACACACACAGAAGTGAAGCAGCACCCCTCCCTCTATCTTGAAGTTTGTTCCCAAAATGAGGACTCCCATCTTCCTCTACACACCTCCATCGCCCTGTTCCTCCTGTCCTACTGCGAGTGCAAGTCTTTCAAAGTTTTTCTGGTCCTCACCAGTCCCGCCAGCAGCTCCCAGTCACTGAGGAGTAAAGTACCAGAGTCCCTGGATGTGTCTGACATTCAGCTGGATGATCTGCCTCAGCTGGTGAGAGGCTGCCGTCTCCCTGCTGTCCTGGACGAGACTGGCAAGCTCTGCAGGGCAGGGCTGGCTGTGGTCCTCAGACATATCATCAACAAGACCCTAGAGGCTGACCCCTCCAGGAATGATGTGCTGGCTCTGCTGGGATTCAAGAAGACCTGTCTGAAGGCCTGCGCTGAGGTTAGTGGCAAGCATGGACACACATGGCCAAAGTACACTGTTGGATTGAGAAGGCAGAACTTAAGCAACATCTATAGTGCAGATGGGTATGTGTAGGATTTTATTGATGCTGAGATTATACTTTTTGTTAAAAACAATATAATGTGGTGCAAAAATAAAGACATGACAAGAAAACATGAAAAGATTCAGCTGTTATTTTTCATTACTTTTTAATACAAGTAATAAGTAGAACGTGACTGATATATCAGCCAGATATATATTGGTATTGGCATATATACAGTGCTCAACTAATTTATTAGACCACCACCCAATGTAAGGTGTATGCCTCAGCTGCCATAAATTAACAGCATTAGTAAATACCAAAATCATTTTTTGTTTCTCTAATGGCTAATACACCAGTATGCAGAAGCTCTTTAAACAAAATGATCATTTTTTAAATGCTAAAATATAATTATTATTGTTATCCATGAATTTTTAAATGTACTATTTTACAAAAGAAAACAAAAAATAGTAAAGCACATTTTTATTTCTTGATTAAGATGTCAAATTCTAGTTATTTACTTGCATTCCTGAACAGAAAAAATTAGTTTTAGTGGTTGAATGTTATGCTTGGTTAATTTCTGACCTCTCAGAGAAGCCCAGTGAGCCGGCACAAACTTGGGTATAAAAAGGTGAATTCAGTTTGAAATTCCTCATTCCTGTTCAAAATGTTAAAACGTCGAGATCTCACTGAAAATGAAAGAGTTGGCATTAAAGCACTTCATGATGCTGGATGGTCTCTGAGACAAACAGGGAAAGTGTTCTCACAGTGTGGTCAAGTGCGCTTTGGAGTCAATTGCCGAGACTGGTACTTACAAAATGTGCCAAGGAAGAGGCAAGAAATGAAAGTTAACTGAAGCAGATGTCAGACACCTCAAGACTTTAAGTACTAGAGACAGAAGGAAGACCACTGCTGATCTTAGTGCATCATGGAATCCCTTCTGGACTGAATCTGATTGGTCGTGGGTTCATATACCAACAAGACAATGACCCCAAGCAAACTTCAAAGCTGTGCAGAGACTATTTGACCAAGAAAAAGAAATCTGGAGTGCTGGAACTGATGGACTGGCCAAGTCGAAGTCCGGATTTGAATCCTATTGAACAAATTTGGGATTTAGTAAGTTCAAAGATTGATCGCACAAATGTTTCATCTAAAGCAAGTCTGTGGGAACAGCTAGAAACTATTTGGAACTCAATAACAAAAGAGACTGTCGAAAAGTACATAAAAACTCCCAGCATGAAAGCAAGCTGTTATCAAGGCCAAAGGAGGTCATACAAGATATTAAGTTGTTTGGTTATTATGTGTGAAAAAGGACTATTTAGTTGTTTCAATTTGTTATTTGCCAAATACAACATTTTTAATTTTAAACATTTTTTTGAAAGATTTTTAAAATATTAGTGTTTTCTCGTTTTTATGATCAGTGGTCTAATAAATTTGTTAAGCACTCTGTTTACCAATATACACTGATATGAAATGTTTTTTTTTTTTTTTTTTTACAGAACATTTAATACATAAAACAATGCCTGGGATTTAGATTTAGTATAGTCAGGAATATTTATGAGGACAAGGGGAGCATCCTGACAGGTTTAAATGTGGAGAAGCTCCTTCCTGTTTGACAACTTGCCCTTAATTGACTGAAAGTATGGGAATATCCAGCAGTTGACAGATACTGAACAGTCCTGAGTTTTACTTTGCTATATATTTTATTTTTTAAATTTAATTCATTCTATTTCTTAGTGCGTCTTTCGGCAGTTGGTTGACTATATATGTTACTTCATTTAACATGTTAAAAAATATTCTTCAGTAAAGTTATTTGTTTAAGAAAGTACCTTCTTGACTACCTTTGCATAGTCATACTGGCACAAAATCAGCGCACCATCTGCATAGAAAAGGTCTATTTTTTTATTCCAGCTCAAAAACTCATCATCATAACGGCCACCATGTTGATAATTGGTCGGTTTGTAGCAACAAGTTAAAATGTTATTATTGCATCAGCTGCAAATGTAGTAAACTGTAGCAGCAGCAGGGTATTCAGGCATTTCACATAGACAGTAAATATACAGCAATATATGTAAAAATAAGACGAGAGAACTATATATCAATAGAAAGATAACACACAAAAATTTTATTAAAAAGGCACAATACAAAATACCAGAGAAGAATATACTTTAACACAGAGAGAGAGATACACTCAAATAAAAATACTTACATTGTGTATGTTAGACACATGCAAATTTGGAAGTTTTTATACATAATGCAATGAGGTAGATAGTACTATGTACAAAATAACCATAAGAAAAGTTACTGAAGCAAAACAGAGCGGAGTCCTCAGTCAGACCGTGGTGAAGTGTTATACAGAGTTAGTGCACTGGGCAGGAAAGATTTCCTGTATCTGTCCTTGTGACAGTGAAGCTGAACCAGTCTGTTAGAGAACATGTTCCACAGTCTGTCCAGTATGTACCGCAGAGGGCAGTCAGGGTTATCCATGATGGACAACAGTGTCTTCAGTGTCTTCTACACCACAGGTTCAGAAGTGTCTGGTTTGCATCCACTAACAGAGCCAGCTTTCTTAAGCACAGTCTAGTATTGAGTCTAGTAGTGTCGCCGGCTCTAATGCTGCTCTCATGGCAGGCTACAAGATTTCCAACGTCTTGCTGCACTCTTTGAACAATCTTGTAGTCTTCCAGTTCGCATGTTGTTGGTTTGGACATCCAGGTACTTGTAGTCCTCCACCTCATCAACAGTCTCTTCCAGAATACAGAGGGTTTGTGAAGCTGTTCTATTCTTTCTGGTCTTGGCCGTGTTCAGCAGCAGGTGATTTCTGCCGGCCCACTCTGTACGACTCCTCCTCTTCCTGTCTGTCACTTATACGTGTACGCACAGTCACTCGAGAGTCATCAGAAAACTTCTGCAGGGGGCGTAAGTCTGTGATGTGCAAGGTGAAAAGGAAGGGAAACAGCACAGTCCCTTGTGGAGTTCCTGTGCTACTCGCCACCATGTCAGACAGAACACTGCCCAGTTGGACAAACTGTGGTCTGTCTGTCTGGTAGCAGGTAATCAAGAAGATGGTGGACGTGTCTACACTTTAACCCAACATCACTTACTCACTGGGTACAAATGTGCTCAGGAGTCAGTATAATGACAGTATCACTGCTGTGAATCCAGAATATGCACATTGTGAACATAATTCCCTTCCACATCCCAATTTCATAGAAACACAGTGGCTGAGATGTGATAGGATACCATCCATACTGATTTAGTGCCCATTATGGCTTAATGCTATTATACTTTTCCTGAATGAAACTGATAGACAACTGTAGATTTGTCAGAGTATTTTTTAAAGGACTGTAATTTGGTTCAAACCGCAGAGAAAATTGAGACCACACAGATAAATAATTCAGATTGATTGCAAGTATAACATAGTCTCATAGTCAGTGCACAGTGTGAAATTCATGACTAAAGAAGTTTCATGAGACCTTGATGTCTCACTCTGAAGCATTTATTGAAGCTCGATCGAGAAAAATAGAAGAGTAACAAAAAGTGACTCACTGTTTGTAACCTGATGTCCTTCTGTCAAGGAGTATTTAACCTAGGTAATGGAAACTATGAGTTTCCTGAGCTAACCTGAGTCACATATGACTGGTATTTGCAGGACCATTTGCTCAAATTCTCTATCAGTCTGTTGGTCTAATGTAGAATAAAATACTCTTTTACATTGTTGAGTTCCCCAGGAAAAGAAGACCGTGTTACCAGGACAGCTGCACTGGCTGGCCCAGAGACAGATAGTTGAAATATGCTTTTAGGATTTGTATCTGACCTCAAATGTGATCTGGTCATATTGCCTGTAGATGTGGCCATATTATGGTTAGACTAAAGGGGGAAAAGTATGTGGATGACATGGCCCCAGTGGGCAAACTGACTGGCACTAACACTCCAAATATGATCAGGCAATATCCAACCTGATCCAGACTTTTCATGAAAGCTCCCTTGAGCTCAGCATCACCAAGACCAAGGAGCTGTGCTGTTGGAGCAGAAAGAAACCAGACTCAAAACCACCACCTCTCCTCCAACCCCTCAGTATCCAAAGCCAGCTTGAAACTTAAATACCCTGGAATGGACATATACGCATACCTGTCCTTTTCCCAGCTTACTGTGTGCAAGAAAGCACAGCGGAGCGAACCTGCTGAGGAAGATCGTGACTTTTAATGTCAGTAACGGCATTTTTACCCCAGTTTAAAGGTCCCTAATTGAGTCCATACTTTCCTTCAATATCTCTCAACTTCAAAGGATTATTAAGAAAACACAGATCGCTTTAATAAAGTATTACCATTGCTTGTTGTTCATTTGATTGTGGGTTAAAGTTGTCAGCGGTTCTCAGTTTGGTACCGATTCCATGGATGGTGGTCTGGCAAAGTTTTCAGTTAACTTCTATTTTGACCGTACATCATGACCGGGGTTGATGGGTTTTTTTTTTTTTAAAGTTGGGTTTGTTCACAGTGTCAGCAGCATAAGACTGAGACAGACATCAATAAAACATGTCACAATAATAAATAGTTAAGCAGCGTCTTTCAAGACAGTGCTGTATTTGACCTCTAAAATCTTTTCTCTCTTTACTCGAAGGTGAGCAAATGGACCAGACTGTGTGAAATTGGCATCCCCTCTGCTGTCGAAGAGCACCTCAAAAATCCCACAAATCAATATCAGCAGCTGCCTCTCTCCATCCTCACCCTGGAGCGAAGGCTGGCGGAGCCTGTCAAAGTCCACAACGATGACAAAATACGGAGACAGAAGCTCCAAGAGCAGAGGCAGAATAAGAAGAATGAGTCCCCTGAAGGCCAAAGGAACCCAGACTCTGCGTCCGAACCCGGACAGTCACCCCAGGTCTGTGACGGCCTTGAGCTCAGGGCGGCTCTGGCCAAGCTGTCTGTGGATTCAGTCCCGACCTCCGCCACCAGAGAGAGCTCTGAGATCAGGAAAGTGAAGACCACAGACCTGCCTCCGCTGGAGCATGTGTTTGCAGAGGGACTGTACTTCACTCTGACTGATGTGGTGCTGCTGCCGTGCATCTATCAGTACTTGGTAAGAGCCTTGGAATTTATGATTTATGTCTGAGTGTTGTCAGTAATAAAGCCTTGTGGAAAAGGACCCTGCTCCCGTTGCTGCCTGAAGTTATCACCTAATTTGGATCTGTGAATACACGTCAACGTCAGATGCTTATTTAATTTTAGTATCAATGCATATATTTCCTTTGTAAGCCTTTCAATGCATTGACACGCTGTGAACTTAAAAGATTTACTGTAAACAAAATACCCATTATTATGCCGTGAGCAGTCAAGTGTAGCCATGCAAAGCTTTGGCTCTCAACATAAACAGTAGCACACATGACTGATGTCACCTCGTATAGATGGGGCCACTCAAACTACAAAACCCACCGCCCCTTAATGTATTTACTGCCTTTTTAACGGGATAGTTTGGATCTTTTGGAGCAGGGTTGTATGAAGTACTTATAGATTGTCAGTGTATTATAGGCAGTCAAACCCCGCCCCCTGAGCTGAGCGCAAGGCTTACAAAAGAAAAAAAAGATCAGTTGAAGTGTATGCCATAGTTAGGGCTGAGCAATTAATCGAAAATGAATTGAAATCACAACAAGGAGGTGCAATATTTGTTTAAAATCACCATTTGTGCCAAACATCATTTAAAATTAAATACTGATGCAGAAAAGTCCTGGCCAACACATAATATTCTTCTTCTTCTCTCTACCCCCTTTACTTTCATATCTTCAGCTGTCCTCTTTTAAAATGAAGGCAGTTTTTGTTTGTGTTATTGGGCGTCTTCTGTTTTCAGTTCAAGTGTAGGTTCAGATTCACAGAAGTCACTCAATGATACAAACAAACCATTCGATCGTGGCAGCGGTAGACCAGCAACTCTCATGTTCTGCAAAGTAAAATGACTGTTTTCGCAAAAGAAGTTTTATTGAGTGAGAGAAACCAACATTTTATTTAACAGCTATTTCCTGTCAGAAAGGGCTGTCTGATGCCAAGATAAAGCCACGAAATTAATAGTAATGTAGTGTGCACTTAAACAGACATTTATTTATTTATTATTGTTATTTTTTTAGATGGGCTTTTCTAACTGGCTAAAATAGTGTTGGTTGGTTTGAAGAGAGCAATTTTTGGCTCACATATCTGTGTTTCCCTTCATAAAAGGCTGTCTAGTGGCAAAGTAAAGTGGTGAAATTATTCTAAACATAGCATACGCTCCAACTGATATTAATATTTTTTTAGATTGTCCTTTTTCTAACTGGCTTAGATACATTTAGCTGCTAACCCTGTCCACAGCAAAACATTGCTTAACTTCCGCACTGGTATTTCTGCTGCTTCTCCAAACTGTGTGTGTGCGCCCACCACCCTCTAGTATGGTAATACACTTATAAGCACTTCATAAAACCTCACTTCTGATGATCAAAACTGTGTTTGATTTGAGTATCGGTGCCTATATTTCTTGTACAAGTCTTAAACTTCCAATGCAATGACACACTGTGAGCTTTACAAGATTTACTGTAAAGAAAATACTCATTATTGTTCTCTGAGCAATCAAGTAGTCATGCACAGCTTTGTGTCTCAACATTAATACAGGTGGCTCCATTTAGGCCGCAGGGCTCCACTTTCCCCTCTTACGTGGATTTACTGGGGTTTTTAATGTCTTTATTATGATGACCTGTCAAATTATGCATGACTTACAGTTTTGACACTCCGGTCAGGGTGAGCCGGCAGTACACCCAGCTCCTTTCAGATCCACCCAGGCAGAAACTTGAGTTAAGAAGACTGGCTGCATCAGACTTGGCACAGGTTTTTGCTCTCAAAGGTGGTCTGGAGCCACCTGGCAAAGAGTGATAACAGTGTATGGGAGGGTTTCTATTCAAATGCAGCAGGTTGAAATGCATTTCAATGACTTCACTTTGGAAATGTTCTTCTCTTTGCAACAGATCAAGAATCGGTGGGTTGTTATGTTGACCTGAAAACTCTTAACTTTCTAAAAAAAAAAAAAAAAAATCTGCACGACTTCAAAAGCTTCCGAACATTTTCTGAATATTCATGACATATAATGATTGCATATTTTACAAGTACAGTTTTTAGGAGCAGTTAAAGTTGCAGCAGTTGGGAGTACCACGGCTATTTAGATGAATAGTATATTGTTATTGATCAGGAATGCTGCACTGTCAGGCAGCGAAGTGGGTCTCAACCTCCATTTCACCCTTCAGCCGCCTCCAACTATTCCTTGACTGTGGGAATGAACTGAAGTTCTCACAATGAGGCTTTTAGTAGTCAGCTGTGCTCCAGTGGTTTCCAGTTTCACACTCAGCCTAGCGTGTCTCCTCTTAACGGCCATCACTGTCCGCGACACATGCAGCTACGACGGATCCTTCCCACTCCACCCACTTGTCGTACTGCAGAGATTGGCCTCTTCTCCCTCTATGTCTGCGTCCGTCTCTCTTTCTTCTGTCTTCCACACAGTCACACATGGGGACGTCACTCCTCTGATCATGTCTGTGTTTGTGTCTTTACCCTCCCCACCTGCCGCCGCTGCTTCTGTTTTGATGTTTTTTCCCTCGTGTCTGTCCGTCCACCAACCTGACATCTCGCTCTAGTGGAGATGACATGCCAGATGAGTCACTTAATCAATATCTCCTTGTTTTTTGTCTTTTCTCTTTCATTCTTTTCATTATCTTTTTATAGAGTTCCCTCCAAACCCATGCTGCGTGCACTCTTCATCAGCTCCCCCACCTGCTGCGCTGGTACAGCCGTGTTCAGGAGGTACCTGGGGTTCTTCGGGCAGCAGAGGCCTGCGAGATGGCTCTTTCTAACCCCCAAGTTCCTGTGTCCACCGTCCCGGCGCCATCATCAGAGGAAATACCAACTAGTCTACTGGAGCAAGAAGAAGGCCAGGAGACGACCACACAGCCTCCCTTCATTGGTGGCCCCAGACCCACAATGACTAAACTGAAAGTAAATTATTACATTTCTCTACTTATTTCTCCTCATGCTTTACCTCTCTGTGTGCTCCAAGCTACAGATGTCTCTAGTGACTGGTTTCTCTGTCGGTTAGACAGAAAGTTTAATTCAGACTCGTCTAAAAGTAAGAAAACTCTCAGAAAACGGTTACAGTCAGAGAGTTTTTCATCTAAACACATTATGCATGTTATAAAATAGTTGGTGAAAATGTGAAAAAACTGAGAACTGTGTAGTTCTGAATTGTCGAGTTAGACCGTTAAACTGTTGGTACGATTTGTCTCTGGTTAGAGACAGAGCACAACGTGTCCTGCGTCCTGGGGGGTAATTTGTACCACAACATGCAACCAAGTGCTGAAACGCTAGGAAAGTGACTGTAGCTAGCTAAAAACATTAGCTTTCAGCATGTCAAAGGACTATTTTAACACCATATACCAGGAGGAAAAGTTATACTGACAAACTCAATATTGTAAATACTGTAAATCTCACCGTTCCATCTCCTTACTTTGCTTCCCACTCAATGGCTAGAAGAGAAATACTTATATTTACAACAATTTGAATGAATTACCAGGTAAGATCATCATCTAACTTAACATAGATCAAAAGCAGGCCCTTCATAGGTTATTTGGCCTCAATCTCTACAGTTTGTTTGGACAATAAATAAGGTGAGGTGTGTCAGGGTCCCACAGATTCTTCCACTTTTGTTTCCACTTTTGTCATCTTACAGACTTTTTTTTTCTTTTGGTTGAGCAGTTTTTTAAACCTTGTTGTTAGTGCATCCCAGCACTCAGCAGCCCACCCTTCCCCAACAGTCCATCACAACGGTAACTTTAGTGACTCATTCCAAATCTTAGTAGTTACGGTTCACTTCACTTCCAACAACCGACACTGAAGGAAGTAACAACGTAGTTTTGCAGACTGAGAAGAATTATTTGATTCTAGAACAAGCTGATAGGTCACTGTCCCCTGGTTCAGGTGGCTCAAACGTCTGTAGAAGACAGCGGAGTGGACACAGCCCCGGCATTTCAGAGGAGAGATCATTTATTGCAGATTTTTAGACCTAACCCTGAATTTAAATGATTTTTTTTTTTTTTACAATCATTCAAACCTGCTTTCCTCGCTGGTTAATGTTCACATGCCTCTGTTGTATATTAATAAAATATTAATAAATAGTTAAAGTGGCTGGTATTTCTGATGCCGCTTAACAAGCATGGTAACATTTAATACTTGTGTCGACTAATCACCCACATCCCTACTCCAAGTGTTAGCTTTAACACACACATACAGACTGTAGGTTTAAGGAGCTGTGTGCCAGTGTCCCTTCACAGCACAGATAGGGAGTTTGTCAGTCTCCAACTGGTTGTTAACTATTATCCCTGTAATTTCATGCACCCATTTTCTGCTGATTGTGCCTCCAAGAGTGTAGCTTTAAGTTAATGTTTTGGCTTCTGGGAGACTTTCTCAATCGTTGAATTTTTCCTCTTTCTGCCAGTGCTTAAACATGAAGTGCTTTCAGTCACAGAATTAACATTTTAAGTGGGCTGTTTAAAGTTTTTAGGAGGCTGGTCTGTGCACACGATTTTCTTTTCACAGAGGTGGTTTGTATGACTATGTTTGGCAGTTTGGGCAAACTAAGAGGCCTTAAAATGAGAAATATGTAATATATACACAATACTAAATCATAAAATGACCATGATATGTCATCAGAGATTAAGGAAAAGTTGAAATACTGGCTTCTCTGACAACAAAGCTACAGCCAGTATGTTCTCTTATGTAAAGGAGCAAGATGTAACAATTGCATGTCCAGAAAGCAAGTTGGAACCATAAAAAGTATATTTAATAGGTTGAAATCCTGCTTAACATAGGACCTATGGTTGAAATGAGTTGCCCCCCCCCCCCCCCTCCTCTTTAGACTTGAAGCTCAGGCAAGTTGCTTGCAAAGTTGCAGGGACACTGAGCCTACATAGCACAAGATGAGCGCAACATTTTACTTTGACAATAGCAAGTAACAATAAGTTCTACACTGTTAGTTGATCAGCTGTTTATAATTGTCGATTATCTGTCACTGCCTGCCAGGCTCCATTAACATATTGCTCAATTTAACCGTTACAAACATCTACTCCTTCTAAAACATTAATTATTTCTTACAATTCATAAACAGACACTTACTCATTCTGCAAAAATTCAGCAGTAATTAAAACTCTAATTAACGTGAAACGGGCAAACAGTAACGTAAGTTATGGGCCAGAATAGACATGTCAAAGGAGGACACTGTGACTGTTGTGTTGGCGTTAGAGGAGGTTAACATGTTTTCTTGTTCTCTGATGACATATAATGATCTCTTTTTTTATGATTTATTACAGTAAATTTATTACAGATTTCTCCTTGAATATAACATATATGACTCCAACTTGCTGTGTGGACTGCAGCGCTCTTTATGAACACTAGGGTCTTACATATTGTTCCTTTAAGTGAACTTTCTGAAAAGAATAACGTCTATAAGCTTAATATTGTCCTGCCGTCAGTGCATTATAAAAATGCCCAATTCAGTATTCTCAGGGGATCTCGTTGCCTCTTGCAATAGTGCAGACAATGCACATTCAGCTTATCCTCACTTCAGGTGCAATAAAAGCAATGAATCCAGTCCAAAACAAAACCAAGTTTTATAGCCAGACTAAGTAGTTTATAGTAATGGCTGAAAATGTTAGTGTAAAGAGACAAGGCTGCACACAATACTCGCATAATGCGTCCATGCTCTAAAAACCCAGTTCCCTCAGGATGCATTGTCAAGACACACACATAGTCGCGCACATTTATAGCTTTCTTAGCTCTATAGCACACCAAGTATTGCCCCTGCAAAAACTTTCCAGCAGGAGATAAGCAGGCCCAGCTGTTTTAAAAGGAGACCGTCTCCTCTCCTCGGCCCTGACTAACCTCTTAGTACTGAGCCTTCAGACTGTTTTCTTGGCCTTGTTGCACTGCTCTCTCAGCAGAGATATTCTGTGATTTCCTGCTGGCTAAGTGTCTATAACAATGTGATTTTAAGCGACGGGAACAGAGGAAGTGGTAAAAGTGAGTCTGGATGAGGCCGACTGAGCTGGGTGGTCAGGGTGGGATGTGCTTTAAATGTGAAATGTTGCCGGATGAAATTCAGTTAGGCACAGATGTGCTCAAATGACAGTTTTCATGGCAGGTTGAAATCAGACATTAAAACTGAGAGGAATGTGAGCGCACACAAAGAGACACACACACAATGGCCACCATTCTCTCTTTGCCTGGAGGGATTACAAGGATGGCTGCGTGTCGCCACCATCATGTCTGCACTGCAGCTGTTGTGTTGTTTTGGCCAAGGTGCCTGTGTGTATATATGTGTGCGTGTGTGTGCATATGTCCTCATATATGACTGTGTGTCCCAGGGCAAGCACATAGAGACAGAGAGCTCTGCCATCTGACACGATGACACGCGATCCTTCACTGCTGCTAACCAGCGGCACCAGGCTCATCTCGCTACACAACCAACAATATAAATGGCTCATAAACTCTCCCTCTTTCTCACTTCAGTTAACACACATCGATGCATGCCAGTCAAACTGCCTGTGCAATGAGCTGTGGAGGCACAACCCGTGATCCAAATGTAAACAAAAGGGTAGTCCCACCGCTAAAATTACAGATCCAGAACTAAAACCTGCCTGTTATCGCTCACGAACTGATTGACAGGCCTTTATATGCAGTTGCTAATATTGGATAAGTTCAGCGTATGAAGGCTGTAAAATGTGTGGGTGATCCAGAAGGGGTGAATCAGTGAGTTAACAGGAGCAGCTGAATCAAATTAAGGGAAATCTTGGATTTTCTGTTGGATGAATAGGGCTCACAAGAAAGCTGGTGTTCCAGAAACCGGGATTACTGAGAGTCTGTGTGTGTCCCTGTGGAAACTTATGAGTTGAAACTAACCATCTATACGGCCGGTTACTAACTAGGCTGAATCACTGACATAATTTATAAGATAGACCATTGATGGACACCAAGACTTTCTTTCACTGTACAAGTTTGAAGCCAAAGTAGCCCGTCAGCCAACTGTCAGTGTCAGTACTGCCATCTTGCGCTGGTGACGTCATTTGGAGCTGTAGTCTGCGCAGTGGTGATCAGCATTGAAGCCGTGCTTTCGAGTTCCCGTCCGCACGGCCGTCTGGCTCAAGTGCAAGCAGAACTCAGCTGTCAATCATGCCATGAGACTCCTTTTTATAGCATCAAATAACTAATTAAAAAATAAACTTTTAAAGATAGATCAGCATTATATGAACTACTAATAATGAAATATGCATCTCATTCTTTCCAACTTAATTTGTCTCCTTCCCCCACTGCTGTTCTCCTGGAGTTCCAGTTCCCCCGGTTCCCCCCACCCCGAATGACGAAAATCTGCCCATCCTCTACATTTTTCAGAAACAGTATCACTGCTGTTTATGGTTGTCGTTTTTAATTACATACTTATTCCACATATTTGTCAGCTGTGTCTAAACAGAGAGGGAGAGTGATGAGCAGAGAGGACGCAGGCAGGAGGGAAGCCCCTCCTCGCAGACCATCATACAAGCCAACGGGCTGCTTTTTATCCAAGTTTTAAATTCACGAGGTTATTTTAATGATCAGCTCTGCACGTGATTAGAAAACAGCAGAGGAGCAGAATTGCTTATTGAGTGGCACAAAGAAATGAACTTGTGGCGTGCTTCTGCCTCCTGTCTGTCCCTGGCCCTAAGGCTTTGGTCATTACTTGCCATTTATGAGTTTTCTTTTCCAGCTTGAATGTTATTGTCTTGCAGCAGGGGCTCTTTGGACAACCGAGTTTCCTTTTACCTTAATACAACCTCTGAATACAGCCGATGCACTGTGAGAATGTGATACCAGCAACACAAATATTAATTTTTCATGTTTTGTAGTACAGTGCGGCCACTTGTCCCTTTGTTCAGGGGTTTATTTGACATCTTGTTTTGCCAGAATGAGACTTAGGCATCCATTATAGAAGACATCCGTTATATATGTTTAATGTCCTCTCTATTGACTGGCCAGCAGCAGTTATTTGACATTGCTGTGTTAGCAGATTACCTTTAGTCCCAATCTTGTTTTCAGGTTTTAACTCTCAACCGTGGGGCTCAGCTGGTGTTACCATCACAAGTCAGAGTGAAACATGCCACTTTCTCCAAAAGTCTGCCCTGGTATTCCTCATTTAATCACCTATGGCCAAAACTCAAAGTATATTTAAGATTTTGATTGATTTCATACACTTTGACTGCCTGTGTCTTTTTTTAGGACTGTTTACTTTGTACTGTGTATAGAGATTAGATGTAAATAAATGCAAAGCGCTGGTCAACTATTGCTTTGAAATGTGCTAATATATTTTAATGTGTTACCTACAGTAAATAGAATCAGACTTTGATTATAATCATTAGCTGTGGGTTAGTGGAATATCTTGAAACAGATTCATTTGTTTAGATTAATTCTGTCTTTTTACAGAAAGTCCAGTCACTGAATTTCCTTAAATCCCCTCACATAAGGACAAAAAAAAGAAGATTGAAGTGGTGTCAGCAAAAATGAAATGTTGTCAGTAAAATAGTGTTTACTACAGGGTTGTTGGATTGCATTACATTACATCATACAAGAGAGTTAATATTGTTGTGGTCTGTGTGCTTTGCTGTGATTTGACCTGGGCAGTATGCTCTGATAGGAGGTATACTGACAATTTTGCAATATCATTCGACCACTACCATACTTATTCTGCAGTGCAGATGTTTGTTTTAAAAAAAAAAATAAAATTATATTATAAATATTGCATTGCCACAATAAACTGCCATTGTGATAACCAAATAAAAATACTCAACATTTTTAAAAAGTCCAAACTTTTTCACTGCAAGTAAGTAAAACATTGCATTAGACTTATTTCAACCAACAGAGACCACTGTAGAACCAAGAAACTACTAAAACTTGGAAGCTAAAGAAAATGTGATTGATATGACACTGGCACCATAAACACCTCTTTTACGCTTAAACTGTAAGATGATTTCTTATTAATTATAGTCATGTAAAAGGAAACATACAATTGTTAGTAAAGATTTTCCCTCAGATTTTTTAAAATCAATTTACTTTCAACAATCCAAAACTCTTTAGAGATTCTCTGCTTTTATAAAATGTGCTGAAGCACATAATTAGTGTCCTTAGTCAAGTTGTACCAAGTGTCTTTTTTTTTTCTTTTTTTTTCACATTCAACAGCTCATCAGATTAAATCAGTCTTTTTTGTTAAATCAAGTTCATTCAGTGAACATCTCTTATCAATTTCATCAATATCAATGTAATTTATGGCACTGCAATCTAACAGTATAATGCTGATAATATTAGTGTAGCCCAGGGGTCACTAACCTGCAGATTTTTGTCCTCTCTAGTGGCTCTCTGTCGCTGTGATATAAAATTATACGGAAATGAGTAACAGTTATTTTTGGCACATTTTAATTTTCCTTTATTGTTGTTGTGAGCCTCAACTGATCGTTGCATCCCACAGCTTTAATAATGTGTAGCCAAACAAAAAAATCATATTTTGTCAGCTAAAATGTGCATCAAAGCCAGACAGAAGCGGAGACAGAATGAATAAACACGCAACAAAAAAGAATAAGCTGTCCAGCATTTGAATGTTGATAGAGAACTCAGCTTCTAACTGTTCGTTACAGGGATGGTTCTGATGTCTAATCATCTAAGTGAAAGAGTAAAAAAGAAAGTGCTTTACCTTGTGCACTCCAATTTTCTCAGTTTTTTCCCAGTATTTATTTAAAGTGTGCAGGAGTGTGTACTACGCTGGTGACACAGTTGTTCTCTCATGAGGCTGTAATAAGTGCACTAGGAGTGTTTTCTTTCTGCAGGTATAGCCTCAGATCAGTAAGAGCAAGGTAACAAAGGACTTGCTCAAGAACAGTTCTTTTTAAATCGCTTCATTACAACCATTTGGACCACAGAACCTCAAGGCTGTAGAGGGGTTTCTATGGTAACGTGTGTGTTTGTGTGTGTGTGTGTATGTACACTCCTCCTCCCCTAGGAAAATGGCATTGAGGCAGTCTTCGCTCCTCATCCTTGCCCTGCCTGGACCCTCCCGTGGGACAGCTTACCCGAAGCCATCAACCCCACTGAAGGTAGAGTCAAATCCCTGCCTCCTCTTCCTCTTTTTCTTCTTTGCCTTCTCCATTTTTTTTTTCCTTTTACCCTTCTGACCCTGCACTCTTTTCTGTTCTCTTTAGTTTTTTTTTTTTTGTTTTCAGGTTTATCTGTATGCCTCTACATCACTCCCTACTCCCTCTGTCTTTCAGCTTCTCACTTGGTCAAAGTAAACACAAACTGTATATGGAGCCAGAGCTGGGAATGTGCATAAATGTTTGTGTAAAACCGTCCTGTACCACCGTGGCCTGGTGATTCTCAGTGGCACCTTTCCACCGCCCCCTTCAGAAAACATAAGCCACTGACACATCGGCGAGCTTTCCATTGAGCCTCAGCTGGATGTGTTTCCCCATGAGGGCGCCTTAATGAATTTTAAAGTGCTTATCTAGACGTGTTATCCCCCTTAAGTTGTGAGTTGAAAGTGTAAAATAGGTCTGTGACAGGAACAGAAACACACAAAAATGTGCACACACACAACTAATGTGCGGCGTGGAACTTGTGCATGTGCCTTAGTGGATGCTGATTGCATGAGAGCAGTATCTAATAGGCAGTGGAAGGCTTGTTGATTGCTGCCCCAGGTGGCACTGCTGAAGCAGAGACAAGAAATCTCTTGTTTCTTTGTCTCCCTTTCTCATGCCCGCATTGTTTTTCGTCTTATTAGTGAGACGTCTGTGTTGGTGCTTAATGGTGTGTGTGCGCATGTTGGAGCGGCAGCAGCAATGCATCAGTGTTATTGTTGTGTTCACATGGAGGGGGTTGATAAAGACACACATATGCATAATATGAATATTTAAATATTTCCTTTTCTCTTCATCATTATATTACGCATTCATTTTATGCTTCCCTTCATTTTCACTTATGTGGCTCATTCCTCCACTTATCAGGGAACACAGGGCAATGAAACTCAAAAGGTATTTCATTATTCTGATATATATATATATATATATATATATATATATATATATATATATATCCTAAGTTTAGCTTCCTCTGTTTGTGCGTAGGTTACACTTCATTACCCTCTGTAGTATCCTGTTAATGAACTACAGTATGACCCTGAGTCCAAGCAAGACCAGAAATGAATCGTAAATAAGCTCAAACTTTATTTCTGTGGAACCTTTTAGGTCTATGGTTACAAAGTGCTTCACAAAGCAATTACGCAAAGAAAGTCAAAACAAAATAAAAAATGAATATATATGAGAGCTGTGGTTACTATGGTTTTGTTTCTGTGCTCACTGAAATTACCATTTTGCAGTCTTTGTTTTGCTTATTTTACTTTGGGGATTGCCACATAATGTGTTGCTGATTGTTTCAATAATTGATTAAACCATTAATGACTACCAATTAGGAAAAAACCCCATAGATTTTTTTTGTGTGTTCAAGCTGAAAAGACTAAATTTGCTGTGGAAACTGTCGACACGTGAGGCTACACAGGACATGATCAAAATGTTCCATATTTGTCATTGCTTATTTGGTAGGCAGATAACACAAAAAATCACAAAATCTAAGGACATGTTTGAAATATATAATATCCATTGTTACCAACCATTTGATATAACTCCTTGTAGTTTTTGAGATACAGACATTTCTGTATCATACTATATTTAGTTGTTGGTCACACATGGGGTTACTCATGTTTCACAGAAACACTAGTTGGAAATTCAGGTTCCTATTATCCCATGTAACTGAAAATGTTAAAACAAACTTACACTGTAGCCTTATACTTTAGCCAGTTTGAAAAGTTTAAATGAATTTGTGCTTGGCTCAGACAGTACATAAAGTGTTAGGGAATTATGAAATTCCACTGTGAATGTTAATGGGATAATCGCCTGTTCAGTAAACAAAAATGAATATGCAAATGTCTTGATAATTGGTTACTTATTTATTTTAATTTTTCAAGCAAATATAGACCACTCATTGATTCCAGCTTCTCAAGTGTGAGAGTTTGATGCTTTTCGTTATATATATATGATAAGTAAACCAAGTTTTGGACTGTTGGTTGACTAAAAATAGATCTAAATAGATCTATTTTTAGTCAATTTTTAGATCTAAATAGATCTATTTTTAGGTCTATTTAGATCTATAAATAGATCTCCTTGGAAGATTCTTCATTATTTTATGACATTTTATCAACAAAGTGACTAATCTATAAAATATTTACAGATAAATCAAAATAATCAGAAGTTATAGGCCTAATGATTATCATTGTGCTTTTCTGAAAAATTAATTTAAGATAGAGATTAAGGGATTAAGTTCTGGTTCCCCTTTTCTGCTGCTCATATGAAACAACATTAAAACAACATTAAAATTATGTGCAGTAGATTATTGAACAAATAAAGATAAAACTGATAAAACTATTTTGCATGAAGCAGTGCTAAAAATGAATTTAGTGGTCACACCATGTGAGTGAAGAAGCTGCTCTGTAGTCTGCTGGTATGGCAGCAGATACTTGTGTATCTCTTGGCAGATGGCAGCAGGATGACCGAGCTGTGACGGGGGCAGGCGTAACAAACGGCATTTTTTGTGTCATTTATTTTCTGGTGGTGTGAATGTTCCTCGTAGTCACGGTGTCACCGTGATCCAAAACTTTTACCGGTTTATTATTTAAATTGGGGATGCATACAGTGCAAGTCAGTCTTTAGAAGCTCTTTTGTTGCCTCATCTCTACATTTAGGATCGTGGATTTTCTGCATTGTCCTAAAATTGGAGGACGTGTATAAAAAAGGGCAATGAGTCTCAACACATTGTGTACACAATGAGGATGAGAACACTTTAAACACAATGGTAACTGTAGTAGTAATATATTTCAACTGAAAGCCAGCCCTTTAACCTGATAGTCACTGTTTAATTTCGAGTGTCGGCTCAATGAAAAACATCATGCACTGTACTATTTGTAATTTTAACAGCCATTTATAGCCTGTTAATGTATTTCTACAGTACAACTTGATCATATTTTTCTACCCGCTGACATCTAAACAGAAGTGCTCTTGATGATGTGGGTAGTGTATCTATTCCGAGAGCAAGAATCATGGAGAGAGACTAAATTTTAGCTGTCCCACTTTTGTCGGCACTCTGCATGATAAACGGCGCTGTTGATATCTCCTCCTGCAGTATGAGAATGGTAGGTAGGTAGCCCCTGCGTTCTGGTGCTGTGTAATTAAAGAGGAGCAGAGACGAAAGGCAGACAATTTGTCCTGAACCCCCGCGCGTGGGCTTTCCCATCTATCTGATCCTACGGTATACACAAATGGCTGCACACACTCCTACACGCTCAGTACAACTGGGAAAATTGAAGCATTTTCCCCTTACGTATGCATAAATATTCCCATACCTGCAAAACTAATAGAACACATGCAAGTCTTTGAAAGCTGTCTTATTTGTATGTATTAGCTTATAAATTTCATGTAGGTGCATGCACAGTTCAGCCGGCTAGTATTTGGATAGTTTAGTTTCTGCTCTGTACTCTAGAGTGTTTGATTTAAAGGTCCAATGTGTACATTTTATGGGTATTTATTGGCTGAATTTGGCAGGAATTCAATATAATATGAATGAGTCTGTTCTCATTAGTTTATAGTCACGTAAAAATAGGAATCATAATATATATTATAATATTTATTTCCTTGAGGCAGGTTTAAACCAAAGATTTGTGATGAGAGACAGTTGGGAATAGTGTGAACTAGCCCGTGTCGGCTTGACTCAAGCTGGTTGATGGCGTCGCCTGCTTGTTAAATTGCCAGCAGCAGGTTTTAGGAACATATCCCCAGAGCTGACCTGTTATCTGCAATTACCTCTAAGTCAGGTTCGAACACCAGGAGTGTTTTGTGGACTAAAAAACTAAATCTGTCCTTCAATCACCAAATAGGTGAGTAAATAATATTTAACCTTTGGTTGAACTATCCCTTTAATGTCTACCTATACATCTATCTGCTTTTGCCACCGTAGGTTCTTCTGCAGGGGAGAGTAAGATTAGATGCCTTCAAATGGCAAACTTACCATGAGTCTAAATTCTACACACTCGTACTTTAAACAGTGACTCAGAATATAAAGTGCTGACTTTAGCTTTCGTTTCAGCTTTAGTTTTGATTGACATTCAATGATCCATCGATGATGACTTTAGGCCCTTTTTGTCCATTATCCTCGAAAAAAGACTACAATTTGCACACCCAATGTGGATGTAAACTCCTCCAAATGCCTTCAAGCTGTAAGTCAGCATCCACTGTGCTGGTTTGGAGCCAAAACTATAAAGAATGCATCCCTATCTTGATACTTAATGACTTCACTGTACATTTCTTTCAGACTTTTAGTGCATTTCTGCTTCTACAAAACAGATATAGGATAGTCACAGATTTGTGCGCATCTGAAAACAGTGCTATATTTTATATATTGCACCAGTCTATTGTCCCAACTAATTAACATACAATGTAAACAAGTCCCACACACTGACACTCAGGTATGAACAATGTGTAGAGGAACAAAGGGACCTCTGTGAATGGAAGCTGTTGAGGTTTTTGCCCTCCTCGTGTAGAGGTCTGCTGCGCTAAATGTGGCGAGGGCTGTCTGCAGACGGGTAAACAGCAATGTGAATACAGGGGCCATTGTATAGAGCAGCCAGTGTCTTGTCTGCAGCGCCTCACTTAATAGAGGGAGGAGGGGAGGTAGTGAATAAAGCGGGTTAGAATGATGGAGTGTGTGACAGTGGGAGATTGAGATAGGGGTGAGACAGCATGAAGAGAGACAAGGGTTATCAGGAGAAAACAAGACAGGGGATTGGGGGGGGGGTGAATGAGACAGTCAGGCATAAAAAATGGGTGGGCTGCTGTGGAAGCTGCATAGTTGTCATGCTTCAGACATGCTGCTATTAGATCCTCCAGGGTTGTTTTGGTACACGGAGATGAGATGAGTTCCCATGTCTTTGTCTTAGGTTACAAGAGTATGACAGAAGTTGAACTGCTGGAGTGAAAACTAGCTCCATTTGTCTCTCTCTGCCTGCTTTGACTGCAACAGAAATGTGATTGAGACTTCACAAACGCCACACTTGAAAGGTGTGCAGCAGAGGGTACGACGTAGAAGAAAAGGCTGAACGAAATGCCGTGCTTGTTGTTATTTGTAGATATTATGACGCCTCTCCCGCCTGTCTTGGAGGCTCTCCTGGCCAGCCTTTGGGTCTTCAGCTGATGAGGTTCACCTGGGCCCTGGGCTACAAAAAGATAACCTTACTTTTAAAGGTGCAGTCAGTGATTCTGGAGAAAGATAGTCGATTGTTGAGTCTCATTCCCAGGTCATTCCCAGGTCGTCAAATACCAGCGCTCAAAATGTGAGATTTAGACGTGCTGGTAGATTTTGTTACCTTTTGATAGAGCCAGGCTAACAGCTTGCTGTAGCTTCATATTTACTGCACAGACGTTGTAGTATTAAAAATAAAAAACATTTCACATCCAGTATCATTTTTTAGCAATGTATCAATATTTTCGACGAAAATTATGTCAGGAAATATTAAGAAGTAACATGATAAAGCAGCTCATGGAGAAAACTTCAGTGGACAAAATAAATAAAAAATAAATCAAATAAACTGTTCTGGCATCAGTATTAGTTTAAGGGTATTGTTTAAACCATACCCAGCCCTACGTAGTATTTATCTTCTTATCTAACCCCTGGAAAAAAAAAGCAAATAAGCATACTTCACTGAATGCTAAAATTCTCCATATTCAAACAAATTTTCTACTTCCATCTGAAAGGTCTTTCAAAGAAGAGCATTCAGAGATAACCCGTCAGTCTATGTCCCTCTGTTTTTATGTTGCTGTATATTTAATGGTCAAAAACATTTTTCCTTCCACTCTTAGTTGGATTTTTTCTTAAACCCAGGAAAGAGTTGCCTAGTTACACATTCAGGTGATACAAAACATACGTTTATCATGTTTCCAGTCCCCTGGTGAATGTAGGTCTAATATTTACTTTCCTTTTAACTTTGTTTTTGGTCTCCACCGACTCCTGAGGGAATATGGCTTTGTAGCTGTTAAGCGCTTCACTGTGTTCACCACTCAGTAGTTAATTGGGTCTGCCTGCCGTTTGGGGCTGAGGAGGTAGTGTGCAGTGGGTTTTTAAAGCTTTTTTTTTATTATTGAGAACAGATGCAGCTGGTAATGGCAACAAGTGAACCAAAACAGGAAAAGTTGCGGGCCATAAAACCGAAACAGTGAGCTGAAAGATGCTAAAACGCCCAGTAGCACTGTGGGGAACTGCAGAGTTGTGTGACAGTTCTCTATGGGTTCATCATTGCAAGCCACCTCTTTCATACAGTGCAAGAAGTCATGCAGTCCATAGTTAATATAGAAATATTGATTTTTAACTGCTTTAGGAACTTTATCATCTTCTTTGCTCAACTAGAACTTAACTGCACACGTCCAATACCCTTGACAAACCATAACAAAGTCCTAAACCACACAGCTCTGACTATTTTATTGTCACTTTCGGGACTGTTTTGTACATGTGAGAAACTTATATCATGGCCACGTAGTGTTAGGCGGTTCCACCGTTTTCCGAGGCACAATTAAAACGTGGTCTTCAGTTCAGGGTTGCAGTACATGTTTGAAAGGGACTTATGTTGCTTCAGCTGAGCTGGAGCGTCCTGCTCTTTCACAGACATCCTCCTGCGTCATCATCTTCTGTGCAATTTAAATCCCAACAGATATATTAGCCACAGCAGTAGTCTTGGCCTACGCTTTTCACTTCTTTGCTTTATTTCTGCACTGAGCATAAGTCTAATGAGTAGTTAAACATCTGTCATGTTTAGCCTCCAGATACTCCTCAGATGCTTACCGTACTGGTTTGGGAATAATACAACTTGCCTGTAAGATGCATCAAAGATGGAATATCAGTCCAATAACAACTTTCAAATATGTTATTATGTAGGTGGATATGCACTGTTTCCTCTTGTCTCTGTCCCTTCTGTGTTTATAAATCTTTTACCAGGACTTGGATTAAATTTAGATATGTTAAATGTGCTCTAATACAGTTATGTCAGTTTCATCCAGTGTTTTATCAGTTCGGCTGTCTGGAAGAGGTTTGATTTCTCCTCGGGCAGATCATTTCGCCGTTATTGAACTTTGATGAAGATAATTAGCCGGGTTTGATTCAAGTCTAGATTTATGAATTTCCCGTCACATTTTCTTAATTTTCTTTGACTAGAGATTGACTGTGAGCCCTAAGGACACAATACAGTTTCTCTCAGCTGCACTTAACTTTAGTGATTATAGTTGTTAGCTTTAAATAAAGGGACATGGCAAAGATTTCATCTTTCCACTTACTGAGAATTATTTCTTTAAGAGGATCATGACATGCCATCCTTCATATTTCATTACTGTCTTATGTTACAGTTCAGTGTTTTATCTGATTATAATCAGTGTAAGCTATTCAGAGAAGTGATTATCTTTTCAAATTATATTCATAGGAGTTTAAGGGTGTTTCAAATAGAGATCACATCTAAAGAGAGAATCATTAGACCACTGATCTACCTGTTATATTAAATGCATTTTTGTGGATTCAGGCAGGAGTTCTACCCTTTATCATATGACAGTCTGTAGGCTATAATCCTCATGTTGAAAACCACTGGCCTAGTCAGATTTAAAGCCGCTCTAATCAATAGTTTTGTATTAACAGTGGATCAAGTAATAATGTGGTCTGCAGTTCCCCTCAGCTTCGTGGAGCTTTTTAAATGGTGCACACACAGTAGTTGAGCCTTTAGCAGCTTAAGAGCCAGATATTTCCCTCAGGAGTTGGTGGAGACCAAAAGGATCTGGTGGCCAAAAACAGGACTTTAAAATTCCAGTGATGTTCTGTGTCTGCTGGATGTGTAAACGGGCAGCCGTTTGCTTTGCTAACATGTTCACAGTGAAACATAATGTCAGTGAAAGAAAATCAATTAATCCAGGTTCAAAACAAAAAAACAAACCAGTAAATAAGTACATGCCTTTTGTCAAACTTGGCACCTGAATTTAATGTTGCGTTAGTTTGTATTAAACTCAAATATTTTCTGCTTCAGTGATCAATGGATATTGGACTCACACCCAGCATCATGTGTGACTCACGTGCTGCATGCAGATCTTTGCCTGCATATATAGTCGCTCTTCTTCTGGTTTGAATGGTGTTCACAACAGAAACGAACCGGTCCAGAGTCCGAGACCACGCCTTTTAGAAGGACCAGTGAGAGGCTGGTTGTTCCACATCAGAGTTTAAGCAAAAAAAAGTGTGATTGCAGCACAAGGAGGAGAAGGAGACAAAGCATGTGACAGAAATGTCAACATGGTATAAAAACTTTGTTTGATCATGCAGCCTGAAGTGTCTGAACTACACTGAAGACTGGAGATTGTGTTACAGTGAGAAACAGACTGATAGATTCGTGTTATATTTGCTCTTCTCCTCTGTCTCGTCTCCCTCTTCATCTCCCTGCTGTTCTCATGTACTATGCGGCGTTCAATTTTTCACTGAAAAGTTGGACAATTTGGTGTTCAAGTTTGCTGTCGTGAACAAAATTCTTACATTTTTGTGAATTGTTTTTAATAACTATAGATATGAGATATTCTTGGACTCAAAATTAAAACATGAATATCATGCACCGCTTAGTATAACATCATTATAAAGACTCCAGCATCACTGGTAGCAGGAGGATCTATTTAAAATTAGATTAAAAAACTAAAAACAAAACAAACTGAAAAAAAAAAGTTTTTTGAAATGGTGAGCTTATTTAAAAATTTAAAATGCGAACTATAAACGTGAACTAGTTCATTTTGATCTGTGTGAACTGACCTTTGAGCTGGCTCTTTTTAAGTTTGAACATGCACAACACTTTTAATCAATTCAAATACATCCATCTTTGTATTCTTACTGGAAGCATCCCTACTGCAATAGAAAATAGTCTATGTCTCCACATCTAAAAAAAATCAAACAAAGAAGTCATTATACATCCAATTTGAGGAAAACTTAGAAATTCAGTCGACTGAAATATCACCTCATCACATTTCACCTCACAACTGGATCACGAATACATTCCCCACTCTTACCTGTGGTGTTTGTGAACTACAACTTATTCATCCAACTGAATTGGAGTCTGGCTGTTTTTTTCTGTCCAGCTGTCAGGCTGAATGGAGCTCTGCTGAGAGACACACAGCAGGCTTAGTCACAGATCTGTTTAACTGTTGCCCTGCATATTACCACATTATCTTTAGCTGAAAGATTATGTTGACTGATTCTCTCTCCCCCTTCTCCCTCGGTGTTCTTCTGCAAATGCATTAGTGTCTTGTGTCAGTGTTTGTGTTTGCTGCGAGTTCAAAACAAGTGACAAGGGCAAAGTCGAGGCCTAAAGGGCAAGATCATTAAAAAAAAAAAGTCTGTCTGCCTGTCAGATACCTGTCAAAAGGTGCTTTCCATCCTTAGGCTTCTGTCAGACAAATGTCAAGGTTAATCTAGATGGAAGATTAGTGGGTTGATTTTCGCTCAGATATTTCCTGTGTACAAACAAATAAATTCCGCTTGTACCAATCCTCGTTGACTCAAGTCTGAAGTCTCTGTCCAGTTTCCAATGCTATACTTTCTGATCTTGTAACCTTTCAAAAATGTAACCTTCCCACTCCAAATGCTTTTAATGAATGCAATATTCCACCTCAAAGTATCTTGTAGAATGTTTGATCTAAGAACCTCAGAGTTGCAAAGGAAGATTAGTAGGAATTGCAACAGCTCTTTAAGAGCATCTGTGCCAGACAAACCTTGAAACCCTTTCACACGTCCCTGAGATAGGACAGCAGATTTCTGCATTTCTGTAGAAGACCAAGAGTCGTCAGTCATACCAGTAACTCTTTGATGCTGTCCTTAGACACACTGGTTCTCACAATGGCGATGACGAGTTAACAAGACTGGCATGTTAAGGGTTGCTGATTAGCTCTCTATATACAACCAAGAGATGAAGCTGATGGTAATGCCATTAGTTTTACAGGTCTTTGGCTACAGACCAAGTATCCATCCATCCATTATCAGAGGTGGCAAAAGCACACTCAGTCTTTACTCAAGTAGATGTACAAATGCTGTAAAAAAGAGCGGTAAAAGTAGAAGTACTGATTCAGCTTCTTTACTAAAGTAAAAGTAAAAGTACAGGCTCTGAAATGTACTCAAAATATAAAAGTAAAAGTTAGTCCTCTGAAAGAGATTTTAATGGCTGTTCAAAGCTAACCCTGCCTTTTCTCCATGGTTGAGTCGCCTTTTCTTGTCTGTTTCGTCCCGTTACGTCTGTTGTGTGTGATATACACCGATGGATACACCAAGCAATCGTCTTTTCTATGTGTTATTGTCCCATCCATTTGGGTTGAAATCGATCCTGGTGTTGGGAAGGCGGTGCACAATTATAACAGCTATATAAGAGCTTCTGTGCCAGACAAACCTTGAGACCCTTTCACATATGTCCCTGAGACACGACAGCAGATGTCTGCATTTCTGCAAAAGTCTAAGATTCTGCAGTGGCTCTTTGATGCTGTCCTGATGGTGCTCACAATGATTGCTGATTAGCACCATATAAAAAATACAGCTGATGCTGATGGCAGTCCCATTAGTTTTGCAGGTATTTGGCTGTGAGCCATCCATCCATTTATCCATCCATTCATCTACCCGTCCAACCATACATCTATCCATCAAAGTAGAAGTACGGATTCAACTTCTTTACTCAAGTAAAAATGAAAAAGTGCAGGCTCTGAACTGTCCTCAAAGTATAAAAGTAAGTGAAAGACATTTCGATTGGCTGTGCAAAGCCAAGTTTACCTTTTCTCTGTGGTCGAGTAGCCTTCTCTGGTATATTTCGTCTTAAGTCTGTTGTGTGGGATATCTACTGATGGGAACATCAGTGGGTCTGATGCCACACCAATCCGTTTGACCTTTTGATGACACTAGATGAAAAGTCAGGGCATCACCAAGGTTAATTAAACTCGCTTGATGCAAAGTCAGAGGAACACCGAGATTACTGGACTTAATCTTTTGGAAACAAGAAATGTTAGTGCATGAGTTGCGAATAAATTGTTGTCTGGACCAACTGTCTGACATTCCTTGATCCACAGCAGTAGCTAAAAGTTGCATGTGTAAAAGTGTATTCAGATTTTCCATTTGCCTTCAAGGAGAGGCGTGTGTTTATGAGTACGTAGAGCTGCCAGTGCATGCGTAATTAAAGGTAAATTGCCTGTGATTAAAACTAGATTTTGGAGAGTTCTCTCCGAGAGCATATGTCAATACAAACACGTAGATGTGATTTGAGAATGTTGTTATTGAACATTAGTGTGGATATCTGTGTGAACCATGTGCTGGCATTTGGTTAACACCTCATTCCCTTGGGCTCAGTGCTGCACACAGCAGGCTGTGACTCCCAAATCACTCCTCTCATTCTCAATTAATTGAACTCATTAGAGCCTTTAAATTGGAGATTTAAAGATACGCAGTAAACATGGGACCGAGCACACAAGCCAACCAGCTTTGTTACTCCCAATTAGAGGGATAATTGGCACTTTATTTCTACAATTCAAGTTCAAACACATCTAGACTCCCTGGAGGGGTACCACAGAGTTTCACTATTTGCAGTGATGTTTGAGTTGTGCCCATTTAAATGCAGAGCCACTGGCTGCCTCCATGATGAGCTCCTTGCAAATGTCATATCATGAATATTCATTTGTCTCCTTAGTTTTGTTTTGTTCAATAATCTCTGGTGAGGCATTGCAGTGTGGGTACGGAGCGGGAGGGGGAAACAATTTGCCTAACCCTCAGCCAGCATTCAGTGGGTTCTGGATTACATAGTGTTTCTTACGTCGTTTCACTAGTCCCATAATTAATTACTGATTAGTGTTTTCAGCCCTGAGCAGAATGTAAAACCAAATCTTTACTCCACAGGCCTTTCCTTTAGAGCACTGTTAAACAGACTTTGTCTATTAAAATCTTGTATGTTTGCAACGTAGAGATGACATTTGAGGGCGACAACAGATTGAATTGAATAACTTCTCTTTTATATTTTTTAGTTTTTGACACTTTCTGCCCTCTGAGTGATATGACAAAAGTTTTTTGGTTATTGTTGGACTAAACGATAAATAGTTTTATGTTGCATCACTGATTGCAGACAAATAATAGAAACTCTTTGATCACATTTTCTTCTGCCACATATTTCAGACACTCCTTTATCTCAAAATGTGTTCTCAGGTGTTCAAAACTTTTGTGTATGTACGATTGTTGTAGAAAAGAATGAAGATGTTTCAGCCACATCAGATTGGTATTTAGAAAGTTTATAATTACTTCACCTTTTTTTTTTTTTAGTTGAATGAGAAGAAAAGATCATGTAACAGAGGTCCTGTTGCCATGGTTTTAACCCACCCTCATGGGGTTGTTCTTAAAATACATTTTCATGCTCTGACTTTGGTGTAATAATGCATTAAGAGCACAAAGTTGGACTGAAAACAAACTGAAAGGTTGATATTTCTTGTTTCTACTTATAAAGTATGTAAATTGCAAAAAACCTTTTTTGAAAAGTTGCTTAGATTTCTGTTTGAAATGTAAGTAACAGAATCTCGTACATGAAAAAGAGAAATCATCGTCATTTACCACCAGAACCCCGGGGTGTGGAGGGGATTTATTCACCCCAGCTTCTAAAAAAACATGAAGCTGTTCCCTACAGTAAATGTTTTTGAAATAAAGTACGTAATTGAGAATAGAAGCCAACTTCACATTTGAAATAATTCACACATAAACACCCAACCTTTTGAAGGTTTTGTTTATGTTGAACCATATCTATCCTGCTAGGTATAAACCACATACGTCACTTTCATCCGATGAAAACAAGCAGGTTAATTAATGGCGAGGAGTTAATGATGCTTCTGAGTAAATGACATGTACCTGAAGGTCATAGTGAATCATAAAAAAGTCTTATGTAGCTAGTATTTACTGTGAAAAGATATGAGCCTACCATAAAACACCTGCTTTTAGAATGGGGTTTGGTTTAACAGTCTGTCCACTGTAGAGACCCCTGGGAGCAGAGAGTATTTTAATGTGAATAATTCATATCTGTTGAGCTGACCTGCCTTCTAACAATCAACCTTGTAAACAGCAACATGTATATGCAGTGGAGCTAAACCCAAACAGTTCTCTACTTTTCTTGGTTCATGTAATGTTTTTAACTATTTATTGGCTTGCTTTTAGCTTTTGTTTTTAATGATCTCAAACACAAGTATGTTTCTTCGATGTTTTATTTCAATGTATTCTTGTAAAACACCTTGAATTGCCTTGTGTCTGAATGGAGCTATATAAATAAACCGGCACCGCTCCATTCTGCTCCTCCATAGTTGATCACAAACTACAAATTTTCACAAGCCATTCACTTGCATTACAGAGTGTAAAGTGATGTTGCATTAAAGGCCCAGCGGCTTTTAAGAATACCAAGGAAATTACATCAATGATACCAAGTACCAGTTCACATTAAGTCAGTCGGTGCCAAATTTCGATACGCAGGAGTGTATTTGGGTGAGCGAGTATCTCTAAGTATAGAGAAAAGGAGAAAGTGAGAGAGTAGTGTCAAAGCGAGCAGCAGCTGAATAGCAAACCAAAGAAGGTCGTAAGTGTAGTTACCATTTCAAAACTCATGTAACCAAACACAAAATACAGAATAACTAAAAGCTTAAAAGTATACCCTATTCATAACCTGAAAGTTAATTCCCTCACAGCAGCTGCAGCTAACGTTAGCATTCCTGCAGCCAATCTCCAAACAGTGTAACCTTGCGCTCCATTGACACCAAAACTTTAAGTGAGGTATCAACAACTTCATCGACGTCATCAGGTGATCAATTAGTTCCTTGGATAACTTGTTGAAAAATGTAATGTAAATTACATGTTATTATTAGAGAGAGAGTAAAGTACTGAAAAAAAGTATTGTTGGGTACCGGTACCAAATTCCAGGTACTGGTATCGGTGCTGTGTTGGTTCAAATGTGAATGGTACTCAGCCCTAAGATTCATAGGAATGTATTGGCAGAATACAGCATAAGTGGAATATGATAATCATAAGTATGCTTTCATTAGTGTATAGTCACCTTAAAATAAGAAATGTTCTCTCCTGCCATGATGGATCATGATGTATCTACAGTAGCCCAGGACAGACAAACCAAACACTAGCTCTAGACAGGGCCTTGCACGTTTTTCATATGTTTCACGGTCGGTCACTCTAGATTCTCCTACGTGCTTGGAAGGGGAGAGTGAGACAAGGTGTTTGGAAACTGCAAGCTCACCACTAGATAACACTAAATCCTACACACCGGACCTTTAATAGAAAGATGCCGATGGAGGTGAACAGATGCAGCTCTGCACTTGCTTTGATCCCGAGTTACGTGCGTACAGCAGAGGATGCAGTGGGAAATAAATAAAAAGTTACATCCAGATTTGATGAATAATATCTTCCACCGCAGTCTTGAGCTAATTCAGTTACTCAAATTAGCAAGTCAGAGCTTAAAACAGTAACATGATATTTCATTTGGAAAGATGCTCGGCACATCTGTCACTTTCATTTGCACAATTTGTGGCTTGGCATGTTATGTGGTACACATTCACAGACTGCAACTCAGCAGAGGTCTGATTCAAAGGCAGTTCTGTGTGCTTTATGTTTGTTCTTTTACTTTTTCTGTTCTGTTTGCTTTTTCTTTATCTTTCCATCTGTCTGGTTTTCTTCAGCTTTTTATTATTTCTGTTTCTCTGTACTAGTTCATATCTCTATTTATTTTGTCTCATTATATCTCTGTTTTTGTTTCTGTCCTCCTTCTTTCTGCATCCTCATTACATTTTCACCTATTAAATTTTTTGAGTTTCCGAACAACCTGGGGCCATTAGCATTGTCTTGACATGAAGTGCATATTTTCTAGTTATTTTCACACACTCCTGACAACAGAATTAAAACATTTTGCCAAACCCGTCGCTGCGTGCGTCACTTTTGTATTTGTTCTTCCCGTCCCTGAACAAAGTGATCTTACAGGAATTCCTCATTCTATCGGTGTTGCCTCAAACAAAGGCTCAAATCTTATTATTATGTTCTGTATCTGGAGAACACTGTAATAGATGATGTGTCATATTTGGTTCGGTGTGTACTGTGAGATCTGCTCCTATTGTGGGAGGGACCTCCCTCAGTGCCCACATCTCATTTGGCTCAAAAGAAGGTCCTGTATGGATTTTGGCATGTATGTCTCCGTTCTCTGTGTTCATCATGTTGTTAAGAGGAGTTTCCCCCCTGTGTTTTTAAACCTGCATGGTGTTGGCTTACACGGCTATAGGGGTGAGTTGTCCAGTGTGTGTGTGTGTGTGAGTTGGTGTGTGTTTTGTCTGTTTCTGCATCTGCAGAACATTTAACAATAAACATAAATCACCCAAGATATGGGGGCCTCCATGGGGGCTCAGTCTGTTCAGTGGAAAGTCGAACTCAGTAGGGTTGGTTTGTTTGGGTTTTTAAAATGGTTCTGGTGCTGATTGTCCATTGCAGTGGTTAGAAGTCAACCACTCATCCTGAACCTGTAGTGACATTCTTCCAACTGGATTTTTCTTGGTGTGAGTTGCAGAGTTTTGGAGATATCGGCTGTATTATATTGGAGTGAAGGCAGACATCTCTCACCAAAACAATTCAGACGGATAAATTACACTATAGGTCAGAGAAGAAATATGTATTTTTAATTTAGGGGTGAATTGTCTCTTTAAAAGCCATCTGTCTTTGAGATAGTGTGTCTCCCCTCAGAGTTGCCAAAGAGTTGTTGCCAAAGTTTTGGGATAGAATGTGGATATGGGATAGAAAATAAAAAGAAGCTTTTGCTTCTGTTCATTGCACTGTATCTCAATGTCCTGTGCCAACTTGCCATGGACATCGATGGCTGAGATGAAGACCCAGCAACGATACCATCGTCCATCACAGTGTTTCATCGTGGACATTGTCATATGTCAGTTTGATAGACATCGCCCAGCCCTACAGGTACCTAAACAGTGCCTCAAAAGATCAAGAAAAGAAGCACAAAATGTTGGTCAGCTACATTAATGAAAATCTTTTTTTTTTGTTACCAAGACAGATTTGAACTTGAAACTGAACTATATAACTCCAGCTTCAAACTTAAGCATGTCTTTATGCATAAATATGATCATACTTGCTAACCTGAGGAAAGACTGCTGTTGTCATCAGTGGATTTTACTTACTCTGTTTGGTCTTTCTCGAGTCGTTTTAGTGTTTTTATTTCCTCTGTGCTTTGCCTCTATGTGCCTTGGCCTTAATTTTTTATCTTATCTGCTTCTTTGGATGTATTGTCCTTTGTAAACCGGTTTTAACCTTGTTAAGAAAACTGCAATTTAAAAAAAAAGGTTTATTATTATTATTAAGGCTTATTATATGTGGATGTTTAAATGTGGATAATAACTCATATACCTGGAGCTACTGGCACAAATATGCTCTATTGTCGATGTTTAATATCATTTTACTTGAGTTATTTTGGCGTATGTTTTGTGAGAAGTGTAACAGAGAGAGTTGTCCAAGGTTTTGTGGACCTGCAAGCACTGGAAATTAACAATAGCTGTTATGAAGTGTTTTTCTTTTTTTGTATTTTCACTGTATACACACATGGTTCAGTAAGGCAGAATAATGATTCATCTAAATCCTACTCTAATTATCTAAAGGGCACATGTAGTGTTTGTGGCCAATCTGCGTTCCCTTGATTCTCGTCCCACTTTCCTAAATAATAAAGTCTGTGCAGTGCCAAGACATTTGCAGATATAAGCAAATAGATACATGTGGAGAGGAAATGCATACCTCATTACATAACTAAAATAAACTGCAGATAACCCTGAAATCTGTCAAGGAACTGTATTTGTTGTTGAGACTTTCCTTTCAAACAGAGTCTCCTACTGCACTGACAATATAAGTTTAATGCGGAGTTGAGGGGAGAATCCCTTCAATAGAGGGGCCTTGGTTTTGGCAACCCAACGTTTATGTGAGGAACCCAGGAGGAGAAGGGACACCGGCTGGCTGGAGTCCAGCCAGCATTTATTTATCCTTGAGTTAGCACTGCAAGGCTAGGTCTAAAAGGCATACTGGCTGGAAGATTTTACAAAGGTGGCAGGCCAAGAGACGTTGACACGGCCCTCCACAGATGCCAGCGTTGTGCCACTTACTCCCTGACTTTGACAGCTCTGGCAGAGTACAGAGAGCAAGGGAGGAGTGTGCACAGAATAAAAACAAACTACTTAGTTCGAAAGAGCAATCGTGGGGGAAGTTTTCCAGGAGACATAACAGGAAAAACAGCTGGATTTAAACACTTTGTATACTTTGCTTTCAGAGAAGATTTATTCCATTCATACTGTTTTTATAGACAAATCTGGCTATAGTGCTAAAGAAAAAGGGTAGACCATAACAGTTCATCAATATTTGGCTCCTTTTATTTACAGTAATGCGTTTGTGAGAAATGAAACATTGATGCCTTGTCAGTTGGGGATGAAAATCTTGTATGGTAATGCAACCAAATAATAGTATCATATGTCAATAATTTCTCTTGCCTGATTTTTATGTTTAAGTCTCGTTTTAGTGATGTTTAAAGTACTGTTTATACGACTTGATTTATAAATTGGATGCACAGTACTTCCACAGCTACTTATATCTCCAAGTTTGTGTGCCATAATTACTCAGAAGATCTTGTTTCATTCCAAACCCACCATAAAACCAACTCCCCAACAATGTTCAGGGAGGCAGCTAACAACTAATTCATTTCACTAACAATTTATATCTAAAATAACAAATATTATTGACAGGTTCCCATTAGAAGTTCTCAGTGCCCAAAGTGATGTCTCCAGTAGTTTAATTTACTATACACTGCTTAAATTACTTACATTTAAAATAATACACCATCTGTCAGTGAACTACTGATTAATTGACTTCACATTTTAACTCTGTCACATGTTCTGTTGTTGATTGATACTGGGGGTAGGGTAAATAATTTATTAAAGCTGCACTCTTATTCTCTCTTGAAAGATTATGAATCGATGCAAAATTCAGTAACCTGAAATTTAAAACCCAATTTGAAGTAATGATCACCTGAAACAATTTTGTAATTCGGGCTGTACGTTTCTTATCACTGAAGCGACTGGAGGGTGAAATGTAACAGATGTAAACGTGTGTGTTTACAGTCTAAACTGGGCTACGTCTTGGGTTTTGGTGATGATGGCTGAGCAACTGCACATAGATACAATCCAGCCAGCACACCGTGGATTAAAAGATTCAAATTTTGATGCGTGAAGATGCATCGATAGTCGTTTTATAATGGCATCGTAACCCTGTGAATCAGATTTGAGTGAGATGCCATGACATTCACACCTGAAATGGATGCATAAATGTCACTCTCAGGTGATGGAATTAGCGTGTTGTGTCTCACCTCTAAAATGTGCTGTTTCACTTTAGATTTTCTCTCAAATCCCAGATTATACTTCCTGTATATGTGCGGCAGCAGGTGTCCATGAGAGTCATATAGACATATGATAGAACTAGACAGGGCATTGCTGCCCAGTATTGCAACAAAAAATTCCCCACCAGCCCAAAAAGCATTTTCCTCCATAGAAAACCATTATAAAATCTGTGAAACTGTTGTCAGGACACCTTGAACCGCAAATGAGGTCAGTTATGACTCCTCATATTATGAATTTTTGATCCATTTTACGTTTTTAAAACTTTCCTCAAGCGAAAAAAAAGCTCTTTAAAAATCTATGACATGATCACAATGTAACGTCTATGGGCCAAGAGTGAACTCATGGGCGGGGGCAAAGGGGGAAACACAAATATTCAGCAGGCTGTATAACCAGGAGGTAAAACAGGAAACTAGAAATAGAGAATAGTAGAATACATAGATCCATGTGCATGTCACTTTTGGGGTAAATCCAGCTCTTTAGGGTGCAATGAAGGCACTTTTGAAGGAGATACAGTTTATCATGCTTTAGTACAGGGGCAGTACTTACAGCAGCCTTGGTAGCACATCACATTTGACAAATGAAAAGAATATTCAATGATGCCTCTGCCCAGCATCCTTAGCTCAGGATGGGATTGAGTACTTCCACCTTTTTCCCAGTTGCTCGGTGGGGAAGTGGGTGGCATGTGACTTTCTCCAGGTCCCAGTGGTGTTTTCTAGGACAGGGTAAAGTGAGGGAAGTAAAATCTCAGGTCTTTTTCAGCCGTTCTTTTGTTGCTAGGGAGAACATATCTACTTTTCACAGATTGATACATTAAAGTTTAAAATCATGTCAAGTCCACAAACTGAGCAAAGTCTTGTTTTCCTTGTAGACGTGGTTTACCGATGTGTCAGCTTGTGGGTAGCCTCAGGTCATTTGAGCTGAGCTGTGTTGGTCAGGATCAGTGCAGTCAGTCCAGTCATCTGAATCCTCCCCGAACAGCCTCAACAGTGTTTTTTTTCTCTGCCCATGGCAAATACAACTTCACTGACAGGACGGATCGATTCCAAACTCCACAAGTTTTAAAGCAGAGAGGAGTGTAGATGTTGTTTTTGCCACGTCCACTACAAACAGAGCAGTGAACAGCACTCAGGAGACAGACTGCAAGTCAACATTTAGCCTACACAGTGAATGGAAGCCAAAAGGAGAGATTGCTCTACTAGGCAATATGAAAATTGTGTGATTATCTTGGAGAGTTAGACTGATAGTTTTCAGTCAAGAGCGTTTATATTCCTGAAATAATCAGCTTTCTTCATAACAAAAATGGTCTTTGAGGAGGAAAAAAAGATCTGTTGCCATGATAAATATCAGTGTTGGAGAGCCTCTTTGTTGTGCCTGTTATCTGTTATTTTAACAAGTCTAGTGAACCGAAACGATGTCAAAAGGCTGAAGGTCTCTATGTGTAGACACTTTGGCATGTAACAACACAAAACATACTCGCTTAGGGTGACTTTACCACTGAAGGGTCTGTATTGTCCCAATAATTTCCTGTGAAATGGGGATAATCTCTTCACTGGATTTGCTTTGCCTGACATGAATTTATTTTCCTGGAGAGAAGTGCGTAATCTCATACTAATTGTGGGGAAAATAGATAAAGTTCACAGACATTGGTATTTTTTTAATCTATAAAGCCCCTTAAGCTACCACCTTACATCCCAGTAATGCTGGAGCCTATCAGACTTGCTGAAATGACTGGTTTATGCTTGAAGGGATAGTTTGGACTACTTAATGTGGGGTTATATGAGGTACTTATTGATAGTCAGTTTATTAGATGCTGGTCGGCAATGTGGAGAAGCAGAGAGGAGTACCAACACAGCAGCTCACTAATGTGCTGCTGTTAACAAGGCCAGCAGCAAAATGTATTGTAGCCACCAAAAAAAATCAATATCTCTTTAATGTACACTATATTTAGAATACTTTCGCTGCTTTACCTTGCTGTCAGACAGACTTTTCCAATGGGAAACTGCCATTATTTTGGTCAAACATTGCTCTTTCCAAGCCAGCCAAACTTCAGGGGGAAATAATTCATTTTACCTCGCAGAACACGGGAGCTGAACTCGTGTGACTTTGGTTGTGTTATCGTGTGACTTTGGTGTATCTAATGTGACCTGTGTTTGTCCTGTGTTTGCATGGTTAAATTACCGATTTCGCCCGTGGAGTTTGCTTCTTTTGAAGAGAGTGATATTTGGCTTATATAGTGGCGGTTTCCCATCAGAAAAGGCTTTCTGACGGCAAGATAAAGCAAAAGTGTTCTAAATATAATGTACACGTAAGCTTTTTTTTTTTTTAATAAGTGAACCTGCTTTTTAAATGGCTAAATTACATTTTGCTGCTGACCCTGTCCACAGCAGTACCTTACTTAATGTCCATGCTGATGCCCCTTTCTGCTTCTTCTGCAGTGACTACTTCATACAACCCCACATTAAATAAATAATTTGTAAAGTCTTCCTCATCTTTTAGTACACGAAAGTCTTGGAATTATCTTAAACACACACAAAAAAAATCAATACTCTGCTAACCTATGGACAATTTACAACCATAATCACAAACGTCTCTGCTGAATGTCCAACTGTTCTGATTTTTCTCTATTCTCGCCTGTGTTTTGTCTGTAACTCAGCGTTGTTGTAAATGAGGGCAACCTCAATTATTCTTCAAGTTCATGAACTAAACTTGTTGTTGTCTTGTGCTTATAATGAGTTTCTATGATGTCCATAGAAAGAATAGCGCATTAACAAACAGCCGTGATGAATTGATTACTGTACTAACTGAACACTATCTCCTGCCTGCAGTACCAAATTACACTGTTCATTCTAGGAATCTTATGAATTTTAATGTCAGTCCCTGTCGAGGAAATTAAACAGTCTATGGCACCAGGAAAATGAAGTGCTATCGGCTTAGGTTTGCTAGCATTTGTTGATTTATTTATTTCATTTCAGTTTCATTTTCAATAAATTTTTCCAATTATTTCGACAAATTTAAAAAAAAACAAGCAAATCTTTCAACTTAAGAAGCTGACCATCAATTTTGAAATTATTATTGAATTTGACACTGCAGAATTTTCTTTCAGTTGACCAGTTTATCTGATCTGCCAGCATAAAATCAGATTTTTCTTGCAATAATTCACGTAAAATTGTTTAGTTTTAAATGAAATTGCGTTGATCAGATGGTCTGAACAATTTGAACAGAGAAGTCAATCAGTGGATGTATTTGGAAAAGCAGAATTGATGTCTCAGTTTGGTTGTTTGCCCATCTAGAAACAAAACGGGGCAGACAAATGAGGTATGTGCTGTGACCTGTAAGAGGGACCATGGGAGTTCCATAATTATGCAGACCTCTCGCCTACAGCTACGTCTGGTCATGTTTTGACAGACATGCCAAAGCTGTTGAAGGATTCGCAGCGAGACGTTTTCTCTTCTTGTGTTTGTCTTCATTACCTTTCGTTTTTCTTTTCATCACAGTCTTATGCAAACACATTGAAACATTTCAGTGACTTCTGCTGTTTTATTTTTTGACAAACAATTTGAGTTTTCACTATTGTGAGTGTTTTCAAGCTGATTCAACAGGATTATATTTAGTTATTGCTCACTGTTTGGCTTTGTTGTCTCAGACCTCTCTGAATACCTTACAACACAATAGCAGTTATGCTTGTGTGGCGTTCACACTTTCAGGATTGTCCTTCAGAATATCTCCCTTGCCAGACAAGGACTGAAAATAATGATTTCTCTCCTGTTATTAATTTACGTCAACACTCTACAAAGATGTGCCAAAGTTCATTTCCTCATGCTTTGCTCCATAGATTTCCATAATGAAGAACATATGGGCAAATGCAAGCTTTTCTGCCCCAGTGCATGCGCTTTTAAGTGCCAGCAAACCATTTCAAATTTCAAATTATGGAGAAGACATTGTATGTTGCCTGCAGTAGTCTGTGCCAAGGTAAAACTGAAGCCCTGCCAGCTAGATATTGTGGCTATTCACAAAAACATGGGCTACAGCCAGACTCTTGTCAGATAAATATATGTTGAAGGTGCCTTTAACTCAGTGGAACTGTGATAAATCATTTTGGGTCCATTAATATCATGCAAAGCAAATCCAACACTGAGGAGATAACCTCATTTGCCTGAAAACGTTTTTTATTTGTTGGCTTATATTCAAGTGCACACAACAGCAAACTGAAATGAAATGATTAACAACCTTAAACATTTATGTCGTTTTTCCACTACATGGTACAGCTCGACTTGACTCTCGCTATTGGTACTTATACTTTGTTTTAGAGATAGTACTTCCTCGATGTAGGCGGAGCTCATCGTCGTAGCAGTGTTATTCCATAAGTTGGGAAATAACAGACACTTACTTTTTACAAGGGCCAAGAGGCAAGCTGCCTATTAGATGCTAATGGAAAAAGTAGTAACCAGTTGATTCCACTGGGCACATGTCCCTGTTTTGATCAGTCCTCTTCACGCCTGGATGTCCCACCAGCAGCGGACTGTTTTGCCTGCCTGATTATCTTGATCTGCTCAGATTTTGTTGATTTCTTCCTCTTTCCTTGCCTTTTTTACTTCTACCATGGTTAAGTAAGCTACACAGTTAAATACTTTCTTTTTTTGTCTGTTTTTATGATTGTAAGTCTGTACGGGGTCTTTTATTTTGAAAGTTTACTGAACTCTCTGCGGTTTTTCTGTGTCTGATTTCCTGCCACTTCATCTGTTCTGTGCAGATTGACGTGGCATCTGTCAAAAATAGACTCAGCGATGGTGGAATCACAAACATTGTGCAGAATGGTAGTGATCAGCTCCGGTGGACATGGTGCAGCTGTAATTCAACAGAGCCATGCCCAGTGGAGACAAAGATGCTGAATGTATTGGAACAACCAAGAAGGAGCCTGGATGTTTTAAATTTATTTCAACACAGCACAGCCTTACACAATTATCATTGTTCAAAACATGGGAATAAATAACTTTCAACTTTACAAGAACAAATACTAGCTGACGTACCAACATAATGGATGATATGGACATGATGGATGACCCCTCTTGCCCCGGCCTGAACGTGCCATGTCTTTGTTGTCCCTACAGTCAGAGTCCTGTAAATCACCTCTGTACTATATTCCCAATCATCAAACTGGCCTCTGTCAGTGTCAGACGCTGTGTCCCAGTCTAATACAACCGCTAATTTAGCTAGCTAGCTAATGGCAGCTACAGCACAGTTAGCAGCAGTTCACCAGTAAATTACCTCTGAATTGGTTATGTGCTGCTTAAAACTTCAGTCTTGCAACGCTGACTGTAGCAAGTGTGTAATTAGCTTTGTGTAATTGGATTTTTAATTAAGTAGGTGGCAAATTTTTCAAATGCACAGAACATGTATAATATTTCAGCTTGTTGTAATGAAGCAATCGTATCAACTGTGACCCCATTGTGTTTAAAGAGTTCACTCATTACAACTATCATCACTAAAGCTAATTCAGGTTATAATTGTAATGCTTTCATACACTTCTGACATGGCTTTGTATTTAATTTAAGCCAGTACAATGATACGTGTCATGTTGTAAAGCCTGTAGCCTTCCTTGCGTACACATTTGTTAGAATCTTGGTAATCCGTTTTGCCTTTGTTACTGAGCTCCAGGCAGCTTGTTTATTAGGTAGGAAGGAGGGCTCTTTATTTTGGTTGGTCACTTTACTCCTGCAGAAGTGTGCTGCTCACGGCGCTTAGGGGAGCAGCAGTTTGCACTCATCCAGTCACATAAAGAAAATGTGACATGCTCTCTCACACCAGGCAGTTTAATAGGAGTCACTGTTGCATTATCCAGCCTTTCACTGGTGCATCGCACCTTCACACACCTGGACCATTTACAGCTCAGGCCATGGTTGAATTCGGTATTTCATTCAGCAGTTATAAAAACATGTGTCTGCTGCAGGGTTTGTGTGTTAAAAGGTTAACTTTTTAAGTCAGTTGGCTTTAGTTTTCAAGTTCTCCAGTCAAAAACAAGCTCCTGCACCACCCTCACACTTGTTTTAATGACACACACACTGCATTGTTCTAAGCGGCTGCCAAGACAAGAAAACATTGTTATTGTTGCTCGGTATGACTAAAGACAGCCAACCTGATCCCTTCTGAACTGACACACTGCTGCATTCATGACTACTTGAGCAGGATCCAGGCATTCAAACATGATATGATCAGAAGAGGTGCAAAAATCAAGCTGAGAAGATAATGATCCACCACACCTTCCTGTTATTTTACTTTACCAAACACTTACACATAAAGTAAGACCCCTGTTCTAATGTGAACAAACATATGCAGAGTTCTTGGATACAGCCTGATTATATATGACCCAACATGTATGCAAGTTTACTCTTTAAAGAAATCTTTTTTACGTCAAATGCATAGTGTTCAGATTCGCAAGTGACCCTTTTCAAAGAGTTTCTGTGATTTATTGACCTGCGCTTTTGCTTATTTGTTTTCATTAAACTGGATGCAAGATGTGGAAAAATACCAGCTCATGAAAAAATCATTGAATTTGTCTTCTCCTGGAAGACCATAAACACAACCACATCAAAGGATGAACCAGTGTCTTATTTAATTTATCAAGTACATACATAATCAATAGTATAAAAGAAAATTTATTATTATCCCGCATGCACAGCTGCCCCAAACAGTGTTCTATATATAGGCTATACTTTATACAAAACTCAAAGCAGTATTCCATATGGACCTGACTAAAAACAGTTTGAAGATGAGAAACACTGAATTAACCCCTTAGCAACCAGTTTTCCCATTTCACTGACATTCAAGCAGCCTTCGGGTTGAAAAAAACTGTTCTTATTCCACACTGTATCATGACAGCTAGGGGTGGGAATCTTTGGGCACCTGCCGATTCGATTACGATTACGATTCAGGGGCTACGATTCGATTATAAAACGATTATTGATGCATCTTTATGTATATTGATGCACTTTTTCACAAACACATTTCTTTTTGTCTCACTGAATAAGTATTCGTCACTTGCAATTTTTAAAAACAGCGCATTTGTAATAAGAATTCATTTCGATTATATTTTATTAAACTATTGGAAATATGTGCAAACTGGAAAGTACCAACAGTAGCCACTAGTAGCCGCAGCAACAGCAGCCTGCCGTCTCCCCGATTCCTCCGTCGGGTGGAATCGAGTTACGGCTTCTCATGTTTGTTGTGTTGCCAAAGTATTTTATTTTAGCTCGACACAGCTTACATATAACGTGGCTCTTGTCCAGTTCGCTTCCGCCGTCGACGTTGTAGAAGCCGAAGTGTTTCCACACGGCTGCTTTTAAATTAGAAGGAGCTGTTCGGACCTCATGGCGAGGTGGCTGCCGGTCGGCCATGTTTGTTTTCCGCTGTGCGCGTGTCGCTCCAGGTGCGCGTCCCAAAGTGTCCCGGCGATGACGCGTACCGCGCTTCTTAGTTCCACATTATTTAGAAGCTTCTGTATCACTTTAATTAACAGATTTAAATAATCGAAATTTGGACGTTTGTGAATCGATTCAGATTCGTCCACGTCCGAATCGCGATGCATCTAAGAATCGGAAATTTCCCCCACCCCTAATGACAGCATCCTATATTTTGTATCAACTTATTCCAAGTCTTTATTGAAGGTGTATAATGTTTGAACTTGATAAAATATTCAAACCTAACGGTCAGGGAATCTTCCCAAAATTCAGTGTGATATATTAGGTACCTTTGAAAGCTGCAGGATCTTAACTAGATTTTAAAGTGCTGTTCCGTGTGGTTGAAGAAAATTTGGCTGCATGGGAGCTTTTAATGATAGACCACCAGCGGGTCAGTGGAGTTTAAGAGATTAAACAAAGTTGATGGACATACTTTATTTAAAGGAGAAATCTGCAGTACATTTACTGTAATAAATCATACAATGGCTGTGATGTCATGAGAGGTTAGGGAAACATGCTAAGTTGAAGTACTGCCTTCTCTGACAACAAAGCTGCAGCCTCCTCCTCCTGAAATTTCTATTCTAGCTCCAAACTTTTTTTTTGTTTTCCCTCTTTCAGGTGAATTAGAGTTCATTTTAATCCTGAATGTTAGGCAGGCTGTTTGTGTGTTGTAAGAATTCGTTAATAATCTTTTAGATGGAGTAGATGATTATAATGGTTAAATTGAGCAATGGTTTAATGGAGTAATGGCAGGCAGAAGGCAGGCAGTCACTGAACTCCAACTCTAGAGTGGATATTTTCAGAGCAGCAGATTTTTGCTTTCCTGCAGCCTGCCTGAACGTCCTCGAGTCTGAGGAGGAGGGGGCAGGAAAGAACAACTCGCTTCAACCAGATTATGTATTAAATAGGAATTTAACCTATTTATAATATGCAATGTGTGACTCCAACACATTATTTGGACTAAAATATTCATTTTTGAACATGCAGTTGTTACATATTGCTCCTTTGATATTTCATGGATGTACTATTGCAATTACATTTTAATATGTATTATTATATGTATTATTAGCCTCACAGTGGGGGGCATGCCGGGAAAAGTTTGAGAACCACTGTAATACATGATATTGCAAAAAGTAATGTATATCATGAAAAAGTAATATAGCACATGATATTAAGATTATATTTCTCAGTGTCCAGTGTTTCAGCTGTTATACAGTTTGCTAGAGAAGACCTGCTGTGGTATTCTGGGGATGCTCTTCGGTGGTCTCAGTCTACGACTTAAGGTGCTCTGATGTGACTCAAGTGCCGCATAAAGGGGATGACAGGCATTGAGAGGCACTGTCCATAATACTGAGCAGTATCCCTCGAATCCTCCCCTGTGACACCTCCACTAAAGACTCCAGTTCCACTCCTAAAACCTCACTTATTCTTGGAAGCAGCCTGTTTCAGAACCGTGTAAAGCGTTAGTGTTTTTAAGACCGGCCTTTCTGGCTCGTCACCTTCTAACACGACATCCTGTGACACCATATGTCTTGATGGCTGACAGATGAGTCTGCCGGGGACATTACTGTGGTAAACACGTCTGGAGGCGCTTTGACTTGTGAGGAATTAATTTCCTCCTTGACAGCAAAACACGTAACTTGAGCTCACTGGACACTTTTTTAGGCTCAGTAACTCCGCTGCAAACACTTTAGATGGAGACTGGAAACTTTCTAGCCAAATGTTAAGACTACAGATAATCAACACACTTTGTAAACCAAGAACTGGCACTTTCTCTGTTCAAAGACAGCGTGTACTGTTGCGAATACTTAATAAGTTGTCCTTAAACCCCCAGCTAATGTAATTCCCAGAAACAGTAGTATCTAGTGTAGTTTGACCAGTGGGACACATCCAAATGATTCAATCCGAAGTCTTGAAGCCATAACTTAAAAAAAAATAATCTAAACTTGAACCCACGACCAGCCCTCATTATGTTTTTTTCTTTAAACCAGCATGTCCTCTGAGAGATGTTAGCTGTGGAGCTCAAACAGAGGTCCCCTGTGCCACAGCGGTATGTTTACATTCTAATCTGTGTGATGGACCTGCTTGATAAGGCCCTGGGCAGTTCTGCAGCATCAGGGGAAAAAAAAAGGAGGAGATCAGGGCTCACTGCCAGCCGCAGCAGCAGCAGCAGCAGCAGTAGTATCAGTGGTAGGCACCATATAGCAGTAGAGGACACACAGTCTAACGGATCGTCACTCTCCCCCGGTGACACAGCCACGGCGAGTTTTCCCCTCGCTGAGCACTGGGAGATGTCAAGGCAGAGTCAAGCTGCTGGAAACACAGAAAACTTGTTTCTCTCCGATACCGAGACCCTTGCTGGTTCTATCATCTCTGGCTTTGTGCCAGTAGTTATCTGGGTGGGCTGGTGTCTGTGCCCCCGTTCATAAACACCCCCGACGGCAGTACATTCTGCTTTTGGCTCACATCAGCCTGTAGGAGGAGGTTAAACACAAAAGTCTTTGTGTTGTCATTTCAACTGATGGAGCAGCAGAATATACTGAGAGGTCAAGGAAACCTAAGGAGGAACAAGGAAGTCTTTTTTTTTAACTGCAAAGGGGTACTTGAATTGAGAAATAAATGTCCTCTATCTGCAGGCAAATTGGTACATTTAGAGAATCATGTAATTATATTGCCCTTTCAAAAAGTTCTGTTGCTGTCTGTCAAGTTTCCCATTCTCGTGCTGCACATACAGTACCAGTGAAAAGTTTAAACATATTTCTCATTTAATGTATTTTCTTTATTCTTTATAAAATGGTTCAGGATACCAAGAGTGCACAAAGCTATCATCAAAGCAAAAGGTAGCTAAAAAGACACACTCTCTTCTGCACTTACAATCAAAGATCTTTAATTGCAAGTGCAGAAGTGTGCTTTTTAAGAATTTAAAATAAAATACATATCATGCTTACATTGCTTTTTTGTATATGTATAGATATATATAGAATAGAATTCCATACAAGTCCACGTTTCATAATTTTGATGTCTACAATTTGGAAAAATAATGAAAATAAAGAAAAAAAAACATTGAATGAGAGATTAGGGCTGTGACGGTATGGATTTTTTTTAACGCAGTGACAAAGCAACATATTCCTACAGGATTGTAGTTTACTGTCATAAGCGTAGCATAGCCCTCTTAAGGAATAGGACAGTGTTCAGGTTACAGCGTGTCAGTTACTAAAAAAAATTCTTGTCTGTTGTTTCCTAACTGCTGGAAAAGCAACAGGGTGTTAGCCCTGAAGTAAGCTGAACAGGAAAGGCTAGCAATAAGATAATGCCAATGCCAGCGCTGTACCTTTACAATGTTGGCTCTGCAGTTACATCTCTTTCAGAAGTGTTATAGTCCAGCCTCAAACTGCAGCATGCTTTTTGAAGATGTGGTAAAATAAATACGTAATGATAAATTATGTAGAGATTCTGTAGTTACATAAGAAAAAGTTGTTTTTAGCATGTGGCACCAGGACCACGATCACCTCAGAGTGCCTGAAAAGAGCTAAGCTATCCTGGTTTAGACCTAAGAGAGCAAGATGTGTCAGTGGCAGCCCACTTTGATTATGTACCAGCCCACATCCTCCTCCTCAAAACCCCACGTAGCAAATCCCAATTTAACCCCGGGGAATAAGAAACGAGTTTTGCAAATGCAACAGAAGTTTGGCTGGAGGAAACGTTAATGCAGGTAGTAAGCTGGATAGCCAGGCATGCAAAGGCTCACAGCTTACATTAGAGCAGTTTACTGCATTCCTCACATGTGCTCTTGTGTTTTAGTTTTGGAAAGACTACAGAAAAAGATGCCACCCTCCAAACTCATGAGACACTGAGTTATCGCTCCTCTGAGAGACTCATGTACACCGCTTCAAAATGTAGAAGAAATTCAAAGCTTGACAGGCCTGTGGTGCTTCGTCATGGTTCCTAATCTATGATAGGACAGTTGCTGTTCAGACAAGGAGCTTAGCAAAGAGTCAGTTGATATCCAGGAAAAAATATACAGCATGCATCCTTATGTATACTGCAAAAACATATTAGTTTTTAGCTTTATTGTTTTGCCCCTAAAGCCATAAACGCATCTGTCAGTTGGATGAGACAATCGCACTTGTTCCTGCAGTTCCCACTGTTCCAGCATTTTGTTCATAAATGAGTATCTTCAAACGAAATACAAGCAGGCAGATAGCTGCACTACTATCAAGAAAATCACACTCTATTCCAGAAAATTGTTCAAATTTGCCTTCAAGTTTGGACTGGAAGCAAGTAAAACAATCCGTACATGCTGGTGGATTTATTGATTTAGCTTGTTGTAAGAAGATAAGATTTTGTTATTCAAGCATGGTTGGCTAAACATTGCATTTTCTTTGCCAGTGTGTTTCACTGTAATTGTTTGTCTAATACAAACAGAGGATTCGGCTCCATGATGCCAAGTTTCAGTTTGAAAAGAGTCTTTGAGTCCAGCTTTTTGTGGTCTTAAATTTCCTGTAACATGGTCCCAGACATACAGCCAACTTGTGTCAATTTTCCCCCCTTTCAGTGATAATTTATGCATCTTTATTTGCATTTTTATATTTTCACGGCTTAATGCTAAAAATAGACGGTGCCTGACTAATTGCTAAAACATTGGAACTCATCGTCAGTCCTTTTACGTACGGTGCGATGTGAGTAATGACAGAGGAGGAGAGTTGAGTTAATGTCCACCTGTCAACAACTCCTCTTGCTGGTGGATCATTTGTGCCTGGCTAGATGACAGTTGCAGGCAGTTTCTGTCATACCTGTGATTGCTGCGTCTGTTTATAAAGTGGCTGGAAGACAGTCGATCTAGTTGGGATGCATGAGGAAAAAATGTGAGGAGGAAGAAAAATCACCGTGCAGATAGGTCTCTCTCCGTCTGAGCTCTCTGTGAATTACATGGTCTGTGATTGTTTTTCTCTTGAGAGTTAGTCCTCAGATAAAACTTTTTTGAAGCACTCGTCCGTTGCGTGTCACTTACCTGATCATCTTTCAGATGCTGCGATTGTATTTATTGCCGTTGCCGGGCGACACACGAAAGTGTATTCTTTAAATGGCAACGGTGGCATCATCTATGCATGTATTGATTTTGCTTATTGAAAAGGGAGACCGTCCTTCATCGTTCATGTCCTGCATTAATAAATACTCTTGTTCCGGTGACTAATACTTGAACACTGATAACTGTGACGGAGAGACATTACAGCTGCATTAAATTCATTTTGTAAGAGCTGTTTCAGGGCTACCTACAGAGAAAGTTCACATACACACAGCCCCTTAAAGGCTACTGATGATTTTTCCTGCGGTGCCACCAGTAGGGTGACATTTTTGGCTTTTAGTTAAATTCCATGACAACTACTAAATGGATTGACACATTTTTACAAGCATTCGCATTTTACTGACATAGACTCAGGGTGGGAAATTAATTATTTTAAATGTCTAAAAATCTATTAGCCACTAACAAACAAAACCACCAGCCACTCAATAGTGAATTACTATTTTCTGTCTTAAATCTACTTAACACTTTTATACCAGCATTTATCTGGTAGCTGGTGCTTTTCCTACCCTGCCTATAAAGATGGACGGCGTGTCTCCGCTTCCACCCACTGTACAAAAATAAAGCCAAAATATCCTAAATATCGGCGCTGCGGCTTTGTGCTGGTGACGTCATTTGGAGCCGGAGTCTGTGCATTAATGATCAGAGCTGGAGCTGCAGTATCAAGCTCCTACCCATAAACCCCTCCTACTCAATAGTGACTAGGGCTCAGCTGCTAATCATGATGTCAGATCACTGTTTTATAGCATCAAATAAGACAAACAAGACTTTTTTTGCTCTCCAGACTCCAGTTAAGAGAAGAACTTCTATATGGCTCATCCGTACACCCCAAGACACATATAATAACTCTACTTCTGCAGGCTGGATGGTTACCATTCCACAAATGATGTCACAAATATACATCTCGAATATTTTATTTACCTTTTCGTTTATTTACTTAAGGCACTGACTAATACAATACTTTTTTTTGCAGAAACTCGAAATTCGAAATAACTGAAACTTGATGTTGCTTATTCATAGGTCGGAGCCTGCATGTTCCAGTGGAAGTTGTTGTTATTCAGAAGGTTAATATTTTGGCATAGAGCTGATTAGATCGCCCCCAGACACTGAATTTAATTTCAGATTTTGTAGCGTATCTCAGAATGCACATTGTCTTGTTTACTAGCAGGTGTTGACCACACTGGTATGGTGGATGGGCAGACACACCTCAAGTCACGGTGAGCATGGCATCTACTTTTTTTTTTTAATAGGCCTGTCTATGAGCTTTGACTGGTAGCTTCACAGCCTCACAGAGCTGCTCGTATGGCTGTAGACTCTCATTTTTCTTCTGCAGTTTAAGCTTTGTGTGTTTTAGATGCCCAGCTTTAAAGATACCTTGACTGCAGTCGTCATTTGCCATTACCAACCAGCGTAACCTTTAACCATGTCAGAACTATACTGTGTATGCAAGATCAGTCATTCTAAGGATGACTGATGGGAAAATCCTGCCGTTGAACATTCAAAACCCCATCGCTGAACATAATGCAGGGTTTCACAATCTATCAAGTGAACTGCATGAAGACCCTCGGGGAGGTGCTTGTATCTGCGCGGCCCCCCCTTAGCAGAGTAGCAATCTAGAAGCATTACCATGGCTTGTGGGCTCATTACCCGGGTGCACTGCCTGTTAGGCGAATGGCAGGGTCACATCCAGGGCTGCATCCAGTCTGTAACTTAATACATATCACACAGCGGAGCAGATTTTGAGGTCGGTGAAGCCACTTCACGGGTTTCAGCATCGACATGACCCATCTTTTAGTGACTGGAAAGAAATGTGACATAGCTCAGAATTCCCAAAATATAATATTTGCCTGCATCTTTGGGTGTAATAAAACAAGTTACAGCCAGTGTAGATCAAGTTGATAAAGTGCTAAATATTTAACAGCCACTCAGTTCATCTGCAGTTTGAGCTGTGTTAATGTGAAAGAGAGGACTAAATTAAACCTGAAATGAGGTTGCAGCTTGAAAGAAAAATCTTCAATTGGATTGATGTTGTCAGTTAGTTTGATAATGATAACGGTAATAAAAGTTAAACCTATAAACATTTATATCTTTAATTAAGATATTGATTTGTCTGGGCTACTTTTTACACTACTCTCTACACCTTTTTTTCTCTTTTAATTTGAGTGCCTGCTTTAAAATCTAAAGTGAATTGTATTGCACAAAGGTCCACTTATAGGTTAACTATTTGAATTTCAAGAAAGTTATGAAATAAGCGGCATTAATGTGTGTCATTTAACCTGTAGGGAAATGTTCAGAATTCTATTCAGTCTGTTCCCTCTCTCATTTTTCTCTCGGCTTTTTGGCCCGTTCTTTGTTTGACGCACAGTTGATGATTTTCATCTAAAATTGAGTGAATTTGAAGCAATTACAGCCACCCCAGGCCGTGAACTCTTCAGACCTCTTTCAGTATTACTCTTTTATCTGAAACCACATCAAAAAATTAAATTGAAAATAACGAGAGAGGTCAACTGGCATGTCTTCGGCTCTTCTGATGCCACCCACTCAGTCCTACGTAGCTTATGGGTTTGACCTCGGAGGCCTTGTCATGACCTCTCACTAAGGTCAACAAAGTCTCGAGCAGACATGCTGGAAGTCAATCTCACACACAGACTATAAAATCATTTAATATACTCTCTGAAACATTTGTGCAACCTTCTGTAAACACCCGCGACCTCTTGTGTGGCCTCACACACATGCTTGAAGCGTAAAAAACAAGCTTGCACAGTCACAGCTACATCAACAACAAAGCAAATAATCAAGTTTGCAGTGAAAACCTTTTTCTAAATTAGGGTTTGTGCAAAACCTTCAACCCTTAAAGCAACAGTAATCAATCACTTGTAGTGAGAAGTCTACATAATTATCACCTGGCTCTGCACTAACCCCTCTGTGAAGTTTTATATTGTCCTCCGGCTCATTGTTTTGATTACCAGGCCCACGACTTTACTGAGTCTCACTGTTCTCATAGTGTGGCTTTTATTTGGAGAACTTTGACACCCTACCATTAAATTTATGTTGACTTATACAAAAGTATTAAAATTTGTCTTCGAAAGATGACTCTCTTGTCAGTGTTGGATTCTCTTAGCTTCTTTCATCTCTAAAGAACTTTGTAAACCTGTATTGGCTTCGTTATACAGAACGTTATCATTGCTCACTGTAAGCAGTTAGAGAGCCAGATGTGTCCTACATCTGGTTGGTGGAGACCAAAGCAGAGCTAAATGTTGAGTAAAGCCCACACCTCCACACCAAGTACTATAACTACAGCTATAAAAAATGTTGTAAAAATCATTCTGACACGTCCACAAGGGCTGCAAATAACTATTATTTCCATAATCAATTAATCAATGAATTAGTGATTCCCAAAGCCTAAGATGACGTCCTTAAATGTCTCATTTTACTCACAACATGAAGACTTTCAGTTTATTGTCATATAGAAGTAAAGAAACCAAAAATATTCACATTTAAGAAGCTGGAATCATGGAATTTTGATTTTGTTTCCTAAAAAACAATTATTTGATTATCAAAATAGCAATGAAGGGATTAATGATCAATTAACTGATTAATAATTGCAGCTCTAGAATCCATATTACAGCTATAAAGCTGCAGTCCAGACATCTCCATCCACTGGAGTTTTATAAAGATATATTCATAGTTACAGTTATAGTTATTGGTGTGGACGGTGTTTAAATATGGGACATAGTTTAATTAGGTTTGCACAAACACAACTCCATGAATGCTAATAATGCTCCTTATCTGTTAAACGTGCAATAGTTTTTGCTGACAGTCTGCCAAATCAACTTTATTAGGTTATAATATGTTTGTGTTGTGTTAACAACTTGTTTCTGCTGCCCCCAAGGTACAATTGAGGATCTGTCTCTGCAGGTTTGAAGTGTTTTACATCACATCAAACGTTTAAGTCTTATACAGATAATCTGCACAGTTATTCCATTATTCTTTTTTTCCACATTAGCCCTCCCCCCATTTCCCCCTTCTGTCTCTGCCCTGTTGACTTTTATCACACTCTGTAATGTAATTTGCAATTAAAATCTAAGTGTGTCGAGATGCATGAAAAAGCCTCTGTACTCAAGCCCCTCTGGAGCCGTGGATACATACAAGTGCCTAAACCCGTGTGAATTACGCCTCCAAATGAAAAGCAGAGTCTTGTCAATTACCTTCCCGCTGTTTCTCTGTATTTATATTCATCCTTCACTTTCTTTATTGTGCTCTCCGCACAACTGGGATGTTGCTCAATAACACCCAGTGTGAGGATCCTGAATAATGCCACCGTGAAATTTCCTATTCAAGTCGCCGGCATGAAAAGTCTTGTTCACACTCTCTCCTTCCCTGTCGTCATACACAAAGCAGTGAGAGCCAGAAAGTGTAGGAATAATATTTTTCTGATATTCCAGTTGCGGTGAGATGGCTGGGTGTGTGACTCAGGGGTAAATGAAACGCACATCACTCTAGATTTATGGACCGGAGATGGCACCGGCACAGCGCATGAACGGCTCACTGCCAACGTGGCGTGCTGGAGGACGGCAGAGGCAGATGCAGGAGACTGAAATGTGCTTTGAGTTAATGGGGTACATACTGCTCTCGCACAGCAGCAGAAAGTTTTGCCGCAAACAAGGAGGACACTTGATTTTGGCTCCGAGGCTTGCTTTTGATGATGTTGAAAGATTGTTTGCGCTCCCTTGTTGGCAATTGGCTGGAAACATGCTGATGAGAGTGTGGAGGCCTTTTTCATCTGTGTGCTATAACCATTACCTGAAATGGCTGGTTGTAAATCAAAATTGGAGCAGTTAAGGAGGGGGCTGTTTGCTCTCTGACAGCAAAGGAAAGTAAGACACGAGAGTAATGAAAAATGTGTAGTGTGACTTTTAACAAGTATTGTGACATCTTTTTGTTGTTAAAGTTGGGTTTATTGTAATGAGTTAATATTGACTGGAACCAACCAAGCTGCAAAATAGGTTTTTATAATCATAACGAAATTCCATTTATGTTTGATAGCTTTCTTCCCTGGCAGAGTTTTGTTTTTTTCCCCTTAATTGAGTTTGCAGATTAATTGCCTGTAAAAACCTGTTGCTTTCCACTTCACGCTCAAATGCAAACCAACAAGAACTTGTTGGTCTTTTTTACAGGGAAAATGTCAAATATCCGTGCAGTCAGGAAGAGGCAACAGCTGAACAACTTGGTCGCCATGGTGACGGAGCTGGCCAGACCGGGATGCACTGTTGTGGATTTCTGCAGTGGAACGGTACGCGCGTCCATCCATCCATCACTCCAGCTTTGCTTGTATATTCATCACTGCACCTTAGACTGCTGCTCCATTAGCAGCCCGCTGAAAGGGACTATTTCCCTCTAATGTTTTTCTTTCCTCTTTAAATGGAGTTTGTCGTTGGCCTGCGTGCAAAGACAGGCCGTTAATGTAATTACACTCATGAAAATGCACGCTCGGAGCAGCAGCACTACATGGCTGAAGGGTCAACACTTGGTTGGAAAGGGCAGCGGTAATCATGACTCTGTTGATGCCCCTGTTGATTTGTGTCTGTTTTCCTGTTTTTGCATTCCCCTCTTTCATTATTCTGTCTCTCAGGGCCATGTAGGAATTGTTCTGGCTCACACGCTTCCGGATTGCCAGGTAATGAGTGTATTTCAGCAGATGTGTGTGTATTTCTGTATGTGGTGTCTTGTTTTTCCGTTTTTTTCAGACTATGTACTTTTGCAAGGCACTGACATTAATTTCTGACTTTTTAAGGACTGAACGATAGACCAGTAGCTCAATTAATAAAGATAAAAAGGGGGTCATTCATCATTAGATGCATCCCTATAATACTGCTGTATTGTTTTTCTTTTTTATCTTCTACAATACTTTTCTTATCTATCTTTTCACAACCAGTAGTTTAATTATTATTTTGATTGCTGTAATTTTTGACTCATGTGACTCATTATTTATTGTTTTGTTTATGTTCTTTTATATGTCCTCAAATTAATCGAATATATTCAAAGTTACTCAAAATTAATCTATTCTTTTTTTATTGTTGTTCATGTTGAGAGCATTTATTGTTTTTTCATATGTGGATCTCAGTGTTTAAACGTGTTGCCATACAATTAAATGTATCACTGCGCAGTCCAGGTCATGTATGAGAAACTAGCGATCACATGCAGTCGTGTGAGTTTGTTTCTGTTTTTATTTTAGGTCATCCTTATAGAGAATAAAGAGGAGTCCTTGGTCAGAGCCCAGAGTCGTGCCGCTGAGCTCGATCTGAAAAACATCGGCTTCATTCAGGCCAACTTGGACTACTTCACCGGACCGTTTCACATCGGGGTGAGCAGAACTACTAACAAGAGACGTGCCTTTGCGGCAATTTTGTCTCCATTTATTTGGTGATTTGAATCTGTAGGAAATATGGTAACCATTTCAGAAATTTTACTTATTTTCGATACCATAAATTAAAATTTTTCTTTGGTCTTTTTGGTTTGCTAATAGAAATTAGTTCATTGTGTCTAAATGTGCAAGTTCATGTACACAAATATACACTCAGTCAAAACACATCACAATAAAGTACTTTAATATTACTTGGACACTTATGCAGTCTGAAAAAGTTTATAGGCTGAAGCTACAGTTTATTATAACACATAATATTTAACAGGATGAAACAACAAAACAAACAAAAACAAGCAATCAAACCACAGATAATCAAAATAACAACAAAGATGAAACAAGACAACACAAAAAACAACATACTAAAATTAACTTGCACCCTGTAAGTTCCTGTACCCCGTCCTTCTGACCCAGTGTTACTATCTGATCATCCATTTTCATATTTGTTCAGTTTGTTATTTTAAAACTTACTTAATGTTCTCCATTTTTTCACTTCAGCTGTTCCAAACATTCTCCCCTTTAACTGAAATACCACTAAAACCCCACTAGAATTAAACCGTAGCTATAGTGGAAATAAAATTACGATAAGTTACAATTATCTGTATATTTTATACTTTTGTAATTATTATAATATTGTAGCCATAATAGCACTGATTTAATACAGTTTGTTTCAAAGTACATGTCATTTGCAATGTTAAACTGTAATCGCAATTTCCAAATTAGATTTTTTTTTTTTTTTTGCAAATCGAATTGCTTTTCCCACTTACACAATAGCCTTCCAACAGGCAAATGAAGAAACGGTTCTGCCGCAGGGAAAATGTAATTAGCAATAACATTTGGTGTGCGAACTCCAAAGCTTGGGAGAAAAAGTTCTCTTTTGTCCATGAAAATACGGAGAATCAGACTCTGCCACAATGATCATCTCATTAAATTAAAACTCACTGCAAAGAAAATGTGATAATTCTACAACATTGATTTATTTTATAGCATTATAATGTTTTAACAGCCTTTTAATCAGAGTAATTATCTAGTTCTATATTGACATAATCTAACTAAGACATTATCATGAAGCTTGAAAGCATTGTTGTCTTAACAGTTGTTGTGACTCTAAAGTGTATAGAGTATTGACCTTTTTTACATTTTCTGTCTGTGATATAAAATGTTAACAATAATAATAATCAAGCCCAGTGCTTCTCATTGCTAGTCATGTGCTGAAATAGAGAAGTAAACACCTCTGATTAACACTGCATAAGCAATGTGTGGCTTCCTACTCTGCCACAATCACAACTTTACTGTGAGGTGTCTGAACATTGTATTTTTAGTCTGAAAATATTTTTATATTTCAGAGAAGCTCAGCCACACATCACATAGAGAGACATGTCAGTCCCTCATCTTTTTCCAGAAACTGAAAATGCCAACATGCAATTATTTTTGTCAGTGCAGCTAAGATGGCTTTCATTTCCTGAAGTGGAGCTTTTAATCAGAACCCTTTTAGTGCTCTGCACTTCAGTCAAGCAGTGTGTGTCACCGTCAGCTCTCTGATTATTGGAAAGCCAAAAGGTACTTTTACCCGGTAAATGAAGGACAAAGGGTTAAAGGATATTTTCAATGAGGAATATTAATGGCTCACTTGTCTGTTTGTTCTTGTTTACTGCAAAACTCTGCTATCCGAAGATGCTTTTGGTTTGCTTTCAAAAACTTGTTGCCAAAATATGGAGAATTATGCTCTTACTAAAGTCTTTAAGAGTCACCTTTGGATAGGAAAGAGTTTATTTTTTGGAAAGAGTTGGTAATAAAAGTAAAAGTGGTTGCCACTGCCAGCCATTTCATGTTTTATGCAGGCAACATTTGGCCATGTTATCCTTTTACTTCTTGATTCATCACACATTTTTATACCAGTATCACTGCCAAGACTGCAGTTCTGCCTGTTTGTGTTCATAAAGGGAGCGTTCGTGCCAAAATCAAAAATACATCATTTTTCTCTTACCTGTGCTGTTATTTGTGCATGTAGATTGTTTTGGTGTGAGTTGTTGAGTTTTGGAGATATCAGTCGTAGAGATGTCTGCTTTTCCTCAAATATAATGGAAATCGACGACACTCAGCTTGTGGTGCTCAAAGTACCAAAAAAATACATTCCGACTCATCGGCAACGTTTCTTTACAGAAATTGTGACCTGATCACTCAAGATAATCCACAGACTTTGATGTGAACAGTCTGTAGGAACTATTTTCTTTTACCAAATGCTAACAGTATCACCACACAGAGGGCAGCCTGCATCTATTCATGGATGAGAAGTTACAGCTCAGTCGAAGACGACGCCATTAACGTTCAGGGCTCCTACAAGTGCTGAAAGTCCTTGAAAACACTGAAGTAATGTTTTCAAGGATTAGAAAGTGCTTGGATTTTTAATAAATGGCTCAAAAATTAAATTATAACTGCATTATTTTCACAATGAATCACCCTCTGATTGAAGAGTTAGCTTTTTAGAAAAAGAAATAAAATAAGTCAGAGAGCGCCTGATTGATTTCACCTTTTGAACAAAATGAGGACGACTCTGCTTGAGCCTCACTTGCCCCTTTGCCTGTGTGGCTACACTTAGTGTGACCTGTCAGTCTTTGCTGATGTGTGCCCTCTGATGAAACAGTAAGTGGGAGAATAACAGATGACAAACTGCTTGGCAGTTGCTGTTTCAATGAGAGGTGGCTCGAAAAAGAAAAAGAAAGAAAAGGATATTATTGAAAGCCAGGTTATATAGGAGACCAAGTCTACATACAGACAGGTGATACACTTTGAAATGTGAAACTTTGTGTGTTTTCCTTTAATTTGTCACCCTTCTGTAGAATGCTATCATGAATCTTTATTTTGGTTGTTATGGGGACGAAATGAAATAAGGCCTAATTATTTTGAGAATATATATGTCTATAAAATAATTAATTCATTTACCACAGCTGTAAGGTGCTGGAAAAGCTTGAAAATGCACCATGACAATGATTGAAAAGTGCTTCACTTTGACTTAGAAAAAATTGTGGGGTCACTGACTATTTCACAAGCCTCTCGTCCTTGAGTAGATGCACACGTCCTTCTGCGCAGTGATACGGCTAAGTGTAGTTCAACAGGAAGAAAATGGCTCATACTGCTGCTCAGAGCGAGGATTTTAATTGAGTCATGGTTTTGTGGTTGGTTTGTTTGTTTTTCCCTCTGAGCAACATAAGCTTAGCACCATCTAGTTTTTTTATACTGAAAAGAAGGCAGACCTCTCTACAGCCAAGACCTCCAAAACTCAGCAACACACACGAAAACAATAGATGGACAAATGGTACTACAGGTAAGAGGAAAAACATGTATTTTTGATTTCGAGGTGAACTGTTCCTTTAATGAACACGAGCAGGCAGAACTGCAGTCTTGGCAGAGATGTTGGTATAAAAAATGAGTGGTGATTCAAGAGGTAAAAGGATAACATGGCCAAGTTGCCTGCATAAAACTTGAAATGGCTGGCAGTGGCAAACATTTTTACTTTTATTATCAACTCTCTCCAAAAATTTACTCTTTCCTGTCCAAAGATGATTTTTGTAAGAGTATAACTCTCAATATTTTGGCAACGAGTCTTCACACTTTTCCCAGTTCACTCTTTCCTCTGCATTTCTACATTGTTGTTGAGTTTTTCAAGTGTATTTTTCTGTGCTTTAAGCAACGAGGGCAACCTGGTTCCATTATAAATACTTTTTTCCTCATTGACTATAATGCATTATAATTACATTTATTTTGTAATTTAATTGCATATGACTTGTTATTTTGAAATGGTTACTCTCCATCACTGCTAGCGTCCTATTAGACATGTGTGAAGTTATTATTAGATTATGATTAGATCCCTGAGTCCAAGTTGACATTTGTACCAAGTTTGAAGAAACCAAGTGTTTCTGAGATATAGCATACATGAGAGTGGGATGGACATGAGGTCACAGGGAACTTGACCTCTGACCGCCAAAATCTAATCGGCTCATCCTCGAGTCCAGGTGGTCATTTGTGCCAAGTTTGAAGAAATTCCTTCAAGGCCTTCTTGAGATACTGCATTCACAAGAAAGGGATAACCCAAAAACTCAACACCTCTTTCCATGGCTGGTTTTTCAAAAAATTGTAAATCACAGCGGTCCTTCAGTCATGAACATGCAAAAAATAATTTAGGCTGATGAGTCCAGTATGCAAGATTAGCTGCAGACCATCACACACACAGGCACGCTCACACACACTAAGCGATTGCATGATCCCCTCCACAATTTAGATGGACGTAAAATGAAATATGCCTATTTTTGATTTTGGGATGAACTGTCCCTTTAGGATTAAATGTCCTGCTTAGTAAATGTGTTTAATTCTGCACAGCTACCTGCAACAATGCAATAAATATTTTATTGGCTTTCAACCTCTATGCTTAATGAGGCAAAAATAAATAAAATTCAGCACTGCGTAGCAACCGCCAGCTGTGAGTCAAAACTCTTGCTAGTCCTATTTAAGACACCCACCTTCATCTACGGAGATGTTGACTTTTCAAACTGGTAATTGCCATCGATGTAGAGCAGATAGGTCCTGAACCGTGGTTAATTATGGGCTGTGTGAGTCTGGCTGGTGTCACACAGAAACCAAGGAGACTAGTAGCCGACTAAAACAGATCTTTGGGATTAGAAAAGGAGGATTTCTCTTACCTTATTTAGAGTCTCTGAATTTCTGTTTTCCTGCTCACTCTCCCATAGGATCTTTATCATCATCACTCTTAATCATTGTTGTTATTTATGTGTCTCAGGTCAGTGTGTCTCCCCCCCAAACATGTTGGGGAGATCCATCTTTCCTGCCATTTGTCATAGCCCAGAAATATCCAGCTGCTCTAGTAGCCTCGCTTTAACTCTCTCTGGGACAAATAGGAATATATATGTACCTACTGTAATTAGCAGTAGCTATTGTTCCAGCATCGTCACTCCACTGAGACCCGTTCCACTTGGCAAGAAGCAAACAGCACAGATTATTCTTCTGTAAAATATGTGGGTGTTTTGTTTTTTTTGTTTTTTTTTTCTAGCCTAGCTGGAACATTTATGTGCACACATGGATTTATTCTTCCACAGGATATATGAATGTTTAGATTTATGTATGAAACAGGTGCTTAAATTTGTCCTTTTTCTGCACTGGGTGAGATTCTTACCTCAACATTTATGCAGCCTCAGCTGTTGCCTTGGCTTAGCTTCCTCCTGCATGACAGATATTCCTACCTGCAGGAGCCACCAGCCATCACACTCATTTTAATCCTGTTATGTATAATACATGGTCCCCATTTTTAGTCACATTCATTTAATCAGGCTAATTAAGTTGAGGTGTCCCTATTCTTAGTCAGCGTCGGCTCTTCCTGTCTGCAGTCGCGTGTCCCAACCAGGTGTTAGTCTGGTATCAGAGCCAGCCTCTACATACGATGTAGTATGTAGAGGCTGGCTGTCTGCTTAGTGTCCTAAGTGTACAGTGTTTTTATTCCCTCTCCTGTCAGATAACATTGAGCCGACAGACCTCGCAGGCAGAAACGCTGTGGAGCTTGAAGTTGATTTGGATTGTATTGGATCCAGGTCCTTTATTGGTTCTGCTTAAGGGTCGGATTGTTTGCAATTGATTCTCTCAGTTGACTTCTTTATGTTTGCGTAAAGAAAAATGGTATTGCTCGCTGGTATGGCTTTAAGCCTTATGTAGAAATGGGTATTGATCAGTTCCAATAATGGCATGCCGGCTATAATTCCAATGCTGATGGTATTTAAGGATTGCAGTTTTTTTTTTCTTGGTTGTTTGTTTTGAATACTTTTAGGGTGTTCATCTCCAGTTAAATGGAACTTCGCATTTACCTTTGAAAGGAAAGCAACTCTTTGATTCTATGTAATCGCTCTTTCTAGTCTGGTCCACACAAATAAGCGGCAACATGTTTTTATATAACTATAGAAACACACAGAATAAGGCTCATGTGCGATAGACTCACAACATGATATAAAATTCTCATTGATGATGGACCTGATGTTTTTCTATTTGTCTTGAATTGCTAGGTGATATTAAAGGCATGGTTTGGATTATTTGAAGTGGAGTTGTATGAGGTACTTATTGACAGTCAGTCTGTTACCTACAGCAGGTGAAACAGCAGGAGCACCAATGCAGAAAGCTAAGCAGTTGTGCTGTGCTGTTGATAGAGTCAACAACAAAATATATTTTAGTAGTGGTGGGAGTAAAGAAACGTCTTCAGTTTTTCAACTTAATCTATTACTCTGGCTTCAGCTCCACACTGACCAGCTACAGCAACCTCAAAGGGTCAAAACTCAAAATTCCCAATAGGAAACCCAGCTACTACCTCGAAGAGACATTACGTGCCAGGAGAGGGTAGCACATATATTTATATTTCATATTTTATTTATTGTTCAATACTCAATGGGAAGAGTATTGTACAGAGAGTGTAGATTTTTTTAAGCCTTTTTATTGGACATTTTATTTACTACTTTTATATGCAGTCAAGGGTTTTGAAAGGACAAGTTTCCAGTTCATTTTCATATTTGAAGGCACACATTTGTGCTGTGTGCAGTTTTCAGGAGTTCTATTAATTTTGTCCACATCTTAATTTATTTCTTATTTTCTTATAGCACTAGCATAATAAGCAGGAACAGTTAAATGCTGCACTGCAGAAAGTGTTTTATTTGTCACCGTTAAATACAGTAAAGCAATGCTACTGCTGAAATAAAACTCAGAGAGACTGACAGACGTGATGTGCATTGTTTTTGGAAATGTGAGTCTTTAGAAGTGTATGATTCAACTTTTTCAACTGTCTCATGTCAAAAAAGGTAACAAAAGTTGCAGTAATTGAATTGCAATACTTTTTGAATCACAAACCATGAGAATCAGAGAAACATCAGATCAATAACTAAGTGTTTCATCCTTGCCGTGTATTTTAGCCACAAATATTTTAACTACAAATATTTTAGCCACAAAACTCTGTATGAAAAATATGCTGTATTTTAAATATTTTCACTGCTTTCACATTTATTTGCTGTCAGGCAGCCTTGTATGAAGAATTTTATGAGCCAAACGGTATCATCTCTGACTCAACCAGACTCTCTTTACATAATCAGTCATTCTACCTTGCAGAACATGGAGGTGCTGGTTTACTGTTGCCTCGATCAGTTAGTTTGTTTGTGTTTTTGTGTGGCTTTGCAAAATCCGAACTAAACTTTTACAACACTGAAGTCAAACAGTTACACAAATGAACTAACTGATTGAGGCAGTGGTTGACCAGTAATCTGTGTTTTGTATTATGGCAGTTTCACCTCAGAAGAGGCTGTCTGGCAGTGAGGTAAAGCAGTGAAAATACTCTAAATATAGCGCACACTGAGCCTCCCACACCGGTGCTCCTGCTGCTTCTCCAAATTTTTGGCGCGTTTGTCTACTATAGGTAAATTATATATTGACTATCAATAAGTACGTCATACAGCTCCACTTCAAATCATCCAAACTTTACCTTTAAACGTCACATTACAATGAAATCTGTGTAACAAACAAAACAGACCATTTAAAATTTCAACACATCATAGGAAGACACAGAAGCTTTTAACAACACAGTGCTGCAGAAGGGTGTTGATTAAGTAGAGTATTAGTTAGCTGTGTTGCATGAACTTGTTCTGACTCGGGCCCAGTTAGGACAAGAGAGGGATGTAATTACTTGAATAAGAGTGAATAATGAAGCCTCATTATTTCTGTGATGTGATTATTGAGAGAAAGACACGGATAGAACCAGCTTTTCCTCCTCCCAAAAGACAGATTAATAAAGCGCACAGCTTCATAAATGGCGCTTGGTCTTTTGGTTGTTGCCTGTTGATTTATGATTTTGTCGTCCGGTGAAATGGTTGTGCAGAGGTGTGTGTAGCAGGGCTTGTATGAAATACTGCATGTCTGTGAGATGGATTTTGAAATCAGCCTTGCATTCATTTTCACCTTCCATTATCCGTTTTTAATCAGTATCTTGCATGACATATTGGGCTGGGACATAGCTTTATCAATATTGCTTCAACAGACAAAAAACAAAAGAAACTAACATTGGCGTTGATAAAGCAAGGATTTTTTCTAAATCAAGAGTTGGAAATGCATAATTAGTTATCAAAACATGTCAGAATGTGTTTTGTTTTAGTTGTGTGCATTACTTTTGGTTGGGTGGCTTTGTGTTTGTGTTAAATCAAGGCTAAAGGTTATAAAATGTAATTAGGATTTACCACAGCATGACTAATGTACAACATTAAGTAGCTGGGTAAGAGTGATGGTGTTACTTTGTTAATTATTTTTGCTTTAGATGTGGGGGATGTAACATCGTGCAATCTTTGATAGGCACTCCTCCCCCTAATCAGCAGTCTGAGACATGCTATTGGAAGAATATAAGCAAAGTTTTTTCCCTGATGCCATGAATAAATGCAGGCTAGAAAATTAAGTGTCAAATAGATGCAAGGCCATGCAGGTAATTGATGGTAATTCCCCAATTTCACTTATTCTTTCATGTGCAAAGCCTCCTTGTAACTTTGTGTTAAAATCAAAGCGCCTCTTTCAGCGGTGGAATAAATGGTTCTTTGCTGATGAACAAAGACGCCACAGTCCTATGTAGAGCATTTCTCACCCTTTAGAAAACATTTTTACAAACTAACACTGGGCGACATGATAAAAAACTTTCAACCAGCTACCTTCAGCTCAACAACCGGTTGTCGATGTATTTGCACACGTATTTGTGTGTCCTCGACTTTCAGCTGGGAGATGTGTGTGAGTGGCGAGTCTGCTACATTGCTTTAGTCAACACGTCCAAAATAAAACAATTAAATATTTCTACTGAATGTTATTGATTATAACACATAAAAATATAACCGTACACTTCCAGAATTCAGGTTTCTCTCTTTTACCGAACTAAGATGAGCTTCATTGCCATGTTGGTGGGTAACTTCTGTATTTTTCAGCCCGTACCCAGTTTTCCCGTGATTTTGTATCCAAGTGTCTACTGGGGACAACAACTATTAAAACTAGTCCAGTGCTGAGGAAGACTGCTGCCGTTGACAACATAATTTCTCCTTACTCTTTTCTCATACACACCATCCAAGTACATCCACTGAAGTGTGTTTTTGCCACTGTTTTTAAACAGTAAGATACTTTTTGTTTAACCAGACACAGCTGACTTGTTGCTCTTACCAAACAAACCAGACCCCGTTGGCAAAACTGTAATTTTAACCATGTCACCTTCATTCCAGCTCAACAGAAACAAAATAAAACTCAAAACAAATGTCTTTACTCATCTCCAACAATCACCAACTCTGATTGGGGTTGAAATAAACCATTAATCCACTGAGGTGGATGTGAAAAATATTGAGAGGAGCAAAAGGGAGGACACACATTAGCTGATCAGCAAAGAGAAATTAGTACCATGTTTTTTAACCCATTTTAACCATTCATTATTTTGAAAGTCTACCTGGACATTGCAGTTTATTATTGCTAACTTGACCACGAAGCCCTGAGGGGTAGCTAGCATCATAGTTTGAAGCTGTATTTGAAGAGACTGGAGTGAAAACTTCTCGTCTATAAACGTTATCTGGATGCTTGTTGTAAAGTTGCAACTGAAACTGAAACTTTACCTCCCCAATAAATGTTTTTAAAGCATTTATAAACGTCTTTTAAATGTTTAACAGTAAAATTAACATAACAATAATAATTTTAATACTAAACAAAAATGTAATTATCTATGAATTTTCCATTTATTAATGGTGGAATTTAATGTAAAAAAGTTTTTTATATTTTCACTTTACACCACTGGATTCTTGCATAGTTTGAGCTGAAACATTGCTGCAGCCGTGCGACTTCCAGTGAGGGCTTGTGGTCCCTGAGAAATGTTCCCCTCTGACATTTCAGTGACTTTATGAGTGTGTCTGGCCATGTTTAGAGTGTCTGCATCTTCCCTAATCTTTGGAGCTGCGGCCGAACTTGGCACAGCCGTGTCCTGACCGCCGCTCTGAACCTCTGCTCTGTGGCCCCGCTGTCAAGGCAACACGCTGCAGACTCAGACTCACCGACGCCAAGTGACAACCTCCTGGAAGACGAGAATAGAGGTGGCTGCTTGAGCTGGACAAGATTAATTTCAATGCGCTTGAGTAGCTATTGTCACATCAACTTGTTGATAATGCTTTTTATTTGGACCATTAACAGAGAATCTATTTAGCCAATGTACGCTTGAGAGGAAATCATCTGTTTTTCCACTGTACTTTGGATATTAAAGTCATCGCCTTTGAGAAAACATAATGTGTTCTTGGAGGAGGATTGGGTAAAGAGCCGGCTGGAATACAGACAGGCTGTAGTTTTGTCTCTTTTAGTCCCTTTCTGTGAATTGATATATAACCACAGCATTACTAATGCATAGCTAGGTGTTCATCACCACACACAATTTATCCACTCAGTGGGAATCCTGATGCATTCGTGCCCTCACTCCTAAAGCACTAATATATTTTGTTTGCTCTAACTCGCCAGGTCTGCACCTTTGAGAGCATAGATGTATTTAGTAGCAACCGCCATTCTAAACTAATCAATGGCATTGAGTGCATGCTTTCAAATGCTCTGTTTTGGTCTCGCTGTTTCAACAAAGAAGGTTTTCGAGAAATAAAGGATTCTGTCGGTGAAAGAAACAAGCCTTGCGTTTTGTTTTCATCTCTGTTTCTCTTCAGGTCGCCCTCCATGCGTGTGGTGTTGCGACAGACATGGTGATGGAGCATTGCATCCAGGCAGGAGCCGCCTTCGTCATCAGTCCATGTTGCTACGGCTTCATCCAGAACGCAATCAAGTTCAGCTTCCCCAAGAGGTTTGTGCCTGCACGGCTCAGTCCAGTGTCACCTCTCAGGAGTTCTCCTTTTTCAAATGTTGTTTCTGACCTTGTTTTCTTGTTCGACCCCTGCTAGCATAGCTGCTTATATTCTCTCACAGTGAGTCTCTCTTTCGGGGCTCTCGCTCTCCATCATCTTCACGCTCATTGTTACTCTCTCTCTCATTCACTCATTCTGTATTTCTTATCGCTGCTTTTGTTCAGCTCGTGTCTCTTATCATCACTGCTGACAGTATGAGGCAGCGCTGTCACATAGCCCTCACAACAGGGTCCGCCCCTCACCTTTTCAATCTTAGCCCCGTGTCTCAGCAACAGACAGTACGGTTCTCCATGTAGAGGCTGTATTGGATATTACAGAGTGACAACGAAATCCAGCTGGAGGTACAGACATCATACACGCAACAAAAATATAAAGGCAACACTTTTGTTTTTTCTTCAGTTTTTCATGAGTTGAAAATATCTCAGACTTCATCTGTACACACAAGAGATTTATTTCTTTCAAATTTTGTTCACAATTTTGTTCATCAGTGTTAATGAGCGCTTCTCCTTTGCCAGGATAATCTATCCTCCTGACAGGTCGATGGGTTATCCTGGACCGGCCACCATCAGCCCGTAAACCGGTTACTGCCGATATATTTGTCCCAGATCTAGACAAGCACTTTGCTTCCTCTTCCTCCTTTTCAGGCTCTTGCACACTTATAATTGCTGTAATCTTTATTTGTGTTTTTTGAATGTTCAACATAAATAAATCAAATGGTAGAATGGTAAACCTCACAGCTGGGAGATGTGAGCGAACAGCGAGTTTGCAAACTTACGTACACCACATACATCTGCTACGTCCAGTGAACAAAACAAACCCACCAATCGTGAGTTTTTCTAGCCTGCAGAATAAGACTTTCTTACCCCTATACCTTCTTTGTTAGACCTTATTAAGCAGCCATACACCTTCTGAGTCTAAGTTTCTCCCTTTTACCGAACTAAGGCAAGACAATCAGTAACTTTGTTTTGGTCAAAATAAATCCTTAATTCACCGCATTATATGTGAAAATAGTCTGTATCTACAGGCTGCTTTTCTCTCAGTCCTCCTCCAGGTCAGCGCACTCCTCATCCGGTTGAGTGGGTGTGTACTGTGCCACTGAATGAGAGTGTGTCGCTGAGCAGCAGCTCTTACTCTGCAGACCATTAAATTATCAAAATAAAATGACAAAAATCAGCCCAAAAAGGCAATTGGCACTGGACTCGGCCCGTCTCTGATAGCCGATATATTCGTCTAATCGGCCAACCTGACCATCGACTGGTGACAGTAAAAGGCCACTCTAAAAATGTGCAGTTTTATCTCAAAAAGACAATTACTAGGCACTGAACTATGGCTATTTCACATAGAGCTACAGATACCAGTTTTTCTCCAGGAGGGCAAAGTCATGACCTGCCTCTGATTGGCTTGGCCTGACATCTTACCCTAACCCTAACCAATCACTCCTCATGCCTAAACTTAACCAACCCACCCAATGAAGGCAACACGTTCTAGCCAATCAGAGGCAGAGGAAGGCGGGTCGTGACTTTTTGCCCTCCTGGAGAAAAATTGGTATTTGTATCTCTATGTGAAATAACCGCAGTCCAGTGCCTTTTCCAAGATAATTCTGCACATTTTAGAGTGACCTTTCTGTCCAAGACACATCGGTGCAATAATCATGCTGTTTATTTGGCATCTCTATATGTCACACCTGTCAGGAGAAGTGCTCAGCAATATGGATTTTAACAATTTGTGAGCAAAATTTTGAGAGAAATAAACCTTTTGTGTGCAAGAGGTGTTGCATTTATATTTTTGTTGAGTGTGCATTGTGTTATAGAGAATAAATAACTCAATTTTCAGTTAATGTTTGTACACTAACATGTGATGTGGGTGAAATAGAGAAGAAAGAAACAAACAACAGCAGAGGAGGAGAAGTGAGAGGCTTTACTGTAATGTTGTTGACCTTGTCGCTATAGCAGCACTCTGCTAACTAATGGCAGTGTAATGCCTAAGAGTCATAACAAGGTGGAACGCCACTAAAAACACTTTGAAGGCTTCAAAACAAACTGCTGTTGTGTAGGATTGCTGCTGTAGCAACTGTGAGACTGTGATCAGTGGAAACTTACGGTGGAGATACTCAGTGTAATTACCGGCACAGTTATAATTTTAGCATTACGGCGGATCGGGGTGGAGGGCGAGCGGTTACGTGCGCACGCCACATAGGTGCAAAAAGGCAGAAAACAGCGTCGAAGGAAAAAAGTAACACCTGCACACTTTCTCCTTGCCAAAGAAAGCTTAATAATGACACCTTTTCTATCCCACTTGGATCTTTGTAAAGGTCAGGTCAGCATCGAGCATGTTATAGCTCTGTGAGGAGGAGGCGATTTAAAACACACTCCAAAGAAAAAGTTTTCATATTTTCACTCTCCAGATTCTTACCTAGAGGTCTAAATGAAGAGTATGAGATCAAATGTCTCCTCTATGATAAAAAAAGATAGCTCATGATGGCTTTCACTTTATGTGCTCTTGACCGTGACACTCACTTGTAAAAAAAATATATATATTTGTTTTATAAATACAACAGGTTGTCGTTGTTATGTGTTCTGGCTAACCTTTTATAAAGGGCTGTTGATACCCATTTTCTATATAGGAATTTAAGATTTCATCTCTTCCCTCCTATTTAATACAGTATATTTTTGAACACAGCTCATGTAGATTCTGATATATTGGATGATGATTTGTTTTTGTTTTACTGTTTCTTTCTATGAACCATTTTCTAGGTAATATGTTGAATTGTTCATGGTTTTTGAATGTTTACCACCCTGAGTTGTTTAGCTGGTTATCCAGACCTGCCATTGTAGAGCTTGTATTGAGGTGCAAGATGTATAAATATTGGGGCCAATAATGACATTTGTGACAAAGAAAAAAATTACAATAATTATATATCGGCTGATAGTGTCATGAGCCCTCAAATGTGGAGGCAGGATTTTTTACAGTTTGATAAATAAACCTTATTGTCCAAAATTACATCAGGTCACAGAAAAAAGGGATCAAATATACATGAAATACTGCCTATAAAAAATAAAGCAAACTGCATTATGTCCTGTCAAAAAAAATATATATTGGCACATACTGGACAACATATATGCTGATACCAATATAGACCAGTATAGCTGTGATTGGCCAATATCTACCTGTTAAATCAGCTGACCGAAGTATCTGACTAATAAATATGGGTGTGATTTCCATTTTTTCAATCCAAGTGGGATCAAAAAAGGTTGTCATTCTTAAACTTTTGCTGGAACGAAGAACGTTTGCAGGTGTTACTTTCTTTCTTTATTTAAACTCTGTTTAACCATGAAGAGTCCCACTGAGATTAAAATTTTCTTTTTCAGTGGAGTTCTGTCCAAGACAGGCAGCAGTGCAAAATAAGTTCTGCCAAGTATGTTCCAGCCAGGGATGAAATCCTAAATTGTGATTCTGTATTTTCTGATTTAGTTGCTGCCCATCGTTTTCTTCGTAATTATTTTATCTATGATTGAGGATATCACATTGTAGGAGGTTTTTTTTTTTCTTTTTGAGGAACTGTCCAAATATGCAGAAGCAACATGCCGTGAGTGAAAATTATTTTTCAATTCAGCTGTCAGGTCTCAGTGCAGAGTCCCGGCTCACCTGAATCTGAGTCACCTCCAGCTCTCTCTGCATGTTCCTTTTTTTAATCATTGCTCCATGCACTCTTTAATTCAAAGCTAGTGTTGGCTGCTTTTTGGACCTTAGTTTCTGTTTTGGAACAGAAAAATGCAAGAAATTTTGTTCGTGCATGATCTCGGGTTGCAACTGTAGTCGCAGACTGCCTGTTATACAGTGTTGTTTCTGTATTTACTCAGTTATTGTATGAATGCTTCTTTATGTCTTTACTAAACAATCTGTTGGTAAAAAATGTTGTAGGTTTTTTGTAGTTTTCAATAAACTTAAAGTGCCCTGTAGTTTTTTTGACTAGTAGCAGTAGGGTTGAACAGCAGCAACATACCACCAGTCAAAGAGGCATAACACTAAGACTCAAACAAGAGTGGCCTTCAGCTGCTGGTATGAAACTATATGCTCTTCAAAAGATGCCTTCATGGGTCATGACTTTCTTTAATGTTTTAGATTTTTTGAAGTGAGGTTGTGTGAGGTACTTATCCGTAGTTTGTGTATTACCTACAGTAAATGATTGGCATGGTAAGTAATGTACTGCTATGGACATGGTCAGCTGCAAAACGTATTTTAGCCACCTAATGAAAGGCTCATCTAAAGAAATCAATATTAGTTTAAGTGTACACAATATTTAGAATAGTTTCACCTCTTAATGTTGCCTGTAGGCAGCCTTTTCCAACAGGAAATCAGACTACATCAGCAAAAACATTTTACGTCGGAGAACAGGGGAGTTACTGGTCTACCCCTGCCTCGATCATTTGTTTGTTTGTGTTTTTCTGCGACTTCAGTGAATCCAAACTAACCGTTTAAAACATCAACGTCACACAATAACACAAACAAACTAATGATCCAGGCAGCGGTGGACCAGCAACTCTCATGGTCTGGGAGGTAAAATTACTTTTGTTGCCGAAGGAGTCTGGTTTCCTGCTGGAAAATGCTGTCTGCAGGTAAAGTTAAGTGGTGATAATATTCTAAATATAGTGAAAACTTAAACTTACTGAGTCTTTAGGTGGTTGAAATACTCTTTGCTGCTGACCCTGTCCACAACTGTACACTGCTTTCCTGCCTATCTAAAGCTATTCATTTAATAAGAGGCTAAAAATACTATTTAAAAAAAAACGGATGGATTGATGGATTCAGAGGCGTTTAGGTTAAAAAAGTTATAGTTTTACTTGCCTGAACCAGAATGCAGTCACCCCGTGAAAGGTGAAAGTGCTTTCTCATACCGCGCTCATCAACACCCAGCAAGCACAGCAGCCAGAAGAAATTCTGAAAAATGTTCAGACAAATGAGGAGCAAATTGAGAAGCAGAGAAACAGCTGGAGTTTAGTTGCAGTGGCTGTTTGCAAAGCCACTCCCGAGTTTGTGCAAAGTCTTTTCTGAGCTCTTAGTATCTATGAGCCAGCTTCAAATCAGTGAGTACCAGTAGAAACTGTGTTGAACTATGAAAACTTAAAGAGTTACTTAGCGAGGAAAGACTTAATAAGTAAATAAACAATGTGTATATGAATTGCCTGGAAACACACACAGCTAACTCAGCAGCTAGACAGCATTCAGACTACATTGTTCAGACAAGAGTGGCACAGAGCAAGCAGCTGTTAAAGTTGAGCACAGTATCATGACTTCCTGTGTCATATGTCAGTAAAAATCACTATATTGGTAAGAAGAGGTATATGACAGCATAGCACAGCATAGCAGACTGTTTAGAGGAAGCCTGAAGCACAGCAGCTGCATGCCAAAAACCAACAGTGACAGAAGCTGTGTTTGCGTCAACACATTTTTATGTGCGTTATTAAAGCTTGATGGAAATGGCAAGATTTAAAAAAAAAAAAAGCAATTTCACAAAAAAGTTTTTACGCTGCTTGGGGTGGTTTTTCCTTATTAAAATAAGAGTTAATACACTTTAATAGGATAAGAGAGCACTTTTTCCAAATAAGTTCTGACATTAACTGGCATTTTCTTTTGCTGATTACCTCGAAATTCGGCTAAAATTTAGGAGGGAAACCTGGCTGAAGATGCCTCTCAGAATTAACTTGTGCCGCAAGAACAAAAACAGCATTCAATCACACACTTCTGTCTTGCTGTCTTGTTTAAGTAACAAGAGGTTAATTTCACCACCACTAGAAATGCAGAATGAAGCATATTTGTTGCTATGGTTACCAGGACTTTAACATTATCACGCACTGATTTGGTAGTAGTTGAACTGTTCTCTGGTTCTATGTTCTAGGTGCTATGATATGTGTTTTTAAGGGGTTCTTGGCAAAAAATAGGGAATTATTTTTTCTTTTTCTTTTTTTTTTTTTGTGACCCTGGAATAATTGACCCCAAAAATTCCTAAATTGTGCCTTGGGGAAGACTGTCAGTGTTTGGTATAAATATTTAGGAGTTTTTTTTTTTTTTTTTAATACTTTTTTTTTCTTTTCCCCACTTTTGCTAACTTGACACTTCGCCCCTTCTGACTCCTCATAAAATATTTAAGAAAGACAAAAAAAACCTTCGCAGCTGTAATGGACAACAAGAAGCCATGTTTCTGCAGGGCAGTCGTGCAGTATAATGCGAGGGGCCTACGCACCTGACTGTGTCAATCTTCGTCCTGCTACTTTTACTGTTTTCCCCCCCAGGTCATGTTCCAGGTACTCATGTGGATATTCTGCAGGTGTAGACATTCCAGGCAGTTCACAGCTTTTTATGAGCTGTGAAACTAAACTGCCCATTTCATTAAGGCTCAGACGGTTCGAGTTAAACTTGGAAGACTTCTCTCCATGTGACCTGACTGGCCTCTCACCCCTGACCCTCTTCGTGTTGATCTTTAATTAGCTTCAGTGATGATCTGACTTGGTTTATCCATCACAAACTAGCCGGCTTTGTTCCCATGACATAGCAAAAGCCTCGTTTTTATAAATATTATTCCCATAGACGACTGATGTGTTCGATTTAGTTGGACATGTATTTTCCTCGTTGGTTAATGAAGTGATTTTCCCTAAGAGAAAAATCTCATGTAACATTTTACTCTCACATCTTAATCACTGCACTTTAACACCTAAATATCTTCTGTTTTTTCCTTTTTTACAGCAAAAAGTTCCAAGAGACTCTGGCTTATAAGGTATGTTTTTAAATGTGATTACATCCCTCTATTCTATGTATTATTCATTTGCACTCAGGCAAAATATCAAGCACCACGGACTGAATTACAACCACTCACTTTTTACAAGGATTGTGTTTCAGATTGAGTTCACTTTATTCAGATCGGAAGATGTCTTCATGGGTCAGGACTTATTTTAAAATGTCATGTTCATTAAGGCCTTAACTTATTCCGTTACTGCACAATGAGACAAGTTTTTCTCCTCGCTAATTACTTCTTCATTAAAATGCTGCTGCATCAACGGAAGTATAATGAAATCAGAGGCGTTTAGTTTAAAAGTTATAGTTTTACATGCCCGGACCCGAGTGCAGTGACCCAGTGAAAGGTGAAAGTGTCGACACACAGCAAACACAGCAGCTAGAAGAGTTTCAGACAAATGAGGAACAAATTGAGAAGCAGAGACCCAGCTGGACTTCAGTTGCAGTAGTTATTTGTAAATCCACTGCTAAGTTTGTGAATGAAGTCTTCTCTAAGGTCTTAGTAACTACTAGTTAGTTTCACACTGTGTTGCACAATTAAAACTAAAAATGTCTCTGTGTTCAAAGTCGTAAAATACACTACAAGGAGTTTTTAACTGATTATGAAACAGTCTCAGTTTAATGCTGGCGCTTCTATATGATTACAAAAGCAAACAAGACCATTAGTGGGTGGATTGCCTTTTTCACTATAGTTATTTTTAATGCCTGTCACGTCTGATTCTCGTTGAAATCAGATGAAACGAGCTGGTGTTTACATTTTCCCAGGCAAAGTCACAGTGAGTCATACGTGAGTCAGTTAAAAGGAAGAAGGAGGGGATTTTTATTAAGATCATTTTGGTTTTGACGTTATATTTGGTGGTTATTACAGTGTGTAAATCAGTTGCTATCATGTTTCAGAGTGAGGGATGTCTGATTATGCTAGCTAACCTATCTGACGTAATTAGCTTGTATTATGAGTTGTGTTATTTTTGAGGCAACTACAGACCAACGCCTCCCATGTTCTGGCAGGTAAAATTACTGATTTCACCCAAGAAGTCTGGTGGTTCAGGAGATAGCGATATTTTTGTCTGATGGCAAGTTAAAGCAGTGAAAAAAAAATATAGCATGCATTTTTAGGTGGACCTGTTTTTTTAGGTGGCTGAATACTTTTTGCTGCCGACCCCGTCCACAGCAGGACACAGCTTAGCTTCCTACATCAGCTGCTGCTTCCTCATCTATTGTACAGTAGGTAATACACTGACTATGAATAAGTACCTCATGCAACCACAATTAAAAAAATCTGAACTATCCCTTTAATCTGTACTTATGTTACATCTAGACTGAGTTTGAATTCAAAGAGCAAATACAACTGACTGCTTTTGTAATTTGGAAGTACCAAAATTACAAACTAATTGATTTTATTTTGCTTAGCATTAGTAAGATTTTTTTTAAGCATGTGTATTTCTTATTGAATTTTACTCATTATATGGGGCAGTAAAATAAAACGAATGAGATCTCTTGCCTCTCAAATGTCTCTGGAACAAAGATTCCTCTGGCAGTTACAAGAGGGAGGCTCACACCCTCCAGTCTCTCAATTCCTTATCGCTCAGCACAGACACAGCACTGTACTCCGGGAGGGCCCATCCCGCGATGATGTATGGGGCCTGTCAGTGCCCCCGGGGAGAATCTGTGCAAAAGTTGCTGCAGGTCCTAGCCATGGCAACCTCAAGAGTTGACATGTCACAACATCGGACCACCTCTAACTTCTTTTCTTTTGTGCACTAGGAGAAACTGAGTTTTTAGAGACGTGGCATAAGAGGCACAGAAGATTATATATTGCTTACAAGAAAGTTGGCAGTTCTAGTGTTCTGTGATAGCAAGTTGTTTTTTCTAATGTTGTCTAAAAAAAAACCATGAGGAAAAGAAATTAAATTTCCACATGTTCAGTCTGGAAATGAGAATGTAAACGTGTAGCCACCCAGAGGGAGAAATCTATATTCTATTTAAACCAGAGGACTCATTATCTACCCTTTTAAACCCAAACCTCCTCTGTCTCCACTTATAGTTTTTCTCTCTACAGCCATGTTTAGTTTTATTTTATTTTCATCTGGACTCTGTGTACAAAACCCAACCTTTTCTTTTCGTGTCTCTGCCCCAGCTGACAGAAATAAAAAATGCATTGCATCGCTTTATAGCAGAACCGTCGTTGTCTTTTCTGAACTACAGTAGTTAAACAGAATGACAGCAGTCTGACAAATGGTGAGTCGCTGGAATAAGGGGCTAATGGTGTGAGATATTGGTGCTCAGCGCTAACTTTAAGCACCTGCTCTGCAGCCTTGCACTCAGCCCGACACAGCGCCGTGAAGAATGGAATCAATTAAAGCACCGGAGGAGCAGGATGGAGACCACTAGCCGCTTCCCCGATTTACTTGTTCCATGAACCTTAGCGAAGTAAAAACAGGACAGAAAAACTTGTCCTTCAGGTGGAAATAAAAAACCAAGGCTGATCTGGCCGTACCTGGATGGTTTTATGAAGGTAATTTTAGGATCATACAATGCTTGATATGAAGATTACCGTGCAAATGAGGTTCTTCCGTAATGTTTGCTTTCTTTTTTATGCCTCTGCGCCGGTGTCAGCCGTCACTGTGACCTCATGTCCGCCCCATTCTGGTGAACGCAATATCTCAGAAACACCTTCTTCAGATTTGGTGCAAATATCGTCTCTGACTTAAAGATAAAATGATTAATCTTGGTGGTCAAAAGACGAGGTCACTATGACCTCACATCTGCCCCAGTCTTGTGAACGTGGCATCTCAGGATGGAATTTCTTCACAGTTGGTATAAATGCTCACCTGGACTCAGGTGGTCATTTAGAAATTTCACACACACACACACACACACATAATATGATGAAATGATGAAGTGATGACATTTTATATCCAAAAGGTCAACCCAACTGTGACATCATAACGTTCAGCTCTCTATCAGTTCCCTGTGCTCCTCTGTGAAAATGGTCTCAAAGTAAAGACAACATGTTTCTCACTGGAAATTATTCACTGGAATCATACATGTCAATATATTGATAACTTCCATTTTTCCCCATAAAATACAGTTTATTCAATTCCTTTAAGGTCTTCACTACATCTCGTCTGGACAGATATGGATGTAAACTGTAATGTGAGTGGTGAGCGGTGGCGTATAAACAAGAGGCAGTAATTGTATTTTCTGATGTTTTTTTAACGTCATAAATCTGGTCAGGTAGTCTGACGTACTGTAAAGTGGGGCCTGTTTCAGAGAGCGGGTTAAGTAAAAACGTACCAAACCTGAAATGAGGGAAACTCGGGGAAGCTGTTGAGGAACATTTTTAAATGTAAAACAGGTGTCTAAAAATGTACAGTCAGTTTGAACCAGAATCATTACTGGGTCAGACTATGATTTAGGATCTGAAATCCATGAGTAAATTATGTCTTGGTTCTGGTTGATCCATATTTTAATCTTCAGTTGCTGCTACAGTGGCTGCATTTTGTTCTTGTCAGGTTACAGATGAACACATATATTTAAAAAATTTAAAGTAACTTGGGGAAGGATTTCAACAGTTTATCAACCATTAAGGAAATCCACTCTGGTAAATGATGAATGAGTGGACGCTGCTGAATAAAATCTGGATTAACTCACTGACTCCACTCTCCTCTCCTGTTATTTTTTTAAAGATAAATGTCATGGTCCTCATTGGCACACATTCATCAACACTTGCTGATTAGCACTAAACACAAAGTGCTCCTGAGTCTTATGGGACTTTCATTAGTTGTAGATCATAAACTTAAGTGTTGGGCAAATTGAAAGAATGACTTGAGAGTGACATGACGTCAAAAGCCACGTATTTCCTGGCAATCCATCCAGATATATTTTAATAAGGGATCACCAAAGTCAGTATTATTTATCCTATATCTGTACAATATATTATAGAAATGCATCCAATAGTTGTTGAGATTTTTCAGCCTGGACCAAAGTGGTTGACTGACTGACACTGATGTGCTGCTAGAGTGGAAAAAGAAGACATCAACAAATGTTTGGTCTGAGTTCCTACGCAGAATATTTCAACACAGTCTCACAGCAGTTCCTGAAATAGTCTACATGGACACGTTCTCTTTCCACGATCAAGTTAGCAATAATAAATATGCATCGTCAGATGACAGATGCAGTTTGGGTAGTTTAGGAAGTGACCATGATTTGAGTTAAAGTAATAGTTCTCCTAAAACAGTCATTAATGGTTGTTGTCACGCTGGAAGTGAACCTTTGATTGACCCACCCATCAAAGCTGTCCTCCTCCCTGCACTTAAATTCTCCCCCCAAAAGAAATGGACAGTTTGTGTACATGCACACAACCCTATTGATTATATTTTGTGACTGTCTCGCAAACTGCAGAGATACTGGGCTGAATGTTTTGCCTCCTGATAAACTAGTGATCTGTTGAGAATGTTTTCCTGCCTCTCGGCCAGTGCATGCTGAGATAGACCCAAGCCCGCCTCTCCACAGCTGTGACCAGGATAAGCAGACGTGGGAAAAAAGAAGGGATGAATAGAAAGATTAAACAAATGTGTGTATGTGCATGCAAATAGTGTTAGTTTTACTGCATGGCACATTATTAAAAAAAAATCAATCTGTGAAATTCTTTAATCAACTTGATAGATATCATCCAGAGCTTTAATGTTAGTGTTAATTTTACCTGCAATGAGCAGTTCCTGTACTGATCGTCTGTCTTTGTTTCAGGAACACATGATCCTCTGTCGCTTTGCAGACCAAACTGCTGTCCAGCTCCCTCCTGAGAGGCGTCTTATAGGTACTGTTTACACTGATCTCCATACACATGGACATTCACCCACTTCTCCACTTTGTTAACGTTATATTTATTGTTTTTTGGCATTTGAGGAACATACAGCCATACATACATTAACATTTAGACACCTCACTCCTCTGACCACGTTACCTTTTCCAGAGCCTGGAAAATATCATTTCTCATAATGACATTGCAGGTGTAGAGTCATCCTTACTAATCCACCTCAGCACCATTTTTTGTTTTTTGTTTTTTGGTGATGGTGTTGAAACTATGGAGGTGACAAAGAAATTTATCAGGCACATTTTTCCAGAGGTGCTCAGAATCACAAGTCTGGTTTGACGTCTGCCTGTCGTGCAGGTTGTTGTTTTTAAACAGTTATCTCAGTGTCTGCCGATGTGTTTTCTGAAATTTCTTTGCTCTGTGACCTCACCCCTCTGCTCTACTTCTTCAGGAAAGTCTAGACTTTTGAGAAGAGTGAAAAATGTTAATGCGTGGGTTTCTTCAATGTGACAAAACAGCTGCAGCGAACAGCTGCCAGATCAGGGTTGTCAGACTCGGAGGGAAGTGTTTTGTCAGTGTGAAACCTTCAGGCCCGTGCTGGAGCTTCACCGTACAGTGTTTCATTATGTTGAGGACTCTCTTCACCCTGATAGTTCTCCAGCTTATCAAAGCTCCCCCTCTGAATCTGTGGAGGCTCCCCAATGCCTTGTCAGTCTGAAGCCCTTTCATATGTACCTGACACCACCTGTCACGGAGGTTTCTGCTCTACACTGTATCAGTTAACGGGGCTCAACCTCTCCCTCTTACATTTTCTAACTATGTTTGATCTCATCTCTCCGGAGCCTGCCAGTGTTACTGTGCCCGTGCAGGCAGCATGGCAGACCAAAGCTCGCATTAACTGTGTCTGCCACCTGCTCCCAACCTGCTAAACTGCATAATACATCTGAAGTCTGTTTTTTAAAAGAAATGCTAAGAGAAAAGCGTGATAATCAGCGTGAAGGTGTTCATGAATAAATGGCTTCTGTTGGGTATTGATGCACACAGATGTCAGGCGCATACAGGATATATAATGAATATCAGGGACACCTACAATATGTAAACCAGTACAGTAGAAATACAACGAATGCTGCTTCATTAGAGCCTGACTGACAAGTTGATATGTTGATATTCGTATGGATGCATCAGCATCACCAGCACACACAGATGGGAGATAAATTAAATGAAAAAAAAAAAAACCACGGCTGCCATCGCGAGTTGCCAGAACAGCTTCAGCACGTCTTGGCATTGATTCTACATGTCTCCGGAAATTTACTGGAGGGATTAACACTCTTCTTCCAAAAGATATTCCCTTGTTTGGTGTTTAGATGGTGGTGGTGTAGAGTACTGTCTGACGCAGTCCAAAAATCTGACTGCCAAGCTCGTATCATACGATTCACATCATTTTCATTCTTATCAAACCATCCAGCGACTCCTTCATGCCCTGTGGATAGTACGGATGTAATGATACCAGAAACTCTTGATATGATAATACCACTATAAAAAGTCCACAATACAATATTTAGCACAGTATTAAAAAAACAAAGAAAAATGATAACTTGAAAAAAGGCCTTTATTAAGTAATAACTCTTATGTGTCCAGCATTTTTGTTCATAGAAAATTCATCTTGCCTTTTAACTTCAAGTGCTTCTGCTTTCCTTCTTAAAGTGAAATAAAAGTAATGGTCATGACCTTAGCAGTCACAATAAATTGGCATGAACTGTCTTTATCAGTGAATGTTGAAATTATGTACAACTAAACAAAATACAAGACAATGCAACAGTCAGTCGCAGTCCCTTCATAACCTGAAATAAAAATATCAAAATAAAATAATTAATCACGTAATATCGTGGTATATATTGTCACAGTTCAGTAGAATATTTGTGGCTGTCCGTCGGTCCCACTCTTGTGAACATTATATCTCAGGAACAGTTTGATTAAATCTGGAACAAACAGCCACTCTGACTCAAGAATGAACTGGTTATAATTTGGTGACTGCTGGTCACCGTTGCCTCAGAAAACATGTTTTTGGCCATAACTCGGGAATTCATAACAATATTATGACAAAATTTCAAGACAAAACGACTGAGTTGTGACATTTTATATCCAAAATGTTGAAGGTCAACTTAACTGTGACATCGTGATGTTCTTTTCTGGCCATTATTCAAGATTATAAGTTAGTAACAGAAGGGGAGATTGTGATCATATTTCACATCTGTTTGGATACTGAATTGATGACTCTAATCCTGGGTGCCAACTTGAAAAAGTGATTCTGTCTGTCAGTCTTCTGTGCTGATGATTTAGAGATGTGTGTGAAGCAGCCATGTGTAAGATTTTGTAGCTTTTTGCAGCAACATCCATGTTTGAAGCACCGTAGCCCGTATTGAGTTTTACTCGACTGTCTTTGCATCATGTAACGACGTGCTCCTAAAAGAAGACGGCATATTTCTCACTGGAAATTATTCACTTGAATCAAACGCGTCAATGTAGTGATAACTTCTATTTTGCCAGAGCGTACACTTGTTACGCTTAATTAAATTTCTTCAAAGTCTTCACTGCATATATTACATGGGTCTGGACAGACGTGGATGTAAACTGTACAACTGCAAGGCAAATTCTAGTCATTCTTATCAGCCATCCAGTGATCCCCTTGTGCCCTGTGGTGGAGATGTTGTCCTCTGTCGTTTTGATCCAAAATCAAAGTCAACTGGGCGTAAGTTACATGTATATAGATACCACAGAGCATGGTAGGATGGGCACTGTATCAGTCGATGCATATGACAGCCTGTACAAACAGCAAATGTTTTCCTTTTAATTGAAATGCAGAATGCAAAGTTTCATCTTTATGTATATGAATTCTTTTATAGAATTTGTTAATTTTATTATTATTATTATTATTATCTTTTTTCAGTCTCTTCTGTACAAAATTTAAACTTTACTGCTCTGTTACTCTCCTGCAAAATAGTTAAAGTTCAACTTAATTTGTTCCTGAAGGTCAGTTGGTTTTGCATCATAAAGTGCTACGTACAAACAGCCATGAAATAATAAAAATAAGCAGTGCTGTCAGGTTCTCTCATAGACGAGGGCCATGAGCTGAATTTATTTGTCCACTGGTTGGGTAGACCAATTCTGCATACAAATTACATCAATAATGTAGTAATTAAATATAATAATTAAATGGTTTATTTATACCCACATCCTCCCAAAGTGACAGATCAGCACAATCACATGCACGCCCACATACACATCGTGCCTAATGCTCTCCGCCTGCCTACGCTGGTTTCACTGGCCGTCTGGGCTGGTTTTGGTCTGCGATTTGGCTGGTTTTAGTCAGAGTAACACAGACTGCATCAATGAACAACGTGAGCACGATAAGAACAAAACGATGATAACTCAGCTGTCATCTCTTTATATACGATCAGTATGGCGTTACAATCAAACGATAAAAATGACAACAAAATAAACAGAAATCAGAGTAAACACCATCCCACAAACAGGCCAAGAAATTCATGACGGGCAAACTACTTCTTCTTCCCTGTGCTGACTGGGGTAACGGTTGTGGAGATGAATGAGTGTTTGTATCTGTTTATTTTGACTGAGGGGAATCTGAAGTAGGTGTCAGAAGGTTGGGACTGAAACGTGGCAGCAGTCAGACGGGATGGAGTTTGTCCTCAACACCACCTGAATGTTATACAGAGCAGACAGGCTAGTCTGCTTGATGTATCCACTATTTTAGCCAGTGCATATATGGATTTGATCTTTATTGAAAGGAAATTTTTAAGAAATATATATCTGAATATCAAAATCTGGCTTTTAACTCTTAAATATCCACAATAATAATAAATATTTATGTTTGGATGGTAAATTACAATTTTCTGTTTGTATCACTGCAGGTAAACAGTGTATGGGTCTGGTGGACTTGGACCGCTCATGGGCAGCAGAGACTCACGGTTACTCGGTGCGGGTGATTACCATGGAGCCTGAAAGCTGTTCACCAAAGAACAACATGCTGGTGGGAAGGCTGCCGCAAAAGAGCGGACTGAAAGTCGGCGTTAGCCAACTGGAGGAAGCACCGGTGCATAATTAAGACTGCAAGCACCTCTGTACAGCAGAGTCCCTCCAGTGTGGTCAGGGCTTGATAAAGTACCCGGCGTCTGTTGCCATCGCTGCTGAGAATACAACTATTTTTTATCCATTTGAAATGTTCTTTTTTATTAATTCTTTTATAAGCCTTTTTTGTAAAAATGGCCTCAGAAAAACAAACAGATGTTTGTTGTTTCCTGCAAAAGTCATCTTCTGAAGTCTCTTTCAGAGTGAACGTGAAGACGTGATTTTTGATACGATAAATACAAGAACTCACTGTGGTTAAATGCGCTCAAGCAATGAACGCTTAGTTGAAGTCAAGTCTCATACCAACTGCTCCGATACGTTTGTGTCTTCGCCTAAACTGTGTGATCAAGCTGTCAGCATAAACAGAAGCAGCAGGAATTACACACCCACTTTGCAAATAAAGTACAGCATACTTCCACATGCTGTTTTTGCAAATAGTCTGTGTGCGGCCTTCTGTGATAAAGCTCAGCAGTCAGCTCCCTCTGTTGCCAGGTATTAAGAGAAGAAGGAGGAATTCAGTGCTAAAAACTCATCTGCACTTAAAGATGAGACGGGGAATTATCATTATCTACCTCTCCTCTGTGTGTGTTTGTGAGACCGAAGGGAGGGGGGGCACTGAAAGAGAGAAATTGGATTTAAACTCGTATCACACCAGTTAAGATACAGAATTTGTCATGGTTCTACAGAGAAACGGATTATTCCTCATAAAGAATGAATGCGAATATGGTATGCATCCCATAATACGTTCAGGAGCAATGAATATTTTATGATGCTGGCGAAAAGGTCAGTGTGCTTGATTAGATGCGCGCTGTTCAGAGCCTAGCAGCTGAACATCTCACAATGCGCTCCATATACCCAATCCTGTAGACTGTAGACATACTACAGCCTCCTAAAGCTTCCATTCTCCCTGGTGAAGCTGGTTATCTGTTTCTCTGAAAAATCCCGTGTTGTCACTTTTGACAGTGTGCTGCGGCTGCTTGAGAAATCTGGGGAGGTAGCCGGAGAGCCGGTTTTCCAGCGCGCGCTGAAGGGATAGACGAGAGAGAGAGAGCGGTGCAGGCTCTTCCAGCATCGAGCTCATCTGAATTCAGTCAGCAGAGTCAATCTATCCTGAGGTGAATGGCCACAGACACAGCTCCTTCCAAGGACTGGAATTATTTCAAAAGGAGATGTTCATGCTTGTGGCTCTGCACAAGTGCACATTACAGGAATGCATATATGCACAAAAGAGGCGCGAGAGAGTAGGTGGCACTTCTTAAAGCTCGCATGAGACAGAGAGGAGAATTTTGAGGTGTGAAATGGGTTGATTCAACCCAAACACCCGGGGCTGAGAGGTGACTAGACAAGATTCTTTGTTTAGGCAAAATAGGTGAGATATCTGAGCTGCTTTCTGTGGAAACGCTCAGCATTTCTGTATGAATGAGTTACCTCATGAAGCCTTTCAGTGAAAACAGCACAGTCAATCACACGCTGAGCTAAATGCATTTTTACTGTGTAATTAACAGAATGAGAAATCAGAAAGAGGTCAAACTGAGAGAAAAAAAACAAGTACTGCAAAATACAGAAGTTGACAGGGTGAGTTGAACCTCAAACAAATGACTCTCGAAGTTGTATTGAGCATAATGAACCTGTGACTGAACAAAGACTATATTCATAGTAGATAGTCTTTTAAAGGTGCAATATGTGATAACTGGTCAGCTGATGAGTTCATACTTCTTACTGCTGATCTCAGAAAAAATATGTATTTAGTCAGTGGCCAGAGACAAATAATATTTTGATCCCATTTGAATTATGCCACGAATCACAAATATGTGAAGGTACATAATTAGAAAGACTACACACCCAGAAGTCTTGTGACGTCATGACTTTCTCTCTTTAAAAGCCAATGTTCGCTGCTGAAGCAACGATGCCTGTGTGTTTTTGTACCAGAATGAAGTCACACAGCGTCATCTTACTCATTCTTTCACTTCCCAGCTGATAAAAGAAGCAGGAGTCGCTCACTCGATAACGTTACAGGGGGCAGATTGGTGTTGTTGACGTATTTTGTGCGAGACGAGAGATGTAGCTGACTGAGCAGTTTCACACAAAACTAAACTACAACAAACCTGCCAGAAACCAGGTCTTTCCTGTCCTCCTCTCCTGTCTTTTAAACTGACAGATATCATGTGTAATTCATGACACAATTCAGAGAGGAACAAAAAAAGTATTTGCCTCTTGCAAACAGCAAACGATCATATTTTGTGCGAAATATCGAAATACATTAAAATACATAATGGTCTTACGTGTAGCATTTAAGTAGCATTAATGTATATCACAATAGATGTATAGTACATAAATATAAAATATTCCTTAATATTCCTAAGAAAAGAGACAAATCATTCTATTATTAAATATCTTGAACAGTAAATTATCATTATTAAACATATATCATATAGCATCATCAGCAGTAGCTCGCTAGCACGCTAACTACTGTAGATATGTCCACGACACAACACACAGACGTCTTTGACATAACGTCAAAACTGTTATGTCTTCATCTTCTGTTGATCATTTTTGTTTGTTTGTGAATGTTTTAAACTGAAAATCTTACATATTGCACCTTTAATCAGTGAGCAGTCTATGTGCTTATTTTTGGCATTAAAATAAACATTAACTCTCTCATCTATCTTTTCTATTAAACTCAGAGGACACTCTTCACCATTCAAGCAAAGGTTTTCAAACAAAACAGCTGCAGCAAAAAACACATCTATGATTCTAATTATGAAATCGAGGATGAATCATTGTTTCATGAACTTCGGTTATTACGTGCAAATAAAATTCAGCTTGTCTTGGTTTGCTTTTCCACTTCATTACGCTGATAGTTTTTACGGCCATTTGTCTGCAACAGTTCTCCGTATTTGGGGTCCCTCCCTGTTAGTGTGTCAGTGACCTTGTTTATGTGTTCACTTATTATACCAGCCACTGATATAAAGTACAAGCCCAGATGACGTGGGACCTCTGATGCCCTTTCAATTATCTTAAATATCATGCTGTTGTTTTTACCATTTAGCATGCATTACCTCCAATCAAATGATACGTTTTTTCTGAATAAACAGTGCTGAGCATATTATTATAGAAGCAGAGAGTAGCTACATTTTGATGCAAACATTTCCTCTGTTTGCCTACAGCAGGTTCCAGCTGCTGTTTTTTTTTTTTTTTTTTTTCCACACGCTAATAATGTTGTTTTCTATTTCCTGATGCTTCTCATCCTACTTGTTGTCACCTCATATATCCCCAGTTTAGGATTTCCCTGCTTATATTCTATTTTTGCATGAGCTTTAGCACTGTCTGTTCAGAGTGTAGCATAATGACTCACTTCTCCTGCGGGGTTCATTAAAGGATGAGTTCACCCAAATCACAGAAATACATTTTTATTCTTTATTTTTAGCACCACCAACAAAATTCGGTAAGTCTTCATTTTACTGGTCGTTAATTTCTTTACAATTGCCTCAGATGTTTTCCTGGAGAAAAGCATGAAGTTTGTCACTGATTACAGGCAGACTGCTGTGGATTTAGTGTTCAGCTGGTGCCCTCCCTTAAATCAAATGCACGTCCAATGTAATCTAAGGTATTTAGTCAGTACACAGCAGCAGTGGCAGACTCAGACTGTTCGGCTGAAATAAGAAGGGCAGCAGCTGTCTGCAGTGGGGCAACAGTTACAAGCCCTAGATAAGATTAAAATTACTTTATTATGTGAGTATAACCGCTAAAATTCTGCAATAAAACACACAGGGAAAGATTAACTATTTAACCATTTATTTCACACATGATGACGTCAGTGAGAATGAGCTGTATATTGAGGAGCTCAGTCAGGGTTGAGGTTACCACCCAAGAGGGCACTTCATCTCTCTTGGGCGTCCAAGAGAGCACTTTTGCTGCATTTTTAACATGGGGGCAACTCACACAGTGAGGAATACATTTCCAGTAATAGATGACTAATAAATAAATATTTCAGTTTAAGTGGAGCAGCTCTTATTTGAAGGTCAACTGTGTAAGATGTATAGGGATTGATTTGCAGAATATTGCATTCAGAAGTATGTTTTCATTAGTGTATAATCACCTGACAATTAGAATTGTTTTTGTAACATTATAATGAGCTGTTTAACCTACAGAGGGTGTAGGTCCTCTTCCACGGTCATGTTGAAGCGTCATCTTTCTACAGCAGCCCAGACAAATCTAATACACAGCTCTAAATAGGGCATTTCACGTTTTTTTAAGGAGTTTCACGGCTACATGCTTGTAAGGGAACAGTGAGGCGAGTGGTATCAAACCTCACCGCTAGATGTGACTACATCCCACACACCGGTCCTTTAATTGAAAACGAGTTTTTAATGTAACCTAAGGCACCTACTCAGTATGCAGCAAGTCAGGTCTAACACATTAATTAAGAATAATTCCTCAAGAAGACAACTGCTTGTTAAATTCAATTAAATATCAACCAAATGAACTTTTTCATAGAGACGAGCATCTTCAAGGTATCTTCTAGGGTAGAACCACTGGGGCAATCTTGGAATCCATCAACTATCGCCTGACGACAGTTTAGCCTCTGGGGGCAATGCCCAATATTCTGAAGCTTCCAGTGTAGGAGCAGCAAACATCTGCATAATGGATATCTGGGGCAAGCATCAGTCATTGTTTACAGCCTGATCAGCAACTTGAGTCATAGAATAGAGTTAGGAGACAAGGCCTATGACTGGATTGTAACTTTTTTTTTAAAGCTAAGTTGATAGCCAATGGGCTCTGAAATTGCATTTTGGCCAATGCATTCTGTCTTGTTTGCTCTCCACATGGACGTTTTACCTGAATGCAATATGATTACCACGACAATAAGGATGTTTGTGTTTTGGGTGAACTGACTCTTTAAAGACATGATCAGACTTAGTTTTCTGCATCATGCCAGTATTATTGGCAGTGGGGGAGCTGATAACCCATAACATACTTTTAAATGTAATGAATCATCATGGAATCACATTGTTAGAGTCCAGTCATGTAAATAATGTGATTAATGGTGTAATTATACGCAACCAGTGTTTCTCCAATCACTTGATTCTGGAGATGTCAACCCGCTGTACCACCGCATGGATTTATTATCAAGTTGTTGACAGGGCGTAACAAGGCGAGCAGTGCCATGTATCAAAGGCAGCGGTGACTGTGAACACAGCAGGCTAATCATATCAAACCTTCGTCTCATTCATCTCCCGCTCCATTATACTGAAAATGATGGCGTTTGGCGTTTTCCATTGAGTCCTTACTGGAGAATTATTTTATTGACCGACTTAAATTCTCCAGGCAGTGAGGCTGTCACATCACAAAATGAAGCAGACATTTATAATTCTGCCCCCAGACAGGAAGTGCAATTCACCAGACTTTGAACATGAAGTGCTGCTTATGACTCCGGCAGCAGATAATCACTCTAATAGAATCACACATAACCTCTTGTCAAAGAATAAGAATAATAAAGATATTGCTATTTCCTATTAGGTGAATCCAATTTTCGAGATGTTGTGCTGATGGGAAAATTAGATTGGAGAAAAGCGGATGATTGCACCTTTTTTTTTTTTTACAGTAATGCAATAAAAATATCAGAACCATTTTACAAAAAGGGTGCCCTTATCAATGATTTATAACTGGGTTATTAATTATGTTGTAAACACTTTATAAATTATTAATAAACATTATAAACAGGTCATAACACATACATTTTCATACATTGATGTGGGCTAACTTTTTTGCAAATTCAATTTGCTACTTACTGCTAATTAATCTTACAAATACTTACATTTTAAGATTGGCAAAAAGGAGCCTTATATTGTAAAGTATAAAACCCATCACCATTTATTAATGACTTGCGTCACATAAACACCTGTGATAATAATCTGTACATTAAAAGGTACCATAAGTTAAACAATATCTCTAAAGCTTTAGTGTATAAATGTAGTGTAATTTGATATGCCAAATGAAGCCTTTTTGACTATTATTATATGCTGACTGTGGTTAAATTCTACGAACTTATTAACAAATATGTTATGAGGCTGATGGGTATAAATGCTGCTGATGAGAAGGCAAAGTAAGTTAAGTAAGAACTGACATGTGATGCTGAACAGTACAAATAAATGTGATCTCATTATTTGGCAAGCAACAGGTCTTTTTTATATGATGTATTTATAAAATGTTTACAACTAATTAATAACCTAATTAGGTTAGACCAGGGATGATGGTAACATTTTGTTTTAGCATCAGTAACTCTCAAACTCTCAAACTTTGATACGTGGTACCAGTATTTGTATTTTTACAAAATAAAATTCACTTGGACGTCTGCAACAGTCACAGTTTATGCGAGTTCATGTCAAATTCAACCTATCCTTAAAACGAGCTGTAACACCAGCTGGGGACAGGTGTAACAATGAAAGAAAATTCAGTTTTGAATAAAATTAACATTTTAAAGTGACACTGTGTGTGTGTGTGTGTGTGTGTGTGTGTGTGTGTGTGTGTGTGTGTGTGTGTGTGTGTACACTATTTTTCCGAATGTGCATGTGTCACATAAGGGTTCAGTCACTGTCACAGTTGTGGCAAATGTAGATAGCTGCCCTGGGGGTGCGGGCAGCTCAAATCGGCAGTGATGGAAACATGACACCTGGGTGGACATGCTAATTTTCCCCTCTTTTTGGTGAAGGCAATGAAGGCTTGTCGCCTCCATCACTTCTAAAAACCTCTTTCTCTCTGATGTCCTGCACAGATATGAGTTCAGTCTGGGCTTTCTGGTGACACTCTACAATTGCACTGCACCGATTTTGGTGTAAAACAATGTAAGTCAAGTTGTTGTATCTATAATAAAATGAACGCTGTGATAACTACGATAATAAATTGTACTTTCTAACCTGAAAGACAGTTTTTTAGTCGTAAAATCCACAATGTTGATCAGAAAGAGATGCCACTTCTCCTGTGAGCTCAAAAAAAGAAAAGGGGGTGTGCAATGTTGATGACATCACTGCCGCACTTTTCTGATTGGTCAAACTGACAGCGTTACAACCACTGTTAATTTTAAATGTCTGCTTTAATTTTCTCATGATGCACATTACTGTCAAATTTTAAACCAATACTGTACAAGTTAACATCTACCTGTAAACTGCACTTTTGTTGTCTGTGGTTCAGACAGTAGGATTCAGTAGAAGAAGACCCACAGGAGGCTGGATATGTCAACCAAATGTTGCTATAGTAGTTAATAAATAATTATATGATGAGCAGTTTATATTACACTGGCGATGAATAGCAAACTCACATCGCCTCAACTGTCTCACGCCTCTGTAAGGTCGAGTGACGTTAGATCACTGATTGTGTAATAGGCTGTTTGTTTGCTAGGCCTGCTGTCCTCTGCAGTTTCACAAAGTAACAGATAGTGAGCCCATTTAAATTTCAGTAATTGTAATTGTGTTAAGTAATTAGTCACATGTCTAGTTACTGCCAAAAATTGTGGAATAGAGTAAGTCACGCCCCTTCCGGTGGGCCACAATGGGACCTAACTAACTACTTTTTGAATTGTGCCTTGAGTCACACATCTGATGTTCGTCAATCAAAAGAAAAAAAATTTTTCAAAATCAAGAAAGTTGCAGTTTGTCATAAAACAGTTGAAGAATCAGACTGTGAAGATACTTTATTAAAAAGACTACACATCCAGAGGTCGTGTAAGTGACATCATGATTTTCTTCCTCCAAAAGCTAATGTTAGCTGAAGCTACAATGCTTGTGTTGTGTGTGTGTTTTCGTACCAGGGTGCAGTCACACAACAGCAGGTCTTACTCATTATTTTTCTTCTCGGCTGATAAAAGCACCAGGAGTCACTGGATAAAACACTTCAGGTAAGATAATGTTACAAGGGGAAGTGATGTTGGTGCTGATGATGTATATCATGCCAAACGAAAGCTCATAGTTCACTGAGCGGTGCCACACGAAACTAAACTAAACTACGACAAACCTGCAACAAACTGAGACTTCCTTGACTTGTAAAATTGTGTTTTAAATTGCGTAATTCATGGCACAGCTCAAAGTCAAAATAAAAAAATAATTTGTCTGTTGCTATTGAGTAGTGTTCATATTTTTTTTCTGAAATTAGGACCCGTGGGGTGTGACTTCACAACACTTGTCACAACCGACCCACCGTTGCAACACTTCCCAGTTTCCCCTACCGAAATATCTGACAAAACAGGGAAAGAATCTGTCTGGAGTCATTATGTCAAAACATATTTCAATAAATACACCAAATCACTTGTTTTTATTTACAATAATTACAGCTCCAGTAAAAGTCTTTTCCATTTATTCAAGCGCTCCTCAAACTGAGTCAACCCGCTCATTTGCGTGTTGTGCTGCTGATCTTTTTGTCCTCTCCAAATATTCAGACCCGGTAATTTCCACAGCATCGTCTTCGCCGCGTTTAGAACAACATCTACCTGGGTGGCCGCTGATGCACCTGCGTGCCTCAGCAGGCTACGCAATTAATTAAGGCATTTGCAAAAAAAAAAAAAAAGCCTGCGCGGCACAGAGCTGCTCTTCCTCCTCTTCCTCTCGGCTGTGCGGGTCATGACGTTACGTTAAAAGTCCCAGAGGACGCGCGGCTGGCTGGCTGGCTGCCTGCTGGATATCCGCGCTGCTGTGGCCGCAGGTTATTGAAAAGACGACAGATAAGAAGGTCTGACTGCAGTGGGTGCTGTTGTTGGCTGGAGAGCCGCTCTCTGAACTTAAAGAAGGAGAGGAGAGAGAGAGGGAGCTGTGCGCTCTCCTCCCGGCAGAGTGCGTCCCCCTCCACACACACACACACATACACACACAAACACTCACACACTCAGACACACATCGGGGTCACTCCACTTCCAGGAGGCGGTGGACTGGTTTCACTCTGAGTATCGCACATGAGCAGAGCGGAGGACGCCGGCAGACCTACCTGTGCACCTCCGGCGTGCGTCAAACTAACTCTGTGCTGGTTTCTTCTTCTTGTTTCCTCCGCGGTTTCCTCCTCAGCAGCCGGTGTGTTTGGATTACGGAGAATAACAAGCAGCGTGGGCGCGTAACTCCCGCAATCATGGATTTATGGATAAAGTTGATGTTGTTGTGCAGCTGCTGCTTTGGAGCGAGTGCGGACTTTGACGGCAGGTAAGGACGCATGGTCACATCCGATGCTTTTGTGAAACAAAACCACTGAATTTGATTGAGAGCTCCGTCACAGATCAGTCCATTTATAGGCTGCCTCTGTGGGAAAAAATGCGCTTTTGGCTGAAGAGGCTGCAAACTGAAGCATTATCTTAAGATCGTTACACACTGAAACTGAATTTAAATGTGAGTGAAAACATGTTGCTCAGACCTGTGACATGATGTGCGCTTGGTGGTCTTCATATCTCCTCTTTAACCTCATCCTTTTCAATCTGTTACTCTAACTTTCAGCGACAAAGAATAGATTATGAATCAATTATGAAACTGATTGCCTACTTGTTTGAGTATGTTTTGATTTCAGCTTCTTAAATATTTATATTTTCTGCTTTCTTTCCTTCTCTCTAAACTGAATATCTGAGTTGTGGACAAAACAAGACATTTGGGGACGTCACACTGGGCTTTGGGAAACACTGATCCACATTTTTCACAATTTTCTGGCATTTCATAGACTAAACAACTATTTGATTAATCGGTGTGAATATTTTTTTAGGACAAAAAAGTCAGAAATTCTGATTTCAGCCTCTTAAATGTGAGTATTTTCTGTTGTTTTACCCCTTTGATACAGTAAACTAAATATCTGGGTTGTGGACGAAACAATAAATTTGAGGACCTCATCTTTGGCTTTAGGCAACACTAATTTTCAACATTTTCATACATGTTATACACCAAACAATGAATTATTCAATCGAGAAAATAATCGACAAACAATTAAAAAAAACAATTACCTGCAGCCCCACTAACTTTTTGTAAATAATTATCCAATCAGCACCATTCAGCCTCCCTGCACACATTCTGTGTTAGTGAAGCACTACTTCACACGTTGGAAAATCAGCACCAGCGGCTCCTGTCTTCTGCAGATATCAGGCTGATTATAAAGTGATGTGACAGCACATCGCCCGGTGCTTCATGTTCAAACACGAATCTAATGAAGTATGCGAAGACAGAGGTGTGGAGACGTGCCAGACCCCTGCAAAGAATGCATGTGTCCGAGATTTCCATCTGGCTATAGGAGCATCTGAGTTGATCAGCATGATGGATGAGACCAGCTTTTTTCCTTTTTCTTCCTTTCCTTTCCTTTTTTTTTTTTTTTTTACAACCATGCATAATAAACCCAAGGTGTAATTTAGGTGTAACCCTGGCCCATTCATTTCAAGTACAAGTATTTAAAGACATGTTTCCAAATTGATCTTGATGAAGTAATTTTATCAGACCTGTTCATTGGCAGAGAGGCAAGTGGGTCGGAAATCTACCTGCCCTGCTTATTAACAGTTATCAAGTAACAACAAAGACTAAAGTTAACTGGCATGTTTAATTCAGGGGTGAAATTCCTATAAAATGCCAGAAAATAATAAATGTCCATCAGTTTTCCAAGGTCCAAGGTGGTGTCTTTAAACGTCTTGTCAGTCTAAAACCCTTTGATTTGATAATTTTTTAAGAAACCTGTGAAGCCTCCACCTCTGAGAGTATGAAAACAGTATTGTCTGCCATTTTTGCATGAAAAATTACTTTGATAATTAATCGATTAAGTAGTCCCTCCAGGATTGTGTGGGGTTGTTTAAGGGATTCTTTTTGGCAATATTTCACAGCAGCTTTTCTAAAAAAAAAGACTGACTAAAGACTAATGACAGTAACAGTGACAAACTATGTATCCTTTTCTTCATCTGTGATGAAATAAAAACATGAAAATACAAAAAACAGTAAATAATAAATCGCGGGAAGCAACAACAAATGGTAAAATTTGTGGAAAAGTTGCAGTGATTGGACACAATTACTTGGTTGTGCAGAATTTGCGGGGATTGGTGTATTTTGTGGTAATTGTTGCAATCACAATCTTCTGGAGTGACTGATTACCAAAACAGATTAATTCTTTTCTACCAGGGCAAGTGAGTTGCCAGATTTACAAGCCCAACCTGGCATTTTCCTCCAGGCGAGCAAGCAATCTTTATTGTTGAGCCCTGTCATTTGCTCCTATTTGCTAAGTGGAGTTTTGCAGTTTAAAGAGTGTTTTTAAAATCGTAACTGTATTGCATCCGTCCCTTATTTCGTGTCACATTGAGATGGATTTCTATGGCTCAGAGTGAAATTGGACTAAAGTCCATCCAAACAGTGTGAGAGTTACACAAACAGAGTCCTTCTGCCAAATTTCCTACATCTCCAACAGAGGATGCAGCCAAGTATTGTACTTTATTTTCCCTCATGTATCTCTGTCAGACAGGCTGTGAGCCCCCAAAGCTGGATCCTCTCTCTCATGTTTCACTTTTTTCAAATGAGTGAAAAAACTTTTTGAAGTTTATTGGAGGTAATTGTTATTGAAATAGTGGAGCCTTTTCAGACTGCCCACCATTCCACCTGCTTGCTGATAGAGTTTGACATGTGGAGGTAGCCTATATGGCCTTTTCTCACCCCCACTGCAGCTCTTTCAATTCAGCTTTCTCTGCGGTGTTCAAATGTATTTCAAAAGAAGAAGATTTGGATATCAAAGGTTTCACAGAGGAGTAAAAGTGAGTCTCTGTGTGAGAGAGAATGAAAGAGACGGCTGAAATGTTACAGAAAATTTGAGTTAGAGCATTTGCAATCGCATGCCATATTCAGGGTCCTTATACCTTTTCCAAAGTCAAATTCAAGCACTTTTCAAGCTTTTCCAAGCTTTTCCAGCACCTTACAGCTGTGGTAAATTACTTACACATACATTTTGTATGTTTCAAAATGTGTCACGTGCCTGTAAGTGAAGTGAATGACGCAGAGTCTGTAATTTAAATTTCCCAAATATCTGTGAAGCCTAGCTATCTCAGTTAGCTGCTAGCTGACTAGTTATACATGGGTCAGCGACTATATTTTCAGTTGCTGAAAGGATCTAACATTATCACTGGCAAATTAATTTAAAGTTAATATTAGCTGTTACATTGCATATTCCACGTAATGAATGTGCCACCACTGACTTGTATTACCTGCAATATCTCCTGAATTTGACTGTGATTCAGCCTGTTAATTTCCAAACTTAAACATTAGCCTAACTGACGCTTTGTTAAGCCCCTCCTGCAAACAGCAACTGTCCAATCATAGATTAGTAACCATGGGGCCCACAGGCCTGTCAAGCTTTCCAATTCTCCACATGTTGAAGCAGTGAGTGTGGGGCTCTAAGACAAGTGATATATGATACATGATAGTCTGTGTTTCATGAGTCTGGACAGTGGCGTCTTTTTTTGAGGTCTTTCAAAAACGTAAAACACAAGAGCACATGTGCGGGGAATTAATTAAACTTTATGGCTAATGCTAGCTTACTAGCTGCAGTAATGGTACCTCCACCCAAACTTTACCATTGCATTTGCCAAACAAACAAAAAAAAGGCTTATTCACAGAGGTTACATTGGGATTTGTTATGTCAGGGGTTAGAGGAGGGTGTGGGCTGTTGCAGAATCAAGGTGGACCAACGATGCATCTCTCCAGCTCGACTTTAAGGTCTAAGCTGGGTTAGCTTAGCTCTTACACCCACTCTCTTCCTGAGGCGTTTGCGGTCCCGATCTAGTCCTTGCACTTCCATTAATGATGGGTGGATTATGTCGTATTTCACCATCTGACCAATGATTATGGGGATGTAAGCTCGCTTCAGCATTAAAAAGTCCACTGGACACAGACTCCTCAGCCAACTCATGGAGTTCAAGCATGAGCTGTTAGCTTACATTAGCCAGTAACACTTACGAAATCTGCCCTCAAGAGTCATCACTTTAGCCAACAACATTCACAGTTATCAGTGAGAAGTGAGAAACCTGCTTCAGTTTACACCTCTGTGCAATCAGAGGTGTTTCAACAGTTACACCCAATTTCAATGTTAAATCTGCCACCGATATCACTGTGAACTGCACATGTGCAGTGCGAGAATGGAAAGCTTGACAGGTGTAACAACAGTAACTAAAGACAGTGGGGCTTAGTGAAGCGTCCATTAAAAATTGCCCTATCTCCAGCTTTTTTTTAAATCTAAAAAGCAGTGCAGTTACACTTCAAAGCAGTTTTCAAGCACTTCATTCAAAAAATTCAAGCACTTTTCAAATCTTGAAAACACCACATTAACAGTATCTCAGGGATTTCCAGCACCCATATGAACTCTGTATATTATTGTTATTTAGGGGACTTTTTTTTCTTAATCACCATGGCTAATGTCTATGTGACAGGCTGTGCTCTGATGAGATGTGTGGGGCTTTAACTTTTATTTCACGCATCGCCTTTGTGTAATGAACATTTACTTTAACCTAGCAGCAGCATATTGTACATTATTAACATCCCTGCTGATGGAGTGGCTTGTCACCATGGTCATAATTTGCCAATTTTTATGGGTATAAACTTGCCCGGGCCTGAGTCTCCGCTTCAATATTAATTCATTGAGAGAATATCCCCTGAGACCGAGCACAAGCAAAAAAGCCATTTATTACCCAGTCTCCCTCACTTATTGCCTTTTAGAGAGCGTTCCTAACAGGCTTATCCATCTAGTCCTGAAGGGTCCTTCACGGGCATCATTGGCAAGATCATTTTGTTCTCCCATAGCTGCACATAATATGCTTACCTGCAAATCTGTGGCTCCAAACACTGTTGTGGAGTCTGTTTATTCCAACCAAGGACTCAAGGACAGCTGATTTCCTGTCACGTAGCATGCCAAAATAAAATGCATCACACACAGAGAAGTGGAGGATATTCTTTACTAGTGATGTCACTAAATTGTTAAGTCCAACGCAGCCAAGTAGCACATACCAGACCTCCTCGGTAATAATCCAAAGCCGTGGACTGGTGCCAGGTTATGTTGGCTTTGTAATATCAGACCCACATTTGGGCTTTCAGGGGTTGAGAATGAGTGCAAAAACACGGTCCAAGTCAAATTTTATGGGAAGCCCGACAGGCAATTTGAATGAAAAAATAATAACATTTATAGTTTTCTCCACGTTCAAAATCTACAGTATGTCAATGTAGTGATGGAGAATGCACCAGCGTCTTTATTATGACTCAGAGAGAGATTTAAAGAGTAATCTTGTCAAGCTTCTGAAACTGAACAGTAAATGAGTTTCCACTGACTGGCAGTTAAGTGTTTTCCTGCCTAATAAGAAACGTGCACTCAAGCACTGTAATTCATTAAACGACACACGTGAACTTTAATACATTGCCACATCCAAATGCAAAGCTCAGCATGCAGCTTTTCCATTTATGACTAACATGCTCTCTTGCTTTGTGTTGTCATGTTCACTAAGCAAACAGAACAGTTTGCGAGTGAGGGGTAATCAATGTTGTTTGTCTGTATGGAGTGCTTGCTCACGGGCGTGTTGTACTGTCCTTAATACAAAGGAAAAGAGAGCATATCTAGAGTCTCCTGCACAGTAGCCTACACTATTTGGCCAGACACTTGTGTATTGTGGTGCAATTCATCCATCCTGTAATAAATACTAGATACGGTTGTGTAATGGTGAAATTAACCCCCAGCTACAGCTGAGTCAATGCCCATCTTGTGCTGCAGAAAACCCACCTTTAGACATGCCATGCTCATGCTTAGAAATAGGGCTGTCACAGTGATGACATATCTCTTGTTATTTAGGTTGGCTCAACATTTAGTGCCATTCTTTTGTTTGTGTTTGCAAATTACTTCATTTATGATAAATAAAGTAATTTTGCACTCAGCACTAGCATGTTAAATGTGGATACCACTACAGGCTGAGGGGCGATATTGGACTAATGTTTTAATATTGAGGGACAGTCAAGACAAACTGAGTGAACCTTCATCCTCACCTGAAGCCAAATTCATTTGTGATAAATGAAATAATTTGGTAGCGTAACGCTAAGTGTAAAGTTATCTGTGGATCTCACCTCTCACACCTCACCTGGCAATAGCGTCACCTTTGGGACATGTCTATCAAGTAAATTTGCATAAAGTAACAACAGAAAAACACACATATACACACACAACAACAAAGCTAGTGTTAATGTCAGTTCTGCAGTATAAACGTCCACAAAAAGCAATATGAAAATACTCAGACCTGCTACTGATGTTATGTGGCTTCAAATGAGGCTCAGCATGAACATGGTTTCTCCTGACTTTTCCTAATTATTAGAACATTAGTCCAACATCACTACAGCCTGCAGTTACATTAGCAGCGACATGCTAAGGTGAAATTACACTAAAACAACATAAAACATGACAAAACTTACAGCTTTCAAGTTTGAAGGCAAAGCTCCATCATTACTGGGGGTGGCAGAAAAAAAAGGTTCTTAAGATAAATGGTTATTCAGATGAAGAAGATTCTAAATTGATTCACAAACGTGAATGACAGATGTTACAATAATGTTGACTGAAGAAAAGGCTAGACTTATCTTGTATCATCTTCCCAAAAGGCAGCGGTTGCAAGCATGTTTTGATTTCATGTCTAAATAATTAACTTTGCGAGACGAACGTGAAGTATATCGTGAATACTCTTTACACCATCAACAACAACTTAGGCCAGGTGAATAAAAGAGCTCTCTAGTCAGTCCGTTTTGCCTCAAAAACCCGTGATGGCTTTCCTCTGTGCTAATGGTGCAGCAGAGGACTACTCTTCACCTACATGTTGATCTTCTCATACAGGCAGGAGACTGTAAAATGGTTTCACATTACTTAATTCATTGATTAATGCAGGTAACTTTGTAAAACAAAAATGCTGTAGACCATTTACTTTACAGTTATGCATCTCATGGAACTGGAGCAAGAAGCTAAAAACTGTCACCTTTTGTAGTCATTCAAGAACTGACTCTGAATTGAATTGGACACCAACGAATCAGAATTGAATTCTTACCCTCAATCCCTGAGTTTGAAGCATTACTTGCCCTCGTATTGCTTGTCAAATTTTGCAGAACAAGAAGCGCCTATAGCCTCATCAAAGAAACATGAACACAGCGTTTTCTGTGGTCGCTGGCCATCCCCTGCGGTTGGCTTGTGAATAGCACTGTAGTTAATACTACAACGTAGACTCGAGATTTAATCTGAATTGTCGGTAACACTGTCAGAGTTGACTCTGTGGTCATTTGTAAGGCTGTGGTCGATGGTGTTAAATCCCGCATAGTGTTGAATTGAACCCATGACTGCAGTCAGGGCAGCAGAGTCACTGTCCCTGCTTTGCTGCAGAAAACCCACCTTTTTAGATATTCCACGCTTGTGCTTCGAAACATTTCCCTCCCTGTAAAGGAAAACATCCCATAAGCGCTTGTATTACAGCATTCAACATGCTCTTAGCTGGTTGTTTGGATAGAACGCACTTTCAATTGTTGACAACACATACTTCCTGTTCCTACAGAGGTTGAATACACTTACAGATCTTCCAGTATGGTGCTCTGTTGAAGTGTGTCAGTGCGCAACCTGAATCTGAACATTTCTATCTGTGTTTATAGTAGGGCCATTGTGTTGCATTGCATTACATCATACAGGTGTTTTTATTTTTCCAGCCACTCATTGAAAATCTTCACGCTTCCCTTTCTATGTGTAAAGAAAGCATTTAAGTTTAATGGGTCGGTTGATTTCTCACTTTAAATCTTTACCTCAGATATTTGTCAATATCCCACATGGTGCTGCGTGTTAATGTGATAGTCTTGGCAGTCTGCATGCAGATCTGGCAGCGCATGCAGCCTCGGTGCTTCATTAAGACGCCAGGCACCTTATGACTCTGCACGCTCATGCCTTCAGAGCTTGGCAGGTTCAAGCAAGTCCTTCACACCAAGATGCTACGAATGCAGCAATCAGCACATATGTGTGTTTGTGAGGAAAATCCATTCGGCAGTCGCAGTCACACTTTGTATGCTTCGGGATGGCTCCATGGATGGATGATAGATAGATAAATTAAATTATCACCGCTCTGAATGAGGACTACTACACCTTCATGGTGCTGGTTATCACGCCTCACACCCCACACTGCTCTTCTGTGAGCGATGGACTGACTACTCCTCGCTGTCAGCTGCGGGAAATTGGCCAGCTCTGTAGACATTAGTAAAACAATGGAAGAAGGATGGCGTCCCCGTGGTGGATATCATCCGCTCGGGTTCTGCTGGAAGAACCTCGTCTGATAGTCTGCGCTTGAGAAGAGGTGTCACACGGCATGTGTGAAGGGTAATAATTATCTGCTTGAGTTCCTTCAAGGTTTAGTGCAATTTAGGATCATTATTCAGAGCCCCAGGGTAATAAATACAGGTATTATGCTCACGTCCATTTGATATGCCAGCTTTTTGTTCAGGAGAATATCACCGGGGACAAGATGGATCTGAAAAACTTCTTCTTTGTGCAGCGTCACAGTAACTCCCATTGTTGATTGAGATTTTGGCGTCATTTTGTTCATGAATGTTTCATGAATGTACCGAGATATGAAAAATAAGCGTTCAACATCGCTGCAGCGCTGATGTGATGAAATGGTGAGCTGATGAATTTTATTAAAAGCCTCAGTTTCAAGTTGAGAGCGTGTTGTGGTGCACAACTGCCGCCGGCTAGATTCAGCATGAAGAGAGGACTGAGCGCAGCACTGAGAACATGAAATGGGATTCCATGTTCACTATATTTATACATGCATGTGTAGGAGACAGCATTAGAGGGAAATATTTGATTCAATAATCCCAGACCTGTTGATTCTCAGGAGGTTCCTGACTCCTTATCGCTCCTGCTAAACCAAACAGACCTCCCAGACACCTCTCACACACCAGATCCACAGGGAGCTCGTGGGAGTTCAAACTCTCTGCTCTTTTGTTCGTAGTCCTCATAACATCAAGTGCTCAGAGTCAAATATCATGTCCCACTGATCGTGACATGTTGAGCAAACTATACACTCTATATATGCAGATATTTATTTTTTATTCTTAAAATCCTCCAGGCAAATGAAATATTTGTTCTACCACGTTATCATTTTAAGAGACTGGAAAAAAAAAAAACACAAAAAATCTAAATTTATCATAGACCACTGACTTTTACTTGGTTTCTCCTGCTTTTTTTTCCACCTCATTTGTCTGTAGTTTCCATTTTTCTAATACATTTACATATTATTGACCTTTGATATCCATCTACAAAGGAATAAGACTGCAACTAATGCTTATTTGCATTATTGATCAATCTGCCATTTATTTTCTTGCTGGTAACATTTCATTTCAAGGTTACATGAATTATCATGAATTTATACATGGCTTAATGCGTGAAAAAAACATGAATTCATTTATGTAGCTCTTTATATCAGGAATGCACAAGAATGAACGCTACCTCATGCATGACTGAGTGAACAATATATTAATTAATGCAGCAGCTCAGGTATTTAAATCAGCTTGATTTCTGAGTTACTAATGAGCGTCATGTTTTCTTCATAGGTAAGTGTGCAGTTAAAATGACCAGACAAGTACCTGATCAGTCACAGGAGCGCTCATGTATTCTGTTGAAGTGTTGTAATCATGATTCACTAGGCTTTGCTTTTTCATGAGCTGTTTGTGGCCCTTCAAAGAAAGTGGTGACCCGTCAGTCTTTAACACTGATAAATAACACATGATTAAAAGTGCCATAATTGTGAAACCGCTTGTAATAAGTATTTGTTCTCATGCATACATGATGCATTTCAGGTTTTTTCCTACCTAAATAATTGCCAATTTAATATGGGTTAGGGTTAGTCCAAAATTATGATCTACTTTGCGTTTGTATTTTTTTCCAAATACATCATGCCTAGAGAATGGCTGATTTTATTTGAAGGGCTATAAACATGATGAAGTCCTGAAAAACTAATGCTTAGTTTGCCACGATACACTTCAACAGGATGGAATTCAACAGAATACATGAGGACTGCTGTGTCCTTTGTTTTCTCTCCACCGACTTAACTAGAAGAAGACATGAACATCAGTAATAATTCAGAAATCATGATGACTAAAATGCAAAGCGTCAGAAGTTTTGTTGGACTGTTGGACTGTCTGGTGATAAAATACATATCATTATACAGGGGTTATAATTCAGTATAGTATTATATATACTATGACAGTTTTTCTAAAAAATATAAAGAACATGCCACCATAAACATAAAATCTGAGTTTAAAGTAGATAATAGATAACAGCACTGCTATCTAGCATTTGGGGTTCAAACACAACACACTGAGTTTTGAAAATAACAAAACAAATATATTTGATAAGCGCTACAGTGATGAATCAATTAATCGATTTGCCAATAACTGATTGATCATTGCAGTGGGTTTTTTTTTTAAAGCAAAACTGTCAAACATTTGCTGGTTCCAGCTTCTTAAATGTGAGGAACTGCTGCTTTTCTTAATCATTTAATGTTAGTAAGAGTCTTTGGGTTTTGGACTGTTGGCTGGACAACGTGAAAAAATACGGAATTTAAATTTACTCTCACAGAGGGCTGAGAAATCAAGTATTCACATTTGAACAGTAAGAATTTTTTATTCTTTTGCTTATAAAACTGCATTTAAAATTATTTCATAATATAAAGAAAGTTAATGATTATATAAAATTATATGTTATATACATATAATGGGAACACCATAAAGCTGTCACTTATCAAAGCCACATGAGATGACTACCTTGGCCAGTGATATGAAGTAGAAGCTAATTAGCTGCACGTACTGTCCTCTAAACAACATCTGGCAATCAACAACTGTTAGATGTGAGTTTCAAAGCTACTTATGGCAACATAAAGGCTTCTAACGAGACTGAAAAATGAAGAGCTGGCAGAATAACAAACTTCTGTCATGCGACTGTTGACTCGCTGACTTTATTTTAATGTTACAAAAAGGAAAAAAGGTCGATAGATCAAGGAAGAAGATTGGTGCCGAACGACTAAATCTAAGAAATTACCACCAGAGTGTCTGGTATTAATGGCTGGGCTGCCATTTGAAAAGAGCTTTTCTTCAAGGCCATTACAGCACAATGACTGTATAAAGAAGACAAAGCTGGATTATGAATGTTTTTTCACAGTTAGCTGGAGCTCTGGCAGAAATAAAAATATCTCTTTAACCCACAGAATCATTTGAAAAATGTTAAATGTGCTGGCGTATCTGACATGGGCAGCTTTCTGCCGGGAGTCATTGGGTTCAGTGATCACGTTGTAATGTCATATAACTGATATAACTGAACAAATGAACATGAGATCATTTGGTTATACAGGAGCAGGTGCACTCATAACAGCCTAAAGCTCTTCCTACATGATGCCTACATATTCTAAGACGATAATTACCTTCTGCACACTGATGAATAAATTCAAGAGTGTGTGCAAGAACATCAGGATGAAATCAGCTTACCGTCACTAGATGTAAATATCACGGAAATGTCATGGGAGGCTGTCAAAAGGTGTCACCATCCTCCAAATTAAGTGTTTTTGCCACAGGCAAGGCTGTTCTGGTTTTTTTTTTTATGTAAGAAGTTTACAGTATGGAGGGACGACAGGTGCCATGTTTAGTGACACATATACCTGGCTGCTGTCCAGTTTTTCCTTTTCTTTCCACCAGTGCAGTGCAATTCAAAGTAATTCATTTAATTGTAATTCAGTTCAGTGCAAGTGACCCTTTGCTAAGCACTGTCCTCCTTAGTTACTGTTTCTACGCCTGCCAAACTTTCCATTCTTGCATTTATGCAGTTTATGGTGATAAGTGGCAGATTGAACATCAAAATTGGAAGTAATTGTTGAAACATGATTGCAGACTCACACAGAGCAGATATTATAAATGAAGCTGGCTAATATGAGCTTACGCTAAAGCTAACTCCTTGAGTTGGCTGATAATTTATTTTATTTTATTTATTTTTCCACCACACGTTTTAAAACCAGAACCCTGTGAAAGTGTATATGTACCCAGCATCTGTGTACATGATATAATGTTAATGCTAAAAGAATGAGGCTAAAGCTAGCTTAAATCTCAGCAAACATTGGTTGGATGGTGAAATACGACAGGTGTATCATCATAATAGGTGACGGAAATGCACTCATTAACGTGGGAATAGGAAGCACAGGGACTTGATTAGTGTAGCAGACTTTGAGACAAATCAACCAGCCAGACCAGCCGGACTGGATCATGGAAGAGAGTTGGGATAAGCTAAGCTAAGCTAAGCTAAAAGGTTTGGCTGGATGTAATGTTGCTGCAGCTAGTAAGCTAGCATTAGTTAGCCAGACATGCTAATGTTCTCAGTGTACGTTGGGGCAGATAAAGACAGAGTTTAATCCACTAACCACACATGTGCTCCTGCATTTCACGTTTTTGTGAAACTACAGAAAAGACGCCACCTCCAGACTCATGAAACGCAGAGTATCGCTCTTCTCTGAGCCTCCTGCACGCCGCTTCAACATTTAGAGGAATCGAAGGCTTGACAGCTCTTGTTAAAGTTCCTAAGCTATGACTGGACAGTTGCTGTTTGGAGGCGGGGCATAGTGAAGAGTCAGTTCCTTTCCTTTCCTTTCCTTTCCTACTATTCAATGCATTTCAGTGCAGTTGAATTCAACACAACTCCTTTGCCCTTTCCTACCCTGTTCCTCCTCTCCTCTCCTCTTTTACTCTGTGCTTGGAGTTTCTCCCTGCCTGACTGCCTTCTTGCTTGCCAGGCAGCAGACAAACATTTTCCCTGGATCTGCCACTCTCACTTAGCATCCATCGGGGGTTTTTTTTTCCAATGAGGTGATTGGCAGCGGGGGCAAGCATTAGCATTTCCTCATCTTGGCATAGAGACGCTAACAGGCAGGGATAGTGGCAAAGGATGTGCCTTGAATACTGAGCAACAGCCTCACTCTGTCTCTCATCAAGGCACTAAAGAAAGCATCTTTTGTCTCGAGGAAGTATATTAAGAGAAATTCTCCTTTGTTTTGTCAGTGGATTACAATTTTTCCAGCTCCTCTGTACAACTTAACACCCGCATAGTCGCTTCACGTCACTCAATTTTCATATATTGGATTTATTCACCCTCGTGTGCTCCAGACCTCTTATTATAAGAGTGAAAGAGCAGTCTGGGTGCTTAAGGAAAAAGATAGTTTTCTTTTTACCCAAGCAAAATTCACCCAGCAAGGTCTTTCCCAGCTTCTGATTCATTTATTACTTGCTAGATTTTAGGTAACATCTCCGAGCCAGGCTCTCAAAGTATGTGGCTTGGATTTTCATCAGTTATCCTTAAATGGACTCATTCCTTCGCCCTATTCTCTCCATAAATATGTGGTGAGCCTTGGTACAGATAAAAAGGTAATCCACATGCACTGTCTGCCAAGAAGCTATTTCTTGCTCTGAGCAGAATAGAACATGGTGTAACAAAAACATCCTGCTGTAATTTCTCTTAGAGGAATCGCACTGCTTGGAAAAAATAACGTATATCCGTACAAACACTAATACCTGCGTGTCCTCTTTGTAGAAGGGATGATATAATCTTCTTCTGCCATCAAATTATCTGAAACATTCTTTAAATATACAGCACAGGGACACGAGCTCTGATGTGTGCATATGGTTAATAAATAGATATAGAAAGGGTGCCAGGCAGGACAGTATGCACTGTAGCCTATAATCTGTTTCATAAGCCTTATAATGATCAGTAATGTGGTCTTCTCAGATGTGAGCGTCAGTGATGCACTGAGTCACAATGAAAGCTAAATTCAAATTGGGTCTGGCAGGCTTTCAGCGCAGGTCTCCAGTTTGACATCACACAAGCCAAGATGATCTGATGTGCTATCAGTTTTATTTTCTTGAAGCAGAGATGATCTGCTGTAGGGAAGCAGTTAAAAGACCGGCTTCAGCACCCTAAGAAAATGTGGTCTGAGTTTTATATCTTATATTAATTATCCCCGCCAGGCGTAAAGCAGGAGGAGATCATGTAATTGCTTCTGTGTGCGCGTGCGTGAGTGAATAAGTAAGTGTATGCATGTGTGATTCCTGGACCTCCAGCTTGTCCACAGCAAATCTCAAATACTAGTAATAACTACTAACGGCTATTTTTTTGTGCACATCCATAACTGTATGCTGAAGGACCTCTGTGATTCACAATTCTTGAAAAATCTTTAAAAACCTTTTTTATGACTTCTATTAATTCGGTTTTGGAGGTCAAAGGTCACTGTGATCTCCTGTCCGTCCCATCCTTGTGAATGCAATATCTCAGGAACTTATTTGAATATATTCATATTAAATTCCTTCAAAGTCTTCACTACATACATTATATGAATCTGGACAGACATGGATGTAAACTGTAATGCCTGGGCCGCACTGCAAGACTTTCAAAGTCACCGGATCACTGTGCCGTTCACTCTGTGCCACTCTCTGCCTAGTAATCGCAAGTCCTGATGTTGCTGTGCTTAGCACACATGACTGATCAGAGGCAGGAGGTCACTAACTACAAGATCATTCACCAGAGGGATCCCCTGTTTCCTTTCCAAACTACATTTTGTCACAAAAACACGCTCATGGTGACATTAGATTATTAATATTGAAGCATCAGTATGCAGCACATTACTGCTGTGTTTGTATCAGCAGATCTGTATGACCTGGATATGAAGCATCAGTAGTGCAAAATATTAAAACATTAATTCCTTCTCCTTCTCTCCTCCTTAATACCTTTTAATAAGTTTCTTCAAAGTTAGAGGTCTATGTAGTGATAATTTCCATTTTAAATTCCTTCAAAGTCTTCACTGCATACATTATACGCGTCTGGTAAGACATAAATATAAACTGCAATTTGACTGGTTGGTGGAAACATGCAACTGCGAGGCAGTAGTTCTATATTTTGACTGTAGTTCTATATTTTATATGAGCATTGACAGCTGGTTTCTCTCTCTTTTTTCCTGGCCACTAGGGGCCGCAACTGATCAAGACCTGCTTCAGTTTAAAATCTTGTTCAAGACAACATTTGTGAAGGTTGTGTTAATATTGGCAGAACTTGACAAATCTCCGCTGGTTGCATCTGGCGGTTGTGGTGACATTGCAGTAGGTGCTTCAACATCTGTTGACTGGTAGAGATCTGTACTCTACTCAGTGCACTCCTTTAGTTGCTTATATTTTATATAGAGCTGAAACAGTTAGTCAATTGCCAGAAAGTTACTCAGCAGCTATTTTGAAAATCAATTAATCATTTTATGAAGTAATAATGGCAAACATTTCCAGCTCCAGCTTCTCAAATGTGCTCAAATTTGCTGCGTTTCTTGATCTTATATGATAGTAAACTAAATGTCATATGCATTTATGACCAAGAGTGAAAGCTGGTCAGTATGACTTGGTACTCCATACCACCAAAAGATTCAGCGCTGGTCAGCTACATACCAGGAAGACGAGACAGCAGCTGCCTGCCAAAACTGACCAGCAACAATCTGTAACAATCCATCAGGAAAACACATCTGATAGCGTTAAACCAACAAAAACAGCAGTTCTTGTTCTTATAAAGTGTTTCTAAACTGTTCCAGTGTGTTTGTGCCCACACAGACATGTGGATTTTTAATGCGTTTCTTTGCAAAAATCTTACAAGTTAAATAACAAACAACATCCGTTGTGACATTTCAAGATGTTCCGTTGTCCATGTATGACTTACATTTGTAACTCGAGCATAATAACAGTGGGGGTGTGCATCTTTGCTTTCTAAACAAATGCAGTGCCTGGAAGGGTGCGTTTGATTTATTGTTCTCATACTTTTGATTTTGAGTGTTGAGTGAGTGTTTTTTTTTTCGATGGAAAAAAATGCTTGTACGTTATCTTTGATTTTAGTGTGCATGTAAGAGATATTTTGAGACATTTTACACCTCATTATCTCTTCATTCATTTATGTGCCCAGTGTTCTGAAAATTCAAAGACAGGGACTGTCCTCAATTAAATTAGTTGTAATCTTCCATCAATCTGAAACAGAACAAATTGTTATGATTTTGATTTTGAAAGTTTTGTCTAGACTCACAAATTATTCTGTGATTAAACCATTTTATCAAATCATTTGCTAAACATGACGTTCTTTCTACACCACATAGTTGTTCAATTTGAATGAGTATGTTCAGGAATGTGTGATGTTGGGGCCGGTAGGAGAGCAATATGAAGAAATGAAGGTTGGATTACCAGCAAGAATTTAAATCTACCCTCATTCCTGTCTATGACTGTTAAGTGAGAAAAAAAATGAGATTGAAAGACATCACCTTGGGATCTGGGAAACAGTAATGGGTATTTTTCACTCTTTTCTGACATTTAATACACAAGTATCACTGATCTATTACTGCTCCTACTAGAAAGGTGAAAAATGGTCTTTTTTTTCTTTCTTGCATTCTCAAGTACAGCACATGTTACTGAGTGTGAGGCTTTCAGGGCAAAACATCATCATGTATTTACAGTATCCCAAATTACAACTTTGCCTCAAGGGGTTGTACAATCTTAGCTTTTCTGTTGTTTTCTCAACCAAGTACCTCTTACAAGATAGAAAATACACCCAGGACCTCCTCACGTATCTCCATTGGAATAATCTCAGATAGCATGTTTTCTCATTTCTCCTCAGTTAAGTAAAAGAACAACAGAAGAAAAATATCATTAGAGAATACCCATAACATTGTTAATTTAAATAATAAAAAATAAAGAAATTTTATCTCTCTTGTTTAATCATAAAATCCATGTAAGCTATGGTGAAGCTTTTTGGAAAAATAAAAGAACAAAAACAACTCATTCACTGCATAATTACGTTTTTGTATCGTGATAATTTAAACAAATTATTCTGAAAACTTTCCACGGACCCCCTGACAGAGTGACAGTGTAACCCTGAGAGTACCCGGACCCCGATTTGAGAACCACTGCTGTACAACATAGACTTTCCTTAGACTTTCAACTCACACAAGGAAACACTGCCCCAAAAAAACGTTTAACAGCAGGAAAACGAAACAAATCATGTAATCGCTTTGAAGCCTCTCTCCTAACAACATTGAAAAGACCCCTGCTTTTCATTAAGACATTTTTATTGGCTGTGAACTAATTATGTCATCCCCTCACAGGTGGCCGCGGCAGATGGCCTCGTCCAACGGCCTGTGTCGATACGGGGCCAGGGTGGACTGCTGCTGGGGATGGACGCGGCGCTCCTGGGGTCACTGCCAGCGTGAGTGCCATCACGCCTGCTGCTGGTGCTGGGGGCAAACAGGGCTAACAGGTTGCGAGGTTTCAAGCTGGGGTCAAAGATGCTATTAGACAGAGGAGACACTGTAACACCAGCACGGGGAAACACACACACACACACTCACCTGCACGTTGTCACACCAGAAACACATAGAGTTAATGGAGCATCACACCTGGGACAATCTTTGAGTAAAGATTGATGGTAATGGCTGGTTGGACCGCAGGGCCGGCTGACATTTATATTCACACCGCGGGTGGCCCTAATGAGCGAGAAACTGTAGCTGCAGGTGGACATATTCAAGGGTAGATACAAGACTGATTATACGTTAGTACTGTGCAAAAACAAGCTAGCTAACACTGCCAGAGCAAGACAAATAAGGAACACAATCCATGCTGTTGTCAGGTGTACGGACCTCAACTCGTCTGCATTCAGGGACGCCCGCTTAGAGGATTCAGAGGATGTGACCTGTCACTACCACACGCCTGTGTCAGATGAACTGTGTGAAATATTAACGCATATAACATTTCCCACATATTTACATTGCGTAAAGATCCTCTGCTCTTCTCCTGTAATGCTACCCTGGGAGGTGTGAATATACTAACATGGCTTTCAGATCTGGCCAGTTGCCTCACAAATGTCAAATCCTCAGCTTGGCTTGGTGCCTGTGCTGGTATAGCTGCTGCTTCGCTCTGTGGAGGTTAAATCAAGAAGGGGTTAACACATAAACAAACCTTTTCCTCGACAGGAACTTAGCAACTTGAGGGTTGAAAAAATGTGTTGTACGTTTTTGTTAAATGTGTTTATTTGTGTCCTTGCCAGGAGTAAGATGAGAAAATCAATACCACTCTTATGCTTATATCTGTGTGTTGAATATGAAGCTACAGCCAGCAGTTGATTACTTTAGCATAAATACTGTAAAGGGAAGGAAACCAGCCAACATCTCAAGCTCCCTCTACACTATAAATTGAACAAACAAGATAGTAATTTGTGAGCTTCAGAGGGGCTGGTGGGTGGATTTTCTTTTAACCATTAGCATGCTGTTTCCCTTGCTAAGCCATGCTAATTGGCTGGTAGTAGTAGTCTCATATTTAGCATAAGAATGGTATGGAAAGCACTTAAGTATGTTTCTTGTAAAACGATTGCTTTAATGTGTAGCGTTGTTACAGGTTCTGGTTTCCACTGTACTCAGGCTTTACTGTGAAACAGTTTGACATAGCCAGGCTTTCTGTCAGCTAACAAAAAGAAAGCCTGGCTATGACAAACTTGGTTCAACAGAAATAACGGGTATCACAGCGATGGTTCCCAACCGTCTTTGTTAAGCTGAGTTTAAAGACATCATTTGCACCATGCTTTTAGCCTTAATCGTCACTGTTGATCCTGAGCTTGGAGACAGGAGTATGGGTGGTGTGTGCATGCATGTGAACGGCATGTTGGAACTTTAGGAGATACATACAATTTAAAAATTAATAATTAAGAAGGGCCAGCTATGGTCATACTGTTTACTGAGATATGGGTGTGTCCTGGGCCATAAGTGGTTACTGGATCCGTATGGACCATCACTGGACCAGATCAGTTTTGCGGTCCCATGGTCCCACAATGAAGGAAGGATACTTGGAAAAAATAGATCAAGTTTGGCCAAACCAAATTTATCTGTGACAAATACCAATAGATCAGCCTTTTTTTTCTAATCAGTGTTCTATAAACAGCAGTGCCAGCAGTGTAAAACTGGATTGGCAGCCAATCAGGATCAAACATTATTCAAATTGTCCTCAGTTCCTTCATCATTCTGATGATCATTCTGATTCTGAGCTGATACTAAATCCAAGTTCCAGGCACAGACAGGGGATCCAGGCAGTGCCATCAGTTATGATTAGTCCAGACAGCACGTCATTACATCCCAACAAACAATAACTAGAACAAAAACACAAGAACGAGAGCAGCAGCCAACATTTCACTATAACAACCACTTGTTGAACCAACATGGCAAACTTTCTTCCCTCAGATCTGTAGCTTTCGCAAGTTGATCCTTCAATTTATCTTCCCATTTTCTGATGTTGCACGTCCTCTTTTGGAATTCTTTCCGTTTTTGCCAGCACACAAACCCATTTCCCATCTCGAGTTGACAATTTCCATCTCAATAGTGGCACTGCTTCCCTTGACGTTTGTCCCACGCTGCACTCACAGTCCAGACAGTGCATAGAAATGACAAATGTCTGTCCCATTTTTAATCAGTGTATCCAAAGCGCTATTCCCTTCTCAGTAAAGGATATCTAAAATGTCGTGGTTTGGAAAACAGTGGAAACACAAAGCAGAACCAAACACTAAAGCCTCACAAATTCTTAAAAGTTGAGGTTATGAGAAGCTTTTAGATAATGGGTTGTTAAATTCCTGTTGAGGAAAAGACCAAAAAGGGTTCATAACTCTGCATGTTCTGGCCATGTATTTATAGGTTGTTTATTCATCTGTTCATTGTGTTTTTCATTGCTGAAATGACCATATTTTGATTTATGTTTATGCATTGAATCTCATCATGCTATGCTGTAGCTGACCTTTTTGTTTTACTCATTATATTTTGTATATTCTTTATGGGAAATATGTCACACACTGCTTGTTGGGTCGAAAGGTCTGTGCTGCTGCAGCTAAAAGGCTGCTGAATTTGTTGGGTTTAGCAGCTATTTTTCTCTCTAGTTTCATGTTAAAAGTGGCAGAGTGCCATCTTTTCACTTAATGTTGGAGCACACGGCGAGATTTCTTATTTTATTTTGGAGAACACAAACAGCATTCGGTTCATGCCCCCAGTGTTTTGTATTCTTATAGCTCAGCCAGATTAACCTAAGGTCTTTGTGAGACAAATCTGCTTTTTATCCACCTCTCGTTTCACGTCTATTAAAAACAAAATATGATAATTTTATTCTTACATAAACACTTAGAGTCAAAAGAACTCCTTACGCTAGTGGTTTATGGGACAGACCTAGAGTCATAGCTGGAGGGGGGTTGATTTCACGGTTGTAAATTAAAGGGTTTTTTTTCAGCAATCGTTGGCCTTGTTCAAAAACCGCCTACCTTCTCCCAAGGCCTCGACACTTGAACTACACAATCTGTGCTGGAATGATTGAAGCAAAAGCACTACTGTTTTCCTCAGACAGCTCAATTGTATCATTTGATAGTGTTTGTTTGAACATGCGGCCAGACTCGGCAGTAATCCTGGCAGGAGTCAGCCGTCTCAATGCCCAGTACCTCCCAGTGCATCTGTACTGGGCTATCTGCCTCTACAGCTTCCCATGTTCAGAAAATTCAAGGTGGAATAGCTGTGGGTTTTGGATGAGGACAAGAAAGAGGAAGAGGACTATATTATCACGTGCTTAGAATAGGGCTGAGACAGGACTCGTGCCATCATATTTTATCCACTTAAAGCCCAAACATCAATGGAAACTGTCATTTGCAGTTCAGCAAGACAAAACATTAACTGGTTTGCTGCTCAAAATCAAAGGTGATGATAGTTTGTATTATTTGAAGTGGGGTTGTATGTGGTACATGTCCATAGTCAGTGTATTATCTGCAGTAGATGGTGGTCAGAGTTCCCACGGATAGTAGAAGCAGAGAGGAGTAGCAGCACAGAAGCATTGTGCTGCTATAGACAGGGTCAGCAACAAAGTGTATTTTAGCCACTTGAAAAAAGTCCACCTAACAAAATAAGTGAACGCTGTATTCAGAATATTTTCACTGCTTTACTTTGCCATCAGTGAGCCTTTTTTTTTTTTGACAGGAAATCGCTGTTATATAAACCAAATATCACTCTCTTCAAACCAACCAAACTTCATAGGTGAAATCAGTCATTTTACTTTACTGAACCACACCGTCATGAGCATAGGGTGGTTGGAGGGTGGACTGCCGGTGCTGCTCATAGCAGAGCAGAAACAAAAACTTAGCAGTAAGTTGTCAGTCTGGCAGTAAATGTACAGTACAGGTTTCAGTCAGTTAATCACTTCACAAACACTGCAGCTTCTCAACACCAAGTCTCGACTCTTATTTCTTATTACCCTGGAAAAGTGACAAGCTTAGCCCGGAAGTAACCTGAGCGGGAAAGGCTAATGTTATTCTAACGCTGGCGCCGGTGTTGTACTTTTATCTTGGTTCCAGTGTGATCGTAGCCCTTTCAGAAGCTTTGTAATCCAGCCTTGACCTGCAGTGTGTTTTTTGGAGACGTGGTAAAATAGATCAATAATCATAAATCCAACAGTACTAGTTATTTATCCATTTGCTCTCCTGAAAACAGTGGTTGTTGTTGATAACATGTTGCTAGCTGCCCACTGGCATTCCCACGATGCCTTGGGTTGAGTCTGTCGGTCAATCAGAGGCTGTGTTCTTGACTCGTGTGTGAAAGCGCCGATCCTTAGATTAATGTATTATGTATGATTAATGTATTAATAGATCCATGCCATGATCTCAACACAAGATTGAGCATAGTAATGAGCTCGACCTCTAAATGTGCAGCACATGACCGCAGCATTGCAGTAATGTGGTTATTGTCACACAACTCCTGTGTTCTGTGATGTAAAACTATTGATTTTGCCTGTGGAGTTTGGTTGGTTTGGCTTATATAACAGCAATGTAAAGAGGTGAAAATATCCTAAATAGTCACAGCAGTACATTGTTTAGCTTCTGTGCTCATACTCGTCTCTGCTTCTCCTAACTGGGGACATCTATGGTAGCAAATACACTGACTATCAATAAGTAACATCAAATAATCCAGATTAAGTACAATTGCATTCAAAAAGCGACTGTTTGCATCAATCACTCGACCAGCCGAACAGCAGTGTGTCAACATGTTTTCTTTGTTGTTCTGGAGTCCCACATGTTCTGCACCGAGCCAAGAATATGAGCTAATTTTGAGCTTAACCACCACATCAAGCTGCTGCACTACTTTCATTTCAACTCCATATCTGTTCTGCGAGTTAAATCACTCGGTGAGTGCCTACCTTAATGCCTCCAAATGCTTTTGACTGGGTGCACAGCTCAAATCACTCACTTGAGACTACAATCAGTATTCCATCAAGTCAGTAAGGTGCTGATTTAAACCTTAGAGGAGGGAGGTGGAAGGAAAGGAAGTGTAATCATTGGTGTGCATGTGTGTGTGTGTGTGTGTGTGTGTGTGTGTGTGTGTGTGTGTGTGTGTGTACCTTTGTCTGCATGTGTGTGAGAGGATGCAGTCATTACAGATTTCAGGTCTTGGTAAGGTTTTGTGGCGATAGAAGAGATTAGATTGGAGCTATCGGATTGTGGCTGGGAGCTCAGCGATCGGCTTGTGCGACTTCTCTTGAAGAATGGGAAACTTAATGGATAGACCCAGATTTTTTTTTTAAAGCTCCCAGAACTGAAAGCATGGGGGAGACCGGCCTGTTCTCAGGAGAGAGGACAGAAAGGAGTAAAAAAGTTGGAGAAAGTAAAAAATCCTGAGGTGTAAGGGAAATGGTTTGAAGGTGAGGAGTTAAAGATGATTGCTGCTGGAATGGAGTGGGGGAGAGACGTCAGGAGGGGGAGACAGACAAGTGAGAAAATCAGGCAGATGGAGGAAGAGAGAGAGGAGCTTTAGATTTATAGTAAACTGAAGCTCCACTTATAATGTTCTGACAGGCCATCCGGCAGGCAGAGTCGCACTTGAAGCTACTTATTCTAACCAGCTGCCATCGTGAACATTTTACTGCCACTGAGGGCGTTTGAACATTTGTTCAGCAATAACATTTCTAATTGCATTTCTCGCTAATACAATTACAGTAATCACACTGAAAATACTTTTCATCTCTTGATGAAGAAAATAGAAACGTGTCCAATCAACAGGTTGATCCCACAAGTGTTAGTATGCAGAGGATCAGCTCAGTCAGACAGGTGATACAACATCTGTTAAGTGTTTTGAAGTTGCAGAGACTTTGATTTGGAGCTAATTTCATCCATATTAGAAGTTCTGGAAAGTGTTTGGGCCATGAAAATCACAAACAGATGTTCATAAGACCTCTTTAGGAACTTTAACTGACTAAAGTACTCATGCTTATGCACCCGAGCATTCATCTGAATTAAGTTCATGTTGGACAATTCTGTACCTCACATTTAGCGTGAATGTCCTCCATGTAGAGGGGTGGAGATTAAGGGTGTGGTGGGTATGGTGCATCTGCCTTTCATGCAGGAGACAGACGTCTGTGTCGGGTCACAGGCCTGCAATTAATGTGTTGGGGTTTTGTTTTGCTTCAGCTGTACCTAAACACAGTTTCCCCCTAACTTTAACAAAGTTGTGACAGAGACTAATGGGAGGGAAAAGTTTTGAAACTGGTCCTGTATTGAGCGAGACCATTGCAGCTTTGAAACAGGCTGTAATGTATTTACAGCCATTGTGAAGCGTTAAATGACGTCCATTAAATATGCTTGTTTTTTGCCACTGACAGGCACAGATTGTTATTTTAAGTTAGGCCTGGGCAATATGGCTTAAAAATAATCTCTCAGTATTTTTTAGACTATTCTGTAATATATGATATATATCTCAATATTTGTCTAAAATAACATACAGCGAATTTTCAAATAATGCAAACATATCACAATCTTATAGTAGTAGCTGGGCAATTTGGGCACAATTAAATATCGCAATATTTTTGACCAGATACCTCACTATTGATACTGACAAAACAGCTATTTAATGTCTGTAATGTCAGACAGAAAAGTGACATCACTTTACAGTAATGCAGCCTTTAAAACCAAAGACAATACACATGTCATATTCATGTCATGATATAATAATATCCAAAATCTAAGATTATATCCAGTCCCATATCAAATCATATTAATATAATTATTACATTGCCCTTTTTTAAGTGTCATTACAGAAACAGTTTTTTAAGAGTAAGATATGTTTTGTTTAACCAAAGACAACTGTTTTATTGCTCTCGCCAAAGCCACCAGACGTCATTTAAAAAAACAAAATCATTTTATTATCGTAAATCACACTTCATTCAAATTCAACAGAAAGAAAATAAACCTATCATAGCTCGTCTTTGAAATTGAAATGGACACAATTTAAAAGTATTTAGGTATCATTATCAGTACCTGTCGTTCAAATCACACATTGAAAACCTTGTTTCCAAACTGAAAAAGAAATTAGATTTCTTTCATAGGAACAAATCTTTTTTTTTTTTTCCCTCCAGGCAAGGAAACACATGATATACGCATCTTGGTTACCTTTATGGACTGGTTGCACAACAGACACTTTGATTTTTTTGGGGGATTTTTGATTTTGCCAAAGAGCAGGAAAAACACAGGCGGACTTAATAACAATAAATAAGGCTCACGTGATCTTTGGTTTGAAATAAACTCTTACTTCACGGAGTTAGATGTGAAAACACTGGAAGAGGAGAAAAGGTGTTTACAGCCAGAATATTTTAACATCGCTCTCAGTAAATAAAGGGTTTATTACAACCAAACCAGAGCTGGTGATTGTTGGAGCAGTGGAAAGACAAATCAGGTTTTGGTGAGTTTTATTTGGTTTCTGTCGAGTTTGAATAAAGAATGTTTTATGATGGTAAAATTACTGTTTCTGGAAATGGTGTCTTGTGGCTTTGGAAAGAATAATAATAAACAAAAAGAATCTTAGTCTTTGTAGGGATCCTTTCGATTATGTTGTCAGACACCTTCGATAATATTGTGAGCCTGTCAGTGGAAAAACAAACACTTTTAAGGGACTTACTTTGACCACTTGCGATTGCCCATAAGGATTACATTGCAGCCTGTTTTGCACCTGCCACCTGCTCCACTCTCCCGCTGTACTGGACTAATTAAAAAATGTTGTCCCAATTAGTCTCTTTGACACAAAAACATGGGGAAATAGGTTTAATACCAAAGTTAACCTCAACCAAAGCTTATTTGCCATAACCACCGTATTTCCCTAGCAGTAGCCGTTTCATAGTTGTCATGCACAGATATTGTAGAAAGAAATACTTGAAAGGAATAATCCAGTGATTTATCATTGATGCTCTGCAAAGATTTTTTAAAAGGATGATCGAAATGGAACCTGCCCCCTTTAAAACACATGTATTGAAGGTAATCCTGGGTTTTGCAGAATGGTTTAATATCGACATTCTTGTCTGGAGATTGGGTTGGACTCTGAAAGCCTCAGTATTAACGCAGCTTTGAACAGCCAGCACTTTGAAAGGTAAACTTTCAAATGCCGTTTCATTTTAATGTGCAGAATTCAGAGATCTGACACACATGAATTTACTTGCAATTTGCTTATGAAGAATGTCTCAAAGGTTTTTGACTTATTTTTCATTAGTCCTCTAAAAGACAGCTCTCTCGGAAAGACATGCGTTTCATTTTCTCTGCATAGAAAAAGAACTGGACGAATATCACCTCCATATTAAATAGATCACACATAATAATTTCTTCAGAGGTCCTGGTGGATTTTACAAATCCATTGAGAGCGGGATTTAGTTTGATTGAGTGCAGTCTTTGTTTCGACAAATGGTGTGGACAGGATTAAGGCAGGACTTTTGAATTGGTAATTCGAGCTAACAAGTGAGTGATGAAAGCAGAAAAGTGATATCTCTGTTAAAGTAATTCACTTTATCATGATTGTCTGTGCCGTTTCCTTGTCTGCTCGCCTTTCTTTTCATGATCACTGGGCTGTAAAGGCTCGCCTTTTCATCTGCTCAAGGTAATAAGGCGAAAACAAAATGGAAGGGTTCCCTCGTAAAAATTAGACGGAATGTATGCGGAAATAAAAGGCACATGTTCAAAATGACTTTAGACTGTTATGGCTTTAAAGTGACTTTGAAACAGTGCAGATTTAAAACTCAAATGTCTTGTGCACAGTCAGGAAGCTGCAGCATTTGTTTTTATACGATCTTAGAAATACAGGTTCTTACTAGAAGAATAAAGTTTCTTGGGCTTGTCCTCATAGGAGAACCCTTTTTGGTTCTGGGTAATTCCTTTTTTTTTTAATTCTCTGGGTAAACCTTTTTTTAACAGTTCCACTTGAAACCCTCTCAGAGAGTTCTACCTCGAACGCAGCATAAATTGTTCTGTAAAAGGTTTAATTTAGAACCCACAATGAGCGGAACCCCTGGTGCTATAGTTCTACCCAGACCCCTTCGAAAACCTTTCCACCTTCTAAGGATACTAACAAGCGGCCACCCTTGGGGTTCTACCAAGAACCCTTTTATGCTCCAAGGGTTAGATCAGAACCCCCCACCCTTTTATATTTCAAGGGCATTATCTAGAACCCACATGGGGGGTTTTACGCTCTTAGACATAAAGGTGCTAACAAGAACCACAGGGCTTGTCCCCATAGATGGGCCCTTTTTGGTTCCTGTTAGAATCATTTTGAAATGTTCCACTTGAAATCCTTTCAGAAAGTTCCCCTATGAAAAGTTCTACAGAGAACCTTTTTATGGTGGAATGGTTCCACCCAGAACCCTTCCACTTGTTTTATCAAGAGCCCACCAATGGGGTTCTTCTGAGAACCCTTCTATGTTATAGTACAAAGAACCCTTCACTAATGAAACCCTGTAGTCTTACAAAGAAACCTTGATGAAACCTTAAAAAAAGGGTTCATCATAAGCAAATGGTGCTGGATACAATCTCAGCCCTTCAGGAAGAACCCTTTTGGAACCCTTATCTCTCAGCGTGTACCAACGCCCTTTAGATTCCAAGGATTTTATCTAAAACCTGCCCATAGGGTTCTACTGAACCCTTTAAAATACCAAGGGTTTTATCAAGAACCTACTCAGGGGGTTCTAACAAACAACCCTCATATATTATGGTACAAAGCCTCTTTGAAACTTTCTTCAAGGATTTCAACAATCCTTAAAAAAACAATTTCCTTCAAAAAGGGTTCTTAATGGAACCTTTAGTCTTACAAAGGACCGCTGACAAATGATTTCTTCATAAAAGCATCTTCAGAGGCAAATGGTTCTGTGTAGAACCTCAGCCCTTTAGGAAGAACTCTTCTGGGACCTTTATTTATAGGACCGTGATCTCACCGAATGACATTGGTGGCGTTTTCATCTTCCAGTGCAATGATCTAATTTTAAGAGACAACAATTTTACTGTTTCACAGTGTGTGCGAGGAAAACTGCTTTATTCACTTCCATTTAGATGTGAGTGATTAGAATATGTAGTTAACATTCTCTGAAATAAGAAGAGAACCTCCCTGGAGATGGTGGTTTTATTATTTTATTTTATTTTACATCATTTTAATGATTAAAACTGAATTGTAAGTGCATTTAAAATTCACCTATTATCCAGAGGTTACTGGGAATATGTGTGACTCCAGAACTCCAGACTGTTTGTGCATGTGTTTTTTGTTTTTTTGTTTTTTCTCATGAATGTTTGCTTGTCAAAATGACCAGGCTCTGCCCTCTAACATCATGTTTATTTATTTTGTCTCTCAAAGACTTAGCCATGTCCGCAACCTTTTGTTTGTTTGGCTGTTTGTTTTGCAGCTCTCTTCGCCTTAACTCACAGAGTAGCCGGGATAAGGTGCCAGCCCCAAGGTTAGCTCCACATGTTTCTTGAAATAGTCTTGCTGGACATGTATTGCTGGGGGCACATCCTCTGAATCCCGAATCCTGGGCTCACTCACTTATTTATAGAGCCAGGCCAACGCCTCCACCCCTCCCAACTCGACATCACTAACACCTCATGGCCCTTGGCAGCAGCCATCTTCTCCCCCCCTGGCCTCGGATCTATGCAAACAACTTACACTCTGCAGACCCGATTTCACCTGAATCCATGTCCAACATGAATTATGCTGAAGTTCTTCTGTGTCTCATTAAGATTCAACTGCCCCTCTGGTCGACCCCTTAGAATACTAATGAAGCCCTTTTGAAGCTGAAATCCATAATGGTTTTTAATTAATCCATCGGTAATATATCCATCTGTACGGTGCAGAGTAAAAACTGAGTACTTACTGTGGTTGGAGATGCTCTGCATATGTAATAGAAATCTTGATCGAATCGCTCAAGTGGAGAATGCCAATGCCATCATACTTCATCACTTGGGTAAATAAAATATTCACCATGACATTACCAGGCTGATCAGTGACATTTTCACTGCATACAAACGACGACGAGATATAAGAAGTTCACACACCAGGCACTAGATCATCTGTCATCGGTATAGTATATACACTGACATTATCGCAACGAACAAATTTGTTGATTAACTGATTAGTTAATTAGCTGAAGAATTTCGATACGTTGTCATTTATAAAGCAAAAATTCCAAATATTCTCTGGTTCCAGCATCTCAAATGTTTAGAATATTCTGCTTCTCTGTGTTTTATATAATTGTAAACTGAATCATTTTGGGTTTGAGACTGCTGGTCCCAAATTAGAGATTTTAAAGGGATAGTTCAGATTTTTAGAAGTTGGGTTGTATGTGGTACTTATCTGTGAGGTCAGTTCGGAGAAAGCAGCAGGAGTACCAGTGTAGGAAGCTAAGCAATGTACTCCTATGGACAGGGTCAGAATCAAAATACATTTTAGCTTCTTAGCTTCATCTTCTATGACTTAAGTGTGAAAGTGTGAAAGGATTCGTTCAGATTGTCAAAGGACTCTGGTGGCTTTGGAGAAAGTGATATTTGGCTCATATGATGGCAGTTTCCCAATCCGAAAAGCTTTCTGCTGGGAATGTATAGCGATGAAAATATTAGTAGGTAATTCAGTGATTATGGATAAGTACCTCATACAACCCCACTGCAGAAAATCCAAATTATCATCAGCTTGGTGTCTGGGAACATTTGGGGCACTTTCAGCCTTTTATTTTTGGCATTTAACAGGCCAAACAAGGAATTCATTAATCAGAAAAACAATCAGCAAATCAGCTGATAATGAAACAATCATTACAAGCAGCCTCAGGCAATTGCTTAGTTGATTGCAAGATGATGCAACGTGCAATTAACTAATGATAATGACAATGATTTTCCCATCTTACTTTGATGAAGTAATGCATCACACAAGTATAAAAGTTCATCCTCGAGATCTGCCTCAATTCAAAATTATACTTTCCCTTGTGTTTACCATCAGGCGTCCATTAACAGTCCATAAATCAAAAGAATTCACTTCAGTAGCAGCAGCATGCTGTCCTGAGGACTGGCTGATGTAAACTGCAGTGAAAGTGTGTCATCACTCGGCATGTTTTCATGGCGTTCATGGAACGAGGGTCATACATGCTATGTTTGGCCTTCCAGCTGGTACGACCATTTTTAGTCCTCTGTGTCCTCTGCTGTGCTTAATGAACACCGGCCGTTCCCCGATCTCTCTCTGCCAGGCCAGAGGCTTAAAAATACCCTCAGAGGCAAAGCCTGTTGATGGCCGCCTCTGATCCTGCTAATCAAATCCTCCCCCACGTAGGAGAATAACAGAAAGTGCTCCACTTGACGACCCTCTAACTAACAGCATCAGAAGCTTCTTTCGTTTTATCTGCCAACCAGACCGAGGTCTAATAAACTTCCAGGAAACTAAAACTCTCTTCCTCTTCCTCCAACAGATTGGGCCATTTTTAATTTGTAATTGTGAAATCTGACTTCTTGGTGTGTTAACACCCTGGCTCATATCACAGCCCTCTCCAAGTAGAGCAACAATACTGTCTTTCTATTTGATTACATAGCCTAATAAAGTGGAATGAGTCTGGAGATGTTATCGACTCCAGGTAAAGGATTCATCACATACCTCTGAGCCTTTGAATTCAGCTTTAACAATGTTACTGACTGAAACTTGAGCATCTGAAGTTGTTCTTCCTGCACAGCCCTGCTGCTCTGAAAGCTGGACGTATATGAATTGAATTTCAACCTTTTCTTCTCAAAGTGTATTATGTGTCCCTCAGTGTGTGTTAAAGAAGCTGTGTATCATATGAATGTAATGCAAATGGAGAGTGTGGACAACAATTTAAGACAGTGTAAAATAGACCTCCATTAAAGCTGTGCAGACTCATACAAATATGTTATGTACCAAATTTGGTGAAGGTTTAAATGGAGGAATGGTGAAAAAGGTTGTTTTTTTTTGCAAAATAATGTTGATAAATCTGTTCAGACTCAGATAAACGTTGCTTCTACTGATAAATGAAACCAGGAACACAGAAAATGTTGCTTCACCTCACAATTTGGGTGCAAAAGCAGAAACATAAAGTGGTTGTTCAGACCGACAGAAGTGCTGTGTTTAAAAAAAATACAACTACCCTCTTTTATTTCAATAAAACCACTGCGTTGGCACAGTGGGTGTTCTGATGCAGAAGGCTCTGGCAAATAAATGCAGGGTCATCCAGTAAAAAAAAGTTTAATCTAGCTTATTTTTTCTGCAATGCAATGCAGGATAAGCTTCAAAAATCATGTATTTATTACCCAAACTAGACTTCCTGGAGAAACAGTCCCTTGAATGCAGTGCTTATTTAGGTCTTAGCGTCCTCTAACCTGTTCATTTTTTATCCTTCCTCAGCTTCCACCAAATTAACCTGAAATCTGTTAAGTACGGTGGTCCTGAGAGCTCAGTGATTTTGGTCGAGCCACGAACCTGAGAATGAGACTCAACAATCAACTAGAATTGCTCGTAGCACCTTTAAGAAAACATCCACAAACAGACAAAACAAAGGAAATTAAGAAAAAATCTTCACCCCTTTGACAACATATACACAGCATTTAGATAAGAAGCTGCAAATCAATAAAGGACAAACGACAAAGGAAACTATTTCCAGTGGACACAAAAAAGCGATGAACATATCCAAACACCACTGGGATATGTTTGTTGTCCCACCAAAAAATTTTCAGCTCATTTGTCCAACACCACTTAGAAATAGCAGACTTCAATATCTTGATGAGTCACAAACTTTGGCAACAACAAGTATGTCCCCAGCGTGCTCATTACTTTTTAGCAGATGTGGGGCCGAGCCATTGTTTTGCAAGTCACAGGTACAGTAAGTCTCAAGTCTTTGCAGTTAAGCCTCGAGTCAAGTTCCAAGTCCTAAAAAAGTCATGATGAAATGGTGAGTTTCCAGCTTTGACTGATTATTTGTGGCCTTGACTTGTCAAGAGATGTTTTTGGTATTATTCTTACCAGCTTCAGTAAAGTGACGTTAGTCATGTCCATGTTCTCCATGTTTTCCCTGCAACTTGACTGGATGCTGTCAGATTGGTTCAGACAAAGTGAATCAGTGACATTAAATGTCAACTTACTGAGAATAAACTGTATGGCTGCTCCCAACTAAAGATTTTCCAAGTCAACAAGCACTTGTTAGTTCAAGTCACTGGTCGACCAGTTGTCCCATGTTTAACATATTGATTCAATTATTTAAACATATATATTTTGTGGCACAAAGTGAGCCGCCTGTTAAATGCTAACAGTAAAAGGAACAATGAGTCTGAATGTGTCGGAACAACCAGGAGGAAACTGAATATTTTGTTAATTTATTTCAACACAGTATAATCTCACACAAGTGTCCTTGACTTGTCAACAGTATGGACGATGTGTACTTACTCATTAATTTGCTAAGTTACAAACTTGCTGCTTCACACCCTCCTGTCAGAGTCAGAGTCCAGTCGGAACCAAATGTGATGTTAAATCACCTCAAATGCCGTTCCCTGTCAACCAGCCTCCATTGAGCTCAGATTTTGTATCCCTGTAGGACCGCTAAATGAGCTAACTTGTTAATGGCAGTTACAGCACAGTTAGCAGCAGTGTGCTGGGGAAAAAAAAAAGTCCAGGTTGCAACAATTCATCGGGCTTAACTCCAAGGCAAAGCTCCCAAATGGAACTTGATGATTTTTTTTCTGTGACTAATGAATAAATGAAAACATGGTCGACTAAGACCCTTGGCACCGACTAATTGCTAACAGTTAAGTTGACTATTAGGGGGCAGCCCTGTTGCAACTGACGTAAGTATATTTAGGAAATGAGGGGAAATAAATTGATTTGTGGATTCACACTTTTTAAGTAACACACTTTTTAATCTCTGGGGTTTGGTGGAAAGATATTTCATTTTCAAGTCAAAAGGCTCAAGTCAACATGAGGTCACAAGTCATTGGTCCAAGTTCAAGTTGAGTTGTAAGTCTTTTTTTATTTGGACAAGTTGAGTCTAAAGTCTGACTCCAGACTGACTGACCACATCACTGCTTTTTAGTGTCCACTGGAAACAGTTCCCCTTGTCTTCTGAGTTACCTGCAGCCTTTCTGTATTTGGGTGTGTTTTCTCTATTTCGATCATTTTTTTCCTTAACATTGTGTAGTGAAGATGTACATGTGCATGTCTTTTCCCTCAAGGTGCACTGAGTTGAGCTCTCAGGCCCATAGTAGTTGAGCAGTTTTTGAGCTATCCTTTTATTGAGAAACCAACAGAAGGTTGTTCACATCGACTACTTAAAGGATCACTGACATAACAATATAATAAACCCTACAGCTGAATTGCCACAAATAAACACTATCATACCTTACACAGGAAGTACTCACTACTCTGCTTTCTCTTTCAGTCTCAAACACACACACACACACACACGTATGTTCAGCCTCTTCCACTACAGAGATAATTAAGTCCTCTGATTGCGCTGTATTATGACAAAATTAATGAAGCTTTTAATGAAAATTAGTAACACTTGGCTGAGGCCCAGTGTATCAGACATGCTTAGGAGCAAGCTGCAGTAGCTGTAGTCAGATAAGCAGGGCAAGCCTCCAGCTCACTGAGACAGAACACAGAGAGCTGGTGAAGCTGTGCAGCTGCTAACATGACTACCACGTCTCTGCACACACTCAAAATATCACCATCCTCGCACTGTGTACGATCTACAGGGCAGCTCTTTACCGAGGCACTAATTATAATCTACTGTTTTGGTGCTCTAATTGTTTCAGCTTCAGTCTGAGGGGAAAACATTATTCGCCTAGGTAATCCTCCTTGGCCGGATGCCAGCGTAAATACCAGCGCCACATTTTAAAATAGCTGAAAATCAAAACTTTGCTTGGTGTTAAAAGGTCAAACTTCTCATTTATCTCTCATAGTATAAAATGATTTGCTATCAGTAAGGACAATAAAACTTTTCCAAGATTCAGCTAGCAATAAATTGCCATAGTGGTTAGCTGAAAATGGCTGCTCCATTATCATTAGTCAATGATAATAGTACTGTCGCACAAGGAGAAAGAAACAAACACATTTCCTATATGAGTGAGGCATCATGCTGTCTTATTGCTGTAATGTGGAGTAAACAGATAATTTACAGCCAAGTCAAGAAGCAGCAGGATTAAGTGCTTTGTCATCTTGATCTTGTACAAGTAGTCTTCCAGAGCGCTGCACTGATCTGTCTCTTCCTCTTTGAATCCTTCCTGAATAGCTCTGTGTCAGCCCGGCTGTAAGCACGGAGACTGCGTGGGACCCAATAAATGCAAGTGCCACCCCGGCTTCACCGGCAAGACCTGCAATCAAGGTGAGCTCTCGCCTGGAACTCCTAGACGCTGTGAACACTGCTGTTACTTTGCAGTCGCATGTTACTTTCTTTATTCTTCAAAGGGCGCTGAAATTGAAACATTCAGCACAAAGAAAGAGTCAGAATATACGCTCAAGCAGACTCGAGGCAGCACACAGGCCCGCTGACATGCCCCTGCCCCGGGCGATGGCAGGGTAATCATTATTTATTGTGACCACATCTTCAACATTGAGGCTTACCTGTGGAACAGAAGCTGGTTTTCCAGTAACTGACGTGAGGTGCTTTAAAGAGATAGTACGGATTATTTGAAGTATTTACCACTTGTCAGTGTATTACAGTAAGTGTTATTAGAAGCAGACAGGGGCACCAGCACAGAAGCTAAGCAATGAACTGCTGTGGACAGGGTCAACAGCAAAAAGGTATTTCAGCCACTTAAAAAAGGTTCACGTAAAAAAAAACAGTAGCAGTTTATGTAAGCATGTAAGTCTACTGTCTAAGTCTAAGTCCACTGTTATATAAGACAAATAACACCGTCTCTAAACCAACCAAACTCCGTGGGGGAAATGAGTGATTTTACCTTGCTGAAGGAGTTGCTGGTCTACCACTGCCTCGATATGTTAGTTTGTTGGTGTTATTGTGTGACTACAGTAAATCTGAACTAATCCTTCAACACTGAATTTGCACGATATCACGAACAAACTAACCAACTGAAGCAGTGGCAGACCAGCAGCTCCTGTTTTCTGCAAGTTAAAATGACCGACTTTGCCTATATAGAGTTTGGTTGGTCTGGAGAAAATGATATTTGACTTATATATTGTATATAAGTAAAGGGCTGAACATAATTTAAACCTTTTTTAGGTGGACCTCTTTTTAGAGAGGTAGTTATCAATTGCATGTCCAAAAATGAATAATGCTATCCTATGACGTCCTATTTAATATTGGATTGAATATTTAATATATAGGCATATTAAATAGTTTGAAATCCTATTTAATAAAAAGGCTGAAGCAAGTTGTTTCTCCCTTCTTCTTCTGCTGCAGGAACATTGCAGGAGTGCAAGACGAGCACAAAATTGTAATATGAAAATAACAAGCAACGACGAGTTATCCGCTGTGAGCTGATCAGGCTTTTATGACGGTTGATCTTCTGTCATTGTAAAGTTAAGCCTGTTATCCTGAAAGAAAAAGTCCACTGTTCTGAAAATACACACGGTGGTGTTGGTGTTCAGTGACTGCCTGCTTTACTACCTGCCAGACCCCATTAACATATTGCTCAATTTAACAATTATGAACATCTACTCCTTTTAAAAGATTATTAATGATAGAGACTTACTCATTTGGCGAATATTAGGCATTAATTTTAATTCAAATTAACATGAAATGGGTAAACAAAAACCCAAGTTACACACCAGAATAGAAATTTCAAAGAAGGACACTTACAACTTACAACTTACAGTCAGTCAACTTAGCTTGTTTTCTGAATTACTGATGACATATCATGGTTATGGTTTATGATTTATTATAGTAAATCTATTACAGATTTAAGTGACTAAAATACCTTTTGTTGGTGACCCTGTCCACAGGGGGTTCATTGCTTAGCTGCCATGCTGGCACTCTTGTCTGCTTCTCCAAACTGGACTGGACTGACATCTACTGGCAATATACTGAGTATTGATTAGTACTTTATACAGCCCTACTTAAAATAATCCCAACTATCCCTTTAATCACAAGGGGAGGAGGTGGAGAGAGAGGAGAGAGCTGATTCAGCTCAAATGGAAACGAGCGGTGAGGCCATGTTGAATGATCCCGGGAGTGTATCCTCCCCTGTGAAGATAACATCTCAATTACTGACCTGAGATAACTTGGCTCTGCTTGAGTGCAAGCAACGGTATTGAAAGTGTGTTTGTGTGTGTGTGTGTGTGGATGCTTGAGTTTTTGTGCACTTCCGTCCCTGACTGACAGATTGGACATGTTGAAAAGTGCTAAAGCTTCCTAGCGAGATGTAAAGTTGACGTGCATCCAAGCAGCTTGAAAATACTTGTGGAATTCACGCCCTGAGACAGGAATAGGATAGTGTGTAATTAAAAACAAGGGCCGGGGTGGTGGTGCAGGAGGAGGAGAACCGGGGGGTGGGGTGGGGGGGGTGTTGAAATCCTTTCCGGAATGTTCCAAATGACTCATCCTGCATTTCGAGGCTATAGGTGGCTCCTGTCTGCCCGGCCAGACGGCTGTACTTTGTCTTAATCTGCAACAAAGGGGAGAGGAAAAAGGATCAGCGTCCCATATCCAACTACAATAGACTTCGCTGCCGACCGTTCAGACAGACTTATCTGACAAATGTGATTCCGAGACCTTTCAAGATGAAACTGTACTTTCAAGTGTCCATCGAACCCCCATTTGTCCAATAAGCTCTAGACGTTTTAACAGCGCTTACCATTTTACTCAGCTTTGAGTGGCAGACTTGCCCTTTCAGCCTATTTAGGAGGAGATAACCTTGGGTTCTGTTTTGAGCTGGCACAAGCTATGGAAACCAATTTAATTATTCAGAAGCCATAGATTAGATTTTCTCATTTAAATGCAGCCTCTGTTAAACATTGATTTGAGGTTTACTATTGATGTGCCAGGTGGTCAATGTTTCGAAGCATTCTAATATCCCGTCCCTCTGAGGCACTACATTTATCTTGTGGAGTCAAACTAGAGGAGCACAATGATTCGCCCAGAGCTGTTTCCCTGACCTCCACGCTGCGAAAGGTCAAGCAGTTATCCTGATGCATTACAAAACATTATAGCATACTTAGAATAAACAAATCTTTTACAGTTAAGTTACTGTAAACATGAAAGTTTTATTAATTTGAAGTTAAAGGACCGGTGTGTGCGATTTGCTGCTTGATTTCACTGGGCACAGCTCTGTGACGTTGTGCCTGTGATAGTGGGAATGTCTCTATTCATGTAAAGGAAAACGCAAACTTCAGGCACCAGGTGATGATTCAAAATATAATTCAATATAATGTAGTTTGATGGTGCATCAAAACAAAAGTCCTCTGCATAGGGATGCACCGATTGACCAGATGCAGAGATCAGCAGAACTGGCTGGTTTTCAGCATGACCGGCCCTGATTGATGACTGACTGGTCAGCATCACCTGTCTGATTCTGTTCTGGTCAAATTCACACACGTGGTCCGCATGGTGATCACGTCAATGTGTGTAGCTACACAGACAGTAATACGTTAGCGACAGATTCCAAGAACAGGGTAAAGAGAAGACAGTCTACAAGGAGGTCGCCGATCAACGCTAAAAACTCTAGCTCTTCAGGCTAATGTTAGCCAGCGGCATACTACAGTCGACAGACTGACCACCGGTTCTGGCTGAAGAATAAACAACCTGTGTTTATGCATGTCCTCAAACTTTTTCTAAGTCAGACTCATTTGAGATCACTTTTCCTATGATGTTGTGAGATCATGCTCCCCTCTGGCACATAATCTTAATATTATAATATAATAAAGCCTGGAGGAATAATAACCTGGAGGACTTTTGGAGAAAATGTTAAAGTTATTTATAGCCAGTATTTTATTATGAACATCCAATTAAATTTTAGATTAAAGAAAAATTACAAAAATGTTTGTGTGTTCTGTCTATTATAGTTCTTAAAAATACTGAAAATCAGAATCAGCCATAAGAGAGTGCAAAGAGTGAGTGCATCTCTACCTCTGCAACATTCAGATTTTTATTGGGGGTAGACAAATGCACGTTCTAAATATTAAAGCGGGACCTCATTACTGAAATCGAAATCTACACCTCTGCTTTATTCACTTTTTATGAAATAAGCATTTTTCTTGGGGACATTATCATGCATTAAGTATTACAGTTAATGTGAAAATATTTTAATCTGGTTTCACTTAAAAACATGTTTCCCTACTGCAATAAAACTGTTGACTGAACTTAATTTGAATAATTGGTTCTAAGTGGGGAAGTGACTGAATTGGAAACCTTGACATTGTTTAAATAATTATAGGAAAAAACAGTGACATGGCAGTATATATTAAAAAGGCACACGGCAGGTTTCCATTAACACGACTTTATGCCCCACCAGGAGCGTTTCGGAAGCGGAGCATTTTGCTCACCAGATTTTGTTGATTTGGCAATTTTTCCTTGATATGTGTCGTTGATATTTATGGTAAATAGGCTGAATGGTTTCTCCCTCTTTTTTTTTTTTTTTTGTCTGTTTCTACAGTCAGAGTATAGATAGGATTTTATGTTGAAACTTTAGAACTGAACAAGAGTCTTTTAACTTTAAATGATTGGTTGTGTGAGCTGAATAAATGTGCCACTGAGAGTTGATTTAATTAAGTGTCTAAAGAAAGGTTATCACCATATGAACAGACTTCCCATCATGCAGTGTTTGCAAGTTAAAATTCTGCAGAGACTCCTGTTTTGTGTAATATAAAGAAAAAATACATCATTGAAACTTGCTGTGTCTTTAAATTATGATTGTTTTCTTTTAGAGTAATAAGTACAATATGAACCATGATGAAGGTTGATATCCAGTTCAGTGCCTTCTCCTCGTAGAACCAATTATTTAAAGTTAGGTCAGCAAACTCACATCTTAAGGGCTCCAGGGAAACATGTTTTTACATTGAAATAGCCTAAAATATTTTACTTTGTTGCTTTTAAATACTTTATGGTCTCTAATACTTTATGCATGATAATATCCCCAAGAAAGATGCTTAATGCGTAAAAAGTGGATCAAGCATAGGCGCAGATTTTGATTTCAGTGTTGAGATCCCTCTTTAATATTTAGAACGTGCATTTGTTCCCTTTTTGATTAACTGCTTGCTTAAGAGTCTTACTTCATTTTTATCCATTATATTTTGACTCCTCACCTGGAGCGTCAATTTTGTGTTTTACTTTACATAAATAAAGACATTCCTGCTAAAAAATTGATGCAGAAAAGGCACAAATCAGTGCATTAAAAAATCATCAGAACGTAGGAATTAAGTGTTCGTCATGTTCACCGTCAATGTTGAAACAAAAACCTCACCCCTGAGATTAAGCAGTGAAATATTGCAATAAACACTTACTCTGTAAACCTGCACGTACAGAGATATGTTTTGCATGCACACACAATTGGACACACATTCCTTTTCTCTAAGTGGGAAGTGTGGACAGAAGTGTGACCCTCGGGGTGGCTCTGATTAACAAGAGTGTTAAACAGCTCAGGAACACTGGTTGTATGGAGCGAAAACAAACCACAGAGGAAACATGAGTGTTTACAGCAAACAGAAGCATGGCCGCTATCGATTTCATCACTCTCAGAATCAAAGCCACATTTTTCCTCTGCAGAACGTTTATGTGGTGTTCCAGTTTTGAAAGATTTATACTTCAAGGACTACATATCTGTTTTTAGTGCCAGCTCTTTTCACCTGCCAAATAATTTCACCTCAGTGTTTATTTCACTTTCAGAGGTTCCCATATACAGGGAAAACTTTGACACCTGAATGGGATATCTTTTGAATGAATCTGATTATGTTCAGCAGGAAAGAAACGGGCACTCGGCTGTCAAGAATAATAAGCAGTACTTTGAGAATCCCTATCATTTTCAGAAAGTGCTTCACCTTTGGTGCTGATGAGAATGGTATCTGTCACACAGCATGGCGAGGATAGATGAATACGCTCACGTCGCACAAATAAACTCATTATGGCGATAATCTGTTTAACAATTTGGCAGCACACTCCCCCTGCTGATCCAATCATTTTAATAAGATGATTATTCTATGCAGGTGGATTTAATTAGGAGTAGTTGACCTGCTGTTAAGACACTGTTAAAAGATTTTGCTGGAGGAGTGAAGTCTTCGACATCAGAAGCCATACAGCTGCAGTTAGTGCCTCCAGATGTTGCCTTCTTCTTTCCTCCCCTTGTCTGTCAGCCAGCTGTATAATTAATACCTCTTCACGTGTGATAGTCTCACATTGCAGTTGAAGTAAGTGCAGTTTTTATGTCTGTTTTTAGAATATTCGCTCATATCTGACCTTTTACCACTTTATCTTGGCTGTCTTCAAGAATTTTACGATTATTTCCACTAATCTTCTCATGAATGTAATTCAGTCAAGGTGTAGACAGATACTTTAGGGTTGTTGGTGTAGAAATCAATCTCTCTTCATCACCGTTTGTCTTCCTGGCTGTCTGCTGTTAACAGCCAAACAGCTGCAGGCATTTTAAGTACATGCATGTCATGTGTATTTTCCTTCAATTATCATCTAATTACTCCAAATTGTGTTTGTTTTATCTGTGTTCTCTTTTATAACAAGGTCAATAAAGGGGTATGATATTTGACCTTAACTGACCTCTATTATTACCTCTTATAAGTGGTAATATGTTATGATATACAACACTATGGCAGTACAGCAGTATGTCCTCATACCAGGTGCTTACTTGCAGGGGGATCCGGTATTACTGAGCCAATGAAAAGGCATGGAAAATGGCAGGAAGGTGTCGCATGGATGCCAACCAGAAAACGAGATTGAAATCTCAGCGCTTGCCTAAGTGATTGTTGAGATCAGATCGATAATGTCATCAACCTCCTGCAGATTGTGAAAGGTTATTTATCATGGAGCACAAATCCTGCCCCATTAAATGAACAAGTCAACTCAGACATACTCTGGTTTTGGTTGTTATCAAGCTTAGTTTTTTTTCTGTCTGTGTTGTAGTAAAATTCAGCTAACAATGGGTGTATAGCACCTTTTTTTCTTTTTTTCACAGGTTCTTCCCATGGGTGTCAGTCTAAGAACCCATTCAATAATAATGCAAAATTTGTCTCTGGAGGACACAAATTCTGTCTCTGTCTTCCAATTTATTGTGATAAAGTTTTAATTTTTATCCAAACAAGTTAGAAACATATTGTCCAGCATAGTATGTAATTGTATGCAGTTGAGCGCAGCACCAAAATACAGCCTCCAAAAAGACTTAACTTGAACAGCTCATCATCAAAACAAATCAAACATTATAAGCTTAAAACTTTTGTATTGTATTTCCTTAGATTGCACAGATTTACATAATAAACCTGTTGGTTCTTGTATATTATTTAAATGTGTTTTTAGTTCCAAAAGGCATTTAAACAAGTATGTCTCATTTGCTTTCTACATCGACTGGTTAACTGCCTGCCTCACTCAATTGACCCTTCCTAAGTCCCACCCATTTTTATTCTGTGCTCCAGTAAGAGTTTAGCAACCTTGATACTGGAAGGACCTCAACTTTCCATCTAATCTACGATAATCATTAGCTGACTAGATTGCTAATGTTTGGCTAATATTATCCAACTCCAAGATGTGACTATGCATGCTGCTTTTACAGGTCCCCTCAAAACATCCTTTAACAATCTTAAAATTTTGGTTTTCTTTTCAACATAGGAAACAGGAAAGGACAAAGTGGACTGGGGTTCTGGCGGGTACCAAGCTCGTTGTTGGAGCACTGAGCAAAAAGGGGTGAGACTTAGGAAGGGTCAACAGATAGCCTATGTCACGGCCCTTAAAGTGTGCCCCATGGGGCCTAAATTCGGAAAAGATATGACCTGTAGTCAGTGGCATGAGACATATTATTATTTGATCTCATCTGAATTGGGGAATGGACGTCATCCCCAATGGCATCCCTACACATGGGATTCAGAAATAGCTCTTTTGTCCACAGGCCAAATGGCTAGGAAAGGTTCTAATCTCACCAGCCACTCAGATTACCATATTACTTTTTGGCTGGTAAGGTAAGACAATTGAATGGAAGCACTTGCATATTTTACCAGCATTTGGCTCCCTCCACACATCTGTATTGGAAGGAAAGCAACTCTTATTAGACAGTGCTGCACTGGTTAGATGATTGTCTCAGTGAATTATAGTTCTACTAAACATCTTAAACCAATACCCATGCCTATTTGCAGATAAGGTGTGCAACAAGTGTTTCTGTCCTGTGTAGAGTAAAGAATGCAGTACCCTTGCATAGTTACTGCATCCCTCAACAGGGGAAAAACTTACACAGTCTGAAGCGTGCAAAACAGTCGGAGGTAGCTGTATCATCTTCCTGTCACCTAACAATAGGTATTGTTTGGTTGCCGCCGGGTGGAAAGGTTGCTGGATGGATAGATGGATAGGCAGTCAGAGCGGGGAGGGGCTGAAATTCTAGAGGCTCTGAAGTGTTTGTAGTCAAGCAGTGATTTGCCTCTTTAAATGGCAACTCCCATCTACCTTTGAACCTCCAGATACAAATTGAGAAGGGATCTTCTGAATCCGTGAGATACTGTAATTCTCTCAGATCCTATTTCACCCTCATGACAAAAAAGGAATGCAGAAGAGAGAAGAGGGCAGGAGGAGCAAGGACGCAAAAACACTTTCACTGTTTCTCTCATGTGGCCTAGAATTTTTTTTTTTTTTCTGATACTCAGCTCATGTCCAATTCCCACAAGTGTAATCCTCTTTGCTGCATAATGTTCCTCTTTACTTTCCAGGAATGTGGTGTGGTCAGAGGTGTTCTAATCCATTGGTTGGTGCTTTTCAGTCTCACTACATCTCTCTCTGTCTCTCACTCTTTCTCCACCCTTTACTACTTTACCTTCAATCAAACCCCCTTCCTCTCACTCCCCCCCACCCCGTGCCCTCTAACCCATTTTCTTTTGTCTGAAGAAGAAGAGCCGGACTATTTAACCCCACCAGTGTGGGCCAGTCACCTTCCTCTCTTTCTTCCTGTGGACCATCAGCCAGCGAGAGTAGTGACGGAGGGTGAGATTCGTCGATCAACCTCCCCCCACAGCAGCTTTTCTTCTCCCCGGTCTCAGCGACATGCATGGTGCTGCACTGTGCCGACTGACTGAGGGGGAGCGGCTGTCACTCTCAACTGTTCTCTTGTAGTGCTTCCTGTCCGCCCCTGGCAGCAGAGACACCACCAACAGCGGCTTTTCACTCGAGATGACAGCATGAACGCCGAGCATGCCACCATCTTTACCACTCTACACTCTTAGAAATAAAGGTTCTAACTATGCAGACTCATGTAGACCCCATTTTGGTTCCTGGTTGAACCTTTTATAAAGCTTCCACCTCTTTTACCTCAACCTCAACATATAGACAGAAAGGCCCTGAATCATCTGTGAAAGGTTCCACCCACAGCCCCCTGGTTCTATGGTGTAATGGTCAAACCAAGAACCCTCTCTGGGGGTTCTATCCAGAACCATTTCACCTACCTTTCTACTGAGAGCCCTTTTATGTCCCAAAGGTTTCATCTAATACCCACCTAGGGGATTCAACTGAGAACCCTTTCATATACTAAAGGTTTCATCAAGAACCCACCCAGGGGGGCGATGATCTTTTAATACCCGTACTTTCAACAATCATTGCAGAACTCTTTCTTTAAAAGGTATCTTAGTGGAACACTTAGTCTTACAAAGAACCCTTGAAGAAAATGAAACCACGAGAAAAGGGTTCTTCAGCCTAGGACTTTGGAATCGAAAGAGGTACTGAGTATCGTGTATTTATACTAATATAGTATCGAAAATCAACATTCTAGTTTTGTCGCAGAAGCAAATGATTGTGGGTAGAACCCCAGTCTTTCTGGTAGAACCCATCTGAAACCCTTATTTCTAAGAGTGCATGTCTACGTCTGTTTCTTTCACTGTCTACCCAAATACATGAGACTCTCATTACCAAAGAGCCATCGTGATTTTTCCTTATTGCTCTGCCCCATCTTCGCTCTCATTTTCCTCTCCAGTCTTTTTTTGGGGGTGGGGGTGGGGGGGCACCTGGAACAAAGAGCTCCTCCTTCCCTTCACAACCATCGTCGACATGGACTCGGCACTCATGACTCCTCTATCGCTGCTTGCTAAGGCCTGAAGTTCTACCCGAGTGTTATCTTCTTTAGAGGCGAGCATATCCCCAAGAAAGAGCCCCTGCTAATCTCTCTGTCAGTGATAGAGGCGTGTCGGGAATGTAGCATAGCATACCTCGGTGGAGCTGACCCAATAAATCACTCCACTTTGCATCCCTTCAGATGTGTCTTAGCAGTTCATTTACCGTACAGTGAACAGCCCAGAGGGGCTCTGCACCTCTGCTATCGCTCAGGTTTCTGCAGTCCTGGGGCCGTGTCGAACTGTCAATCGGTGGCCTTGTCTGCCTGTTATCTCTGCGTTTTCCCACTCCTCTGTGTCCTCTCTCAGTTCCGTCTTTTGTGTCCTCTCTCTCTCTCAGACTTGTTTGTTTTGTTTTTTTTATTCCACATAGAGGAGGCCCTGGCTGTGTCTTGTGTCTGGCATGTGCTGATGTTCATGGAGCTGCCTCTGTCTGAGAATGTGACCATTCCAATAATCCCTCATTTACATTTTTAAGCTGTTTTTCTTTTTCAGCACAACGGGCAAGTGGAGACCTGTTTCTCTGCCACACTGACAATGGACAGGGTTGCTATGGTTTTCTCTAATCGCCATAATGAGAATGCCAGTTGTTTACTGTGAAAACCAGGGAGGAAAACAGGGCTGACACTGCTAATTAAAAAAGTGAAGAGTGAGGATGTGTGTGTGTGTGTGTGCAGGTGTGAATGCTATGGACAGTATCTTGTGGGAGACAGAATCTGTTGTCGGCTTTGGATTTTAACTGAAAATGAACCAAGCAAAGCCTTCTGCCTGACAAGGACAAGACAAATCATTTTGACTTACCTTTTTTTTTTTATAAAGAATTAAAACAATTAAAAATCAGTTCTGAAAGAAAGACATTCACCAGTCTTTTTAAAAGCCTTAAAACAAAACGTTGTAGCCTCTGTAATCACATGGTGCATGACAGCAGTACTGCAAAAGCAGATGCAGTGCAATTTGCACAGGGCAACAAGTTGTGTGTTGTGTGCGGAGTCCAATCTCAGTATTCATATTGGCCCAACATTGCACCTGCGTTCCTGCCTGTTTGTGACAGCTATCCCTTGCTGAACAGCTTTAAAATATATTTTTTTCCATCCATCTGTGAGGTATTCTGCAGAAACTGTACAAAAGGTGTTGTGCTGCTGCTATGATGTCAATATGAAAATAATTTTCACTGTATTTTTGCTGCAACTCCCAGACATTATGTTTATATACATCTAGTGTGCAACAACAAATACGCTGATGAGGGGAAATTAATGCTGACCAAACTATGTTTCGAGCAACATAACGAGGACATGTTGTTAACTAACATATCTGGAAAGGTACAAAAATGACACTGCCAACATACATATTTTTTTTTCTGCCAAAATAGATGATCCTGCAAGGCACTTTCCATTCATAGTGATTACAGCATTATTCAAAAGACAGCAGTGTCTGTGACATGAGAAGCTTTTAGTAATATTTAACCAAAATGATGATCTTTCTGTAATCCTCCTCTCCCAGTCTGAGACTGGTTAAGCAGACTTCTCTGTTCTCTCTGTCAGTGCATGTATGTGCAAACTGGAGCTGACAGGAGCGAGGACAGAGGATTCAAGTCAGATGGACAAAGTGCTTTTGTTGCCAAAATCTATCCAAAATCATGATCTTACCCCAACCCTACCCAAAGTGATTTTACTTCCTAAACCTACCCAAAATGATGATATTTCCTCACCGTAACCAAAGCGCTTTTGTTGCAGGAGTCTGGATATGGACCCCGGTACTGCTGTGTTTAATTCCTGCTTGTTATACTTCCGCTACCACCAACCCATTATATGAACGTGTCGTTTCAAAGAAACATTGTCTCTGAACATAGTCTAAACAATAATTTTGTTCCTGTTTGTCACCACAACACTATTTTGAAAACAATGTAGTAATATACAAAAGCAATTTGTAAGTGACAGGGATGTTTTGCTGAGAGACACATCTGTCAGTCAGAAAACAGGCCAAAAATAGGAGCTGCTGCCACATGTGAGCCATGCTGCTTATGCAGGATGCGTGGCTGCACTAACACGTTAAAAAATGTGCCTGAATGAAAAGATAAAGGTTCCATGCTGCTGTGTCCCAGGTGCTAGACAACCTTTTTTGGCATCACGAATGCAGCTGGACGATCATGAGGCTTGTTGATTTCTAAATAACATTTAGTTTGCATGACACACATGTCCATGTTTAGCAGAATAAAAGACTGTGATTGTGTTTTGTCTGACACTGTTGAATAGAGCTGCAATGATTAGTTGATTGAAAAAACAATTTCCATGTAATTTTTCAAGCAAAAATGTCAAACACTTGCTCATTTCAGCTTCTTAACTGTAGGAATTTGCTACTTTTCTTTGTCATTTATGAAAGTAAATGAAGAGTCTTTGAGTTTTGGACTGGTTGCAGAGAAGAAGCAGTTGGGAAACTATAATGAACATTTTCCACAATTTTTTAAAACAGGCTAAAAGATCTATCAGTTAATCAAGAACACAATCGGCTTTTCAGATTAATCAGCGGTGTAAATAATAGTAAGTTGCAGCCCTTCACCTAAATGTCTGCTCATTGTTATCCTTACTCTGGTTGTTAGTGAACGTAACGCTATAAATATTTCATTGGAGTGGCACTCATGTAACAACTGCATTTACAAACTGACCCCTATATATCCAGAGGAATTTCTAGCTAAGGAACATGACTCAAAGCCTTGTGGCATTTATTGGGATTCAACAAGCAGATGGTCACTCACTTCCATTCACTCTGCCAACATGGCTTTAGTAGGCCAGAAGCTGGTGAGGTCTGCGGACATACAAACTGGGCATCTGCTCCGTCATTCATCCAAATTAATCTATGGTATCTCTTAAATGTAGGAGGCATGTGGCACTCAAAGAATGCACCCTGCATATGTCCACAGAGTTAAACAGGGCACTATTTACAGTACAATACAGGCGGCCAAGATGAAAATGACCCCTCATGTGCTGCTGTGCTGTGAGATGTAATCTATTTGTGATGCTTCTACTGTATCCCAGAAACAGGAGGCGATATTCATAGTTGAAGTTATTTATATTTCTGCTTGGAGCTTGTGTCATCATTCCAGTGTGATGGATTCTTGTGTAGCTTCAAGTTGGATTTTCCCCTTTTGGGCCTGGTACTCTCAAGGGACCTCATATTTAGGTCAGAGGCGGGACAAAAAAAAAAAAAGTTTTGGTGATATATGGAAGGAATATGTGAGATTTTAGCCAAGTGAACTCTTCACTCCCATCAATAACCTCTCCATCAACATCCATAACGCTTTAAGCCCTACCTAAACACTCTCCTATCATTGGACCTGTCAGTACTAAAGGCAGGGGAGACTTGGGGCAAATATAAGATTTTTTTTACCTTTTCCTTCATAACAGACTACTTGAAATGCACTAGTCATCTTTTGATATAAGAAACACATTTATGCACACTAATTAATAATACAATTTAGATATTTTAGAGTGATAATTAGATTTTAATTGGTTGAACTGAGTTTAAAGTGATTTTACATTTAATTTTTGTGAAATATGTTTCTAACATTTGGGTTTCTGTCATTTTCTAACAGAAAAATATGTCAACACATCGGGGGGGCAAATGTAGCACAGTGCTGCAGTTGCCCCTGCTCTTGCGGTACTCTTCAAATATTTGGTGTGGTCATTTAAATTTTAAATTTAAAATTTAAATTCACAGTCATCTAAACTTTATCCAGCAGTGGAAAAATACTGCACATCCAAAAACAAATTTTCATGTTTCAAAATATTGTTTTTGCTCAATAGTGCTAAGATGAAATGATCCCACTCCTGCTAAGCATGTGCAACATGTCATCACTCTAGTTTGTTTCTGATTGCAGGAATTGAGTGTGTTACAATTGCCCCTGTTACAATTGTCCCCAGTCCCCCCCGACAGAAAGCCAAGAGTGAGATTGCATGGCAATCATATTCTGTAACCAAACCAGCAAAATTAGGTTTAGTGATATGGCAGCTTTCACACCGTGGGAATTATTATTGACTAATATCTATATTATTAACTGATAACTGACACAGCTACAGTATGATTTTTCAAGATCTTTTGTTTCTCAATGAATCATTCCTACTAAAGTAGAAGTACTGTTACTTTTCCCAAATATTAGTAAAAGTAAGAAGAAGTAAGAATACGTTTTGAATTTCAAGAGAAGCTCTATTTAAAATGACTGTGAACAGGAGTTGAGGCCAAGACGAGGGTGATGTAGGAACCATGGCCAATTCATTATGAACATGCATTACCATCAGTCTCTCTTCAATTCAGTGATGCTCTGAAAGAGAAGTGACACTATTTTCTTCACAGGAAAACTTAATCTTGAACATTGCACCAGGAGGGAAAAACGGTTTAAAGCAAACTGAAAATGAAAAGTCTTCCTCAAACAGCATCACTCCGGGCGGCTCTATAATCCTTGTCTTCCTCAGTGTATGAGAAAGATGAATCAAGAATCTACTTGAATAAATTATTTGAGTGTACTCAAACAGAAGTACACAGCAAAGACTCTCAATTACAGTAATGAGAGTAATTAGTTACTCTCCACCACAACTAATGGCAGCGTAATCAATATGCTATTAATAGCGATGTGCATCTAGAATGCTGTTGGTATTTTTCACAGCCAACATTTTGACTTAGCAGGAAAAGCACAGGTGTAATTAGTAACATTTTAGTCGGGACATTCAGTCCAGTTTAAACCACTTATAACAACATGACATGTACTTTAGTTGATGATAAGGTATGATGATCTCGAGCGAGCTTGAACAGGCTGTACCTGAGCTCACCTTCCCCCCCAGCAGGGCCTGAGATACACAATATTTGATGCAGACAAGTTGAACATGCAGTACTGCTCCTGAAACAGCACCTGATGCTGGAAGACGCTGCAGAGGTGAAGGGAGTTACAGTAGATTGTGGGCAGCAAGTAATGCAGGAACTTTGGAGAAGGCATAATGGATGAGGGCCAACCAGACTACATATATGGACAACCTAAAATATGTGGGAAGTGATAATTGGACACATGACTTTAAAATCACTTCTCTCCCTTCGTGAACTACCTCAGTGTTTTATTTAGATCTCCCAGTGTACCGCAATGCACATTACCAGGATTCAGCACAACTAAGCAGAATACATACATTTAGGTCTATTAATTATTTGCAATTTTGGATGCTTTGTCACTTAAAAGAATCTACAGCAAACTTAAATCAAATTGATGTCTCTTACAATGGACGTTTGAACTCATTACAGAAAACACATAAATAATAACACTAATGATGGCTTTGTTTCATTTAGGTACGACAGTGAGCCTGCGTGCACAATATTAAGACACTGTACATGGAAAGAAATGTAATGGAACGCAGACATTATTAATGTAATTAGTTACCATTGTGCATTCATTGCTATGACATGTCCAAATATCAGGCTGATTATGGTCAGATCCATTCTGTAACCCTGATCCTATGAAGATATTTACAATGCGACTACCAACTGGAGATCACTGTAAAGGAATTTAGTGGTAAACTTAATACTCTCACATTAAAACAATTTAAAATGTCTTTTATTTTCAGACCACCTCAAAACTTATAAACTTAAGCTGCTCTGATTTGAAGCCTTTCGAGTCGAATTAATGTACTTCTGTGAGTTCACTCAACTGAATAAATTAAGTTTCGAAGGAACTTCTCAGACTTCTCAGTTGTCTGAGAGTTCAAACTCTTTTGTTGTTTGATGAAAACACATGACTTGAAACTTTAATACATGCGATGATAACGGTTGTTCTGATAGTCATGAAACTAATCACGACTAAGGTCAGCAGCGAAACCGTGCATTTAGTTGATTCAACTTAATACTTGAATATTTTCTCTCTGACATCCCGAGCTCCTGCAGCCTGGCTGTCTGTGTCGAGCCTGGGCAAGGCTGAATGGGGAAAACAGCTTGGTTCAATCAATCAATCAATCAATCAATTGGTCATACATTAAACAGGATTATAATTTATTTAATATACAGTCTATGGCTCCAACTCACTACTTTGACTGCTACCCATTTTTGCTTGGACAATGGCTATATATTGCTACTTTAACTTAACTGAACTGGATTGACTTTTTCAAAATTCACTTTCTCAAGTTTTTTAAGGCGGCGGAGGAACTTGATTTTTGACATTGAACTTGCTTAAAATTATTTAGTGCAGGTACCTCAAGAATAAACTACTCCATTATGGCAAAATTATTAACAGCAATAATAATTAAAAACTTCATTATTCTCAAAATATTATTAGTTATTTGATTGAAATCATATGAAAAAGGATTATTATTTTTAATGTAGAAAAGTCACAGTTAATTTGTGTAAAAGAAAAACACATTAGGGTTGTTGATGGAGCGCATGAGGAAATCTGTCTCCTTCAGAAAATGTGACAGAATGCTTCAACCCCCCTGATACTAAATTAGGATCCATGGCAAACATGAACTCAATAAAACAGTTCTGTGCAGGCAGAATTGGGTGTTTTTGACTGGGGTCCCACAGGACCTCAATACATTGTTGTTGTTTTTTTAAAAAGCACTAATTAAAACAGAAACAGTAAACAATGATATGAAGACATTAGGAACAAATTGATTAACAAAGTCATTAGGAATTAGAAGGATAGAGTAATATCTCGAGGGTCTGAAGTTATCCCAGTCGGTAGGTTAAAATAAGTTCAGTCTAAAACAAGAAATAAACATGTTTATTTCAGAAGCTAAGCCTTTTTAATGAGGGACACTTTGACTTGTCATAGCAGGAAACACAGGTGTAACTAATAACATTAATGACATGTCTGTTCCACTTAGCAGCGTCAGGAACTGGTTTTAAAGTCACTTAACATTAGTTGTATTGCTGAAAATAAGATGTCAGTGGGATCTACAGCAGGAATAAACAAACCTGAAATATTTATTTAATTTAGCCACTTTAAACCCTTCACACTGAGGACACTTTGACTTTTCATGGCAGGAAGGACACAGGTGTAACTAATAACATTAATGGCGTCTCCGTTCCATTTCAGTGTGTCAATAAGTCATCCCGAGGAGGCGACTGACACGGCACCAGGCTGCAGCAGCTGAAATACATAAATGGAACGCAGACACTAATAATGGTATTAGTTGCACTGGTGTTTGACTAGTCAAAATTTCTGCTGTAAGAAGGGTATAATGACTTGAATTTGCATAAGCATTTGACAGGTGTTGAGCTCAGGGCATGTTCTTTTCTCCCAGGAGGCCGCCATGCTCTGAAGGCAGACATCAGCATCATTTTCTAATAAGATTTTCGCGGGCTGTTGTGGGTGAGATTTTCTCCACTTTTATGCTCGCATTAAAACACTGGAATTATATGAATCTATCAAAGAGCGCTGGATGGAGCGGCTACAGCCACATGAACTGGTGGTGAGTCAGAGGGTATAATAGCATCTTTTATCACTTGCAGGTAATGGGCAGGTTGACAGTTGACACTGGCTTCCTGTTAAACCATCAAAGAGGGAAGTTGCAGGCTTGTCAGAACACGGCAACACTTCGCTTCCTCGAAGACACCCCCCTCCACCCCCTTCCTAAACACACACATTAACATACGCACAGACAGACAGACACCATAAAAACCTGGGCATAAATGGATGGCTGAGGTTTGACATGATTGACCTCTTCACCTTTGCCCTCTGACTAATTTCACCTCTGTGTAGGGGGGTGGGGGGTCTGTCTCTCTCTCTCTCTGTCCTCCAGTCTACTTATGCTGTCCCTCTCTCTGTCTGCAGACCTGAATGAGTGTGGGCTGAAGCCGCGGCCTTGTAAACACAGGTGCATGAACACATATGGGAGTTACAAGTGCTACTGCCTCAACGGCTACATGCTGATGCCTGACGGGACCTGTGGAAGTGAGTCTGTCTTTCACAAACACACACACACACACAAACACACAACTCTGATTCACTGTAAAAAAAAAAAAAAAAAATGTTTTAACTTGAAAAAAGTGCTTGTCCTATCTTAATGTAAGTTTCCAAGATAGAAAAACTCCTATCTTCCTATCACAAAAGCAATTCCCAAACTCATGGCTGTGTCCTACCTTATCTCAGACCTCGAATCTTATCTCACCTTAGGAAATTCTATCTAAAGCTGCAAACTTGATTCTTCAATCAACTCGCCCCGTCATGTCTGCATCTGTGTTTTAAATAAACACGACTGCCTGTATCCACAACAGCACCTACGAATGGGCAAGAAAAGACGGTTGTTCAGTTTGGGCTTTTGATGAGGAAACACCACATTTCTTGCCAATGATTGACCCCTGATAAGGATTTGAACGGATAGACCACGTCGATCAAATTCTAAATGAGTCACCTTTGCGGTCGATATGTTCCCTTGCGAGGCAGCTAGATTCGAGGGATCACATGAAAATCCACAAAACTCCTTGGAGCGACTCGTCTCCCAGAGAGGTTAGCATAGATACTGCGATAGCATCAGTTATATCAGAACTGGAGAGTATTTCTTCATTGAAAGGCTTTTCTCGGTGGTTTCCGCTCTTCTCCTGACAGGCTTCTGCAAGAGTTTGATCTGACTGGTTGAAGATAGCCTGTATTAGATGTTCATCCAGTCACCCGCCAAGTGTTTTTTTTGGAAGCGATTGCCCTTTTCCAAACAGTTTAACAACAAACAAACCATCTGACATGTCAGGTTAGTCGACATGTACCCATTAACACTTGGTCTGGGAAATTTAGAGCATCATCACAGGGTATAAGTAGTCGTTCAGTCATAATACAGTACTTAGGGTTCATGTCGCTCCCCATCTTCTTTGTCATTTCTATAGAGACCTATCAACAGTCGTGCTGCTATTTCTGACAGTGATTTTGAATTTAGGACATGGTCTATGCCATCTTAACTTCCTAACTTAATCAGACACTTATGTAACCTAAGATATGATAGGATGTTTTCCTAAAAGCAGTTAGGAAACATTTTTCTTTAATAACAAAAATCCTAACTATCATTCTAAACTGAGATAAAATTGGATTTCAGACTTAGGAAGTTTCTGTGACGAAGCCCCAGGTCACATTAAAATGTCACCACAAACTTTTCTAGTCAAATCAGCTTGATTCAGTTATTCTTAAGAAAACATGATCAGTAAGCTTAAGATATTAAGTTGTACAAACAAATCTTCAGTCACAATGATAAACACTACAAAGAAATTTGATTTCCTTTTATGTTTTATCAGTGTGAAAAGCCAGTTTCACTCAAAGAATTTACAGCTGCAGCTGTTCCTGTTGGAGCTCCTTCGTTCTAGCATCTGCACAAAGACAATATATGAAACTGCTCCCAGTGAATTCATTAAATTGTAAATGTAAGGTGCTGGAGACTGAATTCAATACTAATCTTCATTAGGGTTTGCAGTGTTTTCATTATTGTGAAACACAACTATGACTTATTTCAAAGTTCCCTTAAGTCAAAATCAATGTTTAAGTGTTTTTTTATCACATATCTATTGATCTATATGTCACCTATAGGCCAGTATCTGTCCCAGGAATGACAAAAAATTCATTTTGTGGATATTCTCGGGTATTTTTAATGGTTTTTCAGAGTTGATCTTTTCCTGGAAAACAATTAAAAAAAACTGTTGATGACTCATCCTGCACTCAGGGGTGTAAATTTGCGTCCAATAAACCCTCTCAATTTTGATGCAGTGCAGCGTGGAGGGAGAATACATCCATTCACTGGAGTGGATTGGAGTGTTTCTGGGGACCGGGCCTTACTGTGCACAACTTTATAGCTTTATTCACTGATTTGAGTGAAACAAGATCATATTTTTTGGGGAAAATATTTTCTTGTTTCCCTTCTGACGTCTGCTCATGGAACAATGCTTACATGTACCAAGATGCATTGCAGGCAAGCTTGTGTCTCACACACCCAAGTCACTGTGTTATCACCACCCTAGGCTATAGCTATCATTTTATTGGGCAAAACATAATGGGAGGTGTCAAAAGTACTCATTTAGTGCACCCCCTGGATACCCAGAGGCAGAGACTGGAAATCCAAACTGAAAGGGGCTGTAGTTCAGTGACATCACTGGATGCAGGAAGAACAACAGATTTTGCAGCAGGAGAACTCTGTTTTCTCAGTTAATATAGCAGACAATGAGGACTTTATTGCTTAAATTGACTACATTTACCATCAACACTGACTGGACATCTACATGAAAAGTGGTGGATTTTCCCTCTAAAGTGTATTAGAAACACACAGCAAGTTTTCATCATGTGCTATAAAAAAAAAAAAAGAAACGTCTTAGAAGAGAACATTGCATGCTGGGAAGTATATTGATATGCTAATCGTGATCATTTGGAATGAATTGAAGTGTAAAGTACATTCATTCAATTCGTCATTTCAAGTCAAAAGTTATTTTAATTGTAATTTTAATTTACTTGAATAATTAAAACTTATAAATTTAAGTTAAGGTAATGAGAAAAGATTGGTCGATTCCACAAAATTCCTGTATGATTTTTACAGTGTTGTACAGTGTTTGTATCACTGTCTGAAATGTGGATGTTTTCATTCACTTTCTCTCTTGTGTGTCATTTTTTCATAATCTCCCTTCAGCTTTGTAGCCTTGATATGCTACTGTGAAGCCTTCCTTCGCTTCACTATGAATGTATTCATCTGAATGCCTGCGCAAAGGCAAAGCTGATGACATATGCTCTCTATTATAAAATACGTTTTCCCACTTGTGTGAGCACCACTGACAGCAGCCTCACAATCCTTTGATAGACTGTTTTGATTAAAGCCCCGTGTTGATCTGCTTCATTACAGCAGCTCCACTCTGAAGAACCCCTGCAAAGAACTCTTAAGAGGGCTTAAATGAAAAATGTGGAAGAAACACAATCTTTAGACCCTCGAGTGAATGCACACTTCTTATTGGCCGCCCTGAGGTATTCCACAGACTGGGGGTTGATGCCTGTACATGTTTCCCATCTGATCTGATAACTATTTTCTGCTCACGTTTCCACTCGAGGTTGGTGTGACTCCCTTTACCTCATTTTAATTAATTCTTTTTTTATCAGAAAAAAAAAAATTATTTCACCCCCTTTTAAAGTCTGAATTGCTCCCCACTTGAGGTGATCTCAAACTGTTCTTGGTGTTGTTGTGTGATGATAGCATGATAGTGTTAAACACCTTTGCCGGCTCTTCTTTTCTCCCCTGCTACTGCTTTGATCAATAGATCACTGTAGCATTTAATCAGCCCGGCCTGCCTCAGTCATCAAACCGTACTCCAGGGTGCCTGCGGCAGGCTGAAGTAGCAGAGGCAGCATGAGCCTCACTTTTAATTTCCTTTTTAGGGTCTGAAGTTATTGAGAGAGGCTGAACAAAATCTGTTCCATTATATTATTATTTTGGAGGGTCTTGATCTGCCCGGCATGGCTCGACAACAGCGGCGCTGCACAGTGGCGCTTCGATAGGGTGGAGATGTATTATGAGTCTGTGGTTGTAGAATAGGATGAAAGTGGGTGAGGGAGGATTGCGTGGGCTAAGGTGTGAGCATAGAGCGACTGCGCAGCACAGGAATCTAATAATGGCAGAGTGTGTGCTCCTCTGTTGTCTGCACCTCAGGGTCAGTGCGGCTAATATCAGAAAAGGCAGGCGAGTGGCTCTTATACACTGGCTGGAGGATAAGGATAAAGTGTGAGGAGGAAAGAAAGTCGGAGTCAGAGCAGTATAAACTTTTCTCTTTCTTGTCAAAGCTGAGGTAGGCAGTTCTAGAAAAAGATAGGTGACTGTTGAGTCTCCTTCCCAGATCAGCGTTTTGGGCTGGGAGCTCAGTCCGAGCCACCTATGTTAGAGACTCCTCCTGGCTCTGATTGGTTGTTTTTGTTCAGCGCAGTTTGTTGCACAGTTGATTGTTGCAGATGCCATCAAGAGCGCTAGGAGCAGCCAGAAGAACCTGATTCTTTTGCCTCCATGACAGCAACAGCCATGGCTGGACGCATTATATTTTCAGGTTGTCCATCCGTCCAAATGTCCACTCGGACTCAAGGATGTGCTAAATAGATTTTGGTGGTCAGTGTGACCTCATGTTCATCCCATTCTTGTTAACACGATTTCTCAAGAATGCCTTGAGGGAATTTTTTCAGATTTTGCATAAATGAACACTTCCTGTTCCTCCCATACTCATAGGAAAACCTGGATGACATTCCTCCAAATGTCCACTTGGACTCAAGGATGAACTGATTTGAATTTAGAGGTCAAAGGTCAAAGGTCATTGTCAGCTCATGTCCATCCCATTCCCATGAATGCAATGTCTCAAGAACACCTTGAGGGTGATTTGGCACAAATATCCACCTGGACTCAACGATCAACTGATAAGAATTTGGAGGTCAGAGGTCACTGTGGCCTTACAAAACATGTTTTTAGCCATAATTCAAGAATTAATACACTAATTTGACAAAATTTCACACACATATTAAATTGGATAAAATGATAAAGTGATCACAGGACAAAGGTCAAAGTCGTATGTAGCCCTCTGTAAAAAATAGTCATTTTGCCTGAAAAATACACTTGATATTTTTATTAACTTCCTTCAAAATCTTCACTATGAGTCTGTTCAGACTGTGGAGGCATATAACTGTGAGGCAGCAATTCTAGTTTTGCATATCTGTCTCATGTACTACTACCAGAATACAATGACACTTTAAGGTAATATGACAAAAAGTTATAAAAAAAAAAAAAAAAGTAATTCACTAAATTGTTAATATGTGTTGCATTTCTCTTGTGTCTCTCAGACGCTCGTACCTGTGGCATGGCCAACTGCCAGTACGGCTGCGAGGTGCTGAAAGGAGAGGTCAGATGTCAGTGTCCGTCGCCGGGGCTACAGCTGGCTCCGGATGGAAGAACCTGTGTGGGTACGTCCTCAGTCTTAATATATCACCACAGACCTGACATGAGCCTTATGTTACCACTCCCTTCCATGAGCAACTCGTGCGAAGCACAAACAAGGATGTTTTATTTATTTTTTTATGAGTACTCCTCAGTCTTCAAATTTGCTGAGTGATGATCAAATGCGACTGTTTTGGCAGAGCAAGAAAGAAAACTTGGCATTGAAAATGTAATTTGGGAAGTCAGACAAAACCTCTTAGCAAGCGACGCTGAAATTCATCCAAAATATTTACCAATACGTCTTTTCTGCTTTGATCAAGGACCCCAGCAATTTCACAGTCCTTGTCAACCAAATGGTGGCTTTATTTCCTCTCAGTTCCTCCAGCTTTTACAGCAGAAATGTGATCAGCCTCTCCACCCTCCTCCTGTCCTCCCTCCTTCTTTCATTTTGAAGCACAGCTCCTCAGATGGGTAACCAACAGATGAGGGGGCCAGCTGAGGCAGTTAACCTGTGTCAGGTTTAAATGCAGGCTGTTCCAGACTGGACCGTTCCACGCCGCCTTATAGTCCCACTTAACGGCGGGCTGGTTAATGGGGGGCGGGTTTCTAAAACAGGACGGACATCAATCATGAAAAATGATGGAGGAGGGGAGGGAAAGGCAGCCTGCCACAGGTGTTATGGCAGGGCTGTTTCCGGATCCCTCTCCAAGCTGCTGTTTTATGGAGAGTTTTACGGCGAGTTTTTAATCAAATTTATGGAGGCGATTCCTTCGAGCACCAGAGCCTTAGATGGGAGAGTTTGCATAGATGCAGAGCTTCCATTTTGATGCTGTAATCTCAAATGTGTAGACACATTTTTGTTGCAGCTCAAGAATTGTCCTGGTCAACATAATTATAAAACTCATACAAATTTTGCTTAATAATGTTCTGGAGGAGTAAGAAAGTGTTTTGCAATATGTTAGAACCCTTTATCAAGCAACTAAAGCCTTCTTAGGGTTGCAAATCTATGAGATTTCATGGTACAATAACCATCACTATCAGTATTACACAATTATTATTATTATTATGTTACATTATATACATAAAAATACATTAAATGATGAATGAAAACAGAAGGGTTTTTTGGTTGTACAAATGCTTTTAACAAAATATTATGTCCTGACAGATATGAAACTTGACTATAAATATGAAACTTCATATAAACTAAACTAATATGGTAGAATTGAATTCTGTAGATGAGCAAATGTACATAACCTTCAGTTTTTTTAATTTCAGGGAATATCACTGCAACCCCACTCTTACTTACAGCAAAGTGTAATTATGTTTCTAGCCTAAACATATTCTATCCATATCCCATTCATTTTTATTGAAGCAGCAATCAGAGACAAAACATTTAACCTACATCTGCCCCCTTGGTCATTCACTTTTTTAAGAATTCTTGCAACATAATCAGTTATGCATATAGGGCTGCACAGTTTTGTTTGTGATTACTGGGAATGATTTTTGCATCACAATTTTTATTGTGAACAAAAGAAAAAACAATTAAAATCATGATGATGTAAGATTTGTTCAGGTCTGTACCAAAGAAACACGTTTTCTTACATTTGCTATAACAACATGGGCAACTCTGCAGCACTACAGTGCTTCATTATAATGCTGTTTTGTCACACATTTTAGCTTTATTAAAAATTACAGCTTCTGCAAGTTGGATAAAGCACTAAGCCATATTGCGATTTTGACACTATTTTAATTAATTGTGCAGCTCTAGTTATGCGTCGTATATTTCTCTGCAAAAGCAAAAACTATTTTAAAGATTGTGTTTGTGTGTTTCTTGAAATTGTGAAATTAACATAAATTCAATATTTTCATAAGATATAATAGGGATGCATTGTTTGAAATAATAGTAACAAAAAGAAAAACAAACAGGAGCAAAGTTCTGCTGCTGGTAGACGAGGAACATAAAGTAAATGATACAAAGGGAAGAATTCAGCACCACAAAGATGGAAGATGGGAAGAAGTTGCAAATAAAATTGGTATCATCTTTATTTTTTGTTGTTTGCACCCTTTATAATCATTAGAAAAGAATAAAAACACAAACAAGTAAACCTTTATTTATGTAGAACCTTTTTTAACTCAAGTTGCAAAGTGCCAGAAGTGGTGCTGCATCCTTTCAAACCTGTCATCTTGAATTATACATATTGCCTCAGCTAATGTATTATTCCTCATGACGTGCGATTTAGTACAGTCGCTCCAAAACATGTCACAGAAGGTGTGTGCTCACCTCCGTCTCTGCACTGCTGTCAGCCAAGATCTAGTCCTCAGGAAGCCATGCCTTTATGACTAAAGGAGGCTAAGTTATAACGAATTTAACAAAGAGCTTTAATGTCTTTCAACCACTTTTACATCTCTTTCTTTAACTTGTAGCACTAATTAAATTAAGTCTTAGATTTCTAATAGTTTTTTTAAAGAAACTGTGCACCTGCTATTTGCGTACTAAAATGGATTAGGCCAGAAATCCCTTAAGAGAGATGTCTGATGGTCCACAACAAGAAAGTATTGACTTGTTTTTGCACTGTGACAGAAGTGCCACACAAGCCTTTGATTAATGACAAAGTGTATTGATGTCTGTGCATTGTTGCAGAAGTTTGCTATGAGGCGGCTTCATATTTCAGCGCTGCCTCTGATAGAAATTGCTTAATGTGCAACATATCAGACAAGCTGTCAAGTAAAACACAATCGCTGTGCTTAATATTGGCTGATATGTATGTAACTGTGAATATAATGATGCTTAAAGTTTTGCTACTCTGAGAGAAAAGTCAGTGCTGTCTTCAAAGCCAGATGTAAGCATTCATAAAAACAGCCATCTGTAAGCAATAGGCTATTATAGTTTGTAAGACACAATGACTGTATTTATGTGTGTGTGGATTTTTTTTTTTTTTTTATGTAAAACATAATAATTCACCCCTCTGCCCTGTCAGGAACTGAATAATTCAACTGTCAGCCATTAAAGCAGCTCCACTGGAGCAGTTTGGGACTAAGTGCCTTGCTGATGAGAACCTCGACAGTGGTTGTTAAGGGATGAGAGAACTCTGCCCACTTAATTCACTTGCTTGTTTTCCCAGCTGGTCCAGGTGTCTCTCTGTTTTTAAGGTCCTTTTAAACAACAGTCCCTGCAGCACCGCGGTGCCTCCGCTGCATTATGCAGCAGATAAATTAATGATTTTAAGGCAAATGCTTTGAGCCTCTCGCTGTCTAAATATTAATGGCCACATGCCTGCAAAGGTGATCAACAGAGACACTTAGAATAGGCCTTTAAATAATGAAACAAGGTGGTGTGCATTGTATTCTGCTCACTGAACAGAATAAATAATGTGCTTTGTTCATATATGAATACTAACTGGGGAAGGTGAAAAAGTTGTGTAGTATGAATGGAAGTGTTTGTTTAGTTTTTGGATTAAGTTAACCTTTTTTAACCTTGGAGTTTTTCATTTTGTTGTGTTATTTCAAATGTGTACTATGTCTCCAGCTTTAAAAGCAATTTATAGTGAAAAATGATGAATACATTATATTTTAATTTGATTTTTTTTTCTGTATCTGTTTTTTCCTCTTGCAGATGTGGATGAGTGTACCACAGGAATAGCGGTGTGTCCGAGGTTCAGGAAATGCATCAACACCTTTGGTAGCTACATCTGCAAGTGCCACGAAGGCTTTGACCTGCAATACATCAACGGGAAATACCAATGCATAGGTACTGTCACTTTTACAGATAAAACTTACAGAGGTCAGAGATGTGCTGAGATGTTCTGGCTCATAACTGAGTTATTTTTAGTGATGCAGGTGTTGTTCGCATGTCGGGCACTTATGGAGCAAGTTGAAAACATAACACACACACGGTTACACATAAAAATCATATTCAAGGACAGGTTCAGAATTGTAAAGCTTTTTAAAACATTATTTCAGTGCCCATATGTGCATTGCAGCAGTTTTTGCTTGCTGCAATCAGTCCTCCTGTTCAACCTGGCCGTGAAGAGATTCTGTCATAATGAACTTCCAGTGTAAGTGACAGGGAACAAAATCCACAGTCCTTGCTGTGTGCAAAAATATATTCTATTTTTTTCTGTACAACACAGATGAATCAAGTACTTGTATTCCAAAGTTACAGCCTTTATAGTACAAATTAATGTCCTTTAACTGCAGCTCAGCAAGCAAACACCAGCCAAGTTTCCATCAACATATTTTTATGCACATTTTGAAGCGTCACATTAGAAAAGTTTTATGGAAATGGAAAAATTCGAGGGAAAAAACTTCCTCAGTTTTGCAAAACAGTTTTTACTCTTGCTTGAGGTGTTTTTGCAGTTTTTGAGAAGGAGTTAATGTGCTGGAGATGGAAATACTTTTTTTTTTTTGCATAACTGATCAGATCTTTCAGCTTCAACAGTCTCCTGATCGATCTATAATACATCCATGATCGCTCCACACAGATCTGATGTAACCTTACTCACTTAGATGCATAAATCAAACAGAAATGTCACACTTCCATCATGTTTTCTACATTGTTTTTCATCATTTGAGGTTTAACTGATGTCATTTGAATTATTTTATTTTGTTGCGGCCTCTTCTTCTTAAAAAGTATGATGTTTTTCCGACTACAGAATTGACTCCACCTGATGCTTACCTTAATGAACTCCTAATAATATCAGTAGTTTATTGCAGCTTCAACTGCAATGTAAAATAATAGAAATAATTATAAATTAGGATGTTGAAAATGTATTTAACCCTCCATGATATGTACTGTGATGCCAGTTGGTACAAAAAAAAAGCTGTCATTTTTTTTCACTAAGTAAATGTAATTTACCATAATGGTAAGGAATGAAAAAAGACAGTTATTGTTTAAAATTTGAATAAAAAATATTTTATTAATAATATGTAATATTCAATTACCTCACCAGTTTAAAATGTACGCCCTTTGAAATAGAAATAGGTTTATAATGAACTGTTCATAAGTTTCTTTGTCTAGACGTTACCCTCAGACAACATTGTACCTTTGTGGAACAGTGTATAGGAATGAATGTGTCAAGGCTTGAAAACATATTTATACAAACTTCACATCAGCAATCTGTAAATCAAACTATCATAACGCTCCTGTTTGTTTTCAGTTTCCTGGTGTGTGTCTTTTCTGACATACAGTATGTTGCAACCATTGCTGACATCTTTGGCTCACTAATTATGAGTTAAAATATAATAAATAGTTATTAATATATTTTACACCCCAAAAATGTCGTGTTTGGAAGCGATTGTGGTGTTACATTTGCATTTTATTTTTTTTTTATTTCTTATATATTTCATAAAGTGCATTAAACAATTGAAAATTAAGCTTTACTCATCTGTTAATGTGAATCCATTGTTTACAGTTTGTAAAATGACAGAAAAAGGCATTTTCAGATGGAGCTGAATTATGTGAGGAAGGCCTCAAAAAGGGGATTGAACCTGACCTCCACAGAATCATGTGACAAATCAAAACACTGCTTTTATTTTTCTTACTGTTCTGCCTCCTTTAAAAACTATTGCGCCATAATTGGAGGATGTATTGTGTGCATGTAAATGGCCAAAAATGGGTATTTTACCTAGAGGCAACACCTTACCATAGAGGGCACAACATATTAATTTAAAAAGTCAGTTGAGGTTGTTTCGTGAAGCAGGATTACTAACTCAGGCCTTTAATTCAGTAAAGTAGCAGGTGGAGTGGCAAACAAATACGTAATAATGGAGGAACTTCAAAATATTTAAGATTTAATGAACTATCACCAAACCACTGTGGAATTAATCCAAACTTCTGTTTCATATTTATCACACTTTTCCTCAGCAGTTCACTTCACTGATGTACAGTTAAATATATGCCCGAATACCTGCTGAAAATTTTTTTTATTAACATTTTTTATGAATCTAGATGGTTTCCTTGAATCTTGGAAAATACATAATTTCCCGTCTTTATTTATGTACTAATATATTATTTTTTTTTAAAGTGAATGGGTTGACATTTGCCTCTACAATGCTTCAAAGACCTCTCATAATGATTTTTGCTCTGGCATTCATAGAGGGCTCACTGTTATTCACTTAAATACTTTCACTTACAGTACATATGACACAAACTTTGATCCCTCCTTCAAGCGAATGTGAAGCAATTAGCCTTTGATATTCTACTGTTATGTCTGCAGCTTTTTGCACTTGCACTCAGAAGCTGACTGTTTGTTATGCTTCCATTATCTTTCAGATGTGGATGAGTGCTCTTTAGGTCAGAGCCACTGCAGCAGCTTCGCCACCTGCTACAACACGCCAGGCTCATACAAGTGCAAATGCAAAGACGGCTACAGGGGGATGGGCCACGACTGCAAACGTAAGAACTGAGAACAAAACCCCGGGCCCCGATGCTCACTTCTGCAAAGAGCAGCAGGGCCTCACATTTTTGTTTTCTTTCCCTGCTTTTTTTTAAGAAGGTAGGAAAGCAAAGGAGAGGGAGGAATAACCTTGCGAGTGCAGAGTCTGGACTGAAATTCCTTCCTTTGTAATGGCTGTCAATCAGAACTTAAATAACCCTGCAGCCTTATCACGTGTACACAGAGCGAGCCTCGACTCCGTTTTTGACATCAGTCCATTTTAATCAGCCAAAAAGAGGAGTCATCATCAGACCTGAAATATTTCTTTTCTTGCTGGGAGTTTTGCTTTCTGACACACACACACTCTTAGAAGTAAAGGTGCTAACTAGAACCATAAAGGATTCTTCAGCTTGACCCCATAGGAGAAGCATTTTAAGTTCCTGGTAGAGCCTTTTATAAAGGATACACTTGAAACCCAACATAAAGGGTTCTACCTAGAGCCGTCTGAGAAAGATTTCATCCAGAACCCTCTCTGTGATGTTTTAAAGAACATCTCTGTGGTGTAATAGTTCTATTCAGAACCTTCTGTGGGGGTTCTATCCAGAATCTTTCCACCTTCTAACAAGAGCCCATCCAGGGAGTTCTACCAAAACCCCTTCTGTATTCCAATGGCTTGATCTAGAACCCACCCAGGGTGTTCGACCAAGAACTGTTTTATATTCCAGTGGTTCTATCCAGAACCCACCAAGGGGATTCTACCAAGAGTCCTTCTATATCCCAAGAGCCTTATCTAGAACCCACCAAAGGCGTGCTACCACAAACCTTTTCATTTTCCAAGAGTTTTATCTAGAACTCACCCTACCAGGTTCTACCAAGAACCTTGTTATGGTTTCATCTTGAACCCACCCGCAGAGTTCTCTGAGAACCTTTCTATATTCTAAGGGTTTAATCTAGAACCCAACCAAGGGGTTCTACTGAGAAGCCTGTTATAGTTTCATTTAGATCGCATCCAGGGAATTCTGCCAAGAACTCTTCTATGTTCCACGTTTTTTATCTAGAACCCACCCACAGGTTCTACAAAGGGAACCCATTTGTGGTTGCATCTAGAACACAGAGAGGGGGTTCTACCGAAAACCCTTTAATACTCCTGCAGTTTCATCTAGAACCCATCCAGGGGTTCCTACTGAGAACCCTTTTCATTTATGGTACAATGAACCCTTGATGAACTCTTCCCAAAGGGGTTCTTTATATGAAAATGGTAACAGAACCCTTAGTTTTACAAAGAACCCTTGATGAGCCCTTCCTGAGGTTCTTCCTCAGTCCTTCAGGAAGAACCCTCCTTTCTGAGAGTGCAGTTCATTAGTCTGTGAGTCTGCAGTTTTTTTTTTTTTTACAGCAGCTCAGTGGACGAGCAGTCATTTATTCTCCACAGTTATTTAATCATCTAACAGACACGACGTGTGTAAGAGTCCATAGAGCAGAGAGGAGGCCTGCTGGCGTCACGCTCTGCAAATACTTCACCCTGTCACCTGCCCGCAGGCTGAGAGCCGAAAGTGCTGTGGGAGTCCAGTTGCAATATCCTATTGGTGTGTCACATATCAGAGTTGCCTGCAACCTGAGAAGGCAATAACTGAGTTCAAACCACTTGCTTTTGTCCACTCTCATTCCTCACTCATGAAACCCCCACCACCACCACCACGTCCGCACCATCACACCAACCCCTCCTCGATCTCTGTCTCGGCTCCTGACGCGAAGAATGTGTGAAGGAACAAAGGAAAAGGAGGTGTTACTTTGATGACATCAGCAGGGCGAGGGTGATCTTGGGGGCACGGCAGCCTGTTTGAGCGTGGAGATCATTCCACACACACAGAGCAGCTTTAGCCCTGGTGCTGCAAGGCCCCTGGCTACGAGCGCACAAAGAATCACTAATCAGGCCGAGCACATGAACGGATAAAAAGCAACAGAAAGCATTATTGATTTCACAAAAGAAGAAATTCAGTGAATACGGGATGTCTTTGAGGGTAAGTTTGTGTCAAATAGCTACAAAGCCATCCCTCTTACTCCTTTTTAACAGTCCCATTGAGCAAAATATGTACAGAATTGTTTTAAAAGAGCCCCAAAATGAATGAATGTGAAGTCGCAGTGTGCTGGTTTTATGGGCCTCTCATGCAAGTTTAAGCTTTTGCTTCAGTGAGATTTGAGACACCCAATTTGTTTTAGGATGCTAACATTTAGTTAATAGATATCAGGAGAAGTCTCAGTAGATGAAAGAAAGCCCTCGTCTGCAAAAGTCGGGCTAATCATCGCAGTTAGTCGGCAATTCTATGCCTCATTAACTCTTAAGTGCTCATATTTCAGTGCTCCATCTGCATTCTCCTATTATTTCAGCCATTCCTAAGGTGGCTATTGACCCGCCGAGACCGGGCAAACTGCCTCCAAATCATCACAACCGCATCCCCGACATAGATCAGAGGAGGACCACCACCACCGTCCGCCCACCAGTGACAAAGAGAGTCTTCCCCGTTTTTCCCAAACCAACAGCCGCCGCCACGACCACGACCACGACAACCACAACAACAACCAAAGCCCCTCCAAAGAAGGTCACTCCTCCTCCACGTAAGCCGGTTGTTCCCACCTGGAGGCCCCTTGTCCCCACTAGGAAGCCGCCAGCACCCACGCGCAAGCCCTACATCCCACCGCGGCCAGTGGCTCCCACCAGACGTCCCCCGCCGACACCACCACCGGTCACGCCAGTGGACAACACAATCCAGAAGGAGGTGACCAAACAGAGAGGGGATGTCCACAGTAAGAATAATTTTGTTTTATTGCCATTCATTCATGCAAGTATTTTACACCTCTTAAAGTACACACAGACGTTCTTGAGCGTCTAAATTTGAGGTATATTTACAAACGTATTTCAAGGACCTGATTTATAGATGGAAAATCAGCATTTTGTGTTTTTAACTGACCATTTATAATCATTACAATTTTTAAAGGGCGACTTCCTCTGTGTTCTTTTATGGAGTTTTCAAATGGAAACTCACACTCAGCATCATCATGCAGGAACTTATATCAGGTCATGTGGAAAAATGTTTTGAGAAAGACTTTAGAAAATCACATTTTGCCCCTAAAACAACACTTTATTGACTTAAACTTGATTGTTCACATTTGAATACATAAGAAACACTACTGGGAGGCTACAGAATCATTAAAAAAAAGAAGAAGCAAATAGTGGACCCACCCTTTAAAAATGGAAGTTAACCCATAAACCTGCGTTAATTTATTTTTTGTCCATGTGGGGGCAGTGCATGGTGCTGTGAGCACAACACAGACCTATTATTACCTAAAGTTTTATGCTTAACCTGTGAGAAAACATTTGCCTGTTTATTCATCTGGGAGATGCAGAGCAACATATCATTGATATGCAGTTGTGTTTTTGATCATATAGCAAAATAAGTCCAATATTCACTCCCCTTTTAGCTCTGTTTTGGTCTCCACTAACTCCTAAAGTGAATATGTGGCACTTCAGCTGCTAAATGTTCCTCTGTGTTCACCAGCTAGACGCTAACTTTGAGTGACAGCTGTCTGGTACTGAGCCCTTTTATTGAAAACAGCTGCTGTGTCTATAATTGATGTTTATGAGAGCAGTGAGAGTGAAACAAAACACAGGAAAGTCGTGGGCCATAAAACCAAAGGAAGGTGGTGAAAAAGTTTGTTTCAAGACCTGTACGAGAACTTGTTTATCCCATCCTAAATGACAGCAAATCTATACCTAAAAGGGTTACTGGTTAGTGGGAAATATCGGTTATAATATAATAAGAATAATGCAGGGGAATGATTTCATTTCTGACATACTGTATCCCTCTCTATCTTACATACCAGTCACACTCTGAAATACAGAGCATGACCAAATATAGTTTTCTTTTTCATTAATTGATAAAAATGCCATTGCCTTGGTCCAGACCTTCTAATCTGCCCACTTCACCGAGATGATTGATTCTCTGGTCTGACATTGTGACACGCAACAGCGGTTTGTTGATTAAAAAATAAATGACCAATGAGCGCCGCAGGGGAACTAATGATTGGCCAATCAGTGCCGTGGGGTGGGATTAACGCTGTTGTAAGGCTGTTGCTAAGAGTTGTCAGGCTGTGCTCCGGAACAAAGGAGGAGTAATAACAACAACGGTGACTGCTATAGACAAGATCAACGCGACGATCAGGCTGCAGCATAATAGTTATTGAAAGACTGAGTGTTGTGTTTGCTGCCACAGGAAAGAAATCAGAAATCCTTGAACTAGCAAATTAACAGCTACGAGCTGACCTCATGGTAGTCCATGACTGCAGCTTCTGGTCTGCAACTCCAAAACATATCTGGGAGTCTTCCAGTTTAGCCTGTTTTAGTTGTCTTTAGCGTGACTCGTAGCTGCTAACTAGCTAATTTTCCTCGTCCTGTATTGAAAAATAAAATGCACTGTCCCTTACTGAATCAGTATAGGATGCAATTGGTCCCTCATTTTCATGCACACCCTGTACTAATGCATGACACTGTGTTTTTTATACTTTGAATGACATGAGAAATAATAACACTAAAACAGTTTCACGAGACATAGTGGAGAAGATTGAATCAGAATGACAGGCAAGTTGTCTGTCACTCAGTGTCATTGTTGCCCTGGTTACAGAGATTCAGACACACAGTTTGTTTTGATTTGTTTGGATTTTTTCTTTTTGCTTTAAAGCCAGCAAATACCTTCAAGTCAAGTCCACCTGTAAGAAAGAGAGAAGCTGTCCAAATACAGATTTAAACGTCAGACAGACCACGAGCAGGTCAGTCCTGTCAGTGGAAGTACAAGGTAAACTGTGCAGTTTGCCATAGAGTATTTTCTGTTGCCTTCAGGAGACTGTCCCACCTGGACAAAGTACGAGGGCAGAGGCCCGGAGTTGAGTTATTTTGACAGACCAAACATGATGTGATGTTTGAATCCTTAATATAACTGCTGCAGCTGTGCTTTACCCTTATCGACTGTTTATTTCCCTTGCATTCAAGCTCAAAGTAGTAGAAGACTTTGAAATTTATGCTCAAAAAGTACAAACTGGTGCATAAAAATTCACAAGAATGCAGGAAATAAAATGTGTGACACTCAGAATCTCAAGGGAGAGGACCCCAAGACCCCCTGCTTGATTTGCATGGGTCACTAGCAAGGTGTCCCTTATTTTTTGGCAACAAAATTGGCAACCCTCGTACAGTGGTAACATTACAGGGACTTGTTATTGCTTTTTTACACTTTACGGCAGACTAAAGTAATATAATCACCACTAACACACTCACTCTCTCACAAAACCAAAGACTATGGGGGCAAGAACAAAATATGTTGTCATGGCAAATGGCGTTAGATTCAGGTGTATAAGTTGGTCTCCGGTGATTGGTTGAGGAAGATTGAATCCCCCTCCATTGGGAAAATTGTTTAGAGTGGAGGCAATGTCTTATTGAATGTGATATGAGGCTAAACATTTCATCTAAAACATCATGTTACAGGTGAAGATAACATATATATTAGATTGTAACGTGTGGAATAATGAAATTATAGGTGACTTTCCTTTGTCTTGAACTCTGCAGTTCAGAAAACACAATAACTTAGACTAGACTTTTGGGTCACAGATTTTGGCACTGACTTGTCTAACAATTCATCTTCATCAGCTCCCTGACAGGTTTTCCACAAAAAGAAATGCAGTAAATTTGCATATTTCTTCGGCTGAATCCCGAAACATTGTGTTTATCATGAAACATGTCACAGTCTGGAGAATCAGGAGTGATGTTTACCTGACAGATGATTTGCGTTATCGTATTCATTTTGTATTCAAAGACATAAATATGTGGATGTAAGTTATCTGAGCAGTTGGCAGTCAGTTCCCGTGTATACACGGTTCATCTGCCAGCTAACCACACGACAGATTTAATGCTAAACATTTGGTGAGAAATGTAAAACTTGTTTTTAATGTAAACTGAAGAAAATCAAAGATAGCATGTTCGATATATGGCAATGGGAGCGCTGTGCATGAATGTTTACAGGTAGTTTTCTATTCAACCCTCTCAAATATGAGAATCCAAGGTGATAAATATGTACGTCAAGCTATATCCACCCTCATATTACAGTGTGATACACACATTGTAAAGAATTAATACCTGTTTTTTCAAGATGACAAATAAGCTTTTGTAATTTCAGTGTTTAAGTAAGAATCTTTCCTCTCAAGGTAATTATCTTTTTGGCTTCTGTTAACAAACACAAACTGCTGCTCTGCCAGACTGTTGTTTATCCACATGTCACACCACGCTCTCTGCCAAGTATCTATCTTTGACACCAATTACGATCAAAATGCATCATCAGTCTTTGTTTTAGTCAGACGGTCCTAATCAAAACCAAATAATAGAATTGAATTCAAAATACTGTGGCAGTGAGAGGCGGTTGAGATCGTTTCTTTCTGCTTTGACAAAGAAGGTAATCATTGCAATCATCTGCTGCTTTCTTCTAACGGTCTTAAATGTATGCACCTTTTCATCACGGTGGATTGTTTCTTAATGAGATAATCCCTGTAACAAGTGACTTGCTGAGCCCGAAACATTTAGTTCCGGACATTAGTCACTTGATTTAATATGATTTATCTGCAGCTTAGCACTTTTTAACTACAGTATTTAAAAGATATGGCTATATTTTATTCAAGTGTTTATTCTCTACATGACTCATGAAAAGACCAAGTGTTGTCTATATATCCAGACCCTGATACAGTTTATTCCTCTGTGCCTTAAACCTTCATTATTAACACAAAATGCATTTTGGGACTGAACAACTATATATTATTTGACTTGTGAGTGATCCCCTTCCTTAGAAACCATTTTCAAATCAGAGGTTTTGGGTTCCACTATTATTATTTTAAGATAGAAAGTCTGATACAGATTATTTTGTACTGATGCTGCTGATTCACAGTATTTTGACCAAAGTAAATTGTCATTGTTTTTTCAGAGGTCTGCATCCTGGACTAGAAAAAAAAAAAACTACAGTGCCCAGCTGTTTTAGGAAATTACTGTGCCGTGAGAAAAGTATACCATAATATAACCATGTACTTGTGATTCATTTCTAAAGATTTACTTTTTCAGTAGAAATAAATTAACTTTAAAGGGCTGAGAGGCACAGTCAGGATAAGAAAGCTGAGCTACTCAAGCATGTGTGGTTTCAGTAAATTTGCATACTGTGATACACAGCCATGTGGACAAAACAGCAGGTGACATGTTTATTTGGATGTTTGGTCCAGATGCACCAACAGTGTAAATTGCACGAAAAAATTTAACACAGATAGAAGTGTCTGATCATTTTTTGTTGTCATGCTCACTTGTAGACAGAGATTAGTGTTTACCAAACCTAACATTCAGCTCCATTGACTGAGAAATGTGGTGAAATGCAACAGAGTAAGTACAGGATAGTACTCACCTTGCCAGATGGCATCACGTAATTAGAAAAAGGAAAGAGGGAAGAGAAGATTACATTAACACCTGTCTGCACTGCTTGAGGGAGACATCAATCTAATAGTTCGCACCACGGCAGAGCAGTTTCAGAAATCAGAGCTTCCTGAATATGGTTTGAATAAGATGAGAGCAGGAGGGAGGAGAGACAGCGATGAGTGATTATTCAAATAATTAGACGGAAATAGGAATCATTTGAATAAGAACCTCATGGCATGAAGAACACCTCAGCTGTGCCTCGTGTGCAGGTGTGCATTATAATCTGAGCAATTTCCAGAGCTTTGGAGTTTCCTTCCAGTCTGGACCTGTGCAGTCAACATTAGAGTCTGCGTTCAGGGAAAACCCTGTACTTCCAACTCTTTTTCATTTTCAGTTCAGGAATAGTTAAAGGATATGTCAAGAGATACACAAATTGAGTTTCCTGCCAAGAATCGACCCATCCTAAGTCCTGTCTCTTTTTGGTCTGTGCTCCAATAACAGTCAAGCAAGCTTTATACCCGTCAGAGCTGTGGTCAGCTTTCTCTGTTCCTGTTTCCTATGTTGAAAAGACAACAATTTTAGAAGATGGTTAATGTGCTGGGCAACATCACCATTAGGAGGTCACTGTAAACCAAGGAATTATTTATTTACATTAATTAGTCAGAGCATCCACAATAATCACTCAAAATCTGCAGGGTGAGGTGCAGGCAAACAGCTGCTTATAGTTGTGCAGCGCTCTGTTGTTTCCCTTCTGTCTATGGATTGTGCACAATGGAGGGAAATGGAATTAGGGCCAGTGGTTTTATTTACAACTACAAAAACAACGACCATGTTCTTCTGTCTATGGCTCTCCTCCGCTCAGTTTTAATCTAAGTACAGGTAACAGGAAAATAGAAAGTTGTGCGGGTTTCCTGCCCGGTACTAAGCTATTGGAGCACAGCTGGAACAGGAGCAGTACTTAGCGTGGGTCAATTAAATGAAAAGATCTTAGAAATCTTAGAAAGGAGATGAGTGTCAATCTTCTCACATATAAATACACTAATTAAGTTTCCAGCCAAGAACTGGATGAGAAGACTGACTCTCATGTCTGAAGTCAAGTGTGAATCAGAAACTAGGAGGTGAGTAATTTAGCTTAACACAACGGAGCACAACTTCGAGCCTGTCTCTTCACGAAGTTCAAACGTACACCTACCAACACCAATTAGCAGCATGTCTTGAAACTGCACACAAACAGAAATCTGAGAATGACAGTTTATTGTACTAACTTACTATAACTATTTCATATGTGATATTTGGCAGATCACAGCTTGTCTTTCCGCCACCTCATGCCTGTGCAGTGTCTCCCCTGGTTGCCTGGCTACTACTTCCATCCAAACAACGGTTACAGCATATCACAACTGTCTTTTCATGGTGCTAATTAGTGAGTTTTAGAGGTGCCAGGAGTCACAATTATTATTATTTTTTTACCTTTATAGAGAGGCAGGCTATCTGTTTACCCCTGCTTCCAATCTTAGAAATGAGAGTGGGATCAGTCTTCTCATTAACGTTGTACAAATACTGTAATCAGATGTACTGCCAAGAACTGGATGAACGTTTAGTCCATACAGAAACAGAAATGTAAAAATGACAGTTAAAGTTACTTTCTGTAAGTATTTCTTGGCAGACTACAGCTTCTCCCTCAGCCCATCATGTCACTGCAGTGTCCCTGCTGCTTACTGGCAACCTGGTGGTGAGAAAACTTCAGGAACACACTATTTCTATCCAAATAATATTTAAAAGAATTTAACTGCATGTAGAGCCACGAATCTCTCTCTGTGTACATATTCAAGAGTTGGTGCTCAATAATGAGCACATTAGAGGTGCTGGAAGTCAGATTTTTTTTAATCTTTGTAGAGAGACAGGTTAGCTGTTCCTCCCTGCCCCCAGAGGGCCATCAATCTTCCCATCTATGAATACAGTAATCAGGTTTCCTACCATGAATTAGATGACAAGATTGATACCACTCTCATGTCTGTGTGTCAGTCTGAAGTTAGGATTTGAGTAGTTAAGCTTAGCATAAAGAAGCAGGGAAACAGCTAACTTGACTCTCCCCGATGTTCAAAAATATGCGTACCAACACATCTAAAGCTCTAATTAGCACTGAGTGTTTAATCCACGCAGAAACAGAAATTTTAAAATGACAGTTTATAGTACTGTAACTATTTTTGGCAGACAGCAGCTTGTCCTTCAGCCCATCACATCTGTGTAGCGTCTCTGCTGGTTGCTGGCAACATGGTGATGAGAAAACTTCAGGAAGTCACTACATTCCTCCTTATAATAGCTAGGTTTATTCTGTAACTGCCTGTAGAAACACAAATTGTCATTTTTAAAGTTCTGTTTGTGTGCAGACTGAAGGCATGGTGCTAATTAGTGAGCTCTAAAGGTGCAAGAAGTCACTTTGTAGAGAGGCTGACTGGCTTTTTCTCCCCTGCCTCCAGTCTTAGAAATGAGAGTGATGTCAGCTGTCTTATCTATAAATACGTTAATTAAGTTTCCTGTGAAGAAATATATAAAAAGATTGATACCACTCTTGTGTCTGCCCATCGACTATGAATCTGGAGCTGCAGAAGGAGGCGATTAGCTTGTCTTAGCAAAAAGAAGCAGGGAAACAACCAGCCAGGCTCTGCCCAACCTTCAAAAATATACCTACAAACACAATTAAAGTTCAACAATTGCACCATTCATTTAATCTGTACAAAAACAGAAATGTGGACAACAGCTAGTCCTCACGTCTGTGCAGCGTGTCCGCTGGTTGCCTGGCAGCCTGTTGATGAGTAAACTCTATGTCACTTTCCAGCCAAGGACATGCACAAAGTCAGGCTAAAGTTGCCTGAGCAACAGCACATTTGCCCTCTTTGGCTCCAGTTAGGAGAAAAGTGTGATGAAGCAATACCCTGTGCCCCCAAAACCAAACTTGGTATTGTTGCCGTTGCATGAAGGTACTGGGTTAATCTTTTGAATTTGTGGAGATGATTGATGAGAAATGGACTGTAACCACTGTGAGAAAAAAAATCTCTGCATATGCTTCAGGACAATGTGCAGCTTGTCACATCTGCCTTATGTCTCATTTGTATCGCTTTATATTATGCTATCACATGAGACAATCTCAGCTAGCTACCTGGCTGCCTTACCTGTTAGCTATTTTTGTGAGGTAAGACCAGCAGCCCCTGAAAGTGTGTGTGCACGTCTCTGCTTCAAGCCAAATAGTCGCAGCATATAACTGTCTTACACATGAGAGCAGTATCAGTCTTCTCATCTAAATCTCAGCAAGAGAGTGGATAGGCATATTTCCCAATATTTAAATACTCTATATTCCCCTTGAAATGAGTGCTCCTCTGAGGTGAAGAAGTCTTTCAACATTCTCTCTGTTGCATCAAAAATTAATTTATGTTAAGTTTAAAACATGGCTGTTTTACGCTCGATAGGAGTTGGAATTTGTAGGTTCAACCCTTCAAAAAAAAAAAAAAAAAGAAGTCAAGGATTGATTGCTCAACATTTTGGCAGATCATAGAAATCCCTCTTGAGCAGCTTTTACTGACCTCCCAAATATATGGATGTTATTTTACCTCTTGACACAAGGTCAAGAAGTAAAATAACAACAGTGTCCAGAGAGTAACATATAGTAAATAGTATGTTGAGCAAAGCTTGTACGGTTTATAATCCCAAATTCCAGTCTTACCTCTAGTGGCGTCTGAGCGATATGCCTTAATGTACTGAGGTTTTCACACAGTTGATATTTCTCCACTAACACAGCGGAGGTGGAGGTGAATTTTGTTTTTGGTGTTTGAAGGAATACATTTGAAGCACTAAAGTAATTTATCCTTGTAGAAACAATGTCCCACTTACTCTGGATAATCCAGTGACCTTGCCGTGAAAAGTTTTCGTTTGAACTACTTTCTACTTTGACACGTCGTACAAAGTAACCAGGATAATATTTCTTGAAAGACACATGGCTGTTGAGGTTTTTAGAATCTACATTTTCATTGGCTTGAGCTGCATAAAGGCTTTTCTTAGTAATTTGGGTTTGGCTTTATATCTAACACAGTCAATGTGACATATTACAGAGAATTATCACCCAATTCCAGTTAATAATCTCAGTGTCTTTGTTGCTGTTGTTGTTAGGTGAACCTGACTCTTCACAGTTTTCACATTTCTTGAAACCTTCTACCCTTTTCTCAAAACTGTGAGCACAAAACCAAACATTCAAACTACTAAAAATCCTTTGACTCTCCTGGCAAAATCAAATAATGCTTTCATATCCTGACATCCATATCAAACAGCCAGTCAGAATATAAACACTGCTGAACAGTCATTACACACGACATCAAAAAGTGCAAAACACTCAGGGCATGTAGCAACAGGAAAACATTTTTAATGTGTTTAAATACATTTTGAATTTTCAAAAAAAAATATTTAAAATGCGTAATGCGCAGCTTAGTGCAGAATTTGTTGTTTACTGCAAGTACTTCAAGTGACACAGGCGATGGATTCATTCTGCCTCAGCGTCACGTCTTTGTGCTGGTCAGGCCAGAGGACTTTGTCTATCTATCAAGCAATGTTCTCGCTTGCCAGACAAAGGGGGAAAACCCTCTGTTCTGGATCAAGACTTGACAAGACTCCCTGCCAGTCACCGCAGGCCAAGTTGCCTGTAGAAAACTTTTGTCCGGTTTCAGCCATAGAGTATGCAGGCTTTTATGGTATGAATCACCAGCTGATGTTGAACCACTCGTTTGCAGATTCTGCTATAGGCAATCGGTTACTGTAAGCTACAATACCTCTGTGAGGAGTGGCTGCTGCCATCGGTAAATAAAACTTGCCATTGTGACCGATGAAAGGAACACAAGGGATTTTACTGTCATTTTGAATGTTGTACCTATGCAGAAGTATTTCTGATTCTGATATGCAGAGAACTGTGTGCAGCGCTTTGCAAAAAGTGTGATTTACATAGAATTGAAAATCGAGTGTATGGCAGAAATTGTGCTGCAGTGTTGCCTGCGTGGTTTAAGGATTCAGCCGTGACTTTCAGATTACAGTGACTGTTGTCGTTTTGTGTTCAGCCATCACACTGCGAAATGTGTCTTAGCAAGTAGAAATGTGTTTGAAGTTTCGCCAAAAGAGTGAAAGATTTGATAAATGGGTTTAGGGCACTGCCATTTGGTTCAGAGAATGGGATTTAGTGTCGTAGCAACTGTGGACTATACAACAGGACAACTGTGTAATATACAAATATACAAGAGAAACGACATCTTATCTTTGCGATAGTGGTTGGACATGTTCTTGCTCCCAACTTGTCAAACACGGCACATTTATCAGTTGTCCCATTCTTTAAACCAGAGCAGGAATTTCAGTCCCCTCAGTCTGGCCTTATGCCCCTCAGAAAATTATCTGCCCTGCAGACAAAGTGGCCTTGATGCCCTGGCCAAACTGCCCCAGTTGATGTAGCCATTTTCTCCGCTGCCTCTTTCCTGTCATTTTTTTTTTTTAGACACCAGTTTCTTTTGTTGAAATTCTGATTGGGCTCAGGAGGAGAAAGGGAGTGTGTGAATATGGACAGAGTGTCAACATGATATAAACTTTCTTTTTATTGTGAAGCCTACTGTACTACAACTCTGTAGTTTACACTACAGGCTGGAGACTCTCTTAACAGTGGCGAACAGCTTGGTCCTCGCTATATGAGCCTCTATGTCTCCTTTTCATTGCACTACTGGATGTGCTGTCTCCCTATGGAGGCCCATAACCACCAAAGAAAAAAGATTCTGTAAGTCATTATAATGAGAAACTTTCTCCTTATTATTTAATCATGATCATATTTTTAGAAAGTTTCTCAATAAGGAACTAACTTATTATATATTGCACACTATTTAGTTTGACTTCCAGTGTTTCTGTACTTAGCATTAACAAATTAGGGAAAAAAAGATTAAAAATATAATCAGATGAGGATGGAAAATATAATGCTGACGATGAAAGACAGTGTCACAGCCTTGGGAGAGAAACAGTTTTGCCAGATGGTGAACAGACATTGACTGGGTTTTTTTTTTTTTGGTAGCCTCGCTTAGTTTCTCAACAGTCTTGTTTACACAAGTTGGCTACTGTCTTCCTGAAACATTTCCACAGATAGTGCACACAGAAGGATCACTAAACAGTCCAAGTTACTGGGGAGGCCCTTAGACAATCATGAATTAAGCATTCTGTTGCCATTTAAGCAAATGGATTTTTAAAACAATGTAAGTAATTAGCGAAAAGTTAATATACAAACAAAGAAGAAGAGCAAGAAAAAAAACTTACCCATAAGTTTTATTGGGCCCTTGGAAGCTTGTGGCCCGAGGCAACTGCCAACATTTGCCTGATGATAAGTCCCCACCTGACCTCTAGTGTCAGTTCTTCACATTAGCAATGTTACATGTCCATGTAGACTTTCAAAATAAAGGCAGAAAAACTGCTTAAGTAAATTTAGACAATAAAACAACAGAAGTTTAGGAAAAGATGTTTTTGGTTAAACAAAATTTATCGTTCAGGTTCATGTGCGTAATATAACGTCTGTAAGTTACATATGCGAGTACATAACGTAACATAATGTCTTATAAAGAAATAAACACAGACTGTCGAACCCCAGTCTCTTAGGTGAAAGTCTTGTGTTTATTTGACCCATCTGTCCACCCCATCCCCTCCATACATGGACTTTCTCTCTCTCAGTACTACATCACCTGATTTTGACAGCACATTAAAACACATCCAGAAATTACGCTACAAGAATACCTACAGCGTCATACTTTGAAGCGTAGGGGCATTGCCGTATTTGATGCCTCGGGAATGAGAGCAGCCTTAATGTTCCCTGTTAAGATAAGATCAAACGCAGCTATTTTTTACTTGTACTCACAGTATCAATGTTCAGATTACCGCTCCCTTAATTGGCATGTCACCGAATTTACTCTTTATATATCCGTAGCTCTACGACCGGATACAAGCACTCAAGGGGGGGCCTCGTTCCTTAAAAGCACAGACGCACACAAACACAGACACACACAGAGAGACCTGGATGCCTGGGATTGCTGGAGAGCCTGGTGTGAGTGTGACCTCCCCACTCTCAGATTCCTTCGACTGTCAGACTACATCGCAGTCTGCCAGCTGGTTGCGACCCAGCGTGGGGATGGGCCCTCTCAGTACTCAGGGGGGAACATGTCGGGGACTGACGGTTCAAGTGCAGGTTACAGCGCATTCATGGCACAGGAGCAAGAATCCAGCTGGGATGCTGGGAATAGTTTTATTGATAGTTTGCCTCATTAAATTCTACTGACTTGTCAAGGCATTTATTTTTATATCACCCAAAATCACTAATTAATCACATATTTGCCTCAAGGGGCTTTACAATCTGTACATCCAGTGTGACACCCCTTATCCTTCGATTCAGATAAGGGAAACCTATAGTCTAGGTTAGTGACAAGGCACACAAAATCTACCCCTACTGGAGGCAGAACAAAGCAGTCTCCCACATAAAAAACTGGGTTATTTTATAAAAACATTTTATCGTGGCACACCCCATAAATAAATTAAGTGCAGAATAAAACAGACATATATCTGAACTCGAATCATTTTATAATGCAAGCTCTCATTGATCCCACATTTGGCGTGAAAGTGGGCAGGGGGTTCCACTCCAGAACAGAATGTGAATATTTTGAGGATATATTGAGGAAATGTAGTCTTATAAACACAGATGCACAGTAAGCAGAAATATCAAATATGAAAGTCTATGATGGATGTATTAATTTACCTTTAGGCAGTTTTGGCTGGGTCAGTCCCAGAAACACAAAGCAATATATGCTGGAAAGCTGTGACTCTGAATGCTGAATCCAGAAATATATGAGATGTGACTGTAGTAGGTTTGATCATATATGACATGTTCCAAAATAAAAAAAGCACACAGGGAGAAACAGACCACTTGTTGAAAGCAATAGAGGGTATATTAAATAGGCTGGAATCTCCCCGAACACAGCAGGGACAGTCAGGCTGCAGGAGCTCCGCAGGAGCACAGGATGCACGCAACCCCGTAAATTGACCGCTGTAAGTTGATCAGTTGTTTCTAACTGTCAGTTGTCTGTCAATGTAAAGTTAAGTATGTTATCCTAAAAGTAAAAAGCACACCGTTATGAAAATGCACACTGTGGAAGATGAGTTAAGTGACTCCCTGTCTCACTGCCAAACTCCATTAACATTTTGCACAATTTAACGGTCATAAACATCTGCGCCCTCTACAGGATTATTAATGATGACACATCAGAGATCAAGGACATATGAAGACATATCATCATCAGAGGATCCTGAAATATTTTGATGTTATTTTAGGGCCATATCACCCACTCCTAGTTAGTGGTTATCAAATAACAGTAAAGACTAAAATAAACTGTCACGTTTAACCCAGGGCAGCAACCTATTTAAAATGACAGAAAATAGTGAGAAATACCCAATGCAGTTCCTCAAAATCCAAGGTTGTCTTGTTTTGTCAATCCAAAACCCAAAGATATTTATCAAGTTGCTAGATTTACTAGTCTGACGTGGTATTTTATTTGCCCCAGACAAACCAGCAATCATTTGAATCAGATAAGGAAAACTCCCCTTTCTCATCTTAAAATGTCAGTTTTATTAATTTATTTGCACAATAAAACAGAAGCAGAAATACACTAATGGCATAAAGAGAAGAATCTAATTGTGCAGGTGAGATTAAAAAAACATTACAGGCTTATATAAGGAATCTTACCTCAATAAGTATTAAACATAAGCAAATACAAAAGACATGCAATAAACAAAATCAGCAAACAAAGCAACCACAGGATCATAAAGTAAGCAACATATGTATTTGTGCAACATGATAGTATCTGTGCATCAGAGTGGGTGTGCATATATGAGTTTGCACATGTGAATTAGTCTGCATGTGTACAGGAGCACAGTTACATACATACTAAAAGAATATATGTTTAACTTTTCTTCATGAAGTACCTCTTTCGAAAGATATTTTTAAACCAGGACAGTTGTCATTCTGATAGATTAAAAGGGCCAAAACATCTTTCCCTACTAAAGGCTTGTCGCTGCAAAAGTAAAAGAAACAACTTTCCCTGCTTCACTTGTCAGTTGACCTTTAATAAGACAGCTTGGCTTATAGTATTTCAGGCAGTGTGACCCCATTGGAGAGGGAAAGAGGCTATTTCAGGACTGGCCGTGTACTGTATGTGTATGTGTGTGTATGTACTGTAGCCTCAGGTTGTGTAGCGGCAACATTTGCCCAGACGTTGCATCAGATGAACCATCGCCCCTTTTTTCTCATTACGATTCACATTTGACTTCTGGTCTTTTTTGCAGGATTTCTCAGGTATTCTGGTCTCTGCGGCCATCAGTGCAGCATTGTTAAAACGTGCTTAGCTGTGGACATGCAGGCACTAAACCATGACATTGATTCATCCTTGTATAGTCCTTGAAGAGTAATGAAACAAAGCCACACAATAGCTACAAGCAGGGAGGCCGGTGAGCAAATATAATACCTTCGTTAATCCTTTATCTAAACCTCTCACCTCTCTCCTCCTCAGTCCCCCGGAACCACGGTCACAACACCGTCCTCGGCATCGACTTTGACATTGAGCTCGGCAACACGGCGGACGAAGCCAAGGACGACCCAGGTAAACACAACATGTCTGACAGAGACAATCAGCAACAGGCCCCGCTCATAGCAGACCGCAGAGCTCAAATGATGACGGACGAGCCACGTTTGCTGCGGGCAAAATGAAACTGACAATCAGCTCCTGCAGCGCTGCTGCTGAGGCGAAGATATTATAGTGACCAGATGTGTTTTGATAGGCCTTTCACCAGGAGGTGACACATGACATCTGGCCGTATCCGTTTAAATAATGGCTCACAGCCCAGAATGAACCGCCAGACTTTTCCACTTTTCACATTATGCTTGCTTGATTGCTCGACTGCTTGAATGATTAATTGATCATTTGGAGCTCCGTAGTTCTCGATGTGGAGTTCCTACAACAACAAAAAGAAAATAGCTTTTGTGAAGAGAAGGCATTTTATCTGTCATATCTGCTTGATGTGATTTATTGATGATATAGTATGCAGATTAAATTGCCTAATGATTTAGTTGCATGTTTATTTTGGTTCACAGTGCATCATTTGCTATGCAGTGTCAGGAGAGAAGGCATTTTCATTGGCTCAGAAAATGAACTGAGAAGTGTTTTGCGGAAGCCCTTTTCCAGGGACAAAATGATGGATGTTTTTCTTATCTTCAAACCAATTTGTACGGCAATGCATGGATGATACCGCAACTGTTTTGCCTGCATTCCCTTAATGTTATTGTCTAGGCATCATCGCTAGAAAAGAAATCATCAGTCACTGAATACAATGACTCTCTGTTGTAACTATTATCTGTTTTATCATGATGTAGGGTATGCATATATGCGTAGAAGTACAATGCACTCACTGATATCCAGCAGCTCGTACAAATATTTGTGATTTTTTTTAAATGAATGCATGCAGCTCCCTTTCTACTTGATTTTTCCTCAATGCATCATCTCCCTTTAGAGATTACAACAAATGTTTACTCTTTGATTGTATCATGTTCATCAGAAGGTGTTTCAACAGTCCTCTTGCTCCCGGTAATGTTAGAGGCGCACAGCAGGGCTCCAGTGATGTGTTACAAAGAACACACTGAAGCCTTTTTGCACGTGTGTGCGTCATGCACCTCTCTGAAAAGTGCGTTTTATTTAATGTCTTCAGAGTCGGGGTATCTGAGCTGCTCCTTTGACGATGGTCTTTGCGGTTGGATCAGGGACAAAGACGGAGACCTGCACTGGGAGACGACGCCCGATCCGTCAGGTAATTGCAGAGCAGGGGTTGTTTATTCGCATGCACACACTATTAAGGGAAAGTGTTTATTTTATTGCTAGTAAATCAAAATGAGCAAAGCTGTGTTCCTTTACTGACACGCACACATATACAAACACCCACTGAGTCAGACAATCTGGGCAGCTCAATTTCGTTCAACTCAATTACAGGTCAAGATGAAAATTACTTGGGGGAAGTGGTTTGTCTTTTCTGTAGATTAGTGCTCTGCTCTACAAAGCGATGCAAATGAGGAGTGGATTACGCGACCCGTCAGTGATACCTGTGGCTCGCATTAAAAGGGAACACGACACTGTTTTTCTTGGGGTTCACACAAGGAGAAAATGTGATGAATTATGCTGAGAGGGCTCGGCAGACGGGGTGTGAAGACTAAACAGTGTGGCGCACTGGCACTGTTTGAGCGACACTAACTACATCTGGATCGTCCTGCCAACTGGCTTAGTTTTGCAGTTGCGAGGTGTTTCCAGACATTCAGACTCAGCCTTGTTTCAGCCAAGTCTGGGCTCACTCATCAGAGGAAATAAAGATTTTTTTGCCCAGACATTTAATTTCCTAAAAATCATTTATAGTAAATCATAAATGAAGCCCTAGCTGAGAGTAATTCCATTGAAGAGACAACATTTCAATCTTCAGTAGCCTGTACTGAAAGAAAAGTGTAAAATCACATACATGTGTATTACTTTTGTATGTTATAATTGTCCAGGATACAGTAATACATTATAGGCAGGCTCGGGGAGTAATGTATTGTAATGGGATTACATAATTAGGAAGAAGAAATACTTAACTGTATTCAATCATAGTTACAGAAAAAAGCAAGTGTTTAGTAAAAATGGGGATTAATAGCAGGATTACAGTTTAGTACAATTTAAAATAAAGAACCATATGCTATGATGTGCAGTGCATACAAATTACACTTCCCACAACACCACTCTGGTCTCAAGTGACACAAGCTAATTTTACAGTCAATACATGGCTTCCTCTGAAAGAAAAAGCTTCCTGGATGGAAATTTCAACGTTTTTTTTGTCTTTAAATAAGAAAAGATGAAGAACATCACAGTATGGTGACAGCTCTGCCTTCAGCTGTGAAAATACTGTCACCATCCAAGAACTCAACATCTAATTTCCTTAAACCATTATGGGCGAGGCCGACCTCTAACGTTAGCTACACAGAACGACCGCCAACTTTAGCTACACAGACAAACTTTTTGTCATAACACATTTTTAAAGTAACTCATCCCAACCCTGCTTACAGGACGAGCATTTAAGTAACTGTACCTTATTTTTTATTTCAGTTTCTACTTGATACTTCTACTCCACTATATTACTACTAAATTTATCTTGCAGGTTTAATTTAAAAACCCGCATAAAAGCCTATAAAATGCAACATATTGTTTAAGATTAAACCAGTGGTGTCCAACCTTTTTGTCATGTGACTCCTTATTTAAACGCAGTGTCTAGTTGGGCTCCTTGTCACATTTTAAGAGACATTTCCCCTCTAAACTTTTTAGATGATTTTAATTTAGACAATTGTTTGAGGGGGTCAACAAGGAACGAAAATCTAAAATAAATAGTGTCAGATAGTATATCAGTCACAGGAGTCATTTTACTGCAAAACCATTACTTTAACTTACTTTAAATAATTCCATTTAAGATGAAACATTTCAATCTCCAGCAGCCTGTAGTGAATATATTTCATCAGAACATTTGAATAGTGTCTTATTTATGGACATACATATATATACACAGTATATGTTTGTGTGTGTGTGTGTGTGTGTGTGTGTGTGTGTGTGTGTGTGTGTGTGTGTGTGTGTGTGTGTGTGTGTGTGTGTCTCCACCTACAGCTTAACCATGTTGTGAATCATGTAACTATTTACTGTTCATCACTTTAAGTTCTTTTGATTGATCACCACTGGCAAACTCTCGCGGCTCTTAAAGGATTGGCACAGATTTGGAGTGGGCTCATTACTTATGCAGGAAGCCTCTGTGGCCTAAAGATTCATATCGCACCCCCTGTGGTTAACACCAGCCCTACACAGATCTGCAGGATAAGCAAAATACATCAACATTAATCAGCTACTACCCAGAAGCACTTTTACCTTTGAATTTTTAAAACTATATAGCTCTACTATCACTAACTAATGCATGAATTAGTAAAAAAAAAAAAAAAAATCAATTTGCTGCTGGCAACTAACTATATTTTGAGGTGAAGAAACATTAATTGGGTCAAATCTTTTTCAATTGTCTGTTTTCTCAGTTTTTTTTTCCCTCTAAATTCTACACTTGACTGCTGTGTTGAAAAGTCGTGGACTCGTGTTAATTAAAGTAGTAGTTAAACTACATTTTGCAGTAGCTTGCTGGCAGTTCAACTAGTAGTGCAACATTTATATTTGCATATTGATTAAAGTAGTTAAATTGATTTGCCTGCATGTGGTTAACTCCTGAAACTAAAAGCAAATTTGGGCCATAAAAGGAAAGGGATGACTTTTTATTTTTATTTTACCATTTCTACTCTACTGACTGATAAGCTGACATTCATTGCACTTTCCCATGAAGAATGAAGACTTTTATTTTATTTTATTTTATTTTGTGTATGACCTGTGCACAAGATGTCACGTCTTACAGTGAATCTAATTTAGTGGCATGTTTTGCTGCAATGTGGCTTTTTGTATTATATTTTGTAATTTTGTATCAATTATAAATTATCAGTTTAATTGTTGCCTTGCCGTAGTTCAACTTTTTCCAGTGTAAAGTAATTGGTAGCTTGTAAACCTTGGAGCTCCACCTACTTTGCTTAGCTGTCAGGGATAAAATATTTCTGTCTGTTATGATAAGACGAATAGATTAATATTCCTACCTACCTGTCTACCTACATGTTAAAGGGCCAGTTCACCCAAATTGTAAAAAAAAAAAAAAAAAAACAACCATATTTTCAGAATTATGCCTACACTTTACTCCAATGCAGCCTTCAAAACCAGGAAAAGGCTATACTTATGCCATGATATTATAATAATAACCAGAATCTAAGATGATATCTAGTCTGATAGCATGATATCAATAGAAGATTGTTGTCTTGCCCAAAACTTGCTCAGAGCATAATTACAGTTTGCAGTGGATTTGGAAAACTTGACTTCCCAGGATAAATGTTCCACTGACTCAGGACAGGTTGTCAGCAGCTTAGCTGGGGATTTTTTCTGATTGAAAGCATTTCCAATAAAAAAAAAAAAAAAACCTGCTCATAGCGAGGTCTGTCAGTTATCTGAAGTAACCTGGGATATTGTTTCTGGAACACCAAGTTTCTGTTCAGTTTTTCATTGTTATTTTTCAACGCTGCAACCCCACGATCTCCATTTACCACTTTCTACTGGGCACAAATATTAGACACAGATATCCCAAAACAATGGAAAATAAGACCAAACTCTCTGTCTCTCTCTCTCTCTCTGGCTTGATGGGCGAACATGAAAATGTGTTGTTTTTGTTTGTTTGGGTGAACTAATCCCCTTTAATTAATTAGAAATGGTGTCATTTCTTTTCTGTTTATTCTAGTCTAGTCAACTTATTTAGTTTCAAATAAGTTTTGGTCAACTTTGCAAAGAGTTACAGTCCATGAAGCATATTAATATGCATAAATCAGGCACAATGTGTACAGACGGATGAGTATGAATAATAAACAGTAATACATTTTGAAAAAAACACACATATATATACTAATTCTATATTATTATTACGTGATTTTCAAGGATTCATTAATACATTGTAGGATGAGAGAACATGTGAAAGTAACTAAATACATTTTTACTAAATTGTATTTAAGTACAATTTGTGGTACCTGTACTTAAGTATTTCCACTTTCTGCCACTTCTTCACCACTGCATTTCAGAGGGGAATTCTGTATTTTTTACTTTTTACACTAGCTGAAAAAACATTTAGGCACAAATTGCAACATATTGTTAAAGGGACACTTCACCCCATTATCAATATTATATATTTTCCCTCCAGCCCGTAGTGCTGTTTATCCATATAGATTTTTTTTGGTATGATTTGCAAAGTTTTGGAGATATCAGCTGTAGAGATATCTGCCTTATCCCCAATATAATGAGACTACATGGCACTTGGCACACAACAGCACACAAAAATATACTTTTGAAAAATTCAGAACTAGTGTCTCTTTCCAAAAATCACGACACAGTTACTCAAGATCATCCACAGACCTTGTTGTGAGCACTTTCATGTAGGAGCTACTTCATTTCAAATAGAAAGAAAGTTCCAGTAGATTCGATCACAGAAAGAAAATAGTTTCTACATTTAACTGTTTACAACAAGGTCTGTGGTTTATTTTAAACAACCAGGTCAAGATTTCTGGTAAGAGACATTTCGGTGGAGTTTTTGAAATGTGTTTTTTGGTGCTTTGAGCACCGCAGGACTACTGCCATCAAATTCCATTATACTGGAGAGAAGGCAGAATCTCTACGGCAGATAACTTTAAAACTAGGTAACTCACACCAAAACAGTATAGACTGATAAATACTACTTCAGGCCAGAGGAGGAATATGTGTTTTTGATTTTGGGGTGTACTGTCTCTTTAAAGATTAAAGCACTCATGTTCAGCCTTTATGTCTCTTTATGTCTCCTTATTTAAAAGCAGTGTCTAGTTGGACCCTTTGTCACATTTTAGAGGACATTTTCCCTCTAAACTTCTCAAATGTTTTCTTCTAAATAATTGAGTTGCAGAAAAGGAAAATTTTCTCTTTTTTTTTAAAGCAAAGATCAGAAAAAGTTATATAAATTTGAGTATCAAAGATAAAAAAAAATTAGCTCCATTCAAGCAGCTGCAACAGTAAAATGCATCCTAGTGTCAGATATATTAATATATCAGTCATAACACATTTTACTGCAGAAACAATACTTCTGCTTTTGATTCTTTAATTTTATTTTTCTGATGATACTTAAGTAGTTTTACTTAAGTAAGTTTTTGAATGCCTCACCTCTACCTATAATTGAGTATTTTCACAGTACTGTATTGGTAATATTACTCAAATAAATTATTTTAATATTTCTTCCACCACTGCCAACCAGCAAAGGTGCAGCATCTTTACTGACATTTTTAGTGCTACATTTTCTAAGATACAATCCAGTCTTTCCCCGTTTCCCCATTTTTACAAAAAATACGTTCAATTTATTTTCAATCATTGACTGTACCGTTCATCCCTCGCCTCCCCAGGTGGACGGTACCTCACCATTCCCGAGGTAGGCAACAAGAGGAGCGGCCGAGGGGCCCGGCTGGTCCTCCCGCTCACCCCGCCCTGGAACGATGGCAATCTGTGCCTGTCGTTCCGGCACAAGCTGGCGGGTCACCACGTGGGTATGCTTCAGGTGTTTGTGAAGAAGGGAAAGCAGTACAGTCCAGCGGTCTGGGGCCGAACTGGTGGAAACGGCTGGAGGCACACCCAGATCACATTATGGGGCACAGGCCTGGAAAGTGTAAGTATAAAAATAGATATGCCAAAGAATTTCTCTCAAACAGCATACATTTTTAAAGGGGTAGTTAGGATGTTTTTTAAGTTGGGCTGTATGAGGTACTTATCGATTGTCAGTGTATTACCTATAGAATTTTTAAACTTAATTTTAAACAATACTCATATGAAAAAACAATACTCAATACCTCTGTCAATACCATGGCAAGAAGGACAAACTGTCCCAGGAAAACAAATTAGGATCATGTAATTTATTATTTTTTTCATTTTTTTAACTTATACACAGTGATGGTACAGAAGAAGTCACTGACTACTGCCAAATTTCAGACAGGACAATGAAGACTGAACTAAACTGAGCACTGACAACATTTCTTTTATAGCTTTGATACTGTTGATACTGTGAAAGGTTTATATTGTGTTGTTTCTGTATTGTTTCTCTTTGTGTACCATTAGGCAGCACCAATATGTGATCATCAAGTCATGACAAAGTACACTGAATTTCTGCATACATCCAAGTAAACAAAACAAAACCGACAGACAAGCATGACAGAGAAAAAGAAAAAAAACACACTAATAGTTCAAACTGCACAGAACAAAACAAAAATAAAATTAAATAAATACAATTTTTGACGAAGAAAAATAAGACACAAACAAAAGCAGTGACAACTTTGATGGTAACAATAACTTCATGATCCATAAAAGGCTCAATGCCATGAAGCCCAAGTTAGAAAAAAAAAAGAAAAAACAAAAGAGACAAGCAAACAAAACGTACTGAAAATGTCCAAGTCCATTATTGATCTCCCCTTGAACTGTAAGAAAATAACGGAGACCAGATTTCTTGAAAGATATGTCTGCAATTAGATTTTTCTAAGGTCGGTTTCTCTAATGATAGGAATTGAGATAACTGGTCCAGGAACAGCTGAAAAGAAGGAGGGGATTCATTTTTCCATTATAAAAGTACACATTTCTGTGCTAAATATATTATGGTTATTAATATTCTGCATTTTGGGGATCTATTTGGAAGTCTGGCATATAATTTAATAACAAGAAAACTTCAACAGATGACAATACCAAAACATATGTATAAATGTTCCTTCAGCAGTTCTGCATATCGGACAGTTAGGTGAATTATCCTTTTTATGCATTTTTATTGGAGTGAGATAAAATTTATGGATTAATTTAAAGTTAGTTTCTTCGTCTTTAGTAGAGTTGGAAAGAATGATTGAACTTCAGTGGCTATAACATTATAAAATTCACTAATCTCACCTTTAATTGTACAACCTTAATGAAGCATGGAAGCTAAACAATGAACTGCTATGGACAGGGTCACCAACAAAAGGTATTTTTGCCACTTACGTAAATACTACCACCCAGAAAATCAATATTGGTTTAAGTGTACGCTATATTTAGAATATTTTCACTGCTTTACCTTGTCATCAGACAGCCTTTTTTGACTAGAAACCACCATTATATGAGCCAAATATTGCTCTCCACACCGACCATTCATAAACAAAATCAGTCATTTTACCTCGCAGAACACAGGAGTTGCTGGTCTGCCACTGCCTAAGTCTGTTAGACAGAAGTCACACAATAACACAAACAAACTAACAGATCAAGTCAGTGGTAAACCAGCAACTCCACTGCTTTGCAAGGTTAAATGACTGATTCTGCCTGGAGAGTTTGGTTGGTTTGGAGAGAGGTGGCAGAAAACGCTGTCTGACAGCAAAGTAAAGCAGTGAAAATATTCTAAATACAGTGTACACTTACACTGATAGTGATTTTTTTTTAGGTGGACTTTCTTTTTAAGTGGCTAGAAAACCTTTTGCTCAGCTTCCCTGCTGGTTCTCGTCTCTGCTTCTCCTGAGTCGGTGTCTGCCAACCAGCATATACTGTGGGTACAACTAAGGATAAGTACCTCATAAAACCCCACTTCAAATAATCCAAACTATTCTTTTAAATGATTATTTCCACAGATAGTTTAGACAGCAGTGAAAAGAAATGTTTGTATTCATGTCTATAAAAAATAAATCAGAGCAGCACTCTGCATTTATAAAGAGCGGTTCAGTAAAAATTTAAGATTGACGTCAGCTTTGTGTAGAATTGCAGTGAGTCCTGCAGCATGTGGGGATTGTCCCTCAAGTGTTCACGTTGCTGCTGTTCACCAGGTGATCCTGAAGGGGGAGCGTGGGCGAGGCCGGAGCGGCGAGATGGCTGTGGACGACATCACCCTGAGGAAAGGCTCCTGCACGGAGGAGCACAATCTGAGGAGACTCTGACTGGCAGAACGGAGAACGGCAGAAAAAAAACAGGAGGGAAAATCATCTCAAAGAGAAGTGACTCTGTTGTGACAACCCCTCAGTCTGCCTGGGCGCTCGCCGATCCCCCTCCTCCACCTCCTCCTGCCCCTCCCGGCCATCCTACGTGCAAACGATATCGAGAAAATTGTGCATCTGCAGAACAGTGGGTTTCTCAGTCGTCCATGAATAAAAAGACTGAATCGAATGTCATGGGCGGATCCCGGCAGCACACCCCCCCACCCCGTCTTCTCAGCCTCCCCTCTCACTCCATCACCTTGTTACCCTGAAACCTGCATGTACCTACTTACCATGGAAATGTCCTCCACCTAACACAGCCCTGGCAGCCCTCCAGCCACACCGCTGCGAGGCCCACAGTCTCCTCATTTCTTCCTGGAGAGAGGATCGTTCCCCCGCTTATGAGTCTGCTTTTACCTTGTTTTGATCCTTTAACCACAAGCCATTACTTTTTATTTGCTCGATGTTAAAACGTGGCCAGAGGTGCTTTTTGTGACTGTTTTGATCAGCAAATTATCAGAGATGGTATACATTTCTTTGAGGGTTAGATATAAAAAATATACATATATAAAATAATAATCATACAGCCCCAATTCCAAAAAAGTTTGGATGTTGTGTAAAATGCAAATAAAAACAGAATGCAATGATTTACAAATCCTTTTCAACCTATATTCAGCTGCATAAGGTACAAAGACAGCTGATTAAGTTTTATTTTTTGGCAAATGTACACTTATTCTGAATTTAATGCCAAAAAAGTTGGGATAGAGACATTTTGACCACTGTGACACATCACCTTTTCTTTTAACAACACTCAGTAAGCATGTGGGAACTGAGGACGCTGATTGTGGAAGTTTTTAAGTGAAGTTCTTTCAAATCCTTGCTTGATATAGGACTTCAGTTGCTCAGCAGTTCGGGCCAGTCTGATACCTGACCCTTTACTACGAAGCCACGCTGTAACGCGTGCAGAATGTGTTTGGCATTGTCTCGCTGAAATAAGAAGGGACGTCTCTGGATGGCAGCATAATGTTGCTCTAAAATCTGAATGTATCAAATCATGATACTATCACCTGTTTACCTGTGGAATTTTCCAAACAGGCATTTTTGAGCATCCCAATCTTTTGTTGCACCTGTCCCAACTTATCTGAAACATGATGAAAAAGCAAAGTTTATCAGTTTAAACATTAAATATCTTTGTACAGTATTCTCCAAGTATTTGCAAATCATTCCATTCTATTTTTAGTTACGTTTTAAACAATATCCTGACCTTTTGTAATGGGGGTGGGATTTTCTTTTTAATCCAGATGACTTCAAATCTGACACCAGTCCAAAGTCTAAAAACCAACTAGAGAGTCAGTTTAGCCCTGCCTTTGTTGGTCCAATCTGAGCTTTATTCTACAGCACAGTTTTGACTGAAACTTTTCTTTTGTTGTCTCAGTATTTCAAAGATCCGTTTGGTAGACGAGGGTTTGAAAAATTTAGCACCTTTTCTACCCTGATCTTTTATTGAAGCCTCCAAAAGTTGTTTAAACACATGTTTTTTCAGATACTTGAAACGTGTCAAATAGAATCAGCATATGATTTTTTTCGACACTTGCAAATCAACCGTTACTTTCTATTATACAGTATGTGCTTTGTTATATTAAGTGCAGTTTATTATAAAGACAATACCAACAACTTTTTAGGCTTTCACAAATTGTATTATTGTAAATGTAGTCGTGTGTACATACTCTAAAGATCTACAGTCCCATTTGTTGTGTGGTTTATACGTTATGTAATTTCATACATGAATATTAATTGGATTTCAGCTTTTAATGAAAGAACGTGTATACAGATGGAAACCTTGTGTAGTACAAGGCTGTGTTTAAAGTGCACAAAATGTGTATGTTCATGTGTTATGGTAGAAAATGCTCTGTCTGTTAACTTTGCAAAGCACATAGTTGCATTATTGTATGCTGTGATAATGAAGGGCATCGGCTGGAATTTTAAGGTTTTCTGTGTGCATGGGTGCATTCACCAAATTCAGATTTATCCAGACCAGTATGTAAATAAAATACATTTGACTGATATGTTATGAAACAAACCACGAGGGGTTTCTTTTCTTATCATCGGAGCTGAGAAGCTTGAGACAAAAAATATATATTTTTGAAGGTATCACGTTGAGTTTTTGACCACTAATGGTGCTGTTGAGCTGTTTTGATGAGCAGGGACCCATTTTATCTGTATAATGGCACAAATGCAGTGCTGTGAGTGATGCCATAAAAGATGGCAGTCCTCCAATAAAAGAGGAGAAGAAGAAGAGGACAAATCTTTCAATGGTGGACTACTATAAACTATCATGTTATTTTCTACTTCTGCTCCACTACAATTATTTACTGATTTAGTTACTAGTTACTTCACACATTTAGATCTTTGCATTCATACCATATGAAGAGCTTCATTCAACAGAAAGTTAGTAAGCTGTTTTGATCATCATTAAACATCCAATCTGTAAGCTCAGTGGTTAGGGGCCTCTCTCACATTAAAACTAAAACAAAACATGTATTTTGATAATGCCAATTAGTAGCATCACATCATGGGATTGTCCTTATTAATCATCATCATAATAATAATGATCATAATAATTTCCATTGCAGATGAAACTCTACCTGATGTGACTAAGGCAGAGAGGGGGAAGTCACAGAACTTTAAAAATTCACAGAAATGTAACTGTTAGGAGCACAATCAAGCCCCTTTTCTTGAGAGTATTATCAAATATTTTTGTGAAATATGTTCAAAAATTAGGTGAAGTAAAAACTGCTGTGCATGCACTACAAACAGCAAGATATGAAATATCATTGCAGTCTCGCCGTTTCTCTGATCTGAACATAATTCGATATCTACCTCTATCTCTGTCTCATCCAGAGAATTACTGTCTGTTTTGGTAGCATTTACAAGAAAACTTGTGGAGATACAGATATTAATTGATTTTTTCATATTTTGAAAAGTTTTTGGACTGAATTGACTATAGGTTTCAGCAGATGTGCTGGAGAAATTTCAGCTCTGTAAGACTTATGGCTGATTTTCAAAAGTTTGGACTGTGAAATGTCTGTACATTTAGATTTGTTGCAATAAGGCCACACAGTTGCTGTGGTTACGCTTATTACTGTTGCGATGCCTGGGAGGTAAACAAAGGGAAAGCCTACAAATCCCAGAAGACCGGTGCAGCAGGTGGCCAGGTGAGACGTCACGTCCTGTCATTCATTCGTGGTGGCTGATTTGATAGGTGGAAAAAGGATTGGTGCAGCGGACTTGGAGACAGGTCATCCAGCCAGATGAGCCGACCGCAATCGTGGAAGACAGCCGGGATGGGAGCTAAGCTAACTCGGCTTAGATCTGAGACAGCAAGCCAGAGAGAGATGCATCTTCGGTGACCCACTGCATCAGCCCAAATCCTTTATCCTCAAACGTCCACATAACACAGTGGTATCTAACAAGTTTTGGCTGGAGGTAAAGTTAGTACAACTAGTAAGCTTGTGTTAGTTAGCCAGACGTGCTAATGTTTGCAGCTAATGTTAGAGCAGATGAAGACAGCGTTTAATCCGTTCACCACACATGTGCTTTTGTGCTTCACGTTTTTGAGACTCCAGAAAAGACGCCAAAGCTGAAGATTAATTGAGAAAAGATGCAGATGAACTGAATGATTAAAATTGTGAAATAATTTTAGTCTACACTAAGCCATTAAAGATAACTGAGTAGTGGCTGGAATTTGCAACCCATCTGCCAATTTTTGTGTGTTTCCATGCTACAGAAAGAAAGAATAATCAGAACACAAACAGTAGGGGTTTGTAGCAAGCAGCGCTGTTTGGACCCCTAATAATGTCTTCTTCTTCTCGCTCAGTTATCCACCCCATGCATTTATCCAAGTAATAGATTGATTAATTGAGAAGATAATTAATGTAATATAAAATAGTATAACAGTCAGACACTTTTATTTGAAGTTCACCCCAGTTTCAAAAATACATATTTTTCCTCTAGTTATCCATCTAGATGTTTTTCGGTCTGAGCTGCAGAGTGTTGTTGTAGAGACGCCTGCCTTTTCTCCAGTATAATGGGACTAAATGACACTCGGCCTGTGGTGCTCAAAGCACCAATAAATCTCTCTCCAGAAGTCATGACCATTTTACTCAAGATAATCCACAGACCTTGTTATGACCAGTTTCGTGTATGAACTATTTTCTTTCTAGTAGAAAGAAAGTAGTTCTGGTAGATGCTGCTGCAGAATAAAAATATGCATATGTGTATTTTTGATTTTTAACGTGTGGTACATTTACTTAACACCTAACATGTCAGTCATTTGATGTTAGAGTATCAATGCAGGGTTCATAGTCTTAAAAACAAACTTACTGTATTCATTGTGTTAGTTAAACCTGAAGGTTGCAAATATTATTTTGTTGAATAACAAAAACAGCTGTGTTTATTTAGAGCGAAAGCTCAAAAGGCTATCTTTAATATAATGATGCCCCATAACTTCAAGCTTCTTACCACATGCTGAGGCTGTGTGAAATGATCAAAGTATCAGAGTATCAGATCACAATATTTCTCTTATTCATGTCAGTGTGAAGGAGTGACTGTGTTTGAAATATGTAGTTTCACTTTCATAACAAAATCCAATTACTGCTTATCCCAACAAGTGAGTTTCTTTAGTCAGTTTCTTTAGTTTTTACAGGCCACTTTGCTTCATATGACACAATTTGATATTCAGCTTTGGGATTCAAGATTTCTTTTATGAAACAAGAATAATTTATTATTTCAGCACTTGAGATTGACAAGTCCTACAAGAATCTTTATTCAAGACAGGGTTTACATATGCAACAGCAGGCCTTGTTAAATTTCATGCAAATTAAAAGATTAAAGAATCAGGTCATCTGAATTAATTTGAAGATGTTGAATTTTTTTTATGGGAAATTAAATGTGAAAAATGCCGTGAGGAGCACAATTGTTTTCACTGCACATAGACTTCTCCAAAGGAATTAAAGGAAGAAAAGAAAATGTTCTCTGCAGATGACAGGCACAACCTGATGATGCAGTGCAAAGCGCTTTTAGTCTGCAGACTGGTAAAAGGCAGAAGGATGCATGCTTTGATTTAATATTTCATATTCCTCACAGACATTCAAAGGTACATTCTCTTTATTTATTACATGGCCATGGAGCATACTTGTGTCTGAAGGCTGGCAGGTTTGTGATAAAACTGAATAATAAGACTCCTCAAACACAGTTCCAGTCATTAATTCAATGATCATTTTAAAGAAGAGTGCAGCCACAATGTATGTCCTTCATACTATATGAATAGTCAGCTCTTGACCCTAAACTGACGGGGTCAGACTGACAGCTTTGATATAAACTCAGCATTCCTCTTTTTTTAGTTTTTCCATGGTACGCTGTAAAATAATTTGTTTTAACTTAGAAAAGTTAGTGTCCAGGCTGCTTTTAAGCTACTGCAGGAAGTTTTTAACTGGTTATGAAACAGTGTCGTCAGTTTATTACTGATGCCTCTATAATCTACATGAGTTATGAGACCATCCATGAGAAGATTGGATGTTTCTGTATAGCTATTCTTAATGCCTGCCGCTGAGTCCGATTCTCCTTTATATGATGAAACAAGCCTGTGTTTACATTTTTCCTTATAGTAAGTAGTATGTTAGAGAAGAAACAGGAGGAGACGTTATATTTTGAGGTCATTATTATGGAAACACCACCACTTTTGTCCACGGGAGGCTTCAAAGTCAACAAAATATGACATTTCCTTGTAGTATAGCTTTACATTTTTAAGTTGACTGAATTTTAAAAGAGAAGTTGAGGTAGTTTTGTTAAGATTCTAAACAAATAAACTTTCCAAGTCAAATAAACTTTATTACTTCAGCCTTACTTGAGAAAACATATTCAATAAACTGAAGATATTGAGTTGAACCACTGACAGAAATAAAAGATGGACGACACCACTTCACTTCCTCCCACTGTACAAAACTGAAGCTAAAATATCCTGGATACAAGTGCTGCCATCTTGTGCTGGTGACATCATTTGGAGCCAGAGTCCGTGCGGTAGTGACCAGTGTTGGAGCTGAGCTTTCCTATCCGAACAGCTGGCAACTCAATCGCTAGCGGCACTCAGCTGTCAATCACGGCATGAAACCTAATTTTTATGTCTTCAAATAACAAATTAAAACCAAACTAATCAGAAAAATGAACACTTGAACAAACATGAGTGAGATAGGAAATACATAAAATCACAGAAACCATCTTTTGGGAAATTAATTTGTGTGCTTTGATGTTTTAGTTTGAGTCATCTCCTACCAATTAATGCTGGGGAGACAGGATTTGCACTGCAGGGGTGCAAGATGTCCCACTATACAGTCTATGAGATGAACAAACTCTACAAACTTAATTTAATGAGTTGATTGAACTCTGCAGTACATTTATTCAACTCATCATTTCAAGTCAAAAGACTTAAAGTTAGACAAAATCATGCTTATAAATGAAGTGTTCTGAAAATACATACTAGAAACATTATGCTTGATTAACTTAAAATTAAAAAAATAAAATAAAATTTGTGTATTTGCATTGAGTTAATGAGAAAATAGTTGATTCCACTAAATTCCTGTATGATTTTGCACTTTTACAGTACACTAATACGACTTAAACACACATACTTTGTATCAGTTTAGACAAAAGACTAGAAATAATATGTTTATTGGATATTAACAAACACAGTTTTACCCTAATTCACCCACACCCAACGGTACAGTAATAAGACATAACAAGCCATCAACATAAAATGTTGGCATCAGTCATTTGAGACACTTTGCAACTGAAATGTAAAGTAAAAGTCAAATTAGGCTCCGACTACTGAACATAATACACTTAAGTGCAGTACTGCTGTAATGTACCCTTAATAACCCTATAAAAAGTCTAATAAGGGTCTAATGAAGGGTCTAATGCTGTCTAAAAAAGAACACTATTTCTACTTTTTGTCTAATTTAATACAAAGCACAGCTCATTATTATTAGTGTATTTTTGTAGGTGGCCATGGTACAGTATAAAGGCAATGAAGCACTCAGTGACGTTTTTTTCTTATTTCAAGACACCTCATCATGTATTGCCTTATAAGCAGAAACATTTAAATAGCAGATGTGCTCTCAGCAGTGAATTAAACCTGCATAAAGTTTTCAGAAGTTCAGCTTTGGTGAACATTTGAGTGTGAATTCATGCTGCTGGCCAACAGGAAACAGTCTGATGACCTCTAAAGGGACGTGTCATGGTTAATGTCTCTCTATAATTCACACACACACACAGCAAACACAGAAAATGAATCAAATTTTAGTTTGCTAAAATAAGGTCTGCACTTTCGATATTAGATCAGTCTCCAAACAAATGATTCTCTAAAGTCCTGTCACTGACCTGTGATGAAATGCCTTTAAAAAAATAAAAATAAAAATCTTCATTTTCCCTCGGGGCAGCTTATTTGGGACAAAAAGGGCAAGCAAACAGTCCCTTTATTAAGATAAACCACCATAGCAGGGAGGAATACAGAGGGCAGAGGCAATAGCTAACATAAATGTGTGTATTTGCCTGTGTTTGTGTGTGTGTTTTCCTCTCTTTCATTTCCCAATTGTCTCTTGAAGGGTAGAAAAGTCAGGCATTCTCTCTCTCTTTTCTCAGAAAAGAGAACAGGAAAGAGGCAGAGGATATAATAAGGGAGGGAAATATCAAACACCTTTGCAGTTTATATAGAATAAAGCATGAAGCCTCTGGCTGAACACACTGAGCAAGCCTCTGTTACACTTGTTCCATGGAAGCAAGAAATCTCGCAGCGCTAATAAATGTCATGAGAGAAGATACATGAAGTTAAATATGAGAGAACATTCACAGAGCTAAACAGCAGCGATGTCTTTCATCATGCATCAGAGGAGAGCGAACGAGCAGAGGCATAGGTTACCTTTAAACCTCAATTTGTCGGATAATCAAAGAGTAAAGCTTTGCTAAATTGCGACTAGACTAGACATACAGTACCGTATTACCATTTAAATATGATTTCATTAGCAGGAGTGCTCAGTGTTGCGTTGCATAGAAAAGCGAAGGACAGTCTTCCACAAAGAGTCTTCTTCCTCACCTGTATAGTATCAATTTGTTGACCCTGTCTGTCTTTCACTGCAGTTATTCAAGAGCTGTCTGATCAGTCTGGACTACTTCCTGTAAACCTTGCTCTGGCTGCAGATTTTAATGTTTTAGCAGCGGTGGAAAGATTACTGAAAATCTGTGCTAAAGACGTACTATTACATTACTGAACTTCAAGTAAAACTACTGGCATTAAAGAAATGCTTTAAGGCATAATATGCAACAGCATCTTCCTAAAAAACAAGACTCAAAGAAATCATCACTTATGACCCACTAGAAGTGCATAGTAGTGTCTGTATCTGGAGTGACCCTGTCCTCTGCCAGTATTTTCTTATTTTCTCATGTTTTTCTCTACTCGGGATGCTTTTGGGTTTTGGCCTGTTTGGCAGCAGTGTGTAGCACCCAGCCAATAATACCGAACAGAGCGTGAGATCAGAACACATGAGACAAATTGTACCAGTAACGAGACATGAGATTCATTCTGATGTTAATGTAACAGGTCACCTAAATACTTGTTCTGCTCAGTGATCACATCTCCAAACCTGTTCCTGCATCAGATTTTTCTTTATTCATATGTCAAGGTGTTTATTAGCCTGTTAAGTCTTGTTTCATAATAATCTTTGTGATCTGAGAGAAAACTAGACGTTTGCTTCTCCCTCTGGCTCTGCTTTCAGGCTTTAGAAAATCTCGTCCGTGACAGGAGACCAATAACAGTTCGGTAAGATAGTTGATTGTTGAGTCTCATTCCCAAACCATCAGTTATTTTACAACCTGGGAATGAGACTCAGTGGTCTTCGAGCCACTGATTTGATGATCTAGGAATGAGAATTGGCATTCAACTTTCTCCAAAATCGCTTACTGCACCTTTAATTGTAGGCCTTCTCAGAACTGAATTATGATTTTAAAAGTAACTAAGTAGATTAAATAGTGGAATGCATAGTTGAGTAAAAGCAAAAATGCAGGTGTGGAAAAAAAATACTCATTTAAGTACCAGTGCCCCAAAAAATTACTTAATTACAGTCATTTCTTTCCTGCAGATGTGTGTTTTATTCTTGTGTTCATCAGCAAATAAACTAAAAGATTTACAGGTTAACCCATCACCACTGTCCAAACAAAATATATTTTTTGCTTCTAACAGTGCTGAAGTCAGACCAACGGTCTGCACACTGCTCTAATAGCTCCCAGTAGATTTCACACAACAACAATTCGATCTAACAGAGATCTTTGTCAGGCGATGGAGCCATCAGTAATCTGCCGTGCTGAAAGAGTGGTCTTAGAGATTAGGCTGGCAAAGCTGACTCAACAGAGAAGCTGTCAGAGCAGATGACCACTGGGTGTTCGCAAAAAGAGAGAGAATGCAGAATTTAATTGGGGATAAAGTTGGAAGGTGAAAGAGACGACTTTGAGGGACTTGTTAGACATGCCCTCTGGTCAGGAGTCAGTGCTGGAAGATTCAGCCTCTCGTTGGCAGAGATCGCTGTGAAAGCCTGAAAGCTCCTCCGTGGCAATGTGCTGTGGGTGAATGAGATTGGATGTGAGATGCTGAAGGTTGTGGATGTCGGCGAGCTGCCGTTGTTGATTCTGTTGTTTCTGATCCATCCAGTCAGAAGGAAAGCGGTTACATTAAATGATGGTTTTCATTCACAGATCAGGGTTCCAGGTCATGGTCACAGGCTGAGGGTAGCAACCAAAAGATTTCACTGCCAATGTACACAAGAGCTGAGTACTTGTGCTGCATTTCTGCCCTTGATTGTAGTGTGAAAACTTAAAGGGAGAGGTAAGATTATTTGAAACATCCGCAGCCCAAAGCTGATCAATGTACTTCTGTGGACAGGGTCAGCAACGAAACATATTTTAAGACATTTGAAAATGGTCCCACCAAAAAAAATCAACATCGGTTTAAGTGTAGGCTATATTTAAATTGTTTTTACTGCTTTGCCTTGGCATCACATAGGAAACTCACTTCCATTATATATGCCAAATATTGTCTCTCCAAACCAACCAAACTCCATAGGTTAAACCATTTTACCTCGCAGAACACAGGAGTTCTCAGTCTACCACTGCCTCGATCTGTTTGTTTGTCTTATTGTGTGACTTCAGTGTTTGCTGGGATTCGCCGAAGTCACACAATAATACAAACAGACTGTTAACCAAGGCAGTTTTATAGTGGCAGTGCCTTTGGAGTTTGTTTGTTTTGGAGAGAGCGATATTTGGCTTATCTAACTGCAGTTTCCTGTCAGAAAAGACTGTCTAATAGCAGTGGAAATATGCTAAATAGAGCATATAACTTTTGCTCAACAGCAGTTCGTTGATTAACGTCCTACACCACGACTCTCCAAACTGCAGATGTGCCGTCCGCCATCTACACTGACTATAGATAAACATCTCAAGCAGCCTCACTTGAAAAAATCCGAACGATCCCTTTCAGCATTTGAACGGGCCCATGTATTACCCTCCAGTTACTGTGCTTGTTCCAAAAACTGATAAGCAAATAGGGAGAAACCTGCGGGTTGAAAAAAAAAAAAAAGACACACAGGGTCTACATCACCCAGAGGGAGCAGAAGGACTTTGATGAGAAATGGTCACACTGGCTGCTCTGCTCACTCTGTTTACGCTACAGCCCCGACATGATAAGAAAAAAAAGAAAGGTGGAGTGTTCTGAAAGTAAAGCGAACAAGCAGGACCTGAAGAGTATTACAAACATCTAAGACTGGACTACTAGTAATACCACAGATACTTTATGCTAAAATCTTACAGTAACCTGCAAGCACAGAGGGAGAACCTCACAGTGCACATGTGAAAACACAAAACTAAGCAGGAAATGAGCATCAAAAGGGCTCAGCAGCTCTGCCGACAAAACTTCTAGTTCTGATGGAGCTGTTTTAGCATCCATGCAGCAAACCTATAATGAAGATGGCAGCTATTATGAAGCACTTAATTTGACGTGTATCATACCAGTGTGTTTACAGTTTTTAGTTAAATGAACCACAAATTGCACATTTTTCATATGACTTCTGGGCATTTTCTAAAGCATGCCACGCAGCTTTATATTTTTATTCCAGGCAGCTCATCTTCTTTTCACTACAATATTAAAGTCAACTTGCATGAGCTCAAAGTTGCCGGTGACAGATAATCCATTAGAACAGTGGTGCTCAAAGAGGTGTTTGTGGCACTCTGCCAGGGTTTCTGTGAAAAGTTTTCAGTTTTATTCATTTAAATTTTCATATAAAAATGTGTTAAGCGCATCTTTTATTGTAGCAAAGGCTTCATCAGTCAACAAATCATATTTTAATTTATAAATCTCAAACTGTTTCTTGATAACGTTCTAATCGAACAGTCTATAACTCTTAATAAAACTGATAATTATTTAACTCTTAATGGTAAAAACTGTCTTTCTCTACATTCACATTCTGTGTAATCATGGTAGAAATATTTTTAATACGTCTTAATATCTTTCTGATACATTTCTTTTGTATTCTTTCACCAAACTAAGGAGATGTGTGAAACTAGAATAACCGTCTCGCAGCTGTAGGCCTCCATCAACCAGTCAAGTTACAGTTTACGTCCATGTCTGTTCAGGCTCCGGCTGACTTACCACTATATTAACCTTTAACTTCGAAGGAATTTATGAAAAGGTATTAAGGTTTTGTTATTGATGTTGTTTTTGTTTTTTGACAAGCTGAAGTTTATTCACATGTATATTAACACGGAGTACAGAAGACTGACAGAGAGATTCAGGTATTTTTGTAGAACATGATGTTACGCTGAAGTTGATCTTTGACCTTTGGGGTATAAAATGTCATCACATCATCATTTCAATTTCGTCGACCTGAAAACATAATATCTCTGGCCACAGCTGTCATCGACACGGAGGCATAAAAATAGGCTACATCAAATTACTCTACAAAACAATATGTTGGGGACCCTAACATGTATATCCTTTAAAGAGTCCTTGCATTAGAATATGGTTTTAGTATTGGCAGTTACAGTAGATGCATGTAGAGTTACATTTATTGTATGTCATTGCTTGATAGTGCAGATATAAGTAGTTAAATGACTGACATAAGATCAGAATCTCAACATTAATAGTGAAACAGCAAAAACAAAGAAATATAGCCAACATTGATTAGTCTGAGCCAAACTTATTTATGTTGAGTCAACCAGTGTGGGAGATGGTTAAAGACTTGTAATTATGGTGACTGATCTATTCATATATTTTTTCTGATGAAAATACATACAGAGGGAGCAGAGCTGTTGCTAAAATGCTTTGATTATTAGACTTGCTCACTGTGAACACAGCAGTGTTCATGCAAAGCAAAGCTTCACTTTATGTCAGAGTTGTGCTGAGCAGAATGGTGTTTTGTGTGCAGATGTTTGAAATATACTGAGTTTGCATACTGACAAAGTTGCCATGAGAAGGTTTGAAATGAGCTGTAGATGATCACAGTATATAAGGACAATATGGAAAGTCATCATCAGTGGAAAGTTTAAAGACTAATTAGGCTAATTAGGATTCCTTCATGAGGAGGCCAACCCTGTGGGGGAGAAAGAGATGATTGATCAGCAAACTGTTCATGTAGTGAGTCATGAAGGAGGCTGAGCCTTCATTCACTGCAATATTCAAATAGCCACACTGTTTTCCACCAGCTCAGGGTCCATGTATGTGTAAGGCACTTCCAGACTCTTGTTTCTGGTTTTGATCACTGTGCTCAAAATTTCAAGCTCTCCTTGAAACTCCTTTATCAGCTTGTTGGGAACCTCCTCAAAGAAATGCTCCTCTGGGTACTGGCCGAGACGGACCTGAAAAACGCAACATGGTGTTAACAAAGATGAATGACAAGATGTGGCCAGTGTTATTATGATACGTATGTTTTCAGATTTGAGGTTTCAATACAACTGCAGTTTCGTTTAAATACTCCATACAGGTGTTCATGAAGATCTGGGTACTTACAAAGTCAGAGGACTGCTTGCTGAGTAGCCACATTGTGGCCATGCCCTGCACTGTTGTGTTGATGTCCGGGAGTGTCTGCAGCATCGTGGCCTCACTTGTTGTTCCCTTTGTGGTTGGTGGAGGGCGCTGCAGGGAGATGGGAGTGTTGGGCATCCAGCCGCCATAGTCATACTGCAATTAATGAACAAGTCATTGAAAAAGATTAGAAATATTAGAAAGAGTCACGTGTAAACCATATCATCTGAGATGAAGGTTTTGTCAGTATTAGATGTGATTTCTTTGTGAAGTGTTCTACGGTTTACATTTTACAGTTTACTATGGCCTCGATCTGTTACTCTGTGTTATTGTAATGCTTTGAGAAGTTGGTCTGAATTCACTGTTGCCACACAATAAGACAAACAAACAATCGAGGCAGAGACCAGTGACCAGCAGCTCTTGTTTTCTGCCAGGTAAAATGACTGATTTCACCTTTGGAGTTTGGTTGATATTTGGCTTATATAAAGGTGGTTTCCCATGAGAAAAGGCTGTCAGACAACAAGGTGATGAAAAAGCGATGAAAATATTCTAAATAGAACGTAGACTTAAACTGATATTGATCTTCTTTTAAGGGCTAAAATATATTTTGCTGCTGACCCCAGTTACAGCAGGTCTTTGCTTAACTTCCTTCGCAGTGGCCCTGTATCCTTCTGACTACTGATAAGTACCTCACGAAACTCTACAGCAAACAATACAAACTAGCCCTTTAAAGTAAAAGCCTTCCAAACAAAGAGATAAGCAAAACGAAATTGAGTAATAACATTTTATTATGATTGTCCAAGCCTATAAATCAGATTATAGTGATTCACCTGTCCAGAGTTGACAGCGGAGTGCTGGCCTGAGCAAGTGAAAATCACCATAGTGACAAACTTTACCATCTCAGCCACGGTGGAAAATTGTTGAGGGATTCCTGTGAATTCATGAAAAAGTCAACAATTAATATACTGGCGTCCAGGAGAAGCCCTCTGTCTAACAAAGAGATTATGCAGAGTCATGGTAGGTAATTTAAAATCTTCAAAAAACATGTTTGGGTAGAAGCACTTCCTGGGTTCAGAATGAGTTTGACAGGGATACATGTGTACAAAAGAAGCGCCAAGACACTGTCTTTTAAAACAATTCAAATTACTTTATTGTCATTGCATGGTCATGTTGGACCATAAAACAAACAAACTGACTCGTTTTGGCATCAAGTCTTCATCAGGCAGTGGAATAGATCAAATGGAACAAAAGGCCCTTTTATAGTGGTATTCCACCAATAGGGATGTAGGGATAGTAGGTGTAGACATATAAACACTCGAGCAGATGGCAAAGGCCACAACTCCATGTCCAAGTGGAGGATTCCTGTTGGTGGAAGACCACTATAAAAGTGCCTTTTTTATCATTTGATCTGTTCGATTCCCTGACGAAGGCTTGATGCCGAAATGTGTTGGATTTGTTCCTTTTAAGTTCCAACATGATCCTACCTTGACAACAGCTGTTCTAAAAGAGAGTTTCTGTGATTTTTGAGTGCAACGTGAGGACGTTCTGAATTGCAAAACATCAGCGTGTCTTTAAGCACACCTGTGGATTCCTGGGAGAGGAATCCATGTTCGAAAATGTCCTGAATCCACTTCTGCAGTTCAGAGTCTTGACAAACCTCAGCGTCAGTCTTGTAGTAGTGGCCCAACACTCCCTCCACATACCTTTAAGGAAAAGTAGAACTCTGCTTGAATTAGGTATTTTAAACTACAACATTGTGACAAATCTTATCAGGTTTTAGACCACTACACTGCAGCCCTTTCAGGGGCATCCGACATATTGTTTTGCTCTTTGTACAATTTCGTATCATTACTTTGACATCCTTCAGGAACGCTCATGTCACACAGCAAATATAAATGGCGATACAGCTTGACTTGGCATCTCCTCCTGTTCCTTGCTGCAGTAACACAGCATATCAGCATAATATACATTGAAACATGAGGGATAACATGCAAGAAGCTTCCCACAAGACCCCATTGTTAACATTGCTCTGTTCTGGGGGGATTTAGCTCAGAGTATAATGTTTAGGAAAACTTAAACAATTGTTTTTGCTGCTTCTTTGACTTCTTTTCGTTCTGTGAAGGAAGCTTGTTTATCGTGCTGCTTTGACTTTCCAAATATGATTTGGTGAAGGTAGTATGAAACCAGTCCCTGCAGAGCTGCCTACCTTCTGCATTTCAAAACAGCCCACAGACCTCAGCTCAGTTCAGTTGTGTGTTTCCTTAACATGTAAAACACATCATTTCTGTGGCACCTGGGCACTGAGATGTTTTTCTGGCTCTAGTTGTGCCTCAAGCAGGTGACAGGAATGAACCAACCAGCCATTATTGTCAGGTGTAGGAATTTTTTTGGTTGCATATTATTTTACAGTGTACTAAAAAGATGTTACAAGCCATATTTTTGTATTAAATTAGACAAAAACTGGAAATAATGTTCTATATTATAAAAAAAAAGTTACCATTTATTATTATTCTCCACTGATAGAACCTTCTGTCCCTAATGATGGGTGACAGTGGGATTATGATACTACTACTACTAATAATAATAATAAGTTTTTCTCCCTCCTGTTTTCAGTTTCTCATCCTAAACACATTCACATGTACTGCAAATATGGCAATAAATGATATAAATGAGCAGGTTTAAGTTTTTGTTATATTACACTCCCAGTGTCTTCAGTACCTGTGGATGATTTCCCAGAGCTTGAGTCCATCATCTCTGTAGTAGAAGTTGGGCACAGCCTCCAGCCCACGCTCAGCGATGTCATCCGGTATACAGAGGGAGGTGTAGGTCATCGAGGACAGCGATCTCTTCAGGATCGTGATCATACCCTCTCCACCAGACGCTGCAAACTAGAGAACAGTCAAACATGTGAAGAATACTGTTAGAGACAAATACTGTACTTGATGTTGGTGCACTGAGCGAGGTGGTCTTTTCGTACCTCTGAGAAAACTCCAGTCTCAGATATGAGAACAAGTCGAGCCAAGAAGTTGATCTGCAGAGTGTAGCGGGTGTGAGGTATGAGGAGCTGAGGGAGACAGAGAGCCCTGTGAGTAACACTATTACTTCTTAACAAAGTCAGAAATCTTGATGCTTCTATAACATTTAGCAGCACGAAGTACTTGCAAATAAATGGATGCTAAATGTGGCAGGCCCTTTTAACATTTCATCAGTAGACCTGATGAGTAGCAATTTAGTTTTCACAAGTGGAAATAACAAAAATGTTCATTTACAACATCTGTAAAACAATTTTGACATGGTACAGTATGTATTTAACATGCATTAAAATTCAACTAGTCAGCACTTATAACTTTAATTTAATTATATCTGCACTGCAAAATCCTGATGATGTTTCAGCTGATTTTCTGCATATTTTAAACAAATAGAGATGCAGAACTCAAATGATATCAAGCCTGTTATCAGTTAATTATTAATGTATGTGTTTGAGTAAGTTTTAAAGGGGTGGTTTTTGGGAGTTGAATGATAATGCTTAATAGTTTTGTAAATTAATTGTTGCTCTCTCTGCTCCACACTGAACCTTGCATTTTAGTAGGCTTGTGTCCTACATTTTATGCTGCTTGACTTTTCAAACAAACGCTCACACTTTGTTTTGAAAAGTTGGCGATTAAAGAAAAAAAAATTCGCACAGACAAAACAATCTTTGTTATCTTAAATGAAAATTGTCTGTCTCATTAAAAGGTAAAAACAGATTTTCATTCTGGATCACCACTGAAAACAGAAAAAATAAACAACAACAAAAAAAAAATCTGCAGATTCTGTTTGGGTCTAATCCTTTTAACACATGTAAGAATAAAGATTGCAGGAATCTACACTTGAACTTTCATGTGTTCAGAGAGGATTTTAACTAGTGGAAATTGCATTTCTGATATATCTGACATAATTCAACATAATTAGCATCTTCATTTCAGATACACTGAAGATATCTACAGTGACATTTTGACTTTGATATCTAAAATTAGTTTCTGATTAGTTATAAAAGAGATTGTTGATGAGATTGATTGTTATCCTTACAATACACTGAAATGCAGTTATAGATATCTGAAATTACATTCTTACAATTCCAAACAGACATATCACTAATTTAATTTTGATTGGTCAGAATTGAATTTTAGAATTCTAGACTTCCATTCATGTTACCTGTAATGTAAGAATAATTGCAGATATCTACATGAAACACTGACACTAGTAAGAATTGGATTGTTGATATCAACAGCTGACATGTCCACCAGTGAGAACTGAATAGTCAGGGTTAACATTTTGATTAGTGAGAAATTGGTTTGTAGATATCAATAATTAGAATTGCCACTAGATGAAATGACATTACCTAGAATTATAACATGTCAAAATTGAATAAGAGATATCTAATTTTGTTTGAATAGAAGTAAATAGTTAAAGTTGACTTAAGTTAAAGATATGAATAAGGGACATTTCCACTAGTAAGAAATCAATTTCTGCTATCAAGAATTAAAACTTTGACGAATGAGGAATGAATTGTAACTAGAATTGTAACTAATCAAAATATAATTCTGGATATTTTGGCTTGGAATTGGACAAAAAGCAACTGTTTATATCTGCAGTTGCTATTATCACTACTATTAAATGTTAAAAGGGTTTGCCGTACACTAAAACATTATGGTTCATTAACTTCAGTAAGTTGAAAAGACTTGAACTACAGTACGTTCAGTATTAGTACACTTGCAGTTACCTTGTACAGAGGATGCACCATGGGCACGTTGCGCAGCAGCGACACTGCAAACACCTCAGCCAGCAGATGAGTGCGCAGCAGGTGTGCATTGAGCTGATGCTCGTTAAAATCTGCACCTTTCACAAAAATCTTGGCCGTCAACCAGTCGTACTCGGAATCGGTGGGGACAAAGATGGGATTGTCGTCTCCCGGAGTCTGCTTCAGCTGCAGGAGAATTGAGACAGTGATTGATTCACTGAAAATAATGAGTAAAACTACACTACGCTCAAGTGTTTATCTAAAACCTCAACTCTTCAGGCAGTAGTTTTCTCCTATTTCCCCAAATTTGTTGAGAGTGTTTTTCTGGAGAAAAGATAACCAGTTATTATGTTAGGCATTGAACGGTTGTTGTAAACTCTCTCAAACTTTTTAATATTTCTCTAGCATCACTTTTCAAAGTTGTCTGGAAAATTTGGCATGAAAGATTAAAAAAATTCAAAAGGAAATATTGTGCACACTCTGGCTGACCCCACTGCTTAGTTGACTGACTCAGCTTCTCAAGTTTTAAACATTTTCCATGGACCCACGCAAGTCTATTATAATGAATATCTGCAATTACAATCCACATCCAGTTTTTTTTAATACATTCATTATTACAATACTGGGAAACAAGGGTGTTCATTTATCAATCACTTGTACAGAATCTGACATGTAGCATCTGTTCAGACAGTTAATATGCATGTAAGCTCTGAGTCAGACTTTGGGTGGCTTGTCATTTAAATGGCGATGACTCATTCAGCTTTTATCCAACTACCAGTAGAAACATACACCTGTAAAATATCAGTGAGGGAAACAAAGCATGTCTACTGAAGCATAACCAAATCTATACATGCATTATATAACTCACTGCACACTTGAAGTGATTGACAGGGTTGTGGCTTGTTACAAAACACACAGTTATCAACATACACAATACTGGAAACATAATATGATGGATAAGCCATTCTATAAAACACTGGTTTCTGATCTGGGGGTCTCAACTCCTACGAGGGGTCGTAAAAGCTTCACAAGGAGTTGCAAGGCTCTTGATTTTAAGAAGAAAAACTTCTACTATAAAGTATACAGTAGGTATATATCCTAGAAGACGACTAAATGAAATTGTATTAAGTTTGGATCATTATTTAAAACATTTAATCTATTTTTGTTAAACATATTTTTAAAAAATCTCACAGGACATGGTGAAGACCTAAACAGAAGCTACATTCACACAGACCTCAGTCTCTGCTAAACAGCATGTACTGTGTAAAAAAGTATGCAAAAATAAGTATGAATGATTGTTGAAAAGTACATAATACAAACAAAGAATTGTTTAAAAGGTTTCTAAAAATACCAGGAAAATCCTTCTCAAACTTCCTGCAGTTATCACATACAGTTTTTGGACTATGTTTAATTTTTGGAGTTGTTCTTTACAGTTGTTCTGTGCTGTTGTTGTTATGCATCGACTAGAAATATTGATAAAATATTTAACTTAGCCAGGGGTCATCAGTTAACTTCATGATAGGAAAGAGGTCCCTTAAGGAAAAAGGTTGGGAACCACTGCTGTAAAAGGTGCCTTTTTAAATGTTACAGTAGGAGTCCACATGATGGTGCTATAAAGAAAAGTTTAATGCTCAAACATTTCAAGTAAGGTCATGAATCCAATGTCCAATAAACAAACTGAATTAAACCTGTCTATATCTTCCACTGAAAATCATTTTGGATGTTATGTTATCACATTAATGTTTAACTCAAGTATTGTGTAAGTCTGTAGGTCCGTCTCACCTGAATAGCGATGGGCATCAGCTTATCGTCCGGGGTTTTGTGGAACAGCACAAGTGGAGACATCAAGTACTGCTTCTTTCCGTTGATGGTGTTTGGTTTCACTGCATCCAGGCGGCTGTAGTCACACAGGAATATGTTTCCGTTCTGTTTGAAATTTACAAAGCAATTGTAATTTTCACATTTTGGCAAAATGAGACATGAAGTGCAACAGATCAGTCATAAATTTGAAAACTGGAATCCCATAGTCAACAATGTAATTTCACAAGTTTTTAAATGACAATTTGGACACGTTTGTCAGATTGAACAAACCATTGTTTTATAGATCTGTCTGTGACCTTGCCTGAACTGGCGTGTTCACAATATGTTAAGGAAACGAGGTTAACCAGTCAGCCCTCTTGCCCCCTCAGTCTTATACCACCCAAGTGGTAAAAACCTTTCAATAGACAGCTGTTGATCTGACCAGGGCTGAGATTTAGTCAGAGACAACAGTCTGATGTTGCTGTACTGTTACGTTATGACTCAACTCCAGCAGCCTCACACTCAAGCTAACGTTAGCTCTCCGTCAGCTTTAGCAATTACTTTTCTCTGGAGGCTCATAAATTCTTACTGCTCTCTTCTGGGGATCCTTTCCTTTCCAGGGAGAATGGGAAACCAGAGATCATGATGGGTTTGTATGTTTTTTTTGTTTTACAACCTGTTACACTGCAGATTTTCCCATCTCTTCTATTATATGAAACCATGAGTTTTCAACCAGAAGGGGACGTGGCCCTGCCGACTTGGGCTGGATGACCCATTGCCGGTCTGATGCAATAAAGAAGATGATGCTAGCTGGCTAACATTGATAATGGTTATCAAGCAAACTGAAGCGATAATCAGAAAGCTCAAAAACACTCCGTACAAAACAAACTAGAGATTTCTAAAGATAACTGCTGACAGGGTTTGACCTTTAACTGTTTCAATAACATAACTCTTTGCAATATAGGACTTTTGTGCTACTAATTGGGGTTCTTAACCAATTAAACACTGATTTCCATGCTTTCTCACATTGCGTTTAGTTGTTCCAACATTCCATTGCAGTTAATTTAACAGTTTCTTTTTCATTTAAACTCAGCTCATTTATTCATTTAAGTTGTATACTGTCTGAAAAAAAAAAGAAATACCTGCATTTCTTCAGTTAAGTTACTTCCACCGCGGAGAAACACCATGTCGTCAGTGACTGGGAAGTTGTTGGGCAGGGCTGAACAGCGCTGGATCACCGCGGGGTGGACACCATTTAGATACTGGCAGCCAAAAAAGGCATCGTCCCTCCAGTGCTTCTGGACATACTCTGCAGAGAAAGCAGGATTTACTACCTATGAATTCAGTTTAGCATAGGATCTACAGGTTCTTGAATTACAGTAGATTGAGCGCAAGACTATAACATAGGGAAATATTTAGCTTACAACCTAATCATAAATTACAGTCGTACCTGATATGTCTGTCTGTTTGTTGCAGAAGACTTTGCGAATAGCATCAACATCTGACCAGTTCTGCTTGGAACAAGTGAATCCCTTCAGTTTCAGCTCTGTCAGCCTGGGTGTACAAAACACGGACTATTGTATTTTGATATGCAAAAAAACAATTTATTTAGTAGACGATGTTTTGGAAAGACAGTTCTTGAGGCTGCTGTGTATTTGTGCTGGTTCTGTAATGATTCATACCGTTTGGGATTTGAAAAACTAGCGTGTGGTCAAATTTGAGGACCTCACCCGGTGGATGCAGTGTAGACGAACTCTGTAGTCTTGGTGAAGGAGAAGCGGACCTCAGCAGGCAGACAAAGAGGGTTTTCTGCTTTCATGCAGTGAGGTAGTCCCTCTTTATAAACACACCAGCTGGGAAATATAGAACATGCTGGTGAGGGACATCAATTTTAAAGTATGGTAAGAGTAGAGTATAATACTGCAGACAGCCCAAGAGGCAAGTGAGAAAAACAAAATCTGGGCATCCAAGTCTGATCTAAATAGTTTCCTCTCCTGTGTTTATGACTTAAGAACAGATGAAAATAGGTAATGCCAGGATAATCTTCCTAAGTTCCCCATTTGTTTCAGATCCTTTTTTTTTCATCAGAGGAAACTGGTGAAAAAAAGTATTTGAATTCATACTTATCTACCATTAGCAGTAAAATACATGACAGTAATGTTGCATAACCTGCTAAGACACAATTTATCTTGAGTTTAGAGTGCATGGAAAAAAAATATGCATGGAAGAAAATATAAATACTTAAAGTTCTGTTTAGATAGTGGTGCACTACTGACGCTTGTGGCCAAAATAAGTATTACAGTAATATTTCAGCTGGACATACACTGTAGCTATGATTTTAATCAGTTTCTGACCCAACTTTTGAGCCACACAAGTCATTTTTAGAGTTGGACCAAATTTGTTGACATCTCATGCAGGTGCACAAGGTACCATTTAGCAGCTGAAAGAAAGCCAGAGCAGCTGCCAGAAAGCCTTTTTATGTGGTTAACACTGTGAAACACAGTTGGATAGGTTGAGGCACAAAAATTGCTGGGATAGGTTTAGGATAAGACCATGTTTGTGGTTACAATAAGTATGTTACTGACTGCACCTGAGAGGTGGGAGGGGCCAGAAGGCACAAAGAGGCTGCTCTCCCTGACTGCTCTCTCGCTGGCTGGGCAGCTGCAGCTATATGGCCTGAGTTTTAGTGATGCTTGGGTTTGCATTCTCATTTCGCCATTTGCACACACATCCATCCATCTATACACACGTGACATTACTAACTACAGTTATATCCTGTGGCTCACTTTATTTCTTTTGGTATTTTCAATAAACTAATTGGACTAGAGACTATACTGTGTGTGTGTGTGTGTGTGTATGTGTGTGTGTGTGTGTGTGTGTGTGTGTGTGTGTGTGTGTGTGTGTGTGTGTGTGTGTGGACCCCCTCCTTTGTTGCAACCATGAGCCAATTTGTAACAAAGGAAAAACTTAATTTTTCACCTGTTTTCAAAGATGAAAAACAAGAATTATCTTTGCAAAACCTTTTTTCAGAAAATAATTTAGATCAAACGTGGATCACCATAATTTTTTTCTCCTCCGTCTAATACACAATACATTCTTACAAAATACAGACAATCTTGTAATAAGATTAAGATTAAAATTACCCATAAATCACAGACAGCAAGCCAGCTTTATGTGTTATTAACAAAATTGTGTGTTTGGGTTCTTTGTGGAGTGCATGCTATTATATACAAACACACAACACTTCTCTCTCACCTGTACAGTTTCTCTCTCAGCCTCAGCTCCTTCTCTCGGCTGTACTTGCCAAGATGGTGATTGTCATCAAAGATTCTGAGAGCTGAGAAAAGATCATGACGTTATTAGTCTTTTCTGCGTTGTGTTTGTGAAACTGTATGTGACTGTCACATTATTACCAGACCTGTTCCTTCTCTGAACAAGTGCACCTCGCAGCCAGAGATCCAGCGGTAGATGGGGAAGTGGTAGACGTCTCCCTCTGGAGACTTCACTTTCACCTTGGAGGGAAACCAGGCGTCTTCTGGGAACAGTGGGAGAGGCTTTTTGTCAATCTCGATCAGCACCAGCTTTCCAAGAGAGGTGGGGCAGCACACAGAGAATTTAGACTCCTGCAAACAGACAGAGAGAAGGTGAGAGAGGCTCTGAGCTCTGCTTGTGTGCACACACACACACACACACACACACACACACACACACACACACACACAGCCGGTGGAAGCACACACGTAGGCGCTCATGCAAATTGCAAATATAATTTTGTTAGAATTAAGTCAATTTCTTTGCATAAGTGGTACTTATGCAGATCAGGGCTCACATTATGCCGTGTTTATTACAAACATGAGTGCAGAGAGAAGTTTTTGTGCCTTTATTTGGAAAAGGCATACAGAGAACTCGACAAAATCACATGAATGTTGCACTTTGACTTTTGTTATTTTGATAGTAATTTTTCATGTACAGTTTACACATTTTAAATACAGATCAAAATACAATTATCAATGTGACAAACATTTAAACTGTTAAAAAGTAACAGTTTCAGGGTAGGGTTTATAGTTTTATCGTTGTCATTATGTTCCCTGAGCTCAACCAGTCATTAAATGCCAATTTTATTTGAACACATTTGACTTGAATTGATTTTGAGATTAATAGAGGGAAAAACACACCATCCATCATCAAGTCACCAGTTCATCTCAGGGCTGACACAGAAAACCATTCACAGTTTATCTTACAGTTATTGATTAACCTATTAATTTGTGGGAGGAAACCAGAGTACCAGGAGAGAACTCACACAGACATGAGACGCCACACAGAAAGGTCCTGCCCCAGCCACAAAGTCTCAGAACCTTCTCACTGTGAGGTGACGCTGCTGAGAATAATGCTTAGAATAATTTCGATTTTGATCTCAGATGTGATTTATTAAGGAAGGAATTTAAAAACAAAACAAAAAGTTGAAAAAAGAAGCATGGGTGAGTGAGGTCTAACCACTGGTACGTGTAGGTGGTAATCTAATACCCAGCACCCAACCTGGTGATACTGACCTCTGCTAGGGTTCGACAAAGCTTTACGGAGGGTCGAAAGGCCATTTAAAAAAAATCTCACTGGATAAGGGCACGTTGAAGACAAGAACACAAGTTATAGTGAGTCTTCAGTGTCTGCTAACCAGCCTCACCCTGCATCAGTCAGAAAAAAAGAGACATTGATTTGGTCCAAAAAAAGAAACCTCTTATGTATGATTTTATATGCGTAAAAAAGAAAACATAATAGAGACAGAGTTGCATAAAAACTTTCTAAAAGTATCAGTAACTCATTTCCATTTCAATATTCACAGGAAATAATCTGCTCAAAAATCATCCAAATAGATTGTTTTCCATAAACTTCCTGCAGTTATTGTGTTCACTGTTTGTGTTGTTTATCAGTTGTTCTACACTGTTATTGTTATTCATTGAATATAATACAATATGATATATCTATAAAATATGTCACTTAGTCAGGGGGTCATAAGTGTACTCAATGATAGATAAGGGGACCTGTAAGGAAAAAGGTTGGGAGCCACTTAACATATATATGAGTGTCATCATCTCATTTAGGATAATAGTCTGATTTCCACACAGTGATATAATGGTTATTTGTGCTAAACTTTTGCCTGTGATGCAAGTTGAAGAGACATGCTGCACATGTGAATATTACATATGAAATTCAGGGGTAATCCAGACTCACTACTCCCAGGTAGAAGGCGGCGCTCCCTTTAAAGCTCGTGAGCCACGTCCGTTTACTCTCCCCATCTGTGCCCACCAGCTTGATGAAGACATTATTTGTGGTGGTGGCCTGGGCGAGGTTTGCAGTGGTTACAAACACTTCATACTTCACCATTTTGTCTTTGAGGAGCAAGAGGACCCTGGCTGAGAATGAAGAGGGAAAGTAAGCGCAGTCAATTATGTCTATAAAAAAAAAAAAACAAAAAAAACCCCAAAATGAATAGAAAAGCTTATCTTACAGTCAGGACAGTGTGCAGCTAACTATACATTAATATTAACACAGAACAGAAGATTTTTGTCGAAATGTAAGCCAGTGAGACCCCCAACCCTCTTACCTTACAAATGCTCTTCAAAAAACAGTAATCTGCACTGGTTGCCTCTCCTTTTATACACGTGGAGCAGCAGGTATTTGGGGTGGGTCTACGATGGAAGTCGATCTTTGGAAGATTTACTGAAACTTTAAAGACAAGAGGTTAAACTGAAGACAGTAATAACTCAAAGTACAGATAACCTGTGTGTTTTAACTCCAACAGTATTTAAAGGCAGCAGTGTTTGGTAGAAATATTATAAGTCAAGTCAACAAGGTCTTAGCGATGAAATGTAAACATTGAAATGCAAAAATCCCATGCAGAGATTAATCTGTCAGGGCTGTGCCATACAAGTTCAATGATGCAGAAAAACATTGGCACAGATTCATTCCTGTGGTAACACGTAAAAGCATAAAACTGCATTTCATTTCATAATAAGATGGATTTAAAAAATATTAGTTCAATAAAGCAGTCGCAGTGTTTGTAAGCGGAAATAATGGAATATCTTATTTTACTTCTTTGGTATTTTCTTTATCAATCATCAGATCTTTATTCAGAAAAAACATACCACACAACTGTCGAACTGTGAAAGTAATGTGATGCTTATCTCACATCTCTTATTTCTGCTGTGTCATGTCTTGTTTTGATGATAAGAGAACAGAGGATGCAGCCAGCGGTTAACACACTGCTGTCAGGCTATCTGATGGGCAATAAAAAGGGAACCCTATATGGCACTTCCTGTTTTATCCAATCGAAGGGCACCCTTGTGCACTTTATTATGTTTTATCTTCTGTAGAGGAATCTTTTCTCCTTTTTTCTTTTTTTCTATTATTGAGGGAAATGCATTGCATTACCCTCACACATATCTATAATGTATCAGCTGTGGACCTGCACTGATTAATGGATTCATTGATTATTAAATCAATCCCCAATTTTGTTTTAAGAAACAATATCAAAATTCTCTGATTTTACCTTCTTTAATGTGAATATTTTCTGTTTTTTGTTTTTTTTACTTCACCATTCACTCCACCACCACCTTCACCATTTTCTGATATTCTGTGGACCAAACAACCAATTGATTAATCAAGAAAATAATCGGCAGATTAATTGACAATGAAATAATCATCAGTTGCAGCTCAGAATATACTCATATGGAGGATGGCTGCAGCTCAGCCACCTCCAGTGTGCAAAAGTGTGTGTGACTGGGTGAATCTGACACGTAGTTGTGAATGTGAAGTTGAATGTGAATGTGTAGTTCTTTAATGTGAATATTTTTTTCTTTTTTTTTTTTGCAGACCCTTCCTTTAAAAAAGAAAACATTGTGTCCTCCTACCAAGTAGCAGCATAATGAGGTGGTAAGTTTCCAGACCAAAAAAATTCTCTTACGGGCCAAAAGCAATGTCAATGCAATGATGTCAGATTGGTTTGTATTTAAACCAGTGTCATCTGCTGCACTGAGTACAGCTAGAAGTAGACAAGGTCTTAATGTCTCCCCTGTCCAGCAGTTGTCAAGCTGAGGGCTAGACAAGAATGCATGCACCAGATTGGCTGAAGAGAAGTGGCACCTGTCAGCCAGCATCTGGAAGCCTGGGTTTGCTTTGCTCAGTTCAGGGGTTTCAAGAGATATTGATTAATTTTGGATTGTTGCTTATGGTTTGGTGTTCAGGGTTCTTTTCTAGGGAATAAATCATGATGTAGCTATTATTCATAATAGAGACCAAAGGCCCTATTTTACCCCCAGTGCAAAGCTGTTGCACTACAGGTGGCGTGCAGGTGGCTTTGCTATCTTATACTGGTTAAAACATCATGCACAAGTGTGTGTCTCTAAAGTTAATCTCACTAATAAGGAATAAGGAATTATAATTATTACAATTGTAAAGCCCAATAAATCTCAACAGACCTGCAAAGTGCCCACGGGACGGGATCACAGCTGTCAGATCGTCTTTAATAAATCAGTCAGCATGACAGCTGGAGCAGCTGTAGTATTTGTGTCTTAGTGTTTATTGGGATCCAGAAAAATAAACAAGGATTAAACAATAATAATCTTGACATACAAAATGAACAAGATGTTATATCTGACTTAGAGACCAGGGAGAAAAAGGTCTGTGTGCTTCTGTTAGAGCCTGATGCTGGTTGGATATATCTGTTGGGTGCGTAATTTTGCACACGGATTATCAAACTTCAGAAACACTTTGTGAGTCTGTTTCCTACACAAGTAGTGTTAGTGGGACAGAGCAGTGATGATGGGAGGAGGAGCAGTGGCCACACTGGTTCAGCTTGCACCATCTCTCTCCTCCACTCCTCAGCCAGCGGAGCTGCATAACAATAATGATAATAATCATGATTTTTAAAATGCAACATAATTTCAAGGTGTTTCAGTGTAAAGCAGTTACATATCGACATTAACGATTCATTTATTGTATTACTTTTGGCAGGTGTTAATGTAAAATAAACTATTTACACAAGAAGCTGCTTTGGAGACGTCCATATATCACGCATTCTCGCGCTTTTACCTCTTGAACCAAGAGATCTGTCTCCTCATTTTGAAAGTCTCCTCTCGTTATTTCCTCCTGGTAAATCTGCTGTCATGCTGCCAACACTTACACTCCCAGTGCAACTGCTTCTTAAAAGTGATGTGAGACGAATTTCTGATTGGTTTATTGCATGTTTGGCTGAAAGTCGCCCATGAATTAATCAAGGTACTTGGGTACAGCTGATAGGTGTATCTTGCTGTGCACTGCTGATGCAAGGGACGGGACAGGCGCCCCGGCACAGGATTGAGAGGTGGATTTGGACACACCTTGAATAAATTAAATCCATTGCGCCTTGTGCTTTAGATGAGCATAATGTAGGGTCCTAAGTGTCCTAAGAATCAATTGTTCTGATAAGTTTGTAGGTACATTGAATTTGGATTGCAAATCAGCCCAGTTTTTATGTAGACCAGCAATGGGTACCTCAGAATACTGCGTGTTGAAATCCACAATGGATTGGATTGTAAAACTTTTGATGAAAGCATTTCCTTCTCTGGATTTCTTTTTTGGCATGTGAAGTATAAGATATTATATGACCTCTATGGTACGCCTTTGAACTCTCTCAAAGTAAAGCATATGACACTGAATTAACTTTATTAGTCTTAAAGAATACTGAAGGGGCTTATGTTTCCACAGAGGTCGTTCTCTGACATGTAAAGGAAAACAGACCTAGAATCACAGCAAGCAATCTGATATAAACAATGCTTAGCTGTATATTCAATTTGTCTAACCACTGGAATGTTGGAGCCATCTATAAAAAAAAAACAATCTAGTCTGGAAAATGAGCTCTGAACATGAGAAACAAAAAGAAAAATGCCTAGCTGATGGGTTCAAAAATCTCCAAGGGTCCACATAACCATTTTGTTGCAATAAACAGTGAGAAGGCCTTTGCAATACCACAAAATATTCCCTTAGAACAAGAACTATTGAGCTGTAGATGACTAATACAGTTCAGATCTCCTGAAAAGACTAACTGGTGTTAGGGCTGGGCAATGTATCAATATAACATCAATATCATGATATAAGACTAGATATTATATTAGGTCATCTAAAGTATGTTGTAAGTGTTGTATTTTCCTGATTTTGAAGCCTCTGGAAACTCAACAACAGCTTTTATTAAACTAAAGTGATAATATGTGTTTTTTTATTATTTGATTTACCAAACTGTTCTATTTTATTATTTGCCTTTCCAACAATGTTAAGGTATTTGGTCAAAACTATTGAGATTTTTTTGTTTAATGTAGTTTATTTGCACAATAAAAACAAACAATATGCAACAAATGGAAAGGACAGCAGCTGCAGTGCAGAAGAGGCAGAAAGCCTGAAAGGCTTATTGAGAGTCCCTCCCCTAAAAAAAAAGCAGAATTGCTCATCAAAAATAAACAGGAAGAGCAAACAGAACAAACAACAAACAAACAATAAAAATACGATTAGCACAAACTATCTCAAGACACACAACAAGCATAAACAAGAAAAGAAAAGAAAAGACAAGACATTATACCAAACACCACTGAGAAAATTCCTCACTACAGGTTAAAGTTGTGATTTTAAACCTTGCTGCTGTAAAATATGTAGTAACAAGTATGGCAGTGGAAATTTCCTTAAAGTGGTCATTGTGCAGAAAAATGGTTCCTGTCTGTGTTTTACTATTATGACATGTTTGGATTAATATTAATGCTGCATTAATGTGTATGTTGCATTTTAGTGCAGCAGATTTTTAAGGTTGTGCTAATTTGAGCTATTTTTGGGTTTGATCTACAGCAATGTATTATAATCTACAGGACTGCCATATATTTGCAAGAGAATTTATAGTGTTATTTAAATTTTACTTGCGACTGTGTTAATGTGCTCAGTCTATGATAGGTAATTGTCAAGGGCAATTTATGTTGCAACCCAAAACAATACCTTTAGCTTTGGATACATATGATACATTTAAGGCTAATTTATTTCCTATTATTTCTAATCATAAGCTAAATTCAACTTTCTGGACAAAACTTGATTCATTGTATGTCATTGCTGCATAATAAACTGTAGAATCATCAGCGTACATTGATATATCTGCATTTTTCATAATAGAGGGCAAGTCATTAATGAAAATGGAAAACAGGAGTGGTCCCAGACAACTTCCTTGAGGTATACCACATACTAAACTACTTCTGTTTGATAGACTATCATTGTAAAATTCCCTGTGTTTTCCCTTAACCAATCGTCAGTCATTTGCTTAAATGCTGTATGGGTGGACTAACGCTTTCTGTATGCATGTATACATACAGAATGCATGCAAAAACCTCATCATCCCGATTAGGAGCAAAAACATTCACTAGAGGACAGTGTTAACTGGTTTTGATGGACTAAAAAGTCTAACGCAAGTGTTATAAGATCTCTCTCCTCCTGGACAGAATGAGTACCTGACAGAGAACCAGAGTCAATGTTATAAAACAAGGGGCCTTACCGAAACGTAGTGAAGGAAGCCTCGGTTAGTATAGTGAAAAGATCAGGTCCAGAGAATCTTTCAATAGATCAAGTGATCTACTTGGTTTTATATACTGAAAGTATACAAAGCCTACTTCCAAAAACACAGTACTTTGAAAACAGAAAAATCTGCCTCTCGTGGTCTCTCAGAGTTACTTCTCCTTTAACACATTGGAGCTGAGGGGTTTTTGAAGACCAGTGAAAGGCAGGGCTTCAATAACATACGGTCAAAACCTAAGCAACAATTAGTCATAGGTCAGATACATGCAAGATATACGTAAACAAAGTATTAAGTTCCTCTTTTAAGAAAAGCTTTGGCACAAAAAATGCAGTGTTGCAGTTTCATACCAGTATTCCCTTTCAATATATCGCAAATATTCATACTAAACTAGTCATTATTGTTTATAGTAATAGTTACTTGAGAGGGACAGTTATGGAACTGGATTTATTGTGTTATTCCAACTGTGAGCCACAGTCATCATTGGCATTTGCCACTGTAAAATATGAGATTCTGGTCCATTAAAACATTTAGCATGGCTTATCAACCTCCAACATTTACTGATGGGCATAAGACACGTATTTCATTTATTCAGGCAGACCCGGAGCTGGGAAAAAAAATGAAGGACCACATCCCTCCCAGTAATTCTCCCAGCAGCTCTCACACAGGGCCTACGGATGTTGCTAGCAGGGTACAGGAACATACAGTAGGGTATAGAAACCAATCTAGACACTTGAGGCAGAGCTGATGCAATTCAGTGACTTTTATTAACACAAAATCAGAGAAGGCAGTCCAAACAGGCAAACACATTCTGACAAGGAGCAGACAAAAATCAAAAGTTCAATAAAAAAGCTAAGTCCAAAACAACCAGGTAACACGTCAATAAGTTATTATGCAAGTACAAGTCAATGTACAAGAAAATGTCATCAGCATGCGCCATTCATCTGCGCAGCTACAGCAGTAAACAATGGCTCCTTCATCCTCGAATCTCTTCCTTGCATCTCTCGCTCACATATTTGCTTGGAAGAGCTATGATGCAAGGAAGAGACGTGAATGAGGAAAGCACGGAGGCACGTTAGCATAATGAAAAGCATCCCAGTTAACTGCAAAGCAGATGGGATGTGGGAACAGGTGTGTGGATGAGTGTGGCAGTCAGGCGATGATGAGAGGAAGGTAAACTCTGAAGTCATCTGGTGGATGGCAAGAGGATGGCTGGTCTGGGGAGTTGAGGGAAAGAGCATGGCCCAGGAAAACAGAGCCAGAGCTGATAGGCCTTTTCCAACAACGTGGAAGTGGCCCCATTTCATTTTAAGCACCTAATTTTAAACCATTCAGAGTATTTTCACTAGAAAAAAGGTTCAGAACCCAAAAAGTTGGTTCCCAACTGGAAGCAAAAAAAAAAGCAGGTTTTCCTTGGGAACCAAAGTGGTCATGTCTTATTCTACAGGTTGTGGATTATTGCATTATGCATCCTTGATTTCAATGGTTCCACTCAATGCTGGTGGAAAAGTAGACTGGTTTGCCAAATAGCACCAAGGTTCGAAGAATCTTCAACAGAACTGGTTCAAGAACCAGGGCTAATTTGGTGGTAAAGGGCCTCAGAGCAACATGGGGAATGTTTGGGGTGAAGGACTGGTTGATAAGGGGAACTGAGGAACAGATTGTGACATCTTTTGTTATTTGCAATTTCTAAAGTTCAGTCTCTGGCTTAGTTCCCCCTTTCTGGCAAAAAGAAGGATGCAGTCTCAATGTTTGCCCTTTCCTAACAACATCAGCAACTTCTAAATGTACTTAACATTTTGTATTTTATATTAGTAAACTCTTTGAATAACATGTCCTGTTCATTCACTGACAACTCAAGAAGAAGATTTAAGATTTGAATTGTGATTAAAATAGCACGTTTTCACAGTTAAATCAAGCAGGTTGTATAAATACCACAAATCAGCATACAATGATCACATGCGGTAGTTAATTTGCACTGTAGTATCAGTTAAAAACAGAACATGCAGGTGCACATGAGGCTGAATTTGGCCCACAGCTGAGAAGGTCACACCACCTGATGTTTAAATGGCCACACTGTTTTCTACCTCTGACGGATCCATGTATGTGTACGGGACTTCCAAACTCTGGTTTCTGAGTTTGATGGATGCGCTCAACGCTTTAAGATCATCTTGAAAATCCTTGATCAAGTTGCGGGGAATCGCCTCACTGAAATGTTCCTCTGGGTACTGGCCAAGAGGGACCTGATGAGATCAATAATACATTTATTTATTTGTTTGTATCAAACATAGACTATCGGTAACATAACACAATATACATTTGTAGGAAGTGAGCAGTTTTTTTCAGTGGCTGGATCATGGAAGGCTTGGGTACTTACGAAGTCGGAGGACTGTTTGCTGAGTAGCCACATTGTGGCCATGCCCTGCACTGTTGTGTTGACGTCGGGGAATGTCTGCAGCATTGTGGCCTCACTTGTCAATCCCTTTGTGGTTGGTGGAGGAAGTTGCAGGGTGATGGGAGTGTTGGGCATCCAGCCACCGTAGTCATACTGTGAGTGAAAGATACACAGAAAGGCGAGTAAGACATTTTGAAGCCATGCCATGTCAGTCTGTTGGAACTAAAGTTTCTACATTCATGGTCCCCAGAAGATGAATCCCAATAACTCTGGTGATCCCTTGACTTTTCCTCTGGTGCCGACATGTGGTTCATATTTGTGGTTTTGAGAAAAATGTCTGAAACGTTCTTCTGGATGGCCAGTGTGGTTCAGACATCAGTGTTCCCCTCAGGATGAACTGTGATAACTTTGACTTTTCCTGTTGTGCTATCAGAGTTTGGTCAGATTACTTAGTCAGATATTGCATACAAATTACATGGCAAGTTTTGTAATTAGTAACAACAGAAACAAATGTAATCTAATCTCAATACTTCCTTCAAAAGTTTTAAACCTGTGTTTACACAATTATACACATATCACAATTTCACTCTTACACCACAAAAGGATTCACCTGTCCATTGTTGACAGCTGAGTGTTGCACTGAGCCAGTGAAGATCACCATGGTGACAAACTTGATCAGCTCAGCCACGGACGTCAGCCTCTGTGGAATTCCTGAGAATTGAACAGAATAAACTGCATTAATAACTTTAAAGACATCTGGATGACAAAATTGTAACTGCACATGAATGCACACATTTATCACCAATAAGACTGAACTTTTCTTTTAAGCCCACCTGTGGATGCTTGGGAAAGGAATCCATGTTCAAAAATGTCCTGAATCCACTTCTGTAGTTCAGTGTCTTGCTTGACCTCATTGTCGTCCTTGTAGTAGTGGCAGAGCACTCCTTTCACAAACCTTTGAGAAATATTGTTATTAACTTCTGTAAAACATATTTTTGTTGACTTACACATTTCTACACATACTGCAGGAATATAAAACTTTTTGGCAAGATGTCTAGGAATGATCTTTAAGAATGATCAGCTCTGTTCTTTTAAGATTTGGTGCGATGTTGACACAGTGATAGATTGCTGGTGCGAATTGCTGAGGGTGATGGGGAGTATTTCCCCCTCTCTGCTTTTGATATCTGTGGTCATTAATTTTTTATCCCCAGTGGGGATACAGGTTATCCTTGCTTCTGGTCAGACTGAATTTATTAAGCCAGGGCCCCACCGTGCTATTCTAGCCCTGATCTCCCACTTGCTGAAAAAGTTTGGATAGTGCAGACAAACTACCCCTGATCAAAAGCAAATCGCAGTGCGAACTGCCTGAACTGTTCAGAGACATGATCCAGACCTCGTCCAGGACTCACAAAGTCATAATGTGCCTATGCCAATATTTTAAGAATTAAGATTTTATTTAGGAAAATTCCTCCCCCTCTGTTTTTTTTAACAATTCGCATATTGGGTACATCTTATATTTGAGTTATAACTGGGCGGCAAATAGCTTAACTTAGCACAAACTTAGCCTGCCTTACTTTAAAATTCAAATATATGCCTACTTGCACTTCTGACCCTCTTTTGTTTAAACCATACACAAACAGAAATGTAGAAAAGTAACTCCTAGTTAAGCTGTGTTTTTGCCGGGAGTTACATGCTGCAACTACTTCTTGATAAACGGTGGGCAGGTGCTGTGACTTCCTGGAGACTCATTAGTCCCTGACAACCTAACAATGACGACAACACCCCGGGAATAAACACATGCTACAAAATGTGTTAATTAATGAGCTTTAGAGGTGTTAGTGGGTGTATTTTTTGAAGTTTAGAGAGATCTTTCGGTTTTTATGCTAAGCTAAGATAATCGCCTCTTGAGTGTAGCTCCATACTCAACATACAGACATGAGAGTGGTATTGATCTTCTCATCTAACTATTGGCTAGGAAGTACCTGTAATTTGTATTCCTTTTATATAAACCCTAAAGAAATAATTTGATGTTCTTTCCAATACAGTCCCCTCCACCATAATAAAAACTATCACATTCTAACACTCGTCAGAGCTACAGGACTAAACCACACTGAGGACTGCTTTTTATTGAAACTGATACCTTCCAGGCGTAACTTAATGGATGCCCCCCCTCTCATCTCACCTAGGTTCTCTACCCAAGTACCTCACGCAGGAACATGTAGAACGTTTGATAGCCAACTGTGACAGTCTACTCGATTTATAGCCAGTAGCTCAGATTTAGATCACCCATTTACTGTACTGTCATCTCTTTAAGGCGTTGTTAAACTAACACCTTGACACTTGACATTTAAAGGGCAAATCAACAATAAATCAAACAGCTCAAAACTGCTGCAGCACTGCTCTTAATGGGTTCAGACTCTGAGCATGTTAACGCTGAGGTGCTGTAACACGCCATCAGAGATGTCAAAGGACCTGATTGTCTTCTCTAAAAAGGTTCGGTCCTGCAGTGTAATTTAGAGGAAGAACTTTCAGACGTTTGAGCACTTAAAACCTGGCTTTTGCCATCTTCTTGTGTTGTAATGAGACGTATTCGTAATAGTTTGACTGTGTTATTTTCATCAGTGAGGGTAGATTACTGTGAATATCAGAAACACCTCTCAGTCTAACACCATAAAATTCAAGAACACAACTCCACAGCCTCCAAACGATTATGATTATCATTAAATGATTATAAGCTGAACACCTCTGAAACAGTTCTGGAGCATCATAACCTCTCTGATGGTCAGACTGATTGCATTGATTGTTTTATTAGACTATATTAGTTATAGCCTAGTGTACTTAAACTGTAAACTGAGTGCTTCTAGGATGCAATAAGCTGTTATTCAGGACCACAAAACGTACAGCAGCCATATCCTCTGATGACATGTTTCAACATATTCTGATTCGGGTATTGCATTAAGATGGACTAACTGACAGAGTTGCTGCAAATAAACTGTCAGCATATATGTTGTGGTTTTTCAGCAAGACTGATGAAAGAAATCCTTCCTGAGAAAACCAACCGAATTATATAAGAGGGCAGGATCTGGGCTCTTTTATTTCCTATACCAAGACAACTTGTTGCGCATGATCACTTCTTTAAACCATCTCAACGTTCCCTCGCTTCTCATCTACTGGGTACACAGCTTTCTCAGCGGCAAACCACAAACAGTCAGAGCGGGTACTGCAACATCCTCAGCCATCATCACCAATGCCAGAGCCCAACAAGGTTGTGTCCTGAGTCCCTTCTTGTTTACCCTTTACACCAATGACTGCATCAGACTTAAAATATTCCGATGACACCGCCATACTTGCTCTCTTAATGACAATAACTCTGTTTTAGGTTATCAAAACTACATCTCACACCTCACATAATTAAATTTTCATCTAAGGATGCCTTAGGAAAAAAGTTGCATTTTCTCAGGGTGATTTAAGGATTTAATTTCTAAGTATCTGCCCTTAAATATTATGTGTTGCCACAAGGTCCTCAGTGATCATTTTCCTCGGACAATTTTAAGGTAATCGTAACAGTACCTTAAAAGTGAAATAGTTTGTGGAACATAGGACAATGGCTGAATTTATGGTGACTTTTACTTGTCTGTGTTGTCCATTTTGGAGAAACTAACTAACTAAAGGCCCATGTCCACACTGTGTTTTTTTCAGGCAGAAAGGCACTGCCAGGGTGCTGCAGAGACCTGCGATGAAACGTCTGGTCTGTTAAGGAAAACGCTGCATGTGGGGTTTGTGTCTATGACAACAGTATCTTGAAAGTTCCTATGCCATTGTTGCACAGTCTAGCTTTCACTGTGAGCACGAACCAGAAGATGCGCTGCCTCAGTCTGGCTCGGCTCGTCCAACCAGTGCCGCAGGGATCTGCATCTGTTTCACCTGAAGTTGTGTCTTGATATGGGCTTGTTTTCAGTTGAGCAGCTGTAAAACACTGCTTAAATATATACCACTTTCTAAACATTTAGCTTTAAGTTTATCAGATTCACTTAAAACTGAGCTCTGAACAACACACCACTGGCATCCACAAAAGACTGTCCGCCATCCTCAAACTCAAAGCCTTTTCTGTTGCAGCCCCACCTTCTTTGGCTACTGTACAAAAGCAGCATTCCACCCGTTCTCTTTCCACCATTTCTTCACTATGTTAACCAACGGGAACAAACTGAAATTGATCACTCAGAGTGCCTCCAGAATTATTGGTCTCCCCATCCCCGGCCTCTCAGGCCTCAACAGCAAAGCAGTTACACGCAGAGCACACACCATAGCACATGACCCCAGGCACCACCTCAACCCATTTATCCACCCTGCTTCCATCTGGCTGTAGATACAGATCACTAACTTGGAAACGAGCACACTATGTCAGAAGTTTTGTTCTCTCTGCCGTTGTGCCAGTTAAAGGTAAAATCTGCAAATCAGTGTATGTAGACTATAACATAATCCCTTTCAATCATCACTTATGACCCACTATAGTGTGTGGTGGTGTCTGTATTTGCAGAGACTCCACCTTTTGCCTGTATTTCCTTGTTTTTTCTCTCATTATTTTGCTGCGATTCACCAATCCAAAACATGGGACATCCCAATGCATTAACAAACAGCTCAGACAAATCCTTACTGACTCTACCTTTAACATAATATGCCGGTAACTACCAGAGGTTGAGGGGCTTTGTGATCTGTGTACAAACATGAATGGTGTGATGCCTACTGTGTATTTATATTTGTATCTCTGTTTTGACCTGAGTTCAGACTGTGGCAACATATTTCCTTGTACAAGGACAGTAAAGAATCTATTGTATCTTATTTTATTGTATCCCCAATATCAACTGCCATCCTCTGGCTTGTAATTTTTTTAGTTAAGTTTATAGTATGGGTTATGTGGGCTCAGTCAACTGTAAATAATGTCAAAGCAGCCTGAAACTTCAGTCACTAGTGATCAGTAGTGGCAAAATCAAACCCTGGCTCCACAGAAAACGTCAGACTAAATAGCAGACTGGTAATGAAATGGCTGATCGGGCTACGATGGCTCAGCCAGGCGTCATTTACCAGAGCGTGGAGCACAATTTACGGATGAACTCAGTGGAATAAAATGAACCCTCTAATCCTACATTTGTATTTTCAGGTTGCTTTCCTGCGAGGATTGGTGCTCCCTGCTGGAGCAGTCTCATAGACACAGATGTGTAGCCTTTGTGCTGGCCAGCTGCTCTGTCCTGTCCTCATTATCATCATTTCAGTTTAGGAGAGCATGTGATTCAGTTGTTTGCTTGGCTTCTAGAAAATTACTAAACTAGTTGTGTATTTCTTCCCTGTAAGTGAAAATAACAGCCATAATTTTGCACCAATATCATATTAATTATTAAAATAAAACAGAGGGGCCTAAAATACCTTTGGATGATATCCCAAAGGCTGAGTCCATCATCTCTGTAGTAGAAGTTGGGCACATCCTCTAGCCCACGCTCAGCGATGTCATCTGGTATACAGAGGGAGGTGTAGGTAATCGAGGACAGCGATCTCTGCAGGAGCATGACCAGTCCCTCTCCACCAGACGCTGCAAACTAGGCAACAGTCAAATATGCAAGGAACAGAGTTTGAGACAAATACTGCACTTGACAATGAACAAAAATAAACATTCAGGTAGTGGTCTACTAGGCGCGTTGGTCTTATCGTACCTCTGTGAAAACTCCAGTCTCAGATATGAGAAGGCGTCGAGCCAAGAAGTTGATCTGCAGAGTGTAGCGAGTGTGAGGTAGGAGGAGCTGAGGGAAAGAGGGAACACTGTTAGTTACAATAGTCAACAGCGCAGAGGTGGCGAAAGTACAGACATTCTTTACTCAAGTAGAGGTATTGGTACGTAAAAAGGACTGGTGAAAGTACTGATTCAGTTTCTTCACTCAAGTAAAAGTGAAATGTTCTCCAAGAACAAAAGTAAAAAGTTTCCCTCTAAAGGACTTTTCTACCAGTTGTTTCTGAGCAACTGAACTTCACCTGCTCTCCACAGCTGAATCTCCCTCTCTAGTCTGTTTCATCTTATATCTTTTATGTTGTTTTAGTCTTATGTCATTTTCGTCTTGTTATGTCTACTAGGTTCTTTTCATCTTATGTCTTGTTATATCATTTTTGCCTTGCTGTTTTGTAGGTCACTTTTGTCTTGTTGCATTTTTTATGTTTTTGTCTTGTTATGTCTGTTTTGTGTGATATGCACCGATGGAATCGTTTTTCTACATGTTACTGTTCAATCTATTTAGGTTGAAATTGATCTTGATGTTGGGAAGTAGGCGCTCAGTGATGCAAAATAAAAACAATTCCCATAAAATACATCAAAATAAAGCAACAACCCTCTTTTGATTATGTAAAGAGTATAAAGTGCAAATATTTCTGTTAAAATGCAGGAAGTAAAAGTAAAATGTTGTCAAAAAAATGAATACTCGAGTGGAGCACAGATAATGGAAACTCTAAGTATTTGTACTTGGTTACTTCCCACCTGTGGTTAAAAACACCAGAAATCTTCATGCTTGCAGAGAAGAGCGCTAACACTTCATGATTCATCACCTTCTGAAGATTCAAAGATCAGTAAGTTGAAAAGACTTGAAATACAGTACGTTCAGTATTCTCACTTGCAGTTACCTTGTACAGAGGATGCACCATGGGCACGTTGCGCAGCAGCGACACTGCAAACACCTCAGCCAGCAGATGAGTGCGCAGCAGGTGTACATTGAGTTGATGCTCACTAAAATCTGCACTTCTCACAAAAATCTTGGCCGTCAACCAGTCGTACTCGGAATCAGTGGGGACAAAGATGGGATTGTCGTCTCCTGGAGTCTGCTTCAGCTGCAGGAGAAGAAAGGCAGATGTGGTTCATTTAATTAATTCAGTCATTACCAGTACTGGTCAATAACGTCTAATAATTTTCTGTTAAGGTAAATTCGTCATTGAATCCACTCTACAATTAGACTGTAGTTTCTTCAGTGTTACATTCGTACATCAATGCTTGCGTGTCTAAATTTACAAGTTTTTGACAGAGGGCAGCAGGCAGGAATTGGCCTTACTCAAGTCCTGTCCCTTTTTATTCTGTGCTCCAGTAATAGTTGAGCCAGTTTAGTACTGGTGGAACTTTCTCCTTCCTTGTTTCCTGTACTTAGATATGCTATGTGCTAGGCTCATTAATGTTGAAAAGGAAACCAAATTTTCAAGCTGATTTAAAATGTTGCTGGGGGACCTGTAAGAGCAGCATAGTCACATCTTACCTCAGCTAATAAAATGCTATCTAATTAGCTAACTAACAATTGATGTGCATCCTGTGTTTTCCTGGAAGTTACAGCAACTGGCTAGAAAATACAAATTTCTCTGTGTTTGAAAATTGTGAGTACAAATATATAACATACTGTATATCTAGAGTTTTTAGACTTTCTAACATAGAAATGTTACATATTTTAGCTTTTAAAGGTAACCCAGCAACATCTTTTGACCATCTTCAAAATTCAAAAACATAGATGAGCTTAGCAAATAACATATCAGGAAGCAGGAAAAGAGGAAGTTGACAAAGGTTCTGTTGAATACTAAGCTCACTGCAGTGGCTATAAGAGGACCTTTTTTAACATGGCTTGGAGGCAGACAGGAAGAGAGTAACTGCCTTTCCTAGCAGAGAAAATTCAGAGCAGTTATTAGGATACTAGCCACAGAAGCTAGAACTCTATGTCTGGCATTAAAAAACACTCAGCGGGGTCACAGCTGAGCCTACATCATATAGTTTTAATGATATCAATCAGTTATATCAGCTTTACTATTATAGTAAAATGCTAATCTCACCTGAATAGCAATTGGCATCAGCCTGTCATCAGGTGTTCTGTACAAAAGGACGAGGGGAGCCATCAAGTACTGCTTCTTCCCATTGACGGTGTTTGTTTTCAGTCCATCCAAACGCTTGTAGTCACACAGGAATATGTTGCCTTTCTGTTTGAAATGTTGGCAAAGATGAGAAATGATTTGACTCTCATGCACACAAAGAGGATATTACATAAACATATATGGTGACCATGTAATATCACATCCAATTTCATATTCAACATGTTCAAACATGACCCAAGGTCAATTAAGGTCAAGACAATCACCCGCATTTCATCTTCCAGGCTATTATTGCCCTGGAGGAAGACCATGTCATCAGTGACCGGAAAGTTATTGGGCAGGGCTGAACAACGCTGGATCAATATGGGGTTGACACCATTTAGGTACTGATAGCCGAAAAAATCATCCTCCTTCCAGTGTTCCTGGACGTAATCTGGAAAAAAGAGCAAAGTTGAATTTCATAGAGTTTCAATAATGTGTTGCAAAGAAATCAGAGTTACAGATAAAATTGGACAATGTTTCTAACTGTTTCAAATTCAGTTGACAGTGGACACACATCGCCAGACCAGTTCACAAATGCACATTAGTCTGGAAGCCCTCAGTTAATTTTCGATTTCAAACAGGCATTATCAATGTGCAGAGATGGATGTAATTGCATAGAGCTACAACCAGAGCCATGAAAGATGTGACACAGCATATCTGGTAAATTACACATCTAATCCTGTCAGTACTGACACTTACTTATCAACAAAGGCTTTCTATGCAGATGTTTTCTTCTACTTATACAGAAAATATACCGTCCAGTTAGTTTAATCCTGACGTGATAGCTGATTCAACAGAAATAGTTCCACATCCAGCAGATGGGAGAAGTTAGTCTTCACATCTGTCTGCCAGAAAGTTCTTCTTTACACATGATTTACAGTCTGTTTTAACCCAAACCGTGTTCTTTTCCTAAACCTAACCAAGTAGTCTCCTGGATGGAAGTCTTATGCTTAACCTATTCATCCAATACAGCCTGCTCCTGATGTGGACTGATGCGATGTCACTGAAGACAACAGAGTGGAAGCGCTGCTGGGTCTTTCTGTTGGTCACAATGCAGGTGCTCTTTGGATACTTCAGGTATTTTGCACTTATTCTTCAGGTGCAGGGCTCACTGCATGGGTCAAACAGTCTCAGTAAAAAATCAAAAAACAAGGCTCCTCCAAAAACACACCAAGGCACACTGTAAAGTTTGTATAAAATTAGGATGCCTTTATTTTACATGGCAAAAAGAGTTAAAAAATTACCAATGCGTATCGACTAACACAGGTCTTCATCAGAGTCAGACAGGGGTAACTTGCATACTTATGCTGTGTTACACTAATGAGTTGAGTAGGAGTTTAATACCCTGTCAAGACAGACCAAGTGTGCCAAAGTGAAAAAGTTTTTCACTGTCTGACCTTGATGAAGATCTGTGTTGGTCGATACGTGTTGGTCATTTTTTTTTTTTTTTTTTTTACTATTTTTGACTCGTGCCTTGATGTTTTGTGCCTTTTTGATTTTTTACTGAGATTGTTTGACCCACGCAATGAACCCTTCACCTGAAGAATAAGTGGACTTGTCACCTGACTTCCTACAGCCTTTCTGTCAGAAGGCCCTTTCTTGCAGACAGCTTTCTGGGCTTTCTGACAGAGAGATTTCTGAGAGCCCTGATTCCTAAACCCTTGTCTAGACCACAAACGTCACATCAGCATCATGCTCGCGTGACAACAGCTTCACGACCCACTGAAGCGTCTGTTTGCATTGGATCCATCCTGTCCGAGCATTTCAAAGCACCAGGAACAAATGAGCAGCATAACTTTATGTGCGGTGCAAAGGTTTGCTTCAATGTGTGTAAATATTCCTGATCTATTTTTCCATCAGCACAACGCATGATTGTGGCATAAGCACAGCTGTCTGTGTGTGTGTGTGTGTGTGTGTGTGTGTGCACATACTGTGGGTGTGGATGATTGGGTGAAAGTAAAAGAGAGTACTGATGGCTGCGTGGTGATCAGAGCAGAGTTCAGCAGTGAAGTTGTCTAGTGGCAATATATGTATAGTTTTCCCGCAATTTAATACTGCAGAAGTTCAATAAGTTGAAGAAGAAGCTGCTGGGTAAAGTGAAGGGAGAGTCTGTGGGCTCAAACCGTAGTAGAGTGATCAGATCTCTGGCTCTGGAGCACTCTCTGCACAAATTTACAAAATGTGGATAAATATATCCATTTTACTGGACATCAACCTTACATTTATGCGCGTACTGTCAAAAAAAAGAGATTTGCGGGGTGGGAACAGCTGCATATATTAAAATGAGAGTATTTCTGTTGTGTGTGACATACGAGGGAAAACTGCGTCTGACTCTCGGTTGAGACAACAGACCGACTTCTTCCATGTGTCCACATCAAGTGCAACCATCTTTGTAGTTTGCAAAAATGGTTCAGTGGCCAATAAGGTTGTGCTCTTCTGTATAAACGGTTGTGATTGGCCTGATCAGATCCATGTCACATTCTCACTTTCACCAAACCAAGTAAAGGAGCTAATTGACTTTCCAAACATCAGTCAAATCTAATGGCTTGTTCTTGGGAATAAAAACAATTAAAACACTTATTTAGGTAGCACCGTGAAATACAGATGCACACAGTATCAAGTTTCGTTACACTACCATTACAGCACATTACCTGATATGTCAGTCCGTTTGCAGCAGAACACTCGATTGAGACTATCAATATCAGTCCAGTTCATCATGTTATCACTCAGCCCCTTCAGCTGCAGCTCAGCCAGTCTGGAAAATAAAAGGAAAGCGTAAATCTATTATGATGTCTGGAGTCGTTTTGACAGGAATGTTCATATAGTGGTTACACAGATATACATCTGACAGAATTTGAGGACTTCACCCTGTGGCTGCAGTGTAAACAAACTCTGTAGTCTTCGTGAAGGAGAAGCGGACCTCACAAGGCAGAGATAAAGGGTCTTCTACCTTGATGCAGTGGGGTATTCCCTCTGCATACACATGCCAGCTGGAACAAACAGAGAGGAGGAGAGTGGTGAGGTTTAGATACCAGTGCATCCACAGTTTTTAATTCAGACTTTGTCACGTGGCGGTTAATTTATCACTAAATATTATAAAACAAAGGTGGAGGAGAATTGTGGGCATGTTAGTTTTGGGCTGCATAAAGCTAAGATGTGTACAAGCTCTGAGACTCTCACCGATAGTCTTTCGCTCGCTGGTCCAGCTCCTGCTCTCGACTGTACCTGCCAAGATGATGGTTGTCCTCATAGACTTTCAAGGCTTTAAGAAAGAACCGCAGGGAGGTTAAAAAAATGTTGAGATGTATATATGCAATATACTGCATGAATGTACTCTTGCTCTCTTTATAGTCTGTCTCGCAGAGCTTGTCTTCCTTTTATGTTTTTTGTGGTCAGAGAACAGCACAAACCTCTTCCCTCTCTGAAGCGGTGCACCTCGCTGTCAGTGATCCAGCGGTGGATAGGGAAGGTGTAAATGTCTCCTTCAGGGGATTTAACTTCCACCTTGGTAGGGAACCAGGAGTCTTCCGGGAACAGTAGGAGACGCTTTTTGTCAAGCTCTATCAGAACCAGCCTTCCGATGGAGACCTGGCAGTCCACGGTAAAGGTGGACACCTGGAGTAATGATGAAATTAGCATAAAGTGTACTTGAGTTGCAACATCACAGAATCGCTGAATGTAACAAAACAAAACTTTGCACAAAATTACAGTTTTATGATGCTCCTTATGGGAAGGTTTTTGCTGCTTTGGTCACCTTTGTGGGTGTAGTTGCTAAGCAGCACACATGATCTGATTGTTGCTGCCCATATGAGCTTCTCTAAACTTTATTCATTCTTGAGAATTGGGACAAAACCAAAAGTTTTGATTTTTATGCTTTAGTTATGCTGGAAAAAATATATTTTAAAAGATCAACCTCCTGGCCATCCTTAAAGAATATATATATATAATTTAATTTCTTTTCAGGAGGACATGATATTTCCCTATTTCAAGAATGGGTGATATTTAATAATCTCATCTAGAAAAAGTTAAGAGAGGGGGATTTCAAACTTACTGCTCCATTCACAAAGGCTGTAACTCCTTTGTAGCTAGCGAGCCACTTCCGTTCGCTCTCGCCAGTCTCGCCCACCAGCTTAATGAAGACATTGTTAAAAGTGGTGGCACCGACGACATCAGCAGTGTACACAGTCACTTGATAAGCCACCATTTTCACTCTGGAAAGCAGAAGAATCCTAGTGGGGAGAGAAATAATAACACTGCCAGTGTCATTAGATAAACATTAAAAGAATCTTTAACACACAGGTATCACAATTGAAAAGGCCACTGGCAAAATTTAGACATTTTCTCACTTATGACTGCTCAGTCATTACTAACTCATTTTTATAAAGCCTCTGTCTTACCTTTGTTAATAAGAATGAGATGGAGTCCTCCTTTGATCAAACTCATCACCAGTGGTTCCTTTTTTATACGCACCGTTAAGTGGGAGTGTCCTGTCAGTAACATTAGGACACCTCTGTTGATGGAATGTTTTACTTCTATGAGCAATTACTGCTCTTGCAACACAACAGCAAGACCATGCAGACAGTGATGCTGCAAGGCATACCTATTTTAATGGAGAAAAACCAGCATTTCTACTGCTACACCTGAGACTGTCACAGTCAACTCACAGTATCGGTTCTGATTTAATGCTAAAACGACAAAAAAGTGTTCATCAACACAGTTTATCAGTCAGTTTAATTACAAACGAATGTAACATAATAGTAATCAGTTTCTATAACGAGGCAAATCCATACAGTACAGTAGAATGTACAGCAGAAACAATTCAGTGATGTGTAAACAAAGTAATGCAAATACTTGTTATGACATTACTTAATGCACAAAACACTGTTATTTATATTGTTTCTCACACATACACACACTCAAGTGGCCACTTCAATTGCTGGAACTGTACAATCTATTGCAACTCAACACAACAGCCATAAATTCTACCTTTTATGAAGTCTGTTTTGTTGCCATGTGTACGGCTGAATAATTAATCGAAGTATAATCAAAATCGTAATAAGGCCAAGTGCAATGTCCAAATCACGGAAGCCGCATTTTTGATAAAGGTAAAATGCGTCACAACATACCATTATAAATGAAGCACTGTAGTATTCCAGAGATGCCCTAACCTACAAATCATTTTCCAGATGTAAGTGAACATGTTTGTTTGGCCCAGACCCCGTTAAAAATCATTTTTATTTTTTTGTTCATTGAAAATGGAATGTAAAAATTACCATTTCACTAAAACTGACTCTTATCAAAAGCAGAATATCTGTCAAAATGATCACAATATGATTTTTTTCATATCGTTCAGCCTAGAAATGTTAAATTTAAATAATATACTTATTACCAAGGTCTTACTTAAAGGGACAGTTCCCCAAAAAATAATAAAAAATACATTTTGTCCTCTTACCTGCATTGCTATTTATTACAGATACAGAGTTTGGGAGATATCGCCATAGAAACTACTTTCTTTCTACCACAGAAAGAAAGTAGTTCCTCATCAAATTTCTCGCAAGGTCTGTAGATTATCTTGAGTAATCAGATCATGATTTCTGGAAGGAAACATTGCTGTTAAATTTGTGAACTGTGTTTTTTAATGCTTTGAGCAGCACAAACCGAGTGCCGTTTAGTCCCATTATACTGGTGAGAAGACAGATATCCCCAAAATTTGGCAAAACAAACTACATGAACGTGCATTTTTGATTCTGGGGTGAACTGCGTCTTGTGCTGGACTATAGCAAGAGGTGTTTCTAATTTTTTTGTCTTACCATTTTATATGCATGTGGGAGGCAGAATATCAGAAAAGCCGATGAATATATTACAGCTGGTAACACAATCACCCCTACTGTAACTATGACCTTGTCAATTCTACATCATATAATAAACACCTCTCTGACAGTGTTAAAAAAAAAAGGACCACGACAGACATCATAAAAGTACACTTCACAGCAAAGCGGTGGTATTGGATTACATGAGATCATGCAGGCGTACCTTCATGTAATAAAGCACCACTGAGTTCCTTAGATCAACCGGCTCAGAACGACATACACCAAGATATTTATATCGGTCACAGACAGCTCAATTTATCAGTGCAAAGCTACAACAACACAGAGCAGTTGTTCCAGAAAAAGAAAAATTGATTCAATCATTCTTGTTTTGAGACAGAAAATAATAAAACAAATGCCCTGTAAATACATTTGGTGATGAAATCAAACTGGGTTACAAAGGAGACTATTTCAAAGTAGTTTTTCATTTTGCACCAACAAGTCAACAATGACATTGTTGTTTTCAGCTGAAAATGCGATACACAGTCTTTTCGCTTGTCCCTTTTGTTCATGTGAAGCTGAGGTCCCGTGCGGGGTCAGATCTGCGGGGAGGGGACAGTCAGGAGGCCAGTGGGCTTCAGCTTGTTGATCCCTCCATCCAGGATACAAACCCGTGGGAAATTTACCTTGACCAGGTGTGCTGCAAACTGGGAAGAAAGGCAAAAAAAATAAAAAGTTTTGCAAGTACTCATGAGCTCACATGATTCCAACAGTATGTAGTTTCATTTAGTTAATTCTCAGAACTCCTTCAGTTGCCCAAGACAAGAAAAAACATCTTTACATAATAACAGCCATTCAATACTTAGGTAACACCTGGATGTGTAATGCGTTACATAATGTGTCAGGTGTGTCGTGAGAGTAAGAGCAGACACAAGACAAATACTGTGAGTGTGACTTCGAGGAAGTACAGGAAAACTCATAGAGGGACAAATGATTTTGCCTAAAAGAAGAATAACTTATCTGAACTAATCTGTGTCCAGGTAATGCAGAGACAGGCTCTCATAAAGTTAATTCAACAACTGTCTAACATAACTTCAACACAAGTATAAAAGGTGAACAGAAAAAGGAAGAGGAAGAAGAAGAAGGAAAAAAAAGATGAACCAATGAGAAATTCAAGTGCTTTTTTTCCCCAGTTCTAGGAAAGGAGAGAAGCGAGTATGATTTCACCTCAACAGTGTTATGAAATCTGATGATTAAACCTCTGTCTGTAAGACTTCATACGCAACAATAATTACGAAAAAACTCAAATTGAAGGATGCATGCGCTTCAGTTGTGCCATGCAGTGTATAACAAAGAGTTGGAGTTTAATCTGTGATGCACAGATTTAATGATAGGGGAAAATGTTGTGACACAACCTAAATTACTGGATAGGGTATCAGCGAGTTTGCAAGTTTATGCCCCATCATGTCATTAATTAGCCCAGAAACGGGGTTTTGCAACTTCCCATTTAGCTACTTCCTTTTTTTTTAATGCACTGGTATCAGATCAGTAACCTGTACTGACCAATACAAAAAGTTCAGGTATTGATATCAGGAAGGAAAAAATGTTCTTATACTTCTGTACATAAGTACATGGTTACTGTACTTATTTCAATGATGCGCCTTTAAAGCGCACCAGAAAAATAATAATAATGAAAAGTAAATAACTCAATTGAGCATCATAGAATGCAAAAGTATTAGTCTATTGATGCTAAGTCACAGCAATAAAAAAACAAATAAAACAGACAACAACAAATTGAAAAGAAACACAAGTAGAAAAATGAAATATCAATGTCATGGATAAATTGACTGATCCATTCCATTTCATTTTGTTCATGTGTCTGTCACACAGCAACAACAACAACAACAACAAAATTTCTTGTAATGTCAGTCACACACTCAAATCTGTTTTAGAGTATAGTTAAAAAAAAAAAATCAGATCCAATCAGCTCTAATCCATATAAAAACAGAGCACGAAGAATGAAGCTTACTTCTGAATGCCAACAGGGTTTAAATGTTAGAGGTTTACAGTGAAGCCTGACCACACAGTGAGTGGACTCATTGCTTTGCCCCAAAACTAATGATAATGCCGGTGGTGCTGCTCACAGGGATGTGTATGGCATTTAAGCATAATTGAGTCCTTTTATCGACCTTTAATTTCGTGACCTGCACGACTGAGAGGCCTGATGAATTACTGAAGTTTATCACAAAGCTCAGATGGGGAATTTCAAGAGTGGGGTTGGTCACTGTGACAAAACACCACATCTTAAAAACTCACAGTTATGAAATTCAGTGAATAGTTATGAATAATTCAGTGTTGATAAAGATGATCAATTGTCATGCTTATATTTATACCTCTATTATATGATGACAATGATGAATAATCATAAAGAAATGGCTGCGTGACAACACTGCTGTTGGACATGCTTCAGCTTAAAGCACATGATGATTACAGTGAAAAACATCAGATGCAAAAAAGCCACTATTTGTATATATAAACGTTATGTTATAAACATTTCACAAACAGCTCTGCTTCCCATCCACTCTCTCTGCAGATGTGTTCTTTTTCTTCTTTTTTTTTTTTGGAGTTCTTGCAGGTTAGAAGCTAAGATCTTGGTGTTGTTCCTAAAAAAGGCAGGACTGTCTCCTCAATTAAAGAGAACTACTTATTTTCCTCTCCAACATATGGAAGGAGGACATCTTTTCTAAATCGGGTTGTTGCCTGAAGCAATATCCCTGCTGAGTTTTTAAATTCAAGTTTGGCTAATTTATTCTAAACAGAGCACAAAAGGAGAATTTATAATGATCAATATACTTCTCTGTTCTGTTATGCTGAAGCGAGCAAAGTTATTTTTGTGCACTGAAATGTCAAAGACAATGATTTATGTAAAATACAGTCTCAGCCCCGGCTAATGTCCTAGTGTCTTTTAGAAAAGAAGCAAAGACACAGTAGACCTTAATTATACTCTATATTACACTATACATGAAGACTGATTAATCTACACTACTGAGAACTCACATTTTGGAATATTTGCACCCAAGCAAAACTCAATCAGAGTAGCTGTTTTCTCCACACTGTGATGAATTTGACAAGACAGAGGTCTGGGTATTGGGCCTTTGTGTCATAAAATCTTTAATGTTAACAAGACTAGGGGCACTATTACCAGATACTACTAGACAGTTTGGTGTTTTCCTGACCTTGACATTCCATATATGTGGTAACGTGGTGCCCAACACAGGGTGCATGGTGCTCAGGTGGGAGGAGGCATGCAGATACGCTGGCGGTTCATTCAAATGAGGCGGCGCAGAAGACTAACTTAGTTATTTTGGTGGAAAATGTGTTTAAGACTTTTCACTAAAAGTAGAAGTTTCAGAGCCATGTCTGTTTCTAAAGCAACCTCATTCTGCTCCTCTTTTGGTGATTTTGTCTCCAGCCAGTAGACGTGTTTATGTATCGGCTGCTTTAAGACTGTATGAGGAGCTTCTCCTTCAGTTCATCAAAATCCCTGCAGATGCCTGAAGGCGGCAGGACAGATATGTTGATGAATCTAAAGCTTCTGATGGGAGATGTGCAAGTTTAATTTTAAAAATATATTAAAGCATTTTTGAAGTATAGCACATCACATCCTGTACAAACTTGGTACCACCCCTTCTGATTGTACGTCGACGTCGCTGTCATTTTGGTCTGATCAAGGCTGGCCTGTGAATAAGTACATGTAAACAGGGGAGCAGCATTTTTCCCAAATAAAAAGCACTATAACATCTAGATTTCTCAAATGATTTCAATTAGTCAGTTTTATAAAGTTGTTTTACATACTATAAGTGTTGCTGGAGTTTTGACCTGTTTAAATTTTTTTTCCTTCTCCATGCACCTTAAAAATAAGTGAAGTTGTGTCAGAAACCCCTACACTGCTACACCAGAACACAGTGCCATTACATACAGCAGTCCACAATGTCTGCCTTGCTTAAATTACATTCAGCCTGCACCAGGCTGCAACATAATAATCCCATACACCTGTGCACACATAAAACCGGCCCATTTTAACTGGGTATTCTGCCTTTTTATGCAAGAGATGTCAGATATCGGGGCTCATTAATCCTGTGTGTCACAGCTTCCTTAGCAGCTTTCTTAAAAAAATAAATAAATAAATTTAGAAAATCAGCATTTCTTGTTTTATTCTTGAATTCATTATGAAGCAAACAGTGCTTTAATATATGATGTAACCATTTGCAATGTGAAATACAGTAGAATTATGACTGAAAAAGTCTAATATTGATTGATGTGCAGTGTGTTCACATCGTGCCGCTCTGCACCATCCAGGCAACAACATGACATCCTGGCGAGGCAGATTCTTCATTTGTTGAGCTATTGTTATTATGCATCAGCGTGACTGGCACAGCTGTTTAAGAGCAACAAGACTATGAGAACATGCAAACTGAAAAACCTCAGCCAGGCAGGTTTGAAGCCAGAACTTTCTTGCTGTGAGGCAGGTTCAGCACCACCACTCTGCCCCGCCTGTGTTGATGAGTCATTTTTAATTCATTGAGCATTAGGATGATAGACAGGATCAGGATAAGTAATCACTGCTCTCCTGTGAAAAAAAAAAAATCTTTCAAAACCACAGAACAATCTCATCAGACACCTGCTTTGTGCAATTCACCCACAATACAAGTGATAAGTTTTAAAGAAGACAATATGACACAGAGGTCTGCCTGTCATGACCCCCAAGCAGGACATCGAGGAAATTCCATGCAAAAATCTCTGACAGAGACAACTTGCGTTGTTTTTTTAAATAGTTTTTCTAGTTTAAAAAATGTTCCCTTGCACAGCAGCAAATTGAGTGTCCACATTGTGCATCTGTTTCTTGGTAGATAGCAGCCAGTATCCAATCTAAACCTTTTGTTGTTCATGTTGGTTGTAAAAAAAAGAGAAAGAAATGGAGGAACTTTCTCCAACAGATCGATGGTATCACACTTTTGGTAGCGTAGTCAGTATTATTTATTCATGAATCTCTTTATTCATGAATTTAATGAAAATAGTTGTTGTAAATAGTTGTTGAGATATTTAAGTTAGGACCAACGTGGTGGAATAACAGGCCAACATTATCATCTCAGTTTAGCATGGTGTTCTCTGTTTTTCTGTTTTGGGCGTTTATGCCTTTGATGTATAGAACAGCTGACAGGAAAAGGGGAGACAAAGTGGGGGAATGACATGCACCAAAGGACTGTGGGCAGAAGTTCACCTCAAGGCCACTGCTGAGGACGCATAGCCTCAGTACATGTGGCAAACTCTCTGCCAACTGAGCTACCAGATCACCTTAATGGCTTATTCTAAGGTAAGGAAAACACAAGTACTATTTTTAGGTGATTATACACTAGAAAAACACACTCATCAATATTATGCTCAATATCTGACATATTCCGTCAATAAATCCCCGTAAATCTTACACACTGGACCTTTAACTACAGTTCTCAATATTTCTAATGCACTTTGAAACAATAACAGTACCGACCTATGAGTGCCTAAGATCAGGGACATAAATATAGACTGTGCAGGCACTGTGGTTGCTGAGGTGGGATGGGGTCCACTGTGATGGCTGGAGAATGGGACCTTCAGATTGCTACCTTGAAAATAAGCCTGTGCTCAAAGAACTCATATCAAATTGAAAATGGTGCTATTTGCCCTGCAAACTCACCTCCATCATAGTTTTCTTTTTCTTCTTTGGGGGGTAAAATAGTCAGTAGGAATCTATAACAAAATTATGTGCTTATTCTTTATTAAATTAAACAATATTTTTGTATTTTCTTTCATATTTTTGTCATATGCAGATGCAATCATAATAGCTGGGTAATATGCATATATGTTGTCTGATGTCAAGTCTCTATCGATAGATACACAGTTGCTAGTTTGGGTGCAGAATATGTCAAGACTGACAAGCTGAGCATAAGGCTGAGCAGCAGGCTAAAATTTATATCATGGTATAAATGAAGGCATGAATGGCAATGGTATATGTCATAGTGTTTTTCTTTAAACAATTCTTTTCTTTCTAAATTCGTAAAGCACTAGTATGACAACTGATTGGTAGATATTACTGTACTCTTAACTGTATTACTAGGACCTTTTCCTAAATATATCAAATATTACTACCTCTGTCGTCTGACATGATTTGCAGATGATCGCTTTCTGCTTGTTGTCTGACTTTTTAAAGCTGAACCAAGTCCATGTAAGTTAAGTGCACCTGTCTTTTTTCCAACTCCTTCTCCTCTTCGTTGTGTTCACTGTAGTGTATTGTTACAAACAACTTAAAACTAAAGCTGTCTGTTGCAGTTTAATTTAGTCTGCCATATATCTTATAACGCGCTGATATTACTGGTTCTTTTATCTGTGCTTTTAACATTTTGTTGAAACTATAACCCTATTATTATTATAATTATTATTATTATTATTATTATTATTATTATTATTATTATCACCCACCAATATGTAATGCAGGGGATTACAATTTCCAAAACAGTAATAACATTATAATTACTAACCAAGTATCCCTAAGTTACTGAGTTACATTTTGACCTCTGTAGGTTCTTATGCTAACGTGTACATGTGGCACGTCAGTGCAGGTCATGACACCTTCTTGACAAAAAAACTGAACAAGAAATGGAGGATGAAGGGGAGGAGGAGAGGAGTATACCTTCACAGAGGGAAGTAGTGTCATTACTTTGAGTTTGTTTGACTCCTTTTTTACCACCACAGCTGACATCTGGGTATTAATTGTGTCAAAAGTTCACCAGAAAAGCAGTTCAACTTTGGAGCGCAACACAACCACCAACAAGGTACAAAAGTAATGTAGTAATGTAACTAATTACTGATTATACCAAGTAATAAGTAAAGTGATATTATAACTCTTTAAAGGCTTTTTAGTGAGTGAAAAGTAACTTAATTCATATCCTGATTACCTTGGCCAACAGTGCATATATAACTCACTATCACTATGGTGGGTTATGTAATCCATATCTATCTAAATACATCAGAGTCAACAGATTTAGTCTAAATAGTGTGTACACTGAAGTGCTGTTCACAGATGTGTATGTGTGTGACTGTTTTCTCACCATGGCAGCACTTTTCATGGCGTGGCTGATGACCACGATGACACGTCCTCTGTAGTTCTGGAGGATTCCTGTTGCAGGACACTGCACCAGCTCCCCGTCAGGGCTGAACGCCGTGCTGAAGGGAATGTTGATGCTGCCAGAAATATGGCCTCTGCTGAAGCTGGAGATAGGGGGGTTAAGGAGCACGACTTTGAACAGGTACGGCAGCTGCCTGGGACCAGGGCCAAAGAATGAGCTGAACCCTGATTTTTTTTTTTTTTTCTTATAGAGGCACACCTTGACTTTCATGGGAACCATAATATCCTTGGACGACTCGGATACAATAGACAGGAGGAAACAATATCAAGTCAGTTCAATGATAACCTAATTAGAGTGCTTGTTATACTGCTTATCAGACTGACTTCCAATACAAAAAGTATGTAAGACAAGCTTCAAGATAACGATGTGAAGGAAAACTCACTCTCTTAACAGAAGGCAGGGAAGGACAAAGAACAATAAGACGTAGAGAAATAATAAGGCAGTCAGCAGGAGAAAAGAAAAGAAAAAAAGGGAAAGAAAAGAAAAGAGGAGCAGGTCTTAGTGAGGGATTTGCTGGAAAAACAGAGTGAGTATGAGCACAGGGACAGTGAACAACCCCAGAGTGGTATATAATTGAATGATAACTCTTGAGAAAAGGAGATTGTCCTATTTCGGAGAGTGTGGCTGTTGACATTACTGCTACATATTTTACCACAAGTGGTGTTCGACTTCTCTCACGGTCAAATTGCTATCTTCACTAAATCACACCAGCTGCCACAGGAACAGAAGGAGTCAGTATCTTACATAATGTAGTGTGTAGTACTCTAGCTGGCACATTTAGCCTCAGAATCACAAGAGGCCCAAATAAGTTGTTTTATATAAGAGAGTAACCATAAGGCACCTCAGAAGCTGAATTTAGATTGTCCTGATTTACCCCCGCAGAGGTCTTAATTCAATCCATTTTTGTGACCATGGACACCCACAACAGAGCTTTGCCTAAGATCACAATAAAGGTGAACAAGGGTTGCCAAATCCTGTGAAAGTGGTCAAATCCCTTCTGCCCATGTGAGCTAGCCTGAGGAGCCTCTGTCTATCAGTCGAGGAATTTGGCCAGAGGAACTGCCATTTCAAATCCCAGCTCTGCTCTCTAATCCTTATTGATTAACGGCTCTTTAACCCCCTTAGACAATTACCATTTCACTGAAGGGCTGAAGGGTGAGGCTCACTCCTTTGAGCACTCTGCATTTCCTATTGGTAGAGTTTTCTGGGTCACTCTACTCCCAGTGATAAATAAAACTGCCCATCTGCAAAAGAAAAATCAATTTCTTTATGCAATATTGTAATTTTGTGCAGAGCTGTGGAAAAGATGGATAAAGAGGTTATTAAATGTGGCAAGCAGGAGAAATATTCATTTTTAATTTAAGGGACTTAGAGGGAATTCGTTTGTATGGGAGACCTACATTGATGTGTGTGTATGCAAATCGACCTTTGCATATTGTTCATGTCCTGTGAAAACCACACATCTCCAAAACGTTTCATAAGCAACTAGAATTACCACCTTGTGGTTGTGGCTTCTGACAACCAGTCAAGTTGCAGTTTAGATACATGTCTGTTCAGACTCCCATAACATATGTATAATAGTGAAGACTCTGAAAGGATTTATTAAAAAGATTTAAAGTACATTTTTTCTTGGCAAAATGGTGGTTATCACTATAATGACAGGCACGATCCCAGACTGTGAATAATTTCCGGTGAGAAACATGCTGTCTTCACTTAGAGACTATTTTACAGAGGAATACGGAGGACTGACAGAGAGCTTTGTGTTTTTTTTTCATGATGCCTCAGTAAATGTGACCTTTGACCTTTTGGATATTTATTATTAGACATTGGTGTGATATTTTGTCATAGTTAGCATATGAATTTTTGTGGCCAAAAACATGTAATTCTAATCAGTCCATCCTTAAATCCAAGCGGATATTTGTACCAAAGTTGAGGAAATTCTCTCCAGGTATTCCTGAGGTATCGCATTCACAAGTATGGGATGGATGTGAGGTCACAGTGACCTTTCATCACCAAAATCTAATCAATTCATCATTGAGTACAAGCGGACATTTGTGCCAAGTTTGAAGAAAGTTTCAGCTTATCCAATGGCTTTTAAAATTGTTAATTTATCTTTAGAAGCAACGGATTTTTCTCTAACTGTATAGGAACGCTTAATCTTTTAGTTTGTTGGATACATTTTCTTCTTTGGACAGCAACACACACACACACATATATTAGGTACACGCAGTGGTAGTCATGGCAGTCAGCTATCACAAAGAAACTCTTCATTTGAAACACTTCCTTTGTATACAGCTGTTACTAACACAATGTTAACCATAATTCACATTTAAATGTATTAATCATGATTATCAGTTGGTTATTCAAACAAAAACCAGACTACAGAATTCTCTCATGACAAAAATAAAACAGAATATACCGTGTAAAAGAGGAAACTGTGTTGTTGCCAAAAGGCCAGAGGACTGCATTTTGTTCAGGTTCACAGGCTAATCTCCACCGCATTATGCCCCCCCACCCCCGTCTCTGAGACTGCAGGATACGGTGAGGCGGCCTGGGTGGATATGAAGGGCCTTACTGAATGTTCAGAGTCTGGCAGCGCATAACTGAAGTAGATCATCCCCCCTTATATCTGCCCCTACTTGCCTTTGATGGGAAACAAGCTGTTTTACTCTCCCTGGCCTGTGGTTCGGTTTCCAAACTCTGGAAAGCGCTGGCACCAAGTCAAGAGGTGAGCAAGAGATCAGAAGCACCGTGGGATCAAGAGAAAGGCCTCTTGCACAAATTGTGTTTCTGCGTGCGTCATGACCCTTTTACCTTGTGCAAATAATTCAACAGACAACGTATCTCTTTAGTCAGCAGATAAAACGGAACAAAGTTTCACACATCAGACCATCATACATATGGCACCAGTGTGACACATTTGTGCCAGACAGGCACAGACATGATATAAAAACAACCTACATAAAATCAGGGATTCTTACATCACAGCTATAACTTGTATACTCAAGGACTTGGACCATGACCTTGCCAGAACAAGTTTGGTTCAGCTGAGACAGAGACAGAAATCAGAGAGAAATCTCAAAGCAGAGGCGTCTGTTTATATTTCAGTGAGGTATAGAGTAGAAGATCACTGTCAGAAAGGCTGTGTGCACAGTGGACACCTCGATATTTGTTATTCTTGACCCCATAGCAAAAAAAATAAAAAATCTTAATCCACTGACTCCATATCCACCAGTGTAATGAAAAGAACTAGATCTTGTAAGTCACAATGACAAACTATCTCAAAATAATAAGATGTTTTCTTGAAATAATGACTTAGCATCTCAAACTAATGAAAGACTTTCTTGAAATAAAGACTTACAGTAGAATCTCAAAATAATGATTTAGTATCTCAAAATGATGACTCAGTATCTCTAAATAATGAGAAACCCTCTTAAAATAATGATCTAGTATCTCATCATACTAATTAGTGGAAATGGGCTTCCACATGCACTTGATAACAACAATAAGTGCAATTCAGTTTTTTTTTTTTATCTATTTTATCGTCTGACCTAGTAGGAGAGAAAATTTTCCCAGGTGAAATTTGGCCTGACTGCACTATTAAAAAAAAAAATCTGCATTATACTGCTTTAGATGTTCTTGTGGGGTCAACAGCTTTAGAAACCTCCTCCTGTCAAACCTTTCCAATATCAAATTCACAACAAAAATAAGTTCTGTATCATTACAAAAACAACAATCAGTCAGAAGGACTTCACGCCATGATAAGCCAGCTGTGCAGAGGTGAGCCAGGGTGTGAACTTCATTCTTTCGCTCGCCTGTCACTTTCCATGTATACAGCTGAATTCACCGTTGTCTAAAAGTGTAGGCTGTTATCCCCAAATTTAAACTATACTGCTCCCCCCACTCTATTACAGCGTTACACCAAAGTTAACGTGTATTTGCAGGTTTTTCTGATGTGTTCCATTCAACATCACAAACGCAACAGAAAGCTGAGAAGTAGCTCAGATTTGTCAAAAAGACAAGAGAAAAAGATGTTATTAAAAATGTATTAAAAGTTTCTGTGTGTTCAGCTCTTTTGTAGCTTATAACTAAATCTCTGTGCTTTGAACTTAAGTTTCCGTCCTGTGACATGCCAAGTTTGCTTGAAAGTCGTCATCTATACCATATTTTTAGCCGAAATCTTCACTGTAGATCCTAGCTTGGAGTCACGTTCACATGTGTGTGTACATCCTCTGAACTGAGTGTGTGTGGTGTGACGGTGTCTGAACTGCATGCCGGGGCTTTAAGAGACTTGGATTATGCCAGATAAGCAGTATTGAGGCATTTCACTTTTTTTTCTGTTTCTGATTTTTTACATTTGAAAACTGGTCATCATTCACTTCCATTGTTTGGGAGATTCTGCAACAGTGTTTCCCTGTGTCATCAGTTAAAAAGCTGCTAACACTGTTGTAACAGAGATGCAGATCCCTGCCTTGCTGGGTAAGGCAGGGATTTGACACACCTCAAACTAAGTCAAGCCAAGCCAACACATGTGAGTGCAAAAAGGGCTAAACACTTTCAGAAGTTACTGATGGAGGCATCCAGCTTTCACTGCCTCCACTGGAAAAGCTGCAAAAATTAGCAGGTCTACCTGGAGGTCATGTTTCCATTACTGCCGACTGGAGTTGAAGCTGATAAATATCCAGGACTACTGCAGAGTCATTTGACCCACGAGTGAAAATGCCCTTTCCAACAGAAGGCAAAAGATGTTAGTAGCTTTTTTGTCCAGTGTAAAGCTTGTTGCCTCCCTCTGCTAAGTGTTTGCTCTTTTTTCATATATTCGTGCTGTGTGGCTTGACTCTGTGTGTCAGCCCACCAAGCACCTGAAAGTGTGTATTTACTGCTGACTAGCTTGTCTTTTAGTCAAGCTAGATGCTTGACTAAAAGACAGTGGATAAACATTTTATTACCTACATATTCTTCACAATAAAAGTCCCCTGTTATTTTGTTATCTATAAGCTCGTTTTATGAAGCAGCTAAATCATGAAATGTTGTTTTTTTTAATCAGCAGTAACATGACTTCTCTTCAAATAAAAGTGAACATGAATAGTAAAAATAAAGCAGATACCTGAAAGTACAAACAACAACACCGGAGAGACACTAAACTTAAAACTACAGAGATTCAGTTAGAGGAGAGCTGAGAACACAGAGGAAATGGACAGGGGAGGGTTGACAAGTATACTGCACACACGAGTTGTGTCTTGGCTTTCCAGCACACGTGAGACAAAAACACGAAGGCAAACTCATCTGCTGGCAATGGGAAAAGGATCAAATTGCTAATTTTTAGTGGGTTTAGACAAGTTTAAGAAACCTGTATATATGTGGTAATTTTGGTGTTGAAACCATATTACTCATGACAGTCAGCTTTTCACTAATGTTCCAGTGTGGCCTTTCAGAATAACTATAAAGACTTGTGAGTTCCAGCACCACTGGACAACACATCACCATCAGAAGACAGCAGCACACACAACAGTCACAACTGAGACAACAAACACGAGAGAATAAAACCTCTCCCCAAGTTAATTCTCCTTTCACGGGAATCAGTTAGAAAAGGAGTTAATACCTTTTTATGTATCCACTACCTGTTTGCATAAAGCATAAGCAGGAACAGAAGGCATTACACTGGAGAACGTGTGCTGAAGTAAATTCTACTTAAATCAGCCTTTTCTGTGACTGAAAATATCTCAGGTGCATATCTCAGGTATGTGAAAGCAAATGTCAGCAGTGCGTTTGTTGTTTTTACTTTGCTGGATACAATCCAACAAAGACTGTGCAAACAAGCTCCTATTTGTATGCACCGTGTCTTGATGTCCCTCAGCAGAGAAGAATGTCACCACTATAGGCTTCGCCACTGAAACATGCGGGTTCACGTAATATCTACACAGAAATAATAAGGATACTCTTCAACACTGCGGATGTCCACAGCGATGATTTTGGGCTTGCCAGCTTTGGTCCTTTTGGTGGGCCCCGCCAACGACAGCTCACAGAGGTCGATTAAGTCCTCGGCCGAGATCCTGGGGGACACTTCTGCTTTCAGGTCGCACAGCGCCAGAGGCTCCCGAGACTACAAGACAGGAAATCACAGGACGTCAGATGAAGACAGAGTAAATTCAGACAATTTCTGAATATAATTTGAATAATGGAATTTGGATAAGTAGTCACTGTAAAATGACACAAGAGAGACAGAAAGATTTAATACTATTGTTTCTGGGAAACAGCTATTAGGCCCGAATGTATTCCAAGTTAAATAAATGTCCTCTGTATTAATTAAATACTTTCCACCATTTTTTAAAGCCACTAACTCAAGAATAGAATATCATTATGTATTATCACAAAAAAACAAAACAGTATTACAGCCTGGAGTGCACCACTGCAGTGACCGGAACACAGTCCTTTGCCAGTTTCCACGTGTACTGCCAAATGGGTTCATTAAAACAGAGAGCCAGAGGCATGGCTGCAGGGGACTGAACCCTGCTCTCTGCAAAGGTGAGCAACTGTAATGCTTCTGTGATTCCCCATGGCCCTGAAATCATTTTAAGCACAAAATATGAAAAAGCAAAACAAAACTGAGGGAATGTGTCCGTCTTTTCTTCCCAAATCCCTTTTTAAAAAGTAAGAAAATAAACTGTGTACTGTGATAATGAGTGGTTGTTGAGCAGTTTGGTACATCTATTCAATGAGATGCAAATTAAATAGGGGAGAAATACTAACAGCGCTAGCTATGAATTTCAGTGTAGAAGCCATTTACAGAGCAGAGAAGGTCTAACCACACGTCAAGCAGGTTCAGTGCCAAAACTCTGCCAACCATGAAATAAATTGTTTGAAAGCAGCTAACTGCATTGGCTAGCTGAACAGTCTTCCACCCACCCAAAAGAGAAGAAGTCAGTGACTTCTGTGAGCCCAGAAAGGATTTTAAAGATTTCTCTGTTTTGGAAAAGGACTGAAGGCGGGGATGTCAAACTCATTTTAGTGCATGGACCACATATAGCCCAATCTGATCTCATGTGGGCCAGACCAGTACAACCATTACATAATAACTCATAAATAAGAACACCTCGCAATTTTTTCCCTTTTTTAGCGCTAAGAAATACATTCTGAAAAAACCTTCACCACACAACACCTAAAGAGCTAAAGAGGAGGGAGGTGAAATTATCTGCTCCTTACAAATAATTTACTAGTCAAAAGTTTTGGCAGTGCCTTAGCAACAGGGTTCCACCATTATTATTTTAAGATAGACGTATGATACAGATTATTTTATACTGAAGGTGGTGATTGACGACATTTTGTCAATGTTCAATATCTTTAAATACAGACCACATAAGTATTTATTGTTTTTTTTTGTTTTGTTTTTTCAGAAAACTGTATTCTGGTCTGGAATTAATGACTGCTCTACAACTTACCAAACTCTTTGGTGGGCACAGTGCTGACATGTACGTTTGACACCCCTGATTTAAAGTAATAATTCTGTTCACTTATCTTTTTTTTTTTCATTTATGTGCACACTAGGGCTGTCCCAAAGATTTTCCTTAGTCGAATCAGATTTGGCCGTCCTATACGAATATTCAACGATCTGTCCTTTTTTTCTTTCTTTTTTTACAGTGCAGTGCACCACACTGAATTCCTATATGAGCCTTCGTGACTCACATTTTAATGCCTTTCTTTATCACCTGTGATGTGAAAATATCAATATTATCACACAATCAGGGAGATTTAAAGTCTGCATCCTCTGATGGTTCAGTTAGAAAATCAGTAATAAACATAATGACAGCTGTATTTTATTTATGTCTGCTGTTCATTGCTGCTCTGCATGTCTGCATGCAATGAAAGACAGTTGGGGTCAGGACTGCTGAGCTGTGTGTTGTTGCTTGGTGTTAGAGTTTGTTCTTTGTTGCTGCTATGTTCTGTTGGTTCCTGCTGCTCCACGTGGCTTGTGTTCTGTCTTGAAAATTCTTGTTTTGTTGCTCTTTTTGCTGTCTTTATGGTGTCCTACTGTCTCCATTCTGTGAATCTGATTATTTTATAGGTTCTGAAACATCTTCTCAAAGGACTGCAGTGGAAAATTAGTCATCTGACTAACATTAACAACATTAACTGCTGATTAATGTGTGGTGTCCTTAAAAATAAAATAAATAATAAATGAAATGAAAATGAAAGCTCTTCTCCCTATAGCTAAAATCAGATAATGGTAGTAATTTTACTTGTGCTGTCAGCTTTGCACACTCTGACTGCAGGGTTTAATTCTGACTATGCTTGACTGTAAGCTGTGGAGACATGGAGCTATTCCTCTTTCAAATTTTCTCCAACAAAAATTAAAACAAAACAGTTTTTGTTTCTGCTTCTAATAAATATTCATAGCCTGATTATTTCAATAGGTATCTGATTTCAGCTGTGACTATAGCAAAATATGTGTCTCAGTTCTCCATAGTAATAATTTGTATGTCTAAAGGGTGAAGCTTCACTCTGCCTCATCAACACAGGGTCAGAGTGGGAAGAAGGAAGAGATTTGAGGGGTGGTGCTTTGTTTTCAACAAACAACTGTATTCTGCTCCTTTGAATTATCATCAGAAAGCTTGACAAAAGCTATTCTAGCCCACATGAAGAGAGCACAAGCACAGCAAGCATCTACATATTCATGATGTCTCACTGCCATGACCAACAATTTGGTTTGCTGTAAAGAAAAAGCCGCTCACCTCGTGGATTTCTTTTTCAACTTAAAGTCTGATGTCTAACAAACTTAAACAAGGAAATCTATATTGAGTGAACAAAAGAATAAAAACTGTTTTATCTTTGTGATTCAATACCACACATGGAATAAATTCTTTCACACACAATGATCAGTTTTTGTTGAGTCGACCACTTATGCTGTTTGTGTTTTGAGTCAATATTGTTTTTTTTATACTTTGTTTTGGAATATTGAACCAAATTTATTGAAACGTGTTAAGCAGAGGTGATAAGGCACTCAGATCGTGATACATTTTGTCTCATGACAAATCTAGTCGGTAGATGATTGCCAAAACAAGACCTACACTATTAAAATGTATGGTGTTTGCTGCTGACAACTGTGTGATTTTTCTCTCCCAAAACTAATTTATTTTATTAAAATGTATTACTTTTCCACAATGTTAGTGCAGGTGGGTTGATTTCTGCCCACCTCCACTACAAAACCCTGAATATGATGCAACCCAACACAACATCACTAAAAACTACAGCCACAAAATGATCATGGAGTCGAGTCAACGCCTCTGTGTCACAATGACAGTGTACATGTCAATCCCAGATTTCAGCCCTGCAGAGATCAATACAACGAGATGTATTGATATGACATTGACTGGGCCTGACTTTGATGGGAACAAGGAAATTCCGTCAGAGGATAGTGACTCCATGGAAATACCACAGAAAATCGTACCAAGACAAGACGTACCTTGTTCAAGGTAAACAGCGGTCCATGCTCAGTGGAAACCACAGAACAGTGTGCCAGGCAGAAGAAACGTGCCAAGTAAGTTCAACTTGAGAGTAAACCTGCGTGTGTCTGAACACACCTGCTCAGTGAAACCGTCCAGTGTACACAGAGGCTACAAATGAAAACCAACTGTGAAGTGACAGATTACTTAAATCCGTCTTGACATTTTAAGTATCTTTCATTTCCACGCTTAAGTGGTGGGATGGGCTCTCTGTGTTTTTAGGGATACATAATAAATATAGGGGCTGATAAGTTACAATCCAATAATGGGAAAACGATATTATTTATTATTCTGATAATGAAATTATGACACAAAAAATACCAGCTATAATAAATCCGATTTGACAGATTATGTCAAAGCATTTCATTTGAATGCTTAGGTAATATACTAAATTCAAGTATATTTGTGAAGTTTTCTGATGTACTTTACTCAAAATAAATAAATAAATAAATAAATGAACATTTGAAGAGTCAGAACCGTCCTTAGCTTTTTTTTAAGAATAGTAATGTCAGTTAGGGAATATTAAATCATCCATCTTTGCTCACCTGAGCTCAGCCTTTCTTACGCTCAGGTGTGCATAAACTATAGGTTACATAAACCTCTTTTTAAAATGCAAAAATGGATATTTATAGGTTATCATCAGTATCGGTCATGAGAATTGAATATTTTCGACTGCTACTGATTGTGGCATTCTGTTTTACAACTGCACTTACATAAATCAAGCATTTATTGCCCAAAACACGTTATGCCAATTTTTTGCACATGCTCAGGTCATGGCTGGCTACTTTTTACATCATTAATGAAGGAAAACAGAAGCGCTTTTAGTTAAAAGGAAGAATACATTTTATATGAACAAAAAAGATATACACATCAGATTTATTATTTGGTAAATAATATTGGCACACCATCAGTATCAGACAATAAAGGTTTTAAATTGAAATATCACTATCAAATTGAAATGTACAGACAGATAAAACAGACAGCCAAGTTTCTTTTTGCAGTGACTGTTCAGTGTTGATCACGTGAGGAGGAGTCAAATCTCATCCTCCAACACTACAAATTGAATTCCTAAATCTGAAGAGCCGTCATTCCGATTATTACAACTAATTTGTGCAGAAGAAAAGACAAAAAGAAAACTCAGCAGTAGTTTTCTTATTTTGCTTATTTTGCCATTTCTGAATGTGTACAATTCGAAAAGCAGTGCACATTATGTTCATATCTGCTAGACGACCATCATGATAGGTGTTGGTGTTAAATATGTGCCTATATTTGTATCGGCAATTGCCAAAATGAGCTGAAAAATATCAGAATCTTGGATATCAGCACAAATCTAGTATCATGCATCCCTTGTCACCAGCTTTGATTTAAAGATTACAACAGTATCTGAATATTGTTTCACTTTTCTGTTACAGAAACCCAAAGATGAGGAGATTATGATTGAATTATACTGGAACCAGGAACAGTTGAGCTCTCTGCAAAGACACCTAAGCCTCTCTGATAACACTCGTATTGTGAAGCACAGTTTATTACTTTTAAATGTAACTTATGCTTGGTTATTAAAACTTCAACAAGATCACATAAAATCAAAATCCAAACTATGGTTTCACCAACGTGTGAAGTAATATTTTGGTTTTGGACCAGATATAGTATGAGTGTGTATTGAGCTGGGTCTTAACCTCCTGAGCTGGCACCGCTTTTCACTGTGATGAATGATAATAGCAAGTCCTGGCAACTATCGCATGCCAGTCTATCACTGAAGCAGCAGCGCATGAGGCTGTTTTCATACATGTGTGCATAAATCAACAGAGTCACACAACAACGGTGTTCTAGATGTAAAGATACAAAGGCAATGCACTTCATGTCTCATGCAGGGAGTTACGTAAGTTCATATAAAAGGGAATAAGGCAAATAGGTATTTATTGATGAAGAAACACCAAACATTAGAAAAGTGGTGAAAATGGCAGAGTGGTTCAATCAGTCTGCTTTTCAGGAATGCTTTTAAAAAGGAACAAAATGCCTGTTAAGACGACGGATAAGCAGTTGTTGTGACAACACACCGATGCTAATCTTTTCCGTACACATCATTAACGGGTGTTTATTCAACATGTTGTGTTCGGTTAGGGGAAGTTTCAAAGACATAATCTGGATGTTTTTTAAGTGAGGTTGTATGAAGTACTAACCAACAGTCAGTGTGTCCTACAGTAGATGCCTGTCGGCACAACTAGAAGAGAGGAGTTCCAGCATAGGAAAATCAGTCATTTTACCCTGAGGAACAGAGAAGTAGCTGGTCTACCACTGTCTCGATCTGTTAGTTTGTTCGTGTTATTGGTAATTTGTGGTTTATAAAGGATAGTTTGGATTGACCAAAGCCACACAACAACCCAAACCTCTGTGAGGCAAGATCACAGATTTTGCCTCACAGAGTCTGGTTGGTTTGGAGAAAGTGATATTTATATAAGAGCTGTTTCTGATGGCAAAGTAAATCCATGAAAATATTCTAAATATAGTGTACAATTAAACTGATATGGATTTTTTTAGGTGGACATTTTTATACTCATTAAAAAACGATTTGTTGCTGACCCTGTCCACAGCAGTTCATCGCTTATCTTCCATGCTGGTACTCCTCTCTGCTTCTCCAAACTGGGAACATGCCAATGGCCGTCGACTGTAGCTCGCCGACTGACTATTAATAACTGTCTTCTGTGCAAGATCATCAGAAAGGTTACAGTCTTTCATCACAGTTACCGTTCATCATTATAAAAACAATCAGGAATTAGTTTGATGGCAGCAAATTGGCACAGTTGGCCGATTCATCCTGAAGGAACTGCCAAGAGTCCTCACCCAGCGAAGGTGCAATTATCCAGTCAAAAAGCAATCTGGTCTGTTTTGGGTTTGACACAACCAACAGTGCTAAGCAACAGCAACTGGATTATACTATTTGCGACTGTCTCTGAAGGAAAGTGGTTGAGAACAACCTCATTTGCTTGGCTGAGGTCTAGGGCTGTCCCCTGAAAATCGAATGCTTGGATCATCAGTCCAAGACTCATCAGGTGACTGAGATTCTTCAAGTCGAACAGCTGTTTGTTTTTGGTTTTTTGGTCAGTCTGTATACAGTGTACTTCAAAGGACATTTTGATTCCCAGAAGTAGCCGGAGAGCGAGTGGTCCTCGATTTTTCTCCAGGGTAAAAATCACTCAAGTCGTCCTGTCTGTTCGCTGAAGATGTCTGAGACGGGTAACAGTGCAGGCAGCTGTGGACCCACACGGACCCAGGTCTCAAGGCCTGAATATACTCCCAATTGTTGTACATTTCCTCTCCATCGTTAGTGTAGTTAGCATGCATTAGCTCAAAAGGCATCCATTTGAGAGTATAATCCAGGCTTCAACTGGGTTTGTTTACTATATTTTGTGGATGTCACTATCTCCCTGAATGTCCTGCTGAACACCACTGAAAAATCTGTCAATTCATTAATAGTCTATATGAAAAAAAGAAACAAATAGTTGAATATTCATATTGAACAGCCAAATCTGATTTGACTGACAAGATTCTGAGTTGGGTACGGTCATGCTGAGATCGTGTGCAGCATAAGCAAACAGGCAAATTTACAGTGTGATCATCAACACAGCTGAGTGGCAACACCTATAGATCTACTTGAAGCCAAATAATGTCCATCTTTTTCTGCAAATGCACATAAATGTATCCATAAACATACACTACACTGACAAGATATAGGCAATATATGCAGCCCATCATTGCCAGGGGCTGCGGGAGCACTGAGTGGTGACTTAAATGTCATGATGAGCAGTGTGTGCCAGCTGAGAATGGCTTAATGACACTTTTGCATTTCGCTGGCCTGACAGTGATGAGGCTAAACTGAGGCTGCTGATAAGCAGGCACAAATCCTCTGCAGTGGCTTGTGTTTGTGTGTGTCCATGCACAAATGCGAACGGTACACAGCTGCCAAAAACACTCCAGTCACTTTACATATTGAACTGGGAACAACGGTGCTGTACAGTTTGGATAAAGCTTGATGACAAGGTCAATGATTCACTTAACATGCCTTCACATGGTGTGATTGTAACTGTGCTGAGACTTTCACATATCACATTCAGTGTTTGAGCATAATTTCTAAAACAAAAACAGATTCTATCTGCCAAGTCTGCAGTCAGACAAAGAAGAAGAGCATAATTGAGGCCATGATCTGAGGAAAATGCTGACAGCAAATACCTCTCACTGCGGCCACACACACACACAGACACACACACAGACACACACACATACCAATCTCCACAGAGAGCAGGATTTTGAAGCAAAGAATCCTCCCAGCTTTTCATATACTTCCTGGTTTAATTTTGGCCACACAGCAGTTACTAGCATTGCTCCAACATGATTTTTCTTGGGAAGGGCAGAAAAGGCAGCTTCCTCTAATGAAAATTCATCTCAATTTTTTGCTGACAAAAGACAGACTTTGAGTCCAGCCGTGCACTTTGACAACTGAGTTACAGTGGCTGAAATATAATGCTGCTTTAGTGTTGCATAAGCAACTGGCTTTGCACTTTAGTTTGATGAATGAAATGGTTGGAGACAAGATCATAAGACCGCAGTTTTAGTCAGTTAATCATAAAACACACCTTTCAAATTGTACAGCATGTATTACTCTAGCTGAAATATTAAAGAAGAGCAGTATTAGCCTTACTTGGAAGATTTATGCCTGGAATATGCTGTAGACTTTACATATGATAAAGCTGTTAGAACTGGAAATAAAACATACATGGGATGGACAGAGTTATACAGCCATGAAACTTTATAACAGCCCTGAAATAAATCTTCTTTGTGCAGCTTTAAAGGTTGAGTTTTTGCCGTATCAGAGATTAATTCATTCAACTCTGTGGCCGTAGTTAGTGGTAGTGGTGTACCGGATAATATAACGTTTCTAAAAGTTGAGACAACATGTCATATTGTCAAACACACTGTGTATAATAAGCTTCAATTTATTGCAGAGGTTTTTTATCAGATTGCATCATTCGTTCTATTATAGAGGTGTTCATGTGATTGTGTCTAAGCCCTGTGCAATATCTTGGCAAGTGAGGACTAATAGACCAGTTTTACCCATTCCAGGGCTGAACTGAATAATTTGAAGCTTCAAAGCTTTGTTCATAACGTTGGAATTCTAATTTTCTTTTTACATCAATTCATTCTGTTGAAACCAGGTGTTTCTGCATAGTTGTAGATAAAGATTAGGCTACTTTATGATTTATCAGACAGAAACCATCATTACAGAGACAGAAAGGAAGTGAATAAAAAGAAAAAAAACAAATAGGCTGGGTTGTACCTACAAGGATTAATTTTTAAACCCAATTATACCATGGTTTAAGTATAAATTATGTCGCACCAAACTTTTAAAAACTAGCTTAAATTTAAGAAGGGTTAAATTTAGAAGCTCTCAAATCAGTTTAGAATTGTGCCACGGAGCTCTGCTCAATTTTGGATCTGGATTTATTCATTTTAAACCAAGTTTCTTATCTAATCTTATATTAAATCTTGATGCAGCCCAGTTTGCTGTCATTTATGATTGCACAATATCTGCCCTCTCCTCTGCCTGCCAGCAGAGCAGAGAAGTAGAAAAGCAGAAAAGCAATATTTCCACCTATTCTGTATGCAATTTTGTTGTTTTACACAACCACAGCACCCTTGTTAAGGTAATAGCGAAGTGTTACAAATTGTTACGATGCTGTTGTCATAGAAACAAAGCCTACGTGTAGCGTTTTCTACACGCAAGCGCTTCATCCTAGCGATCCCCGGCGCTTTTATGTCAGAGAAAAATGCCATATGGACAAGAGCCCTTTACTTATTCAATCCGATGAGTCACTTTATTCAAATGAAGGATTTTATTCCAGGATTTTTTATTTGTTCATATGGCGGTAATGTCATAAAATATGACAACAGACCAAGCTTCATTTGAAAACCTCAATAGAGGCTATTGAATTTAGAAAAAAAGCCTTTCAGTGCAGCCCTAACCCATTCACCACGAATCACATATACATCACCCTATCTAATTGGGAATGCTCCATCCGCTCACAGCTTTACATGTTCATGGGTAAATGTGATGCACAAGTGCTGAAAAACTGGAACCAGGGAGCATTCCTGTTTGCTCACGGACGTTCATTCGCTCTATTATTGAAATGCGAGCTCTGCCAGCTGTTAGATGACGGTGAGGAAAACATCTGCTCATCCACAGGGAATGGCTCTAGCATCTCATTCACAGTGCAGTATTTGATTTATTTTAATTTCTCAAAGCTATCAATTTTAATGATAACTTTCTATTTAATAGTGACATTCTCTTTATGTCCAACACACCACAGTGTTTATAACACACATATTCATTATGTGTGTTCCTTTGTGTTGAGATGGACAACTTACACATCTGGGAACACATTTAGTTTACAGCTAGTGTTGCCCAAAAGCTCTACTACGCCTGTCACAGGAGTGTCGCTCACTCTCTAGCAGTCGTGCAGAAATTTGCATGTGAACACCTTTATCAATAAGCAACTTAAGACAGAGGAAGACCATCTAACTTGATCAACTAAATGGACGCCAACTAAATTCATGTCAAAGATTAGTAAAACACAGGCAATTAAATTAATGGGACAAGTGCAAAGCATTTTTGTATTTATTTTGCCATGTTTAGACTCTTATTAGTGTAAGAGGAAGCAGAAGGGGAGCTTGTTTTCTCCTATACACTCAGTCAGACCGAGCTGAGTGGACAGCAGCTGTCCACTGAGATGGATGTCTGTTCACTACGAGGGCTGAGAATTTGCTGACTGAGCCTCCTGCTGTGTTACCAGAGAGAGGGGCAATAGGCGACCATGTAACTACAAACATACAGCATTCTAGTTTGTATAGTACATCAGCACAATATGAGGCGTACCACTATTTTAGGGTTGCAAATTTTGTGCATTTTCCTTCACTGATTAATTGATTAATTGTTAATAATAAATAAAATACAAAACACAAGTTTTTGCTCTCTCGTTTAGCTTCCTTTCCTCATTTCAATTTATTGCCAAACAAAACAATGCCAAACGAAGCCCAATTACTGTGGCTTTATTAAATACTAGATTCTGATTGGTCAATTACAGCACTCTAAGGTTTGCTATTTCTGAACAGCAGTTCGTTGCTATGAATAGCAGGCTGTTTTTAGGGACATATTGCTGATCGTAGACTCTGGAGGAGAATTAAAATAATTTTTAAATAAATATTTTGTGTTAAATTATTATTATTATTTTTTTTTTTTTTATTAAGTAACTGCGAAAAAGTGGTATAATGTACAGTGAACAGGTCGTTAGTGCAAAATAAACTCCTTCAGGATGACACAAGACTCCTACATTTCACATTGGGGTGTTGCACCTTCCTGTCGGAACTTATTTTGCAATAATGACCTGCTCACTGTACATTACACAACCCGTGGCTCTTTTGCTCCTCTTTTGTGCATCATGGCCCATGTGAATTTCTTCTAAAGTTTGACCATGGCTACTCTTGAGTCTCTATGAGCGAGCTCTGGATGCCAAATTCAAAAAAAGGTAAGTTGTTGAGAAAAAGACAAAAATTTAATTGTTGCGTCTCCACAGACAGATTTTGTTTTCACCTGCTATATACAGTAAGAGTTCATTTACATGGCACATATTAAACTTGTGAAAAGATGATGGAAACCTTAAACTCCCCCCTTTAAATGGAATTAAACCAGCAAGTATATTCTAATCAAGGTGTTTACATGAGGTGTCATTATTTTATTGAACTTAATTTACAGGAGCAACTGAAAATGGATTTTGTGTGAGACTGAATGTTCAGATATGACTTCCCATCAACCTTTATGTGCCGTTGCCAGGCTCGAGGCTCTAGTCTTGTAGCCGAGGAAGTCAAATGTGTAAAAAACACTGAGTCAGCAGTCAGATCATAATTTGCCAAGACATGTGTAATAATGAGTAATGAGCAAAACAATTCCCAGATCAACATTCAAATTCCTATTTTCTGGATTTCCACTTTGCAGTCATACTGTACAATTAGTTCTGTGTGCATTTTATGTGTATATGTGTGTGCCTGTGGTCACTCCAGTGACGGGAGTGACATTTCAAGACAGTGGGCTCCTGCCCGAAGGTTTTCTGAGGAAGAGGTGGGGTGCAGATAGATGCGGCCATGGATCAATGCCACCACCCACCCATTTCTCATTCAGCTTCAGCTGAATGAGAAAGATTACAGCAATCACTTGGGCACACAGCGGATAGGGCTGACAAGAGTGTTTGTGAGCTTTCTGGACACGATGCATTCAGGTGTGAAAGGCAAACAGGGCCGCACCACAAAAGCTAAACAAAGACAAAAGTCCTTTGTGAAAGACAGCGTCACATCAATAAACATCTCTCAACACTAAGTATCAACGCTATTTTTATGCTGGTCTGTTTGAATACATGTTTTATATGTGCTTATATATTGATTTCTGTATCCGTGGAGGGATGGACATCTTGCACTCGCTGCTGTGGGAGTTAAATTAGCTTCTGCCAAATGCATCTAATTTAAAGTAATGTATTTTGTTTATTGCAAAGCAATTTGTAACAGTACTTTAAAAGTGCTATACCAATTAAGGTTTACGTTATTTAAGCTGAGACATTTTGATTTGGGTGACTGTACTTGTAAAGAGAATGCATTTTAAAACAAATCAATATTTAGCCACTTTGGGAATTAAAGACTTAGGCTGCCATGCACTGTATCGAGCATTAAACTGTAACTTTTGATCCCTGAGGAACTCATTCTAACATGAAAAAAATCAATACAGCTTGACTGCAGGCACTCCGCTGCTCTACAATTAGGTGCTGATTAGTGAAAAGAACAGGTTTTGGGTAGTGAGTCACCATTTGTGCAAGTCACAGAGAGGATGTAAGTAGACACAGTTTGAAACTATTCAAGTCTGGGAATGACTTTTACAAAGAAAAATTAGTTCACAGAGAAAAGTGGTGTGAAAGGTAACAGGTATACCCTTCAGATTAAAAGCAGCTGCTCATAATTCACATATAATAAACCTTTCATAATGCAGTGACACCCAGACAAAGTGCCTCTATTGTATGGTCTGTATGTACGCTAAAAACTCCACAACTTCATGCCATTACCCTCCTTTAATAATTCATTACATTACATTGCTCTTAAATGAAAAAGACTTAGCTCCTGAAAAGTTGACATTATGGAACTATGAAATTCAGCCATGTTTTTAGCTTTGTGGCAAAGCATTTTTCACACGATCCAGTGGTTTTGTAAATGGTTTGGGTTAAGAAATAGGAGAAGTGTCTCAACTCATAAAGGAGTATTCCCACTTTCGGTTTTAGTGAGATACTCCAAATCACAAAATTTGGGTGTTTTTTACAGGGCAGCGATGGCTAACTTCTCTGGAACCAGTAAACAGTTCCCTGATGTAATATTTTTATCTGATATTGTTTTTTTTGCACCAACTGTATCTATGTTTTAATGTCTTGTGTCGACTCACTTCCTGTCAACTGTTTCTCAGTTAACTTGTCTGAATAAATGAAAAACAAATAAATGTTTTTCAACTTTATTAGTATTCAATTACAAAAATGAAACATCTGAAACTACCAAAACATTACTCATAACATTTTACTACAAATTTGAAATGTAAAGCGTTTCTTCACTTGTCAAAGACTTTCCTGCTGTATAACAGCCCACACAGGTCATGGTGGGTTTATCTCCTGTATTAAGTCCTGTCTTTCTGTCTCTGTATATCTTCATTAAAACCTGCACTGTGTCATGTTGAGGCCTTGAACAGTCTGAGTCTCTTGAACAACAAAGCTACCGACACCACATGTACGGAACAAGGTCTTCTCCTGTACTGAATAAAGGACATAAAAAGCATAAAAACAAATCATAGAGAAACGACTTGAAAAGAATAACAAAAAAGGCTTCTTTTTTTATCACTGTGCTTCAATTCCAAGAGTCAATAAATCAGTAAAAGTAATGATGAAACTCAGATCACCTCTTTGTAAAGCAAAGGTTTTTTCACTTTCTATAAATGTATGGCGTTTTTGTCAAGTTTATATGTGTGTGTGTGTGTGCGTGTGTGTGTGTGTGTGTGTGTGTGTGTGTGTGTGTGTGTGTGTGTGTGTGTGTGTGTGTGTGAAATGAGTAAAACTCACCAGGTCTGTCTTGGGCATGTCCTGGTAGTCAGACGAGTAGTATGTTGCTGTTTTCCCGAAGCCATTGTCACCGGCGGCCTTCGGTGGCTGAGCGTGTTGTCGGTACGTAGCGCTCTTCGGAGTCCAGCAGAAGAGGTTGATGGATTCACGAACACAGCGCTCAATGTCAATTTCTGTGCAAATTAAAAAAAAAAAAGAAAAGGAACAGAAGAAAAATATAAAACTGATGCTCGCTAATGTTGCAGAACCAATGAGGAAGGTCACGATCAATAAAGTAGCCCCAATATCACTTCTCCTCATGAATTGCTTTTGAAGAGTCGATAATAATACATTAGAAAACGTTAGCCTACGAGCTAATCAGTTCATCCTTGAGTCCAAGTGGATGTTTGTGTCCAGCTTGAAGAAATTTCATCCAGGCATTCCTGAATATTCACGAGAACGGGATGGATGTCAAGTTAATTTCATTTATATAGTGCCAAATCATAACAGAGCTGTCTCTGGCCACTTTTCATATAAAGCAGGTCTAAGCCGTACTCTTTATAATAAATAATAAGTACTAATGTGAGTGGCAAGGAAAAACTTTCTTTTAACCGAAGGAAATCTCGAGTGGATCAGGAGCGGGTACTCGAACGGAAAGAGAAATACAGTGAGGTCACAGTGAACGTTTGAAGAAATCTGCTCATGGTGTTGAGATATCACCTTCACAAGAAAGTGGTGGATGAATGGAGAGACGGTCGAATGTACAATCAAACAGACAGCTGAAAAACTTCATGCTTCTGTGCCAACGACAGCCGTGGAAATTTTTACTTCTTAACAAGACTAAGAGTCTTCAGTTACAGTAGCGACTATATGAGCCTTTACTTTGACACAGTGGTTCTTTTATCTAAATGCTAACATTAGCATGCTAACTTGCCTCCAATGACAATGCTAACACACAGCAGGTATTATTTGATTGTCCATCCTCTCAGCATGCTAACATTTGCTAACTGGCACTAAACACACAATAGGGCTACAGTACACAAAGGAGACGTTAGCCTGCAGGGCTTTCTGTCAGAAATCATTCTTCTGGAATGGTCTTTTTACCCAAACTGTGATCTTTTCCTAAACCTAACCAAGTGACTGTGGTCCTAAACCTATAAAAAAAACCGTTTGAGAAAACTGAAAATAATGAAAAATAATTTTAAAAAAACTAAAAGTCTAAAAGTGCTTTACACAGGACACAAATCCCAGTCTCATTTACCCCTCACTACCTGACCCCCACACAGACTTTGTTGCTCTTTATACTAAATCATCTTCATAAACCCTTTCTGCTAGAAAAGCTTTGGCAACTGACTAACTTTTCCTGACACTGATCTAAAGTTAAGGCAAGTAAAAGTGTCATTTATTCTGTACACATTTGCTAATAAATGTTTAAAAATGTTGAACAAATAAACATTTTGACCTGATGGGGGACCTGATTAAAACTCAAAGCACTGCCAAAGTCATTACAGTTTATCCTGAGGGGAACATAACTGTCTGTACAGAACTTAATGGCAATTCATTCATTTGTTGTCAAGACATTTCACTTAAAAGCGAAAAAGAAAAAAAGTAGGGGGTATTCTGCTAATCTCTCCATTTTCAATTACAGCTGACAACATTTTACTTTAACAAATTATTTAACTGCTGTCTGAGAAAATGAATTAATGAAGAAAGCATGAGCATTTAAAAAAAAATGTGATTTCCTTTCTTGAACCAGACATAAATCATAAGAGATTATGTAAATGTAGTGTGGGAGGTTTAGTTGCAGAAGTGAGCAGCTTGACCTTGGCATTTCGCTGCCATTAATAATCTTAAGTAGTCATCCAGCAGTGCCAGTGGCTCTTTAAGATAATTACTGCCCATCGTTTAGCTGCTGTCCCTCATCTGAGCTCTTGCCCCAAAATGGGTTTTCAGTGCAAAGCAAAATTTCTTCTCTTCCCCCTAATGCCTCTCCGGCAGCATCCTTCCTCCTCCCGCGTCTCGCAATGAAAATAGAGAGAGGATTAGGGAACAGGGACTCACTGGATTAGCTGAGGATTTGGGTAAATTAGGAATTCTTCCCTTCACACTCTTTCACACTGACAGCCTCTCTCTTTCACTCCCCTTTTCCGTGGATAATAAGCAAGTCTGGCTAATAAGTGCTCCTTGGTTTGACCTGCACCTGGCCCGAGCTCAAGTGAAATTATATAGAAGATGTATCTTTCCCCCCAAAACTCTTGTCCCACAGCGGTGTCAAGGTTAGGGGGTTGTCAGCTCTCATGGGCTAGGACCTCACAGACTCAGTTACAAGGTTCATTCCAGTGAAAAACACACTGGTGGTCTGAGATTCCTCACCGACAGGCTCGCAGGCGGCTCAGGGAAACACATTTTCCCTCCCTGGGGCGACGAACGCTGCACGCAATCACTCCTCCTGCTAAAAGAGGCAGGAATGAGGAAGAGGAGATAGATAGCGGTTTTAACAAGCCCTGGGCTCAGCCGGGCATTCCAAGGCAGCCAATTCTGTTAAGGAACAAATTTTATTTATAGTCTGACAAAATTACATTTTAGTAATTATGCACAGGCGTTGATTGTGGGCTCTGACTTCCTACCACAAATAGCAGAATAGCATGATTAGTTAAGAGCAACTCAGGGGCTTTGAAGAATTGGATTGCGGTGCAAAAGAAGATTGACCTAACAATCATGGAGAAGAGAGAATTTAGTGAATTATAAAGAAAATAAAGACAATCTATTGCATTATACTGTTCCAAACCTTGATATTAAAAAAGTACTGATTCACTTTGTTCAGTTCTGAACGGATTCTGATAGCCACGATTGGGAGGGTTACTTTAAAAATGTATTTTGTTACTTTTGGATAAGTAACTGAATGTAATAATAAGTTTTATGTTCATTGTCAGGTTTATTAGTTTGTCTGGCTAGTCCTTCCTTTGTTGTGCGCAATTTTCTTGGATTTAAAGACAAAAAAATGTAGCTAAATTTCCATCTAGTAAAAGTATTTTTTTAACTTGAGGTCATGAATTTAAACTGCCAACTATAAGATAAGTGGTGTTTTGACTTGTTAATAGTTGTAATTTCTATCATTCTTCATTTTAAAACGTATTTTAAAATTGCACTCCTGCTAAGTAATCCCCATTTTTACTAAATGTATATATAATGTGATTAGGTCTTTTCTATATGTAACTGTAATGGAATACAGTTACCTTTTCTTGTATCAGTTACATGTAATCTGTTACTCCCCAAGCTTGCTGATAGCGATATATTATTACAATTATTATTATTATTATTAGTGGTAGTGGTAGTAGTAGTAGTAGTAGTTGTAGTCGTAGTAGCAGATTACATTAGGCTAAACTGAACCCCAGTCTGGAAAGCTTGTGTAGTTTGTGTAAAGTAACTTGTGTAATGGCATCCTTCAACCATTGTGCAGCTGATAGGCTGAGAGACAACCCTCATTTGCATAATGTCCCATGATTCATTGCTGAGAGTTAAAGTCTGCTACTTTATGTTAAAAAATGCAAATGGTAGTGTTTGTAATGTGTCTGTAATGTGTGTGCTCAGAATATGCTGGTTTATGGTGGTGGTTTATGTTGATATCGTTATGTTTATGTTGGTAATTATTTCGGATTTGTCCCATCTCTACTTGATATCATGACAAACACACCATGATATAGGTTATAAAGCAAACCATTGGTTCTTGAGACTCCTGCCATCTCCCTTTCTGAAGAGGTCTTTCATTGTAAGCCCTGATGACTTTGATTAAATCAGGTGTATTGAGTAAATGATGCTGCTGCTGAGAGGATACTCCGTTGCTTGATGGATTGTTTTTATGAAACTCAGGTGCATTATGTGTGCTGAGTTTGTATGGCTTTAAGAGTGCATGCATTATTCAGGGAAGACGACACTAAAGTTGCCATAAATATGTCTTCACTTAGCACTGCTCTTATTTTGGTAATCAATCAATGTTCAGGGCTCTCATTTATCCATTCATGATGATGTGACATTTTGGGGATGTGTATAAAACAAGCATGTTTTTTTCATATATATATCTCTGGATAACATGATTTGTAGGTCAGGGCATCTCTGCAGCACTACAGTTCTTCATTATAATTATGTTTTGTCATACATTTAACTTAGTTAATCAAAAAAAACTGCAGCTTTGTGGTTTGGATATTGCACTTGGCCATACAGCAATTTCGATAATATTTCAATTAATTGTTCAGCTCTATATTTGCTCCTAATTTTAGGTTTTGGAGTTAAAGGCATTTCATCACCGTTTTTAATCATGGGTAGTTGTTTGAAAAAAAAAGATGGCCTTTCTATAAATAAAACCCAATGAATGATAATATATTAAACAAATAAAAATGAATATTAGATCAACTATGTTTTGAGAAGATGTTTTTAACAAAATTGTGACAGCAAACTATATTAGCAGTATCCATATCTCTACACTGAAATATTATAGCCTAACCTTTCTTTTGATTAAAAAAAATCTTTCTTTCTTTTTCTTCTTCTCTTCTCTCTCTCTTTCTTAAAATTCAAATCATGTGTTTAACATAGAGATATATGAATCTATAAATATGTATGTACTCTATATGTGAATATGTATGGACATGCACACTAAGATGAACAACATCATCATTGGTCCGCAGGAGGTAGGCCTATAGAAAGACTGTACACAATCTTCTTGTGGCTGGATTTGTCTGAGATGATGGTCCAATCGACAAACTTGTGCCCAATCTGCAGGAAACAAGTTCTTGTTACCTAAATGGAGACTTGATTGAAAAAAAGGAAATGCTTTGGAGCTACAACCCTGATTGCTTTTGTTGTGCTTGCAAGGGGGTGGCAGTAGTTCAGTCCGTAAGGACTTGGCTTGGAGAGTTCAAGTCCAGCTTGGACCAAAAAATACAGTGTTCAGACCCTCAAATATGAAGATTTCATGCTTTTCTCTGTTTACTGTCATTAAACTAAATGTCTTTGGGTTTTGGTCTGACAGAACAAGACATTTAAAGACTTCAATCTGGACTTTGAGAAACTGGGATGGACATTTTCTATCATTATTTGTGTCATTTCTCTGGAATATAACTGGCAGATTCATCAATTGTGAAAATAATCGTTAGTTGTAGTACTAGATTTAACATGACGATTAAATTTAGCTTTTGTTGATATTTCATACTGGTTAAAAAATAAAACTGTGGCAAGTAAAAATTCACTTTGGACAAGCTGATGTCTGACCCACTTGCCCGACTGGGCAAGTAAAAAAGAATAATAACATGGAACCCTGAGGTCACTCGTTGCCTTTATTGTTCTAGAGACTCATTGGGATGGATGTGAATACACGTCTGCCTTGAGATTTTGGCTTGCCCTTTGGTGTGCCTTGGGCACAGTTTGAAAACCACTGCTGCATATAATCATCCACTTCATGTGTCTTTATTTATTTATTTTTCCTTGCACTATTTGCAATGTTGACATCTAAGAGAAACACTTTTATATAGACTTTTTATATATTTTGTTGATCATTTGTGCTTTTTATATATATATTTATATACATCTGTTTTTTGCATAATGATCCTGTAGTCTATTCCTCACCTTTGTTTTTTCAGCTTGTTCTTAGCTGTTATGTTCATTTATGTTTAAGTACACTGAGAGCAATGAAAACAGTTCAGTTTCATGTATGTGTAGATACACTTGGGCAATAAAGCTGATTTTTAAGTATATTTTCAGACCTTTCCTTTTGCAAGTAGTTTATCATATATGTGATGCTATTTTGGGGGTTTGTTTGGTTTTTTTTTTCTTGCATGAAAATTGTAAACAGAGCAACCTGTCAGTCTTCTGAATATGTTGACTGCACACTGGAACCACTGAGAAAAACTACAAGATGACATTATTAATTTAATTTTACGGTTCTGAATGTCATGAAACACTCAGTGTCAGTCACTCTCAAATGAGAACGTCTACTCCTGGCTAGGAGTGAGTGTAGGAAACTCAAAAATAACTCTTGGGTTCTCTAAGGTTGGAATACTTTTAGACGTTTAACTTTGAGCACAATTTCTGGAGTGAATCTGAGATTATTAATAAATTCAGCCCCAGATCAATACTGTCAGGACTATATGGACATTATCCAGGTACTCCTTAATGCTGGTTGCCTGTAATAGGATTTAAGCTTATCTCATTTGTACTCTCATTTTAAAAGGCACCAGTCCAGACTATCAGCCAAATCCCTACATGTCAATGCAAATATGTCATGCCAAATTTGTCACACATTCCCTAACACTAAACCTTCAACATCAATGTTCTACCTCCCCTTCTGCTCGTGTTCTCTAGGTGTCCCTATTTGCAGCATTGCCTCGAGCACATTCAGCAGCTCGTGGTTGTTTTTCTCAGAAGTAAACGTTTATAACTAGAGCTCATCAGTTCTGTGCCCAGCTCTGCTCACCGAGACAGATGCTAATGTCCCGTGAAGGCAAATGCCGCTGCATCATCAGTAAACACACGGTTCCTGTCAGCCAGAGAGCCTCTCTGGTCCATTGTGAATCAATGAAGTCTCCAAACAAGAGAAAGTTATAGATCACCCGAGGCTACGAGACTAAGCAAATGGGAATCACAAAATGAGATTAATTGCAGACAAATGGCAGGCTGAGATGTATTGCTGGCTCCGAGGCAAAATGTTGCAGCACGGGTCTCACCTGTTTCACATTTGATTTTATTTCAGAGTCTGATATACTGACACTTACATCATTCACAAAAGCTAAAGCCTCTGGAAATATGGCTTTAAATAAGAAAAAATGCATGCAATATTAAAGTTTATTTTTGCATTAAGCACCCTCCAAAAACTGAGAAAATATAAACACTAACATATAACACGTAACTATTACAAAACCTAGTTTAAAAACAGCTAATTTGCTGTCGACAAAGCTTCACATGAACCAAAACTCCTTAAAAAAAAATGTATAATAATAATAAAATTTTTACTGTGCAGAACACCAGTTGCTAGTGTACTGCTGTCTCTATCAATGGCATGAAACATTAGCTTGAATTGTAGTTTACTGTATGAGTTCGCCATCTAAACACATTAATGTGGATCCAAAGTGACATTAATTGCTATTGATCGAGATAGCAGTAGACCAGAAACTCCTGTGTCCGGTGAAGGAAAATTTTTTTTTTTTTTTTTTTTTTAAGGAGTCTTGATGGCTGTGGCTTCAGGTCCCTGTTGGAAAAGGCTGTCTGACAGCAAAGTAAAGTGGTGAAAATGTTCTAAATAAAGTGGACATGTTAAGAACAACCCCATTCCCAAGAAAGCTGGGACACTGTGTAAAATGTAAATAAACAAACAGAATGCAATCATTTGCAAAAACTTTTTGACCTAATGAGTTCAGTAAAAAGGTAAGATATTTAACTCTCATTCTGAATTTGACGCCTGCAAAATGCCTGAAGTTCTGAAAGTGAAATTCTTCCTCATTCTTGCTTGATATACAACTTCAGGTGCTCAACAGTCTGGAGTCTGATCCTGTGATTGATTCTGTGCTTCATAATGCACCACATTTTGAAGTGCATTTCTCCAACACTTCTACACATATGTCAGTGAATGAGGCCCATTGTCTGGATGTTGCTCCAAAACCTGTATTTACCTTTCAGCATTAATGGGGCCTTCACAGATGTGACTGTACTGTTGGGCATTCGGGTTGTAATAATGATTTTTGTCAGTTAAACCTACTATTTGTGTCAAAGGAGTCTGGAGTGACGTAATGGCTTCAGCTCCTCATTGGCTCCGACTCAGATTAAGCGGGAGCAAAGAAGTTTTGTTGCAGCCGTTTGAATGGGACAACATGTGACTGTTTCATGAAATTAACTGTGTAATTTTCATAATATATGTGCGAGCACAATCACAATTCAAAAACTGAAATGTCAATATTTTGAATTTGGATTAAAACTAATTTCTAATAATCTTAGATTCTTACTATGATGTACGCAAGACCCTAAATCACACAGCTAGAAGTTTCCAGGGGCTTTCACAGAAAATAATTCATAAATATTTTAGTCTTCTGTGAGAGTTCTGGAGCATCAGAATAACTTAGGTAACAATTGTGTGAGGAGAAAGTTGTACGAAAGATATTGAGTTACAGTACATATAATTTAACTGACACATTGACAGTTTGGGGAACCAGTGGTTGAACATGACCTCATAGTCTGTACCACTTCCCTTAAATCTGGACCTCTCCTCTACGAAGGAATATTGGCAACTATAGACTTCACAGTGTTATGTGTAATAGGCTTGTCACAGAGAATTATTGTCACTGGCCCCATTTACTGCCTAGGAGGAGGGAAAGGGAGTGTGTGTGTGTCTGAATCATTTAAGAGCCACTGTCCTGTAACGTTATCTTGACCGTTAACTTTTATTCCGACAGTTGCAGACAGGAATAGAAAAGAGCGCAGACTTTCATTTTATTTCACAACTAAATGTCAAGCCTACTTATGCATCTTTTATTAATTTCTCCAAGTCAAAGTGTACAATGAGGAGTCCTTTTTACCACTGACAGCCATCACCACTAAATACAGGCTTCCAACATGCGCAGGCTAAAATTAGCACAAATGTCTATCATGATGAGTTCCCGACATGAATGATGCAAAGTGTTGAATGATGTGCTCTTACAGCAGCAGCTTGAGGTAGTTACCGCATTACATCTCAGTTTAAAAGTGCAACTGCCAATTTATAATGTAAGAACAGTGTTATCATGCTGTTGTACAATCAGCTGCAGCCTATATTTTTGAATGTGGTTATAAAAAGAATCTTATTCGACAAAACGTTGTCTCTGTTCCCTCATTCCTGGATTGAGTGTATTTTTCTTCTTTTATGATGTCGAGCGAGCAACAGGCGATGTTTTTCTGGCTTCTCACATGCCGCTCCTGTGGTTACAAGCATGTGGAGCATGTGGAGTCTGCTCTGAAACAAATGAATGTGAGCCTCAGTTGTATAAGGACATCAATTCTGCACGGCTGATGGCAGAAAGGAGCAGGTGCGGGCCACAAATCACAGAATATTTGCCATAACTCAAGTCCATGTGTGTATGTGTGTGTGTGTGTGTGTGTGTGTGTGTATACTCATAACTACATGAATGTATTGAGACAGAGCACATACCTTGCAGACCTCACTTCCAACAAAGGCTGACAATGTCTATCAGAAAATTTTAGAACTTACTTATTTAACAAGGCCAAACCCATGTTTTCTGCATTTTTAGGCCTTATGCATTGTAGCACATATGCTACAGGATTATTAGCATTTAAAGCAATGATATGTAACATTTCTGCATCTGATGTCTAAAAACGTGAGACATATGTTATATATTTTGTTGAACTGTGTGCTTACATCATCTGAAATCAATCGCAGGTATCAGTGCGTTTCCTTGCCAGCCTTTAGTTGCTGTAACCTCTGGAAAAACATGACTATGCGTAATGTGAATAAAACTATAATATAACCTCATCCACAAACATTAGCCTGAGTCATCTCCAATATTTTCACTGTTAATGGTGATTATTTAATAATGAAGATAACAGCTACCATGCTACCTCAGGATGCCATCAAACTACATTATGTGTTATTGTTTTAATGTGAGAGAGAAGCAGAACTTACATGTGGTTTAACTGTTAAAGATGGGGTGTGCTATTCCAGTCCAGTACACTTTTTATCAAATTCAGTGAACATCTCCTCACGGTCCTCTAGTTGTGAGCTGAAAAAAAAAAAAATCAGGTGTTTCTACATAGCCCTAGCTCTATAAATGGTATCACATTTGTGTCCGTGGACAGGACAAGGGGTCAGGGACGAGGAAAGAAAGGGATGGTAAATCTTCTGAAGGACTGAAGGACGACATTTGTGGTTGTTGAGTTCAAATATAAAGAATCTTTTTGTAGCGCAGCCTAACAGTTTGATAATGATCAACATTAAAAGTTGACAGTTGGGCTAGTAGGTCTATGAAGCTGCACGTAGTAGTGATCTGAGCTAAATACTAGCATCAGCAGAACATGCTCACAATAACAATGCTAACACATGGATATTTAGCATATAATGGGTAACATGGTCGCCACACTACTTTAGCCTGTTGCCATGCTAATATCTGTTAAAGTGGCTACAAGAAACTTTAATATCTTGTTGATTCTGGATGCTACCATGGAAAACAAACACCCTGCTTTTTTTAACTGGCTATTGTATGACTCATTGTAATTTTGCCTGGGAAAATGTAAATGTTTCAGCTGAAGAGGAATCTGACCTGGTGGTGGGTTGTTTTCTTTTGAAGGTCGTATAGAGGCATCAGTATTAAGTCAAGACTGTTTCATAACCAGTTACAAAGTCCTCAAAGTACATCTAAGTAACCCTGAATATAAAGTCCAGCTCTGGTAGTGAGAATGTCACTAGTTTTGTAGGAATTCGGCCCTTTATGCCCCCTCCTCTTAAAGAAACAAAGTGCATGCATCTCCACTTCCTGTCACTCGGTTATGCTTTGTTTCTGCCTTTGCTGCAGTGCAGAAGTCACTGACAGTGTGCTGTCAGGCTCATGTCACACAATAACTTGACTCTCTTTTTGTTGTTCATGGTGTTGCTCTGTCTTGTCAATTTTAAGCGTAGTTACTGTACCACTGAAATGTTGGTTAAGAGTCATTTCAGTAATTAGCCTGTTAAGAAATTAGCCTCGCCAAGTGATAAATTCACCAGCTAGCCCAACTAGCTTACCCTACTGTGAGCAGTAACAGCTGTTAAGTATTCTCACAGTCACATAGAGTGTGCTGATCTCATTTTACAGTCCTTAAATGCTTGTAGTGAATGCTGGTTGTATAACAACTCACAGATATGCAGTAAAGAGCTGAAAAACTAAACTGTTGACACTGTTCTCTTACTGGAACAACACAATGGGGTTCTCAAATGGGAGCACACAGGCTATTGGCTGGTCCTCACAAAAAATTTGTGTGGCCTGCCGAATGTGACATGAAATGCATGCATCATAGTTTATCACTCCATTCCAATACTCTCTTTTTCTCTACATTTAATTCACTGCTTGACTACTGTGTCAAATCTCCCCCCACAAACAAGAGTTTGTCAAGTTAGGCTGCATGGCAAGCAATGGCAAGTTGCAAGTGTTGCAGAAATTGCGTTCTGTCATCCATGCTAGTGCTTTATTTTAGTGGACAACTCAGCAGTTTACTGTGGAAAAGCAACCAAGGAACAAAATACTGTGTGGTTGCAGAGAAAAGGGGGTTTCAGCAAAACTGGATCAACTCTTTCGTTCTTAGATCCAGGGGACGCAAACAGGTGCTCAACCAATTTAATGTTGAACACCATTAAGAGACCAGTCTGAAACCCAAGGTTACGGTCTTTCCTCTGTGACCCTCAATCATATGCTGCCTCCTTAATTTGGCACCAAGTCATCCAAACTTTAAGTGCCCCTGCACTAGCTGTTGGGATATGACAGTCTAAATCATTCACTGTGGTGGAACAACTGATGGACAGACTGATATTGCCATTTCTAAAGCCACTCTGTTAGCATTGCTTAAAACAAACAAAAAAACCCTGCACGGCCAGGCCAATAAGCCCACAGTAGTAAGACCTCTACTGTTATGAAGTGGATGTGATAAATACTGTGCTGTGATGTTTGGCATTCAATTGGATTTAGCAATCCGTTTCTGTAACAAGTTATATAAAACTTCTTCATCTTGAGTGTGGACCAGAACATGGCTAGAAGCTAAAGTAAACAAGTCCTGTTTGAGGTCATTCTCCAGCCCAGAATTCATTCCTAATATAGTTTAGAGAGGGTGCCAGATACTACTCTGTAACTACCCAGGTATACACAAGCTGCGATAATGAGGCTGGCAGTGATATACAGAAACGAGCTGGCAGAGGTAGCCACTCTGAGGAAATCATGCCAAAGAAGCTGACTGCAGCCCTAGGCCAACATATTTTACCTTTATAAGGAGAACTGGCTCTCCTCTTCCCTTCCGCCTCATCACATGAATCTGTTGGACTTGGGCAGTAAAGCACAGTGAAGTATGGCAACACTGAATCTAGGCAGAGAGGGAGGCTGCTGGCCTTAGTTTACAGAGTGCTCCAGCATCCCTTTTGGACAAATCGTCCCTGTCTCTGTTGGTTTTAAAACCCCAATGTCATTTCGCCTTTCAGCTAGAAAAAAAAGAGGGCTAAGCAACATTTGGAAATAGAGTTTTAAAGTGAAATTCTTTGAGCTATCCCCTAGGCAAGGGGTACATTCTGAAGACATGTATTATGAATGCCGCTCTCGGATTTTATGTCAGCGATACTTTGCTGAAGTAATCGCTTTGTGCAACTGAAAAGGAGCAGTTAAGACGCCACGTATTAAGAGACACTGTTTGGAGTCCTCGCTCTGGGAGACACATGCAGCTGACAAAAATATCAAAGTCCCCGGGGTAACGTGTCAGCGTCTGCCTAAACTATGTTAAAAACCCTTCGGACTGGGAGTCAGTCTGTTAAAAGTACTTAACATATACATGTAACCAGCAGAGCAAGGCTGATAAGTATGCATTCCCATCAAGCCTGTATGATTAGAATCAAGCCACTGAATTCCTCCTTGATTTGTCGGCACTCCTCCTGTGTCTTGTCTAAGAAAGGAGACAGAATTACTCCTCTTGCCTGTATTGCACAGAAACCTGTAGTGCACTCTTGCACTACAGTAACAAGTCACTAAGGGGGTATAGTAAGAGGTTAAAGGAATAGTTTGGATTATTTGAAATGGAGTTGTATGATGTATTTATGCACTGAAACAATACAGTTCTACCATTTCATAGTATCGAAAGTACTAAAGCTTTTTTAAAAAAAATAATCTAACTGCTCATTCAAGGCTTCAGTTCTGTTCAGTCTTTGTTGTCTTGCCTGAAATTTGGCCTGCAGCAAAACCAAACAGTGACCTTTTCTGAACCTGTACTGTGTGCAAGTTATGAATTTAAAAAAGAAAAAAAATGGGCCAAGGTCTTTTTTTTGTCATGACATCAAAAGAGGCATTGAGGATCATCTTTTATACTGGCATTGTACTGAAGTTTAAAATTCTGGTAACATGACAACGTAGTCAGCAACAGCACTGTAATCTGCAATTTCCACCAGGCACGGCTGCGTCACGTTACGGACGCACAGCAGCAGTCGGAGCGATCCATGTCCATTCTAGACAGTGCTTGTGATTCCACCAGAAGTGCCGCGGCACGTCACAGAAGCAGCTCTCTACTCAACTATCTATTTTTGACAGATGCCATGTCAATTAGCACAGAGCATATAGAATGGGCAGGAAGTCAGACACAGAAAAGGCAGGGAGAATCCCGATAATTTTCAAAATAAAAGACACCATGGAGACTCACAATCAGACAGAAAAGAAACAATTTAACCACGTAGCCTGCTTATCCATGGTAGAAGCACAGACAGCAGTGAAAGAGGACATAATCAACAAAATCTGAGCAAGTAAACGTAATCAGGCGAGCAAGACACTCCACTCCACTCTACGCTTCTCAAATGCTGCTGGTGAGGTCTGCAGCTGTGCAGAGGATGGATCAGAATCATGCTGCAGATGTGCCACGCCTGGTGGAAATTCTGGGTAAGAAGCAAAGTGATGCAATATTGTGGACGGGGTCTGCACTAAATTTATTTTAGCCACCTTAAAGAAGGCCCACCTAAAAAAAAGTGTATGCCATATTTATTTATATTTATTTTATTTTCACCACTTTCCCTTGCCATAGGACAGCAATTCCCAGTGGGTTATATGAGCCAAATTGCACCCTCCTCAAACCAACCAAACTCTGTTGGCAAAATCATTCATTTTACATCACAGAACACAGAAGCTGCTCATCTTCCACTGTCTTTACCTGTTAGTTTGTGTTATTGTGTGACTTTGGTGTTATAAAGATTAGTTCAGGTTCATTAAAGTCACACAATAACTCAAACTAATCAATTGAGACAGACACAGACCAGCAACTCCTGTGTTCTGCAAGGTAAAATGACTGTTTCTGTAAAGGAAGTCTGGTTGAGCAAGATAGAGCAATATCTAGCTTATATAACTGTGGTTTCCTGTTACGAAAGGCTGTCTGACAGTACGGTAAAGGTGTAAAAATATAAATACAGCAAAACAGCAATACATTTAAACTGATATTATAGAATTATATAATATATATAATTTTTTTGGATGGGACTTTTTGTAGGCGGTAAAAATACTTTTCTCTGCTGACCCTTTCCACAGCAGTATATTGCTTAGTCTCCATGCTCCTCGTTGCTTCTCCAAAATGGGGGCATGCAAACTGGCATCTGCTGTAAATAACAGCTTGATGCTACTGGGTACAGCTACGTCGCACTGCAGCTGCACTGCGGCCACCAGAGCTGACTGCCATTCTACACAGTGCTTTTGATTCCACCAGAAGCGCCACAGCGCGTCCCAGAAGTGGCTCTCCGCTCTTTGCTGCAGAGAATACGCGCAAAGTCTATTTTTGACCAAAGCCGCGGCAAGATGCATGGAGCGGATCGACTGAGCAGGAAGCCACAAGAACTGCAAAGTGAATGTGGTCAATTTTCAAAATATAATATGTGCAGACTCGAAAATACAGACAAAAAGGAAAGTATTTAATATTTAGCAGTTTTTAGTTTACTAAATTTAATATTTATTATTATAGTACTGTTTTAACTACATGGCCTACTCACCCATGGTAAAAACACATAAAATCAAGGTAAAAAGACCAAATCAACAACATCTGAGCAAGTCAACAAAATCAGGTGGGCAAAATGGTCTGCTTCTGAACTGTGTGAAGGACGGATCAAAGCCGTGTTACTGAAGCGACATGCCAAGTGGAATCAAGGTGTAATATTCCATAAGTATCTCGTACAACCCCACTTCAAATAATCCAAATTAAGGTACTGTCATTTTCAACGTGTAAATCAAACAGATGCAGGGGTGTCGTTTTTGATTGTTCTTGTGCTAGAGCACATGTAGATTTAAAACACTTTATTTCTGCCTCTGCAACTCCTTCATCCTGTGTTAGTGCAGTTTTTAAAAACAAATCTCAGTATCTTTGTATTAGCCAAGCAGAACATTGCTTCAGGCATCCTCGCTAGCCTCACATTCCCATGCTAACCCTTGGCTTTATTCATTTATGTATATCTCTTTTTCTTGCATGTGTAATCCTGCATTTGTGGTTCAAAATGCCACTTAATCTTTCTGGTCAGTTCATGTCTAATAGCACCAAGAAGCCCACTAGCAACATCCTACACTAATAATATCACCGAGTGGCCAAACAGTTCACATAAACTAAAAATGGACTTAAAGCTCTGAATGAAGGTGAGGAGTGACGGGAATGCAGAAGCACAGAGGCTGTGTATGCTGTGGCATACAATTCCCAGGGTGCAGCAGGTTGACTGTTCGACAGATGCAGAGCAGAGCGCGGCACGCCTAGAGCACATCAAGTAGGGAGTGTGTCTGTGTAGGAGTGCAGAGCTTTGAGGATATCATTAACTCAAACACATCAGCACACATTAGTACTCTGAGGAATGAAAAACAGCCTCCTGCAAATGCCAGTTGCTGATGGACAACCTTCAAGTCAAAAAAAAAAAAAAAAAAAAATTCAGTGTGATTTTCACTTGTTTATAACTGCAGAGTCTCTACGGCTTAACACATGCAGAAAATAAATAATAAAAGTTGCTGTTAGGCTGTTGTTTATCAAGTAACATCTGCCCTAGCCGAGTACAGAATCACCTGCAAAGAGGCATGAATGCTCATTGCATTTTAAATAATAAGTTTAGGTGGTCTTCTTTCCAAGAGAGACCTGATGCTCACAGGTATCCTTTTCCCTCTTTAGCCCTTACTGGAAAATTACCATGTCACCTTCCTGAAAAGCTTAAACATTCAGATGCTCTTTATCAGACCTGCTCCACTGACTGGTTCTGACTTTGTGTTCCATAGGTTAGATCTGAAGTTGGAAATACAGCACCTCCTTAAAGTCAATACATCTTTATGCCTTTTGGACATTTTAGAAGTTTGAGCTTAAAGGAGCGATATGTAGCAATACCAAGTCCAAAAATGAGTACTGCAGTCCAAGTAAGTTGGAGCCAAAGACAGTATATCAAATTGATAGCTATATACATATATGTATTTATTTATATATATACATATATATATATATGTATATATGCAGAAGAGAAACTAAAAATAAGCTGTCGTCTCCACATCGTGTTTATCATTTTCCTACCAAACAGAGCAAAGTTACTCACCATCCATCGTAGTGTTTCACTGTGGTCATGTGCCAATTCAGTAGATGGTCCACCCCTACTAACTAGGGAATTTAATATGGAACTTACCACTATATTGACATGTATCTTTGACACACACACACACACACACAGACACACACACACACACAGACACACACACACACACAGACACACACACACACACACACGCACACACACACACACACACACACGCACACACACTTCCACCTGGCCGGGTATAATGAATGATATTTACAAAGATGTAAATATCAGCTCTCACTCTCACCTGGCAGGTCAGAGAAGAGCAGGATGCACTCATTGAAGCCATTGGCCAGGAGACGGTCCCTGAGCTGCTGCAGTATGGCCACGCCGATACAGAAGGGGAAAGAGGAGTTACCCAGCAGCAGCGTGTCCCACAGGTGGAAGATTTTGTGCAGCGGGAAGACATCTGTACACAAATAAACACAACAAAGGGGAGATTTTACAAAATGACTGAATGCTGAAATGACTGAATGCCTGAAAAGACAAAATCCTTCGAGGGAGACACAATAGGATCCTGCAAGCAGGACAATGGCATGCAACATGCACATAGTGAGGAAAGGGAAATCAGTTTGAATATAATGAGCATGATTTGCATGTGCATAGCGCATTTACTTAAGATGGCTCTATGGCTTTAAAATGGGAAGCTCGCTAAACAATGTTGTGCATTGACAAGGTTGCCTGGAGGGATGTTTTGATGTGGGGGTGGCAGCTGGGAAAATGTTTTTAGGTGGGTGTTGTTGTGGAAAAATGACAGGAAGAACATCAGGGGGCTGTGGAGCTTTAGAGCGAAGAACCTGCACAGGTTGTTTTGAGCCAAAATAAAACCACATCCTGATAATCCGTCCCACCGCAGTTAGTATTTCAGTCATATTACTCTCAGAATCCGAAAATTCAATGCTTCTTTTCTGCTGAGATTTATGCATGTGAACCAGTACTGTCCACCTGTTTATATCATCCCGCGTTTTGTTACGGGGGATGTGAGGCAGTAGACGTGTGTGTCTGTGTGTGTGTGTGGGCGGAGTGTGACTGTGGTGAGGCTGAGGGAGCACGAGTGGTGAGAAAACACCTCAGAGGGTCCACACCACATTAGCAGTCAGTTGAGCAGATTGCTGCATGTGAGTGGCAGGCAGTGTGTCTGAGAGCGTGTGTGTGTGTGTGTGTGTGTCGGTGTGTGAATGGAGGATGACCCTCCAACCTTGCCTCATATTGGATTGGGGACATTAGCAGTCAGAGGGGCACATCTCCTGAATACTGGACTCACACACCGCCTCAGGGGGAGGATAAGGGGTAAAAGGGTCACACCTCACACTCTCCACCCCAGAGGTGGCCTGTGTGTCTGTGTGTGTGTGTGTGTGTGTGTGTGTGTGTGTGTGTGTGTGTGTGTTTAACTGAAGAGTGAAATAACCCACTGCAAAGCACATGCTTTGGATCAATTTGGCTAAAATTAATGTAAATCACAGGTTGTGTTCTGTCTGTAAGAGTTTGCAGATGAGCCAGGTTCTAATGCAATTATCTAAAATTACATCAAGAAGGCAAAAAGTTATTCCAACAGTTGTACTGTATGATGGGGCTGTACCTAGACGACACCGAGGTTAATTGCATATCATTTAATTTGAAACAATAATCTGTGACCCCTGCTAATAGGCTCATATTTTAGAGCTCCAACAGCGCTCTGTGGAAAGATAAAAGCGTAATGCTGCCATCAACTGACAAACTGCATGCTGAGAAGCAGCCAAAAGAAAAGCTTTATGTACCTCTGCTGCAGCTCAGAAGGTGAAACGACTCAAACATGATGATAATTGGAATCAACAAACATATTAAGCGAGCAAACCTGCAATTACTGCTGGAATTGGTAACATTTCTCTGCAGAGGTCCAAGTAGTTTGCAAGAAACTTTTTGTTGAGAATCTTATTCATTAGTTTAGCTAAAACTGCACAGAACTAAGAAAACATATGACTCATAGCTGTCAGATTTAATCAGTCAAATACTTAATGATCTCAGCAGGTGCACAGGCAAAAAAAAAAGAATACAAAATGTCCAGTTTAAAGTGCCATTACATTTGGCAGATTTATATTTTGCCCAGTTATTATATGATCTGAATGTGTCCTACTAGAATGACAGTCTTCAACACATTAAATGTTGACAATGGGGCTGAGCGATATGGACAAAATCAAATAAAAATATTAATGGACAAAAACAAAGATCAATATATTTGAATATCGCAATATCAATATTGCAACAATATGATAGGGATGACTATTGGTGCTTTCACAAAATATAATAACAAAAATGGTTGATAAATTAATATTTTTAAAATTATTTTTATTTTATTAAATGACTGCTGCTACGACTGCTGCATTGCTTTTGTTTTGCAATTATACGTACATACATAATTCAAATATTCACTGCCATGATGACAATTTTCTGCACATGCTCAGGTAATGTCTGGCTACTTTTATTTTATTTTATTAAAGAGAGACAGCAGAAGCACTTTAATTTAAAAGGAAAATCAAATTTTATACAAGCAAAAAATATTTTTTTTTTCAACTCATCATTTTTCTTTGTTTTTTTTAAATATTACAATAAATACTGTTTCCCCAGAGTGCAGGATAACATCCTCACATGTCTTGTTTTGTCCACAACCCAAAGATATTCAGTTTAATGTTGAAAAGGAGTAAGACACTTGAAAAACGTACCTTTAAGAGGCTGGAATTTTGACATTTTTTTTCTTAAAAAGTTAATTAATCGATTACCAAAATAGTTGGGAATTAATTTAATAATTGATTAATAATTGATTAATAATTAATTAATTGATTAATTATTGCTGCTCTAGTTACATCCCTATGAATAAATCAGAAACAGGCTCCACATACTGGTAGCTCCCAGCAATTTTAATGAAACATTAATTAATGAAACGTTTCAATCTTAAAGAGATCTTTGTCAGACACTGTCAAATCACCATTGCAAACCAGAACAGGCATTATGTGGACACAGACACATGTGGACACAGATACATGAGGACAGAGACACATGTAGACACAGACATGTGGACACAGACACATGTAGACACAGACATGTGGACACAGACACATGTAGACACAGACACATGTAGACAGACACATATGAACACAGACACATGAGGACAGAGACACATGTAGACAGACACATGTGGACACAGACACATCAGGACAGAGACACATGTAGACACAGACATGTAGACACAGACACATGTAGACAGACACATGTGGACACAGACACATATGAACACAGACATGTGGACACAGACACATGTGGACGCAGACACATATGAACACAGACATGTGGACACAGACACATATGAACACAGACATGTGGACACAGACACATGTGGATGCAGACACATATGAACACAGACATGTGGACACAGACACATGTGGACGCAGACACATGCAGACAGACATGTGGACACAGACACATGTAGAAAGACACATGTAGACAGACACATGTAGACAGACACATGTAGACAGACACTTGGACACAAGACATATCTGAAAACTGAGATGATACATAATCACAAATCACAATATCAATATAATACTGATGTATCATCCAGTACTAGTAGAATACAGCATCTAAAAATTACCACCAATCGGCAGGAACTTAAATAACTGAACCACATAGAGACACTTAAAATAATGCTAAGTGGATAAAATAAGGTTATTTAATTCCTTGTACATACCAATGAAATGGAATTTAATATCATAAACAACACTCTACAGAATGTCCCTAATTGAATTCACACTCACAACACTGTCACAGTACAAATTTATAAGTTTCAACAGAAGCTGAACATTATAAGCTTCACAAAGGTAGCAGATGCTGCGGGGCTACTGTGATGGATTCTATTACAGAGGTGCTTTCTGCTCATTGTGTACAACACTTGTATTGTATGTATGAACATACTGTTCTCAGAGTGAACAGCTCTGCAAAAAAGTCTTCATGAGCTCCTCTGATATATTTTAGATTTTTTTTTTTCTTTGAAAATCACGAGAAAAAAATAGCAGCAGGAGTATTTACTGCGACACTTACATCCACAGGCACTCTTCAGGTTACATTAACAAGGAAAAGATTAATGCGTGGGATGTGGTATACAAAATTCAATTTAGGACGTTCAAGATAGTAAAATTAAAGTAGTCTTTAATAAATATGGGCATTACAAGTTGTAAAAATCTATATGTAAAACGCCTGCCTGAAAGTTCTCCTGAGGACAGCACATTTGCAGAAGTGCACAAGTGCTGATGCATTTTTAAGATATATTAAATCCATATTTATCAAAGACTTTTTATTTTTCCAATCCTGGAACTGAGTATCTGGAATTGATTTTGTCTGCCACATCTTACCAATGGATTTTTTCTTTTTTACTATCGCTTCAAAAATCTTCTCATAAACTGAAGGTTATAATACATTAATTGTGTATTTTCAGCTGTAACCGTAAAATTATGACAATTAAATCAATATTTGTGAAATTGCTGTGTGATAGCCACCATCCACACACCCACAATGGCTTGTATATCGTATTTCATGAAGTATCTCAGCCACAGTCGGGTATTATGTTTCTAATTCTCTAATTTGGTGCATTAATAGTCTTGGTGAGTCACTACTTAGATGCAGAAAATGGTGCAGACTGGCCCACAGGGAGCGCTATAATAAGCCTGTAAAGTCTACAGCTCAGTTCTGCCACTGTTTAGTCACAGAGTCACAGAGACGTGACACTCGGTACGGACGTGCGTCTGCATACAAATTAACTTTGTCTTTTAAAAACTACAGTATAATGTCCACCATTCATTTCTGGCTCGGGTTTTGGGTTTTGAGAAAAATCTCTTAACGGTGTTACACATCACCACTCTGCTTGGCAAAAATCACAGGTGCATCACATTACGAGAGAATTACTCTACTTAAAGGTCCAGTGTGTAAAACATAGAGGGATTTATTGGCAGAATATAGTGAGAATAAAATATAATTTTCATAAGTATATTTTCTTTAGGGTATAATCATCTGAAAATAAAAACCATTCACATAAGAATTCTGTTTTTTGCTTCTATAGAATAAACCGTTTAGAGACAGACGGCGTGGGTCCCCCTCCACTGAGGCCACCATGTTGAACCACTATGTTTCTACAGTAGACCAGAATGGACAAACAATGGCTTTGATTTTTCATGAGGTTTTGCAGTGACTGTAGTTTCTCCTACATGCTCTAAGGGCCGGAGCAGCTCATGTGCACCAGAGACTTCAATCGCCCGACGTCCAGTTTATTCACTAATTTGAATGAGGATAAAATGATTTTGTTGTGCTGCTTTTTACGGACATGCTGAATGTCATCAGACCGATTAGATCAAATTCTGACATGAGTCATTTTGCAGGGTTGCGTGGCTCAAAAAAATGCATCCACCATTCTACAACCGCCTCCTTCGCAATCTAAGCTATGAGAGAAAGTATTTTTGGATGTTTTTGCCCACTATGTCAAACTGGCCTCAAAGTCCTGTGCACTCCTTGGGGACATAAAAGAGGATAAGATGAGGATTATTCAGATGGTCACAATCTACAACCTCACCACTAGATGCCACTAAATCCTATACAATGGTCCTTAAACTTTTATAAAAACACAAAAAATCAGTTTTATTAGCATGTTAGTTCTTCACTGTTTTATACAGTTATTTTATTATTAGATCATTATCCCTGACACATTAATGTGTAATAGTGAGTTGAGGAGGAGCTAATTTAAACAGCTTAATATGCAGTACTTGTAGGTAGTTTCATCTACAATAATGCATCATGTATAATAAGATGTCCATATGTCATATCATATGCATATAATGTAGTAAAAAGTGCAATATTTCTTCAGAAAGGTTTCTTGAGTAAAAGTATGATGTGACAGAAAATGGAAAAATACCTCAAAATTGTACACAAGTACAGTACTTTTTTTTACTTTGTTACAAAGTTAACTTTTGCATTAGTCGTCACGTATCATGCTATAAATCATCACATGTGAAAATATCTTTGGAAGGATTTTGTTTGGCATAATATTTGTGATATTTGTGGCTGTCTGATCTTTTCACAGTGAAAGAGAAACATTTCTGCCAGCAGCTGTCTGATTGGCTTTATGCTGGGATTTTTAAACGTATTCAGATAAATACAAAATAAAGATAAATAAAGATGCGCTGGTGACAACCCGAGGTAGTGTGAGACTGAGCGGTCGAGTCCTTTCCTTTCGAAATTGGAATTAATTAGCAGCTGGAATAAAGGTCACCGGGAGAAAAAGCAGAGAAAAGCTACAGGACATGTCCATACTGGAGCCACTGACCTTTTCTCTCTTTCATTGATACTCTAATTGAAGCAGACTCAAAATAACCTCTGAAAGTTTTGGGCTACGCACACTGCCACCTCATATCCTCATACAGAAAAGTACAAAAAAAAAAAGCTACTTACGTGTAAACATAGTCAGGAACCATGGGATAGCATAAAGCTGTGTGGCAAGAAAAAAAAAGACAGAAATTAGCACATTAAGGACATAATATAGCATTAATTTGTACAAATCCAATTTCACAAAAGATGGACCACTGTGTAAAACACAAATAAAAATGAAATGCAATGATTTGCAAATCCTTCTTGATCTGTATTCAGTTGAAAACAGTACAAAAACAAGAAACTTAGGCATCAACGGGTGGTGAACGCTCAAAATATATTCCACAAATAAACAGGTTAATTGGTAAAAGGTAAAAAGTATAAAAGAGACATCCTCAAAAGGCTCAGTCGCTCACAAGCATGGATGTGGCGAGGTTCATCCCCAAACTGTGTGGGCAAATAGTCCATCAGTGTAAGTTACTCAACACAAAACTGCAAGGAATTATTCAGATTTAGATTTCACATCTACAATCCATATTATCAGTGAAGGTTTCAGAGAATCTGGAGAAATCTCTGCACGTAAGGGGCAAGCATGAAAACCAGCACTGACTGCCCATGACCTTTGATCCCACAGGCGGCACTGCCTTAAAACCTGCTGTAAAAAATGACATGATTGAATACAGGTTATTACTAAATGTGCTTGGGAAAAGTGCTGTCGGTAAACACAGTTCATCCCTGCATCTACAAATGCAAGTTACACATCTACCATGCAAAGCGGCCCCAAAAATGCGAAGGCCATGTATTAATAACATCCAGGAACATCTTCCACTGAAAAAATGCGGTGCATTATGAAGTGCAAAATACGACAACACCCCAGAACTGATGAGCAACTGAAGTCGTATATCAAGCAAGAACAGGAATGACTTTCACTTACCAATAAAGTTTATCAGTTCAAACTTTAAATATCTTGTTTTTGTACTGTATTCAATTCAATTTTGATCAAAAAGGACATGCAAATCATTGCATTCTGTTTTTATTTACATTTTACACAGTGTTCCAACTTTTTCTGAATTTGAATTATATATATAATATTCAGTATATTACTGCTGAGAATCAAAATGAAATGAATGAACAACTTTCTCACTGGAGAGACTTCTGTTTTTAAGAACAACAGCACACACGTCTGCACATCTCTACAGCCTCTGACAAACGGCAATAAAGAGCAAAGTGCTGAGTTTGGTTATTAGTCAATGGGGAGAAAGCTAACAATGAATCTCATTACACCAATCTTGTCGTCCAACCTTCTTTTCTCCCCTACTTCTCTCGCTCCGTTCCACACTTTCCCAGGAGGAAATGCATGAAATTGAAATTAAAGACTGCACACTAACACACTCGCACGCTATCACACACACATACACACCATTTACCACCTGTTAAAACACATGCCAATCGCTGGCCGCCATTGCTGGGGCTCTGCAATATTCGGCAGTGAAAGGGTCTGGAGCAGAGAGCGCAGGAATACTGGAGCTTATCCCTGCCAGTTAATTGACGGCTAATTGCGGGGGAGCTGGTGACTGTTCAGCGGACCTCTTCTGTGCCCGGGAGTGATGAGCTTGAGAGAGACAGAACCGCTGCACTCCCAGTCACTGCCTCAATTTCAGCCGCTCGGCAGCAACACCGTGAGTACAGCCAGATTGGATTAGTGTAGGTGTAAATGGCAAACCCAGGAGGGGAGATGTGGCCAAATTGAGAATGGCCTGAATTAAACCACTGGCCACATGCAATCTGACTCTCTTCCGATGGCTTAAGGCATTACTGGAACAGAGTCTTTGAACACTACAACATTTCCCAAAGATTACTTGCGGTTGCTGCATGCTTATACAAGATTTGTCTCTTTCTGGAAGACAGACAGCATTAAGCTAGCCATGTTTTGGTCCGCATATATGAGAAGTTCAAATCCATTTCATTCTGCAGTGATATTTAGTCTTTTAGGGCCGATGGATTTATTGCCTCAGTAAAACAACAGTCCAGAGTGTTCTCTGAAGTTCACAGAGAAAAGGGGGATTTATGGTCTGTAAAGTCTAATTATCGGGATTGACATCCAGTATGGAGGCTATATCAACAGAGCTTGTTCCAGTGTTATTCTGGCCTAACAATGAAAACAGGCATACAAAGTCTCCTTTTAGAGGCAAGTTAATGCTAGTAGTGTACGTGCACTAAGTGTCAAGTCAGCATCATAATGGAGTGTTTCTTGAGAGTGTTTCTTCTTTAGCGAGCCAAGTCTGAACAACAGAAGAGCAAGACATTGGAAGACGCTCAATGGGACATCTGTTCAACGTAAAGCTTTGTTGTTTGAAAGAACAGCAGCTACAGGAAACATTTGTGCAAGTGGTATCCCTCCTAACTTTCTTCCCCCCCCCCCACACACTTTAAAGGTTCTGTGTGGAACTTTCAGAAAATCCTTGCTATTAATGGCATCAGCAGTGGCTTTGGCCAAAACAGCGACGTGACATACCACAGACTGAACATTGAAATGAACATTGAATGCTGGAAAATTAATTATGTTAATATAGGGCTGTGGCCTTAACTGTATTATGCTGAAGTTTAACTTTGAATTACAAAGCTTCTGAGAGAGATACGATTGCACCGGTGGTACAAAGTGTTAGCAACATTAATGTTAGCCTTTCCTGCTCAGCTTACGTTGGGACTAACCTTCTTCACTTTTTCAGCAGTTGGTTAATAACGGACAATGTGAAGTCAGCAGCTATTAGTTTGTTTTCACAGAGGATATATATACCTCAAGTTATGAGTACATGGTGTTTAATGCTAAGCATGTGAAGTAAAACTGATCTGTTTGCTAAGATAACATTTAAAATCTATTCAGGAATCATAAAAAAGTGATAAGTGATATTTTTTCTCCAAAAGTGCAAGCTAGGTAATTAACATATTCACCCAGATAGTATTTTGCTTGTGATAATGTTAGCAAGCAAGTTAAGGTTTGCCAGTCAGCTACAGTCCAGCAAATTCGGCCCTGGCTGCCCTGTAACAGTGGGACGGGAGTCTAGATAAATTAGCTGATGTTATTCACTCAAGACAGTATTTTGCTAAGTTAGCTAGTTAGCAATTCAGCCGCATTAGCATGCATGCCAAAATTAGCCAGCTAAAAGAACATTATCACAATATATTTCACATGCTTTGCATTAGTGTTAGCTTTGACTTTGGACTTAGCGTTGGACGCATAAACTTCATATCCTTTAGAATAACCAGAAAAGCTCATCTGCAGTCCATAGACATTTACATAGAGATATTGATTATTACTTGTAAAAGTCTTCATATTTTTACTTATTGCACATTTAAATTATGACAGACAGCCAGTACAGCTTTGTGCTTCACTTGCACCACTTCACAAAAAGAGCTGCGGCATCAGGACCTGCAAGGAGGAGGAGGAGGACGCTTAAATCCCTGACTCCTCTATGATAAAGACCCCACTTTTCATTGGGTAATGTCCCAGAGGCTCGTCCACAGGTGACACACATTCATCAGCACACTAACTGAAACCCCAGAGAGACGGCAGAGACTTTAACCTTGTCACTGTCTGAGCAGAGCTGTAAAGAGGAAAGCGAAGGGCAAGAAGAGGTGGCACAGAGTAAGAGAAATAAGGCAAGCCTGGCAGAGGACAATCATTAAGTGAGCCTAGCAGACATTAGTCGCTGTATAAATCATCACTGGAGGACTATAGGGAGAACTTGACCCTCACCACAAATTCTGGAAAGGAGGATGTGGAACAAAAAATGTCAATGACAATGAAAAGATATACACAGTGATCTATTAATGGTCAGCTCATTTGACCCTGGTGTGGAGCAAGAAACTGGAGTCACTTCTTACTATGACTTACTTTAACTTCCCAGGAAAAGTGAACTTGCAATAGCAGACAATGTCGTTACCAAAATACTGCTTTCTAATGTCATCAGAGCGTCAGGAAACTTGCACTGTTGGTAACTTACATCTGGGATGAAGCCAATCTCATTTAGATGGTTGCTTAGCTCTGGGTCATGGAAAGCAATCATTTGAGAGAAGACAGTCAAATACTCTGGAACACAAGAAAAAGGGACAAAGGTCTATACATCATGTATTGTGTATCTTGATTAGGTATGCAAGACACAGAATTGTTTCAGCCCGTACAGATAACCTATAATTACTTACTACTCGTGATCGATTTGGATACGATCACTGATGATTTCACATTTTTGTATCTTAAAAAGAAGTTCATATAACCTGTAGATTATTCACACCTGAGGGTAAGAAAGGCCCAGAGATAGTGAGCAAAGCTGGATGATTTAATATTCTACAGCTCAGACTGAACCAAATCTAACCAAATCACTAAGACAGCAAAATCAAAGAACATTTCTGACTCTTCAAATGTTCATTTTAGTTCATCAGAAAACACAAATAGACTTTAGCTTTGACAGAGCATTTTGCGCAAGAATTCAAATTAAACCCTTTGACATAATCAGATCAATCAGATTTGTCAAATCAGACATTATTATAGCTCATATTCATCATACTGATACTGACAAGAGACTGACAAAGCTGTGATAGGCTAAGATATTTGTCATGCATTCCTAATGAGTGATAAAAACTTGACTGAAGCGCACTTGACTGAACAAGACTTTACAGTCAACAGTAAAAAGCCGTCCACACCAACAAAAACTGGAACAAACACTAACGATGTGAGCATCCACACTGATAAACGACAGCAGCACCAAGCACACGCTGCACTCTCCATCTGCATCAGCAGCTTAGGAAAATGGATATTGATGACCTGTTACTGTCCGTTACTGCTGTACGTTGCGCAGAGAAACAAAATAAAAGCCGGAAGGATATGGGTTCATGAAATTCTTCAAAGACAAGAGGAGTTAGGAGAACACAGCGCTTTGTTTCTAGAGCTGACAAGTTTCATTCACATGTTTATATGAGTCTGCATCAGTTTGATGGTTGCCTCACAAAGAGGACATCAGTAAGGACCAAATGAACTTCAGAGACCGGAGACTGTTTGACAGAACATCTCAGGTAAAATGACATTGTTTTGATGTGGCTGTCAGTGTTTCTATCGTTCATCAAATTGCTCTGAAAGTGTTTCCAATTAAATCATTTGCCATGATCACTGTCACTGTAGTTGTGGTGTGGGCGCTGCCATCTACTTGAGTTAGAACGATTTGATTTTTAAAACAATATATTTATAGTTTTTGTTATAATTAGCCTTCTTGGTGTGGATGACTATTTAGAACGCCAAAGATGTTAGACAATATATAAACAGGCAATAAGATCTCATAGTTCACATACTTTTTTTTAACCTTTTAACAAAGAGGCTTTTGGTTAGAGTGAATATTTTGTACTGTTTCTTTTCTGTGCTTTGAAACATAAAAGAGAGACATAAAGCCAAACGTGTTGCAGGTAGACCTCTGATATATTGTGCAACCTTGGAAACTAATGTCTGTACACGTTTAATGGAAACATATGCAGCAGTGTAATGCTGCGCTGCCACCATTCTTCACAGTATAAGTCAACAAAGGAGCTCTGACCAGACAGATAAACATTAGAGAGCTCTCCAGGGCAGCAGTGGAAAGAAAGGATAATAGCCACATTCCCCACCGAGTTCAAGAGGTGTGTGGTATAGCTGTTTATCAGTCACGTAAGAATTGCTTGTGACATTTCTCTGCAGGCTTTTGCAGTTTCATTTGTTTCCCTATCTCTAAATGATGTGGCTCAGCTGCAAACTCCATTAAGACAGACCGAAATTAGTTTTCACAGCTTAGGAACAACATGGAGGCAAAATTTAATCAACATTGAGCTGACGGCCTGATGCTCTGTGCCAGCCGATGATAATTTGTTTTTGAACTTAGCCCAATGCTCTGACCATGTTTAATGCTTATTACTTAACTTGCAGTGGCAGTTGACTAAATCAGCTCAAAAACACTGGATGGCTGAAGCGAAAACAATATAGAAAAATGAGGCAGAATGTGTCATTTATATTAGTATCAGCATAAATAAAAAAAAAAAAAAAAAAAAGCTTTGAGGTCATGATGTTGTATTACTTTGCAAAAACTTGTCCAAAGTGCTTATTCTAGCATGTCTCACCTTGAATGACATGAGAGTTGTCCTTCAGGAAAAAGTTGTACAAGTATTTGGGGATGAACGCAGACATGCAGGCGTACGCCAGGGCTGTGAAGAGTATGAGACAAGTATGAAAGGAAGCCAAGCAGAACAAAAGGACAGTAGAAATAAAGCACTTGACAAGTTTTTTTTAAGAGGTTAGAATTGTAATTCTCACCTTCATTATTGAAATTCAAGTAGAGGAATGGGGCACAAAGTGAATCCAAACCTGAAATAATGAGAAGACGATAATCAAAACAGTTATTAATACAAATCTACTGTACAGAGTTACATAGCTGAGAGCGAAGGAAGGCAGTTTACAAGATGTGACATGAGCCCCATCTACTGTCCAGTCATGTGTAATACAATGAGCAGTAGTGTGAATGAAGGAGAAGAGAAAAAAACTGAGAAACAGAAAAGAAGAATAAGGCCCAATCCCAATGTCCACCTTCACAGACTGACAGATTTTGAGGCGCATTTGCATAAGTCTGTGAGGGCTTAGGGCCGTCTCACTGTTAAATCGCTGAGTCCATGAGGGCTCTCTCACAGACCTTTTGAACCATTTATGCACACTTTCTGCAGAAATGCAGACTTTGCCTGAGGAAATTACCCACAGTTCAAAGCGCTGTAACATTAAACACGGGTGAAGTCCTGGAGCGTTCAGGCCTGAGGAGTAACAGATCGTATTTAACAGGATTACGTAATCGGATACAAAAAAGGTAATTGTATTCCATTACATTTACAGAAAAAAAATACAGAATCAGATAACAGTTATGGGGGATTATTTAACAAGATTTTTAAAATGCAATAAAGACCTTTATACTACCATGTACAGTGTTCACACATTAAAACATTTCAATCAGGTTACATTACTTAAATGTTGTGATAACTGGATCAGGTTACTGACTACCTCTTTTAGTAATTAGTATCAGAATACACTTTTAAAGTAAAAATATAGTATGTAAGTGTATTATGCTGTTTTGACAAACACAAGTAAAATCATTATTTAAGTGTTTTACAAGGTTGACCAGGATCAAACATTTCAGGACTAAAGCAAATAAAACTCAAACACTCACAGGTGTTGCCAGCTAAAGTCCGTGAGGGTTCAAGGTTTAAGGCTCTAGGCAGGACATTGAGACTGGGCCCAAGAGAAGCATCCAGTGAGACAGTAAAAGAAATCGACATGAGGGTTGACTCACCCTGCCAGTAAACCAGGTCAGGGTGGGAGACCACCCAGGCTTTCAACACACGCCTGAACTTGATGTGGCCCTGAGGAGACGACAGCAGCTCATCGTACTGGTGGCAGCGAGGGATGTCCACCTCAATCTGTAAACACGTATGAGAAGGAACAACAAAAGATCGACATCAACAAATTCATTTTGAAAGTGACTCAAAATTTTACTGTCATCTAGTCTTAAACAAGCAAGTTACCTGTCTGTCAGTTGGAATGGGAGTATCTTTGTCAATGCTCTCATATTTGGCTTGAATGTCTCCCTGTGTAAAAAAAAAAAAAAAAAAGAAAGATATGTGTCCAAAACAACGTTAAACTGCACCTTTAATCAACCAGTGTTCATTCTGACACCAAGTTTTGATTGTGTTATAGTCATAGTATTTTAACTAAAATGCTATTTAGTCATATTTCAGTCATCTGAGTTGTTTAAATTTGTCTTGTATTAAAGACTTTAGTCACCTAAAATCTAACGGGTTTATTTTGAAACTTCACACTTAGTATCTTTAGAGTTTTGATCGATATTTTAATTTAGGATCTATGATTAGCAATTCAGTCTAAGTCACTTCTCAAATCAGTACAGGACAGTGGTTGTTTCTTTTAGCTCGTATTGTATTTCAACTTCAGTGAAAACACACCAGCTCAGGTTAGCTTATAAAATTGCGTTAGCTTGAAAAACAAAAACATTTAAGTGTCCTTGATGTTACCTTTCTTGCCTTTTAGCTAATTTCAGGATGACACATCTTAATATTTTGCTTTATGCTTGTTGTGTTTTAACTGATGATTGTCACTCAAATGACCAAATATGAAATTTTGCCATATGTTTGTACAGAAAAGTCAATGTTTGGAAGAAGGAGAACAGAACAGCTCATGAGTCATGCAGCAAATGCAATCCACTTGTATTCATCTAACCTCCCTTAAGACACAAAGAGATTAGTTCTGAATGGATCTCTTGCCAGCTTGGCCCTCTCTCACATTTTCATCTCGTTTGTTTCATTGACGAAAAGCCAATAGATATTGCCACAGTGCTTTATCATAAATAAATTTTTATGTATGTGTATTTTACTTATTATTTTATTAGGTTGTTTTTTCAGATCTCCATGATGTTCTTTTAAACTGACACAAGTTATGGTTATGTTACTTTTAAAACTTGGGGTTACAGTAACCAAGACTATGTTCTTTTCTGCATCATCTCTATCATTATTATTTATTTATTTATTTATTTATTTAATCTAGGAACAGAGGGGAATATAATTATTATGCAACATTTAACTATAATTCTGTATCCTAACAGAATTAAGATCTCAGGCCACGGGGGTGAGAAGGGAGGGTTGGTTTAAAAAAAAAATAACAATTATGGATTTTTAGATGTAGGTTAGAAAATTATTTATTTTTCATTGTGACTGAATTATGTTTGAAAACTCTGATTTGGAAAATAAATAAATTAAATAGACATAAATTAGGTTGATACTACTAATTATTTCTTGAGGAAATTAACACTGTTCTCAACACAGAACTACCACTTCTCCCGTACCTCAATGCCCAGCAGCGCTGCCCACGCCAGGCCTCGAACAAGAGGGGGAATATCCACTCTGGCCTCTTTCCACACTAAGTTCTTCTTGTAAGGATAGGCCTGATGACAAAACATCAAACAGTAAATATAATACCCAGATTTATCCTAATATAACCTGCTTAAATGATAATTATTAGAAATACAGGACACAATATTTGACTTGAAACAATCAACAGGCTGTGACATATTCAGGCACTCTGTCTAATTGGGTAAGACATGCTCATATGTGTAGCATCCCATGAGTGTGTCCCCCTGTGTGTGTGTGTGTGTGTGTGTATGAATTTGTATGGAGCCCAGACCTTGAGCAGCCTGTCAAAGAGGATGATGCGGATGAGTTGGTACTCGGTGTCTCTCTCGCGGATGATGAGCGGCAGCGTGACGGTGGCCGACAGCTCATTGCTGCTGTTGGACTGAGGCAGACTTGACTGTCTGAAGGAGGGAGAAGTAAAGGGAATGTGACATTACCCAAGCCCAAATAAGTGATGGGCTGCTGTGAAAAATAGTGACACCGTAGGAGAGGACGAAAGAGACTGCTTACTCGTCTTCCAGTAGAGGGTAATAGGCTTCTCCTGCCACATCCTTCAGCCTCTGAAAGAGGAAAACAGAAGCTTAAAAACAGAATATGGATTCACAATTAAGGTTACATTCAGTTCAAGAGGTTTATTTTGAAACCACTGTGTTTGTCATCAGTGTAGATCAACACTGTTCACAAGCAACAGGCACATTTAACAAAATAAAATCATAGAGATGTATTTTACGCTCAGTTCTGTCAGCTGAAGCAATGAACAAGTTCTTATAGCATGAAGAGTTAGTTTGGATCATTTGAAGTGGGGTTGTATGAGGTACTTATTGAAAGTCAGTCAGTGTATTACTTTCATTAGATGCTGGTCTACACTCCCCCAGCAGCAAATCATATTTTAATCACTTAAAAAAATGCCAACCCAAAAAAAGTCAGTGTCAGTTGACGTGTACACAATATTTAGAATATTTTCACAGCTTTACTTTGGCGTCAGAGAGCCAAATATCTCTCTCTCTCAAACAACCAGACTCACAGAACACAGGAGCTGCTGGTCTACTGCTGCCAATGAATGAGTACCTGATACAAACCCAAAATATTCAAATAATCTGAGCTCTCCCTTTAAAGCTTAGTGAGTGCTATTTTTTTAATGTTGTTTGTAACAAATGATGGTAAAAGAGGTAAAAAACAAAGCACCAAAGCAGCATGGAGAGCATTTTGATGTGTTAATTACGTTAAATACTGGAAACATGTTTGAAAAAGTACCCACAAACACAAATCCAATGCACACTACATTCATTTACATAACACTGTACACACTAGATGATTAGTTCATTTTTAACTGAGGGCGACGGCCCAATGGGAGCATCCCAGTGATGAGAAAATGTTTGTTTTGTTCATCTGCCACCAGTGAACTGACTCATGAATGACTCATTTGGTTGTTCCCTGTAGAAATATAGTTTAGAGAATATTATACATCCAAGACAAAACTGACAGAAGTGTGGGACTGAGAGAAAAAAAAAATACAAATCTCCCTGCTACTACTACTAGCACCATGGATTTATAATATTTATAATATTTCAGAGCCATGGTCTGGGCCATAGGTTCTAACTTGCACAAATACAAGTCAAATAAAGGATCAATGTGTCGGGCAGACTAGACTAACATGTTCAGCTAAAAAAAAACTCTGCTCTCTGCTACTCCACTCAATCCCCCCTTAAAATACTGAATGCACATGTCTGCTGACAAGTCTTACGTTTCTGAGTTGACACAGAGACAGTGTCACTGTAGTGTCATCCAGCAGGAAACTCCGATCCCGTCCCTGGCCAAAAGACTCCCCGTCTTCCAGGACAAAACTAAAGACAGACAGACCAAAAGAGAAAGACAGTTTACTGAGTCTGAATATCAACTAAAACTACCAAATGCCACGTGTGTGTGTGTGTGTGTGTGTGTGTGTGTGTGTGTGTGTATGTGTGTGTGTGTGTGTGTGTGTGTGTGTGTGTGTGCGTGCGTGTGATGTACTTGGGCAGTGTGCAGATTGGAGGTTTGGACTGTATAATCTCCTTGTTGGTCAGCTCCTTCTCGAGGTCTCCCCCCGCCAGACACCACAGATGATACACCTCATGTATGGCCCGCTCCGACAGGTAGTCTTCATCATCATCTAACAAACACACAGTTGATTGAAAAGAAGTCCCCCATGTCTCTTTCACGGTCATTTTTTGTATTTAGTTCTGTTTATTTTCAGGTGGCCTTTAAATATAGGATGCTTCACAGAATAGACTCACAGCACAGAGTAGTCACAGAGGACTCGCAACTCACAACCTCAGTTTATGGGGCAAACGCTCTACCAACTGAGCTACCAGACCACTGTGCAATTCTCTTTTAGAACAGCTGTCTTTTGTTCAGAATAAATGGGACAAAGCTATTCCTTCAAAAACATGATTAAGATGATTAGATAAAAAGTTATTTAAGATATTTAATATAAAACTTCTTAAACATCAAAGAGAATTCACACAGGACTGCTCATTAGATCTTTTGACTCCCTTCTTGACACTGAATACTTCCACCTATCTGCTAGCATTATTAATATTAAGCTACATCAAGATTATCAGTTCAGCTTTAATGTACTGTATTTTGAGGTTTTTAATCAAGAGGAAGATGGTCTGACTGAATGATTGGTGTGCATATGGTGGGTAGATTGTGTCTCGTTGGGGCAGACCTTTGCAGAGGTCACTGATGTCCTCTGGGAGCTCCAGATGTGCACATCGCAGAGAAGAAGAGAACAGACTAACAGGCTTCTGGAAGGGCGTGTAGAGGCAGGAGACGCCATCAAACACAGGGTCTCCCAGCAGTTCTGCAGGGGTCGGCCTAGAGGACACATACAAAGACATTAGAGTCATAAGATACATAATATCTACAAACACAGATAGTGCCATCAAGGAGTTAGGACTTATTATATTAAACATTCAATTATATTAAGTCATAAAAGGCTGTTATCTCAGTGTCAGCCAATAACTTGTGTCTGTTTATTTTGGTCTCATTTCACTTGTTGGTTCTGGCTGATGTACATGCAGCAAATATTTCATAAACTGCGTGACCAAAGTGTTTTGGAAACTAAATGGCCAGTGTCCTCCAACAAGATATGATGTCCAACAGAGACAGTATTTACCTTTTGGATGGAAGAAAGGTCAAGCATTTCCTTAATAACTCGAGAACATTCTCAGGCAGCTCCTGTAAAAAAAAAAACATGACTACATCAGCTACAAGCAGGACAAGATCTGTGGATTGAATGAGTTTAAACACTTAAAAAGTTAAAATGATGTACTTCTAACTTCTTGGACCATATTAAATTTGTGTTTATAATCATTTCTGGGGATTGGTAAGTGACACAGACAGTTCTTGCATATAAATTACCCTTTAAATGTTTTCAGTGTTTCTAAGTGTTCTGTGCAAGTCAGTCTTTACAGGACTGGGTCTGAAACATAAACAGTCGAGGACCATCAGTAGCACTAAGTACAGAAAACTGAAGTTAAACAAAAGATGGCATCGAAAGCTCCCAGATTCTTAGACTTGTTTATTTATTTTTTTAGCATAATTTTTTTTATCTATAGCCATATTAATTATGTGAAAATTTAATGATGTGCAACATATGAATCTGCCAGAGCAAATGCAAACATGAGCTCAGCAGATTCATCCGCTTCCAGGACTTGAAATCTTTCGCACTTTCGCTGCATCCAAAATCACACACTATACACTACATACCCAAAATGTGTACTATTGTTCAACATACTTTTGTGTAATTATAAATTGGAGATGCGTAACATGGCAACTCATGCCAATGATGAACTAAAAAAAAAAGAAAGAAATTCCACCGAGCAAAATGAAATCTTACTTACATTTAAACAGAATTATTACTGACATCACACAGAGCTGCCTTAACTGGTGTCTGCATTTATCTGTTGTGTTGCAGCCATAGCTGTCACTACTGCATTGCACTGTGGGACAGATTTGCTGGCGTAGTGTCCAGTACTTGCATACTCTAATATTTCCCTGGAAATTGTATGCACGTCACATACTGTGACATACTGTTCCTACTGAGGTGGCAGACTTACCAAAAAAGTCTTACATACTTTTAGCTTACTAATAGCATGCTGATATGGAAGTTAAGAAGCAGCCAAAATTTGATTTAGGCAAAGATTTAACATTGAACATTTCAGTATTATTGTTGAATGAAAAAATAAAATATTTCCCAAACTAAGATATTTTTAAAAAGTATTAATTTGGTAAAAAAAATTAATAATAAAAAAAACTAAACTATACATATATATAGATATACCAATAATTTGACCTTACTTTCAAGTAATGACCAAGAAATACTATCAACTGAAAATATCTGCATTCATAAAGTATCTTATTGTCTAAGACTAATGCAGCCAATCATGCAGACTTTACCTTGATGGTATCCAGGCAACCATGTTCCTCAGCAAGGACAGTTACAATGTCGTCCATGCAACCTGAGAATGACAAACAGTATCTCAGTGTAAGCCTAATTGAGCTTAAGAGCATATTGCACAGTACTTCCAATAATTACTTTCTTTTCACTTACCCAAGGTTAGAATGAACTTCAGTCTTTCACTTATATCAATATTCTGCAGCAGTCGTCTGCCCTGCAATCGATTCACAGCATAAGAATTCAAGTTGAAAATTATCCTTGAATCAAGCATCAAATGTTTTTGGTTTTTTTTATATAAATGTCTTGTCTTGTATGAGGGAGTTTATGAAGGATTCTTACTGCACACAATTCAAACAGCAAAACCCCAAGAGACCAGACATCAGTCTTGGGTCCTGAGGGCAGAGGAGCTTCATCATGAGAAGAGTCACTGGGGTGGAAGGAGCCCTGAGCGATCACCTCTGGAGCAAGGTATGATGGATACCTGAGGCAATCATGACAGAGTAGATAAGCACGTTACTTTGTCAGCTTCTAAATGACATTAGCTGTAGACACCCAGTGTGGCCGGTTTAACAGCTCGATGCACAAGCATCCCATCATAGATATTCATTCATTTCTTTAGGGAGTTTTTCTGTCACTCTATGTCTCCTCCGCGTTAGGTTCAACAGGAGAAATTAATACACAACTCTTTGTAAAGTGATAATATTGCAAGACGAAACCACATAAAACAAGTAACAAAACAAAAAAGACGTAACAAGACAAAAAGACGCAACAAGACGTAAAACACATAACAAGATGTAAAAGATGTAACAAGATATAACAAGACAAAACAGATGTAACAAAACAAAAGATGTAACAAGACATAAGAGACGTAACAAGACAAAAAAGACGTAACAAGGCGTAAAAGATGTAGCAAGACAAAAAATACGCAACAAGACATAAAAGACATAACAAAACATAAAAAATGTACCAAGACGTAACAAAACAAAAAAGACGCAAAAAGATGTAACAAATGTGAAAGACATAAAAAGACAAAAAAAAACATACAAGACAAAAAACCCATGAGACAAAAAAAGATGTAACAAGTCATAACAATACAAAAAAGACCAAACAAGACAAAAAGACCTAACAAATCAAAAAACGTGTAACAAGACAAGACAACAAAACAAAAAAGACATGACAAGATGTAAAAGATGTGGCTAGACGTAAAAGACAAGTGCGTGTACTATGAGTACATTTCAGACCCTGTACTTGTTGAATCAGTACTTTTACATTTTTTAAACATGCATCTTTACTTCTAATTGAGTACAGAATGTGTGTATTTTTGCCACTTCTGCATGTCTGTCATTATGTGATGTTTACCCAGTTGTGCCTAAGAACAACCTGCATAGCTGTTTGACAGTTCCATTTATTACATTTTCCATCCAGATGTTTTATTGAAAGTCATGCCATCATTCCTCTTTTCAATCTGCAAAAGGATATTACACAGAGATACTTGGTAGAACACAAAGGCCTTTGGATTAGGATAAAAGTCCAACGATCTGTTACAGTTCCTAAACCAGGAAGCTCTTCTGATGCCCCAAAACCTGGTTTCTATGAAGAAGAACAGCCCATTATGCATCAATGTTATGGTCAATTGGCTTTTTTATGATTTGACTAACTGCAAACAGATACATGGGAACCTTTGACCCTGACCAGACAGCTCACATAGCTCAGTCCCACCAGTTGAAGGGTTCCAGAGAAGCCCTAATGGACCTTTCTCTGTGATGAATGAGGAGAAAAAGACGTACCCAATGGGAAAATCAACATCGGCTCCATGATCAGTCATGTGATAAAGGCCAAACTTTGCCAGCTTGACATTCCCCTACACAGAAGAAATCTATCTTAGAATGGCAGTAGTACGTTTAAACAATCATTTCTTTGTCTTTTGATTGGACAGACAGTCAGTCAGTCAAAGACAGACATGTAAAACAGCTCAATTTTACCTTGCAGTCCATGAGCACATTGTGTGCGCTGAGGGCTCTGTGCACCATACCATGTTTGTTCATGAACTCCAGACCTTCAAGGACCTCATAGGCTATCTGCAGCACCTTCTCTGGGCTAACACAAAAAAAAACACAACAGTGTGTCACGCCATTTTGAGGGTTAAGTGGTGACCGAATCAGAGAAAAGACATAATAAAAAATTCATCTATATTTTCAACACTTAAGTGCTAGAAATTCTTACCTCGGCCAGTAGATGGCAAGGTTAGTGCATGTTATTTCCCTGCCCATCACATAGAATATCATTCATAGACAAATAGTGATGACTGCCCACCAGTGAAAGTAAAAAAGAGAAAATAACAATGGGTTCATCACATAGGAGGTTTAATGTTAATCTCACCTGGCTGTTTTCCCTTGTTTTTGGAAGTCACTTAAGCTGTTTTCATAGTGTTCAGCAACAACAATCAGCCGTTCTACAGAGCAAGAAGAAGAAGAAACCAACGTGAAGATATGCACCTCAGTTTGCAAACATGTATTGATATTCATTTAGCATGTAGGGATGCTACACCTGTACAACAAACATGGCTGATTCTAAATCAAACAAACTAAAATCAAACAAGATTAATAAAATATAAAGCTGTAAGCACTTTTAAATTAAATGCATATATTTTGTAAGATTAAAAAAGCTTTTTTGTTTTCTTTTTTAAAACTGTGTGTCATAGAAGAGTGGATTAGACTATATTATGGCATTTCCACCACAGAACCTTTCCACAGGGACCAAGAACCTTTGGATGAATGCTCTTACACATATATTCTTTTATTGCTTAAAAGGGATAGTTCACCCAAAAATGAAAATGTGGTCATTATCTACTCACAATCATGCCAACTGAAGTCTGGGTTTAGTTTTTTAGTCCACAAAACACTGGAGTTTCACAGGAAAACAGTGTTGCAGAATTGAAGTGAATGGTGACTAGTTCATTCATTCATTCATTTATTGTCCGTAACCGCTTATCCTTGAAGGGTCGTGGGGGGCTGACATTGGGAACACCCTGGTCAAATCACCAGTTCATCACAGGGCTGACAGATAGAGACAGACAACCACTCAGACTCGCACCTATGGGCAATTTAGGGTCAATGGTGACCAGTTTTCAAACAAAAAAAAAATACAGAAAATAAAACATAAAATGCCTCCATATTGCTTCTTTGGTGTAACCCAAGTCTCCTAAAGCTCCAACATGCCAAGCTGACTTGAAAAACGTCATTTGCACTGTGTTTTTAGCCTAAGTCTTCACTGTAGATCAATAGCTTGGAGCCATGTTCAAGTGGATACCATCTGAAGTGGGTGTGTGTGGTGTGACATGTCCATGCACAAGTGAACGGCATGTCAGGGCTTTAGGAGGCATTTTATGTTTGAGGGGGGTGGATTTGTTTTTTTGTTTTTTTTTCCATTTGAAAATGGATCACCATTCTCTTAAACTGTTTGCTGGAATTTCACAGGAAAACAGTGTTACAGAATCTCTCAGAGTTTTGTGGACAAAAAACTAAACCCGGCCTTCGATCAGCATGAGGGAGAGTAGATAATGACTGAATGTTCATTTTTGAGGGAACTATCCCTTTAATTTACTGTTCTTTTGTAATGGAAAAAGTATTTCACATGACTGTACTTGTATAACTGGAGTGAAAATAAACATTTTGAATCTTGTTTTTATCAGAGGAACCAAGGACTAAATGTAGGTCCTGTGCAATGAGTCCAGGTGGCAAAAAAACATGTCCTTTCTCCTGAAGTAATACTTTCTGAAATATACTGATGGACTTTGCAAGGCTGACCCTCACTAACTGAAATGGTTACTTTACACTCTGCAGCTTGTCTTGTGTTGTACTACAATAAAATACAGTCTTACACAATGTTATTGTGTACTTGCATATAAATCACATATGTATTACACAGAGAACAACAGAATGAAACAAACTGATAAAAAGTTAATAAATATCCAGGAATGAAGTTCTATCTGGAATAAAAATGCATGCATGTTTTGAATAAGCTCAGTCACAGTTAATACTAGGGGTCAACCAACATGTTTCTTCAAGGCCGATACGGAGACCAATTACTAGTAATTAAGGAATTTGATAAGTGATTTGGAATTCATATACATCTGCAGAAAAATGTAAATCTCTGTGTTGATATTTTGAATAACATAAACAACACAAAATTTTGTTGAAATGCTTTAAGCACATGTCTAACTAAAACAGAACTTTTCAACATTCAACAAAAAAAAGATAGTGTTGTTGGTGGGACATTGAGTGAGACCACAAAATGATGACTGCAGACAGAGAGAGAGATGCACCAGAGCCAAAATAGCACATTCTTAAATTAATTTACTTTATCTGCAGATTAAATAGTCAACCCCTAGTAAGGACAACAGAAAAAGAAATGAAATAAAAAGCAATAAAATGGGAGGACAGGATATAAGACACGATTAGACCTCTTACAAAGAACAAAGCACAAGATCATACCATGTTTCCCTCTGGAGATGTCCACATATTGGCAGAGTCTGGGGTGAGTGATGGTCTTGAGGATCTGGAAACGTCCCAAGATTTTGATAGAGTTGGGGGTAAGAGGGAGGCCGTTGCTCCCACAGACATCATGAGGGAGAGCTGAGGCGAAGAAGGTGAAAGCCCCCAGCTGGGCGTCTTTGAGGGGCCTCATTTTGCCACTGGGTGGAAGCGCTGACTACAGGAAAGATCATGTGATAATATAAATGAGAGGAACATGAGAGCAGCTAGAAAAGACTGACAAGTTCAGTAAATTACATCACTTTATTGTAATGCAGCCTTTAAAACCAGGGAAAGGCAACATTTATGCCATATCACGATATAATGATGGCAGAATCCATGGCAATACGATACAATATATCATCAATATACTGCCCAGCCCTGATTTTGACTATTAGCATCCCATGATGTATCAACAGCCAATCACTCATTCATGCCATTCATGTGTTAGCCAGGGGGTTAAAAACATGAACTAAATATTGACTGCTAGTTAAAGTCGGCTGAGGCAAACACTACCATTGTACAAACGATATATTTACACCATACAGTTATAGCTACATTGACTTAAACAAACGACAGTGAGTGTGCAAAGTGATGCTGCGGTTAATTTACTTTGTGTTTGTAGCTAAGTTATGAAAATAACTGCATTAGCGTTATATATCCGGGTAGGAAAAAACAATGATGCAATGTGCATTATATCCGAAAATTGTGTCTACTCACGCTTAATGGGAAGGCTGTGTGGCCATGTCGAACAAAATGAACTTGAAATAATTGAGAAAATATTTTGAAATGAATTCCTTTCCTGCCTCTGCGATGTGATGGGAACAGCTGAGTGAACGTGACCGACGACGTTATTTTTGTGCGACGAAGTGGTGCGCCGACTACAATTTCTAAGAATATGACAACGATTGTGGAGCTTAAATCAAACATTTAACAAAATTCAAAACATTACTAAAACATTCTTGGATTTATTTTTCGTATTTCATGTGGAAATAGCTTTTCTTTATAGTAATTATAAACAGGCGATATCCGTTGCCGCCGTGAATTGCTCGACGGGATCCGATCTATAGAACATAAGGCTAGCTAAGGAGCACGCCTTCATTATATCCGGATAGTATAGAGATCTACTAACGGGGGCCTGAAACAGCCCCTCTGAGGCTAACAGCTAGCCGCCTGTCTGTCAGTTAGCTGATGTAATGTTAGCAGGACCAGCAGCTGTCAGCCCCTGGTGCTCCATGAAACGTGTTGGGGTTGCTGCTTAAGAGTTCATGTAAGTTTTTAAAGCCTCTGTGTTTATACATTATTGCTTTAATCAACATCAACGTCTATCCAGCCGTCTAGCTAGTACTGTTAGCTTATCCGTGCTAGATACACGAGAGTTAGCTTCAAGTCGAGTTGATCTTCCTTCCCGTTTTTTTGAAATAGCACTTCTGTGTGAGCTGACCCGGCTAATAGCTTACTGATTTAACTGACAGCGTTAACTTATGTTCAGTGCTCATTGTTGAGCAATCTAGAGCCAGTTCATTTCATTTTTGTGATTAACACTAACTACCTCAATATGAAATATGATTATTGTAGTTTGATTACTGTGAGTTGCAAATGATTACACAATTTTTCCATGTTTTGGTCTTTGCTTGTAGTAAGTGGGCTGCAGCCAATTATCACTTTCATTATCGATTAGCCTGCCAACTATATCACAATTATTTTTTAAATGTGTATTTTATCTTGCCAGCATCCCAACCCAAAACCTATTTTGGTGGTATTGAGGAAGTCATTCTACATGAATTAGACAAACTATGTAATAATACTGTAATAATACCTTAGACAATTTTGTTTTAAATTATTATCAATTAATTTGCTGTCAGTGATCCAATCCTTTCAGCGCTCTCCTAAATTCAGTACACTTGGGCAATGAGTATGAAATTAAAAAGTATCACACAGATGAGCACTTCTTGATATTAAAATGGCATTTTATCCAGTAAACATTTAACAGTTAATGTAAACAAGAGTGTAAAGCAGCCCCAATCATGAGAGTCTCACTATTACTGATTTGTCCTTAGGGCTGCAACTAAAGACAATTTTCACATCGATTAATCTGACAATTATTTTTACAGTTATAGTAGTCTACAAAATGTAGGAAATTGTGGGAAAATGCTCATAACATTTTAACAGACATCAGAGCCCAAAGTGACATGAAGATTTCTTGTTTTTAGAGACAGCCCATTATGATCATAATTATTGGCCTATCAAAGCTATATCGGTCTATATGGGTATCTGAACATATGTTGTGTAGTGTATAGTGTAATGCAGATTGTTTTCATTTGTTAACTTCATTGGCAGCATTTTATGTGCATTTAATCTTTTTTGTTCTTAATTCTGGTTTAATATATAAATATAGTTTGCTCTATTTGTGGTTTTCTTGTTTGTCTTATATTTACTTATAATTACTAGAAATACCAGTGAAACTTAACAGCTTCAGTTCCCTGTCATCATTTTGTACAAAAACATTTACTGTTGCACTGTAAAATATCCTGCCTCCATTACATATGTTTGGCACAATATTCACCACTTTTGAGGTATCATTGCAAAAAATGTCTGTTAATGTATATATTCTATGTTCTGTATATTATATTCTGTATAAAGAATATTGGCCGATGTATATTGATATCAGAATTTTTTTGCTCTCTAATATTGCTACCAGCATCGGCCTCAAATATCATCCAGTATTGGTTAGACCCTATTTCTTTTGTCCAACTAACATTTCAGAACCCAAAGACCCGTTAACTATCATCAGTGACCAAGAATAAGAGCAAATCTTCACATTTAATAATCTGGAACCAGCTAATGTTTGATATTTTTGCTTGAAAACTGACTTCAGCAATTAATTAATTATTTAAAAAGTTTGCAACTAATCTCCATTTGATCTGGTAAAACAAAAATCACTCACTGCAGCGCCATTTGTCAGGTCCCCAGCTGTTTTCAGTGCACACAGTAATTGGTGTTTGGGTTTTGTATCGTTGTCACTGTTTAACCTCGGGTCATTTACTCTGTGCTGCACTGAAGCTAATTCCATGAAATAGCATGTTAACATACCTTAAATAATGGCCAGCATGCTAGATTTGTAATCAAATCTACCAATATGTTGTTAAACACTCAGTTATTACATTTTTTTCACTCAGTTATGTGTAAATTTATTTTTCCATGTGCATTCTAAAAAAATAATTAAAGATCAAATCTGAGAAAGAAGAGCACATACAGAATCTCGGAGGAACCACTGACAGCGTCTGGTACTGACGACTACGCGTTTCATAGTTTCTTTTAAATTCAAATGTGTAGCTCCTCCTAATGCCTTCAGGTGGTGCTGGCATGCTGCACTGTCTTTTCATGTGTAAAGGTCTGGTTGGCAGACAGGTATGGAAGTGTCCTCCTGCAGTATATTTTTACTGTGGGAATGAAGCATGAAAAAAGGAAACACTTGAGTCCTGGTGGGTCCGCATACACACCAGCACCAAACCAGAGAGAGCTGGTGGTTAAAGCAACAGATTTAAAGATTTGATCCAAACCACCTGTGTAGCCTTTGTATTGCTGGGCAGTATTATCTTTGATATTTTAATTTGAAAATGGATGTAGACGTAAAATGTTTGTGTGATTGTATGAACTGCATGACTATGTCTATTTATAGGAGACTGATAAAAGTCAGATGTCTTCACCAGCTGTATAGCACAGGGGACAGCTGGAGCTAAATGTATACAGTTGTGAATCAGGAGATGAATCAAAGATATTTTGCTTTCCATACAGTGAAGACTTTAAAATTAGACATCCTGAAAGCTGGTGACAGCCCACGTCACTTTAGCATTGTTAACACATTTCCATTGGAACTCCAAAGCTGAAATGACCTCTTCATGTCTTCATGCTGTGGACCATACCTCAGCCCCAGGACCCATTTTCAGAGGTTATCCAAATGAGATCAGCCTTTTTGTGGCTCTTGCTATTACTCCACCACTGGTCCTGTTTAAATCAATTCAGTTTCTCTAAAAACAATGCTTTGATCCTTGATTTTATCAACTCCAGCTCTTTTGTGTTTCTAATTTCCTCATCCCCCAACATTTTGTTTTCATCTCGGGCCAGCTGTTGTTTTCCAGCGCCTCCCTGTAATATGTGTAAGAAGTTTTCTTCCCCATGCCTCAGCCTTGTAAAAATCCTTCTTTTCCTCTTCGAGAAGTAATTTGCCAAGCGCAACATGATAAAGAAACATTATACCAAACCCAAGCTGGTGTCCAGCTATATTTTATCTGAGTGGCCGATTCCTTTTGAACTTAATCTCCAACACTGAATGTACATAATGTTACTAAGAATGGTTTAAAGGATTAACTATCTGCATGTCACATCTTACCCCTTGTTACCATGAAACACAGATATAAACTCAGCCAAGAATGTGGCTTGCCAAAGTCCACTTGGAACATATCAAGACCATTTTGAGTTTTTTATACACTGAACTGTTTCAGGAGTTGCTGATTTATTGTCTCATATTTTTATGAAAATCAACACATGTTGTTCTGATTATCTCTCAACATGCCTTGTGGACAAAGGTTAGATTTTGTCACTTTGGGCAAAAAGACAAACTACATCAGTTGTGAAAATCCTGTTAGCACATGGTTTCTACCCACAGGGGCGCATATTAATGAGGAAAACGTTTCAGAATGTGATTGTCCTGTCAGGCATTTAGCAATATAGCATCCACAGTGCCTCCTGCTGTGTTTTCTGATGACGAGTTAAAACAAATATGATGATATGTTACACAAAAATAGGAAATCCCTGTGCCGTGTGATGCAGTCATACAGAACAGCTCTGCGACACATTTCCACCTTTGTGGGAAATGTAAAGTTTTTGTTGAGAGTCTGAGAGGAGTTGACTTTACTCTGTGGTCATTTTGGAGGCGGTAGTTTGTGGCGGCATTGTACTGGAATGCAAACCTTGTAACTCCAAACATTTATCTTTGTAGATGTTCAGCACTCTACTTTAGAATGCCAACTCTTTTTTTGACATTGCCAGTGTCACAAGTAAACTTGAGATAACATGTAATCGAGCAACTTTATACATTGCACATGCAAGTTTGATGCATAAACCTTTGTCTGCACTTAAAACAAAAGGAAATATACTTTATAAAACCTAGTCTAGGTGCCTAAAGATATTATATTTCATTTTGTAGTGTTGCTTGCTGAATGCTGATTTTTTTTTTTTTTTTTTGTCAGGTTTTTATCCCGCTCCTTTTTCAAGATGTCAGGTCACAATCCTTTGTTGAGGCTGGAGCAGCGAGCAGCCGAAGCTGACCAGATCATCGAGTACCTGAAACAACAAGTCCAGCTGCTGAAGGAGAAAGCCAGTAAGACACACACCCAGACACTACAACACTTCTATGTCACCTTACAAAAAAGTATATTTATGTTCATTGGAGACAGAGTGTTGAAATTTGGCTTGATAGGCTTCATTTCAAATTAAATGTTCGTGTCCTGTGTTGTGAGTAGTGAGGAGTGACATCATCATTTGGCTGAAGAGCTGCTTACATACATGATTCACAGTATCATAATTTAAAGCATGAAATCTCTGTAGCACTACTAGCAGTTTTATTAAACCTGAGGCCTCAGTTATGAGGAAGTGTACTTGTCATTCTGAAGATAATTTCCCATGTTATCTTTAAGTTTGACTCATAAAAAAGGGGGGCCAAATCAGCTAAATTAATCCCAAACACTTTAGGTGGGCTTGACTTAAAATTAATACATTTGTACATGAATGAATGCTGTATACATGTAACTTTCTCTATTATGACAAGAATTAAATAAACGATACCTGGGTAGAGTTTTGTCTTTAAGGATTTTAAAAAGTTAGCAGCAGCAGAGAGAGTTTCTAATTCTGTTGCAACTGCAAAAAAACTGCATTATCTTGTATGATACTAATATATTTAAATCAATCACCTGCACGCTGAGAAATATGGATTATTGCAAAAGGACAAAAAGAGAGAGTTTTTTACTGTAAAACTGCTTGTGACTATTTTTAAATCCAAAAACTGGATTAGTGGACAATTTCATGGCTAGAGTTTAATATTCATCATATTTTAGTCAATCGTGTGTTTGTGCTAGTTCAGAGGCAGTTCCTAAAATGTCCTTCGGGATATTGAAATTTCATTCCAGCGCTGAGAGGTAACAAGAATTTGCCTTTCCGCAGTCGTCCAGGCCAGTGTCAGAGAAGAGAAGAAACTGATGGTGGAGAACGCCAAATTGAAGAATGACATCGAGGAACTGAAAAAACAGCTGCTGGAAAAAGAGAAGAAGAGGGGAGGTATGTAGAGTTTGGTTCCCAGCATAGACTTCAATCACAGATCAAATGTTTGTTTTTCTTTAGAAAGACCTTGATGTTGTTACCCTTGATATGTAGTTATAGAAGTGGTTGTGTATGGCTGACTTAGGAACATTTGATGTGTCAGTTGTTGCTCATTAGAGCATTGTTTGGTTTGCACTATCAATGATAACATCTTGTGCATTCTCGCCTCAGCCCATTATAACCAGATCTTTTTTTTTGTTTTTATTATAAGCAACCATAGCGCTTCAAGAATCCCCATTAGAGTGATGGGGACAATATGTCTGTCAGCTATTGTGCGTCTGACATACGTTGACATTCAACGGCAAACAGCTCAGATCATTAACGCACATTTAATGTTTCCCAGAAAGACGCTTCAGGAATAAAGGGGCGACTGGAAGAAATAAGCAATTTAACCATATTCAAAATAGCTCAATATGTTAGTGTTGGAACTTTGAAGAAATGTGTTCCAATATACCCGAGACTATGTTTTTCCACACATTGTATCTAATTATGGTGTTTATTTTGGGGGTTTCTCTTCGATAGCTTTAAGGTGGCATAAAATAGCTTAATCAAAACATGGATAAATATGAAGCTCTTTGAAAGGAATTTCAAGCGGCTTTGCTGATTTGTTATTGGGATGAGAAAACTATTGAACGCAGCTTTAATAGCACTTTGAGAAAAACGACATTCTTGCAGCAAAGCGTCACTCGAAGTTCAGTGTCATATTTGACTCGACACCATTTTAACACTGAAAATCTTAAACTCTGCTGGGCCCGTTGGTGCTCATTCCAATCGTATCGTGCAGACGAGTGCGGTTCAAACCCACAGAGCTTATAGCTACATTGATTTGGTTTTGCTCATAAAATTGTTATAGCAAATATGATTGCAAATAGTTGTGTATTCACACACCAAGCATTCGTGAAGCAACATGAGCATTAATTCAATATCAGGTTTTTGCTCACGTGACAAATGAGAGTTCAATATTCAGTATTTTTTTTTTAAGCTCTGTTTTGGTCTCCACCAAGCCATGACTGAAATATCAGGCTGGTTAGCTGCTAAATGCTTCACTATGTTGACTAGTTGCTAATTGTGTCTGTGTTTGAATCATAAAATGAAACCAGTGAACTGTAAAGATCTCAGTTGACCTGAGGAGCACTGGTGTGTTTCATTTTATATAACTGGGCCTGTTCCTAATTATTATTTTTTAGTCAATCAATCTAAGGTTTTGAAATAAAAATCAAAAACGTGCATCATAAATATTTGAGTGTTTCATTCAATACTTGACCTCAAATTCAAAAGGATTGCCGTGACACATAGATTAACTTAATCACTGTTTTAACTCTTTCCCTGAACTGGATAATCAGTATTTTTACTTAAGTACTTGACTGAAAAATTAAAATGATTATGACTTAGATTTATTTCCTCCTGGAGGCTGTAACAACAGCCTGTAATGTCAGTCTAAGCAATTATCACTCTCAAACATTGCCTTTAAAGTAAGCGGGAAATATAAAACGGCCAAATAACAACATTGGACGACACGTGGTGTAAGATAACCATAACAGCAGGGGTACAGAAATTACTTATGAGGATGAAGAAACATTTAGAAAATAAAAGAAACATGTTCTACGTGTGACTGTAGATCATGTTCTGGTGGGGATGGTGCTGTCCTGCTATTGCTGCCATCTTGACAAAGCGCTCCAGTGCTTCCTCTTCAAGTGTTTCTGCGTAGCAGTTGTACTGCTGTGATCAGCCATTTCAAATTTACAGAGCTTACAGAGATTATTCATAGCCATTTACAGTAATTTATTGCTAATGAGAAAATTGATGAGTGCATCTAATTAGTACATCTAATGTTTCTAGAGATGCATGCATAAATTGTCCATATATCAAATCACATTGTTGCAGATGTCTTGTGCTTTAGTTTTATGGTGCACCAATAAAACCTCACTGTAGGTGCCATAAAGTGTGTGATATTGGCATATAGTGTGTAAAACGTTGGTTCTTAAAAACCTGAGGAGTAAACTTAAGGGGATGTAAAGAGTTTAAGAGGTCATTGTCTGTAATTCCAAGGTAAACCGGAAAGGTCCCGTTCTCAGGTCCTAACATAACATGGAATTAAGGTAATTAAAAGCATTATGGTGATGGTGGTGTGCCTGCAGACCGATGTTTGTCAGACACAGGTCCTGGATTTTGTAGGAATTCAAACATCAGGCGCCTTAAATGAAGGGTTATATTTTTTTCTGGAGAGTTTGTGTAGGACATTGTTCCCTGCTTTATAGCTCCCTTTCCGAGTCTCTATCCACTTGGACACTGTGATTTTCCCATCAAAACTGTTTGCACCAGGAGAGCAGTCCTCCCACTGGGTGTGTAAATAAAGCTCCCTCTGTGTCATTTCGTTGTATTGTGTTGATGCAACCAGCTCTGTGCGTGAAAAGGAACAACTAAGAAGTACTGTAGTGAACCTTTGTGTATTTGTTATGTAAATGATCTTTCTCAGCAGCTGCTGCACTCGTCTCTTCTCGTTCTTTTATCCAGCATTTGGGAAACTGCAGAGAATATCAGTTGTCGATCTACGATTTAATCATTTATTTTTTTACTGACCTTTCCTCCTGTGTCCGTCACGTAGTGCTCGACGTGGCCATGCCATCAGGTGACACCAGTGTTGAGTGCATTTCGAAGCCCACCCCTCCCAAACCCTCTGGACCAGCGCCCTCTGCCTCTCCTGCTGCTGCTGCTGTCCAGAGCCCCCCTCCCAAAGATGAGAATAAAAAGAAGAAGCCAGAGAAAAAAGGTAACTGCTGGAGTAAAAAAAAACTATGGCACGTTGCAGGGTTTTATTATGAATCCTTTGAAGTTTTCACATCCAATAAAACTGTTTTTAGGAGCTGAAATTAAGTCTGTTTAGGTATGTCACACAGCAACATTTGTGTTGTGTATTTCATTTTCAGTCTGTTTATAGGACCATATTAAATCTATAAAAGTGACAACTCACTTCAGTCTTCATCAACATTATGCTTTTTTTTTTATTACATTCATTCAACAGTTGGATAGATTCAGCGTTCTGTTCCTCAAGAGTCTGTTGACCTTCTCCAAACACGTTTTTCCATTTGAATTTCTAATATCAGGTGATAATGGATGAAAAGCAGCGATATCGTTTCCCTGACGGATCCAATATCTCTGGGCTTCACTTGGAGAATGTTTAATGAAGCTTCTTTTTAAATAGCTGTATGATTTCTAACATTTGGGACGAGGTGTCCTTGTCTGATGTCATGGGTAATTTAATCCCATTTGAGGGTCATTTAATGTTAATCTTCTGTGGATGTGCATCATTCTAGGACCTCATTATAAAAACAAAGTGTCCCTATGCATCAAATGTAATGGTGTTAAACTGTTGTTAAGTATATAATTCAAAACAGGAAACTCTCTGCATCAGAATTCCAATTAAAGTATCTAAAAAAAAAATTACAATGTCTAGAAAATATGAGACCTGTGTTATATATTTTGTTAAGTTGTGCATTACATTATCACAAATGCATCCAACAATGTTGACACTGAGAGAAATCTGTAGTCAATTCAAAGGAACTGTGAGTTTCTGTTCAGCCGCCGATTGCTTTAACTTACAGGAAAGAACAGGATGTGTTGGTTATGTCAGAGGAAGGAAGTGCAACTTAAACTTTAGTATATTGCCCCGTTCCCTTAACATGATTTGTACCTGAGTCAACTCAGATAGATTTTCATTGGCAATAATGGTGGTTTAACAAAGAAGACAACAACTCCCATGATTTCTCACTACTTCACAGTCTCATCAAAGTATGTCTTTTATTGTTACTATAATATGAGAGAGACCCTTAGGGGCAGAATTTACATACCATGCCTTTAAAGGTACTATACAACTTAAAAAATTAAACTGTCCCCAATTTTCATGGTTGCCTATCATAGCCTGTGGACCTTTTTTTTTAGAACTGGATTCCGCTAATGTCAGCAAATGACCAGCACCCGCCACTACACAAGATTTAATTTTATTTATCTGATCTATTAACATGATGCTAGTGAATTACTTTCAGTCTTGTGCTGGATGCTTACAATTTGCAACTCTAGTGCAGAGACCTTTTTATTTTGAAGTTACGGGTTTGTGGTCTGCTTTCCTCTCTTTCTGCTAATCCACTCTGCTATGTTTATACTGTCATTAGTGCTCGAAGATTCATGTAACACAATATCTCAATTTTCAGTCAGTGTTAAAGGAATACAGTGCAGGATTTTCCTACAAAACCAAAACAATGCACAGATTCTCAGTCCCTCTCAGTCATGACTTATGACCCACTGCAAGTGTGCGGTGGTGTCTGTAATTGTAATGACCCTGCCCTCTGCCTGTACCTTCTTATTTTCTCATTATTTTGTTGTGCTCGGGATTGCTTTACCAACCCAAAATGTTGGTATATGACATCCTGCGAATGAGACTCAACATTCTATCTTTCTGTCGCGTTTTCAAACACCAGTTGACAAATCCTTCTGATTTTACCCTGAAGTCTATTTATTGTGCGCCTGTAATGTCGGTGAAGACTTGTTTCAGTTAGTAACGTCGGCCTGTTTGGGAATTAGCTTTGCAAATTGTTCAGGCATGTCCACACTATTCAATGAAAGGCCATGTGGCTGCGGGTTTTTCGTTCCTAGCAAGCCGAAGCACACCAGGCCCGACTCATTTAATCAACTGATTTCAGTCTTCAAACAGCTGATTAGTCAAGTCGTGTGTGCTGTTGGTTGGTTGGAGCAAAAAACTTGCAGCCACTCAGCCCTTTGTGGAATAGTTTGCACATGCCTGTAAGATATATCTAGCTAGTCTATCTAGCTTGTCCTGTACAGGTATATATACAGTTTCAGAGTTCCAATCCCTGACAAGTTATTTACCTAATATATGAGCACTCATTTCACATAAGCACCCCCCGACCCCACCCTGTTGCCCATTCATCCCTTTAAGCCAGAGGTTGGCAACTTTTAATATCAGAAGAGCCATTTTTTTTCCAAAAAGGGGAAATAAAAATCTGTCTGGAGTTGAAACTCTTTTCCACAGAGCATTTTTTTATTTAATTTTATTTATTTATTTTGATTTGGGATCCATAGCTAGCCGAGGGAGACTTAAGATTAGTCATTGGCAAAAAAAAAGAAGAAAGAAGAAGCAGGAGTAAAAAGAACCATCTTTTACTCCCATTTAATTTTTTTGTCAAAGCCACATGGAGCCACTGGAGAGCGAAAGAGTCACATGCAGCTCCAGAGCCGCAGGTTGCAGACCACTGGTTTACAGGGGATATTTAGTTTTGTTTGAGCTCTAAGCTATGTGGACTAATTAGGAGAATTGTCAGACACTGAGAAATGAGTGCTGAAAAATGAATGATTAGCACTGGATGTGTTTATGGGGTTATAATTTAGAAAAGGGAAGAAATGAGCTTTAAGACACTGACAATTTCATTGGTCTGTTTGGCATTTCCTCCATCCAGATGTTAGGGAGCTGTTAATGAGTGATACCACTCCCTCTCAATAAGCTGTTGATCATGTTAAATTCTTCATTACTTCTCGCTTTAATGTTCTCACCTCATCCAAACAGTCATCACTTGTTAGCCCACAGACCTACGTGTAACCTTGGTGTAGTCCTGGTCATGTTACGTCGCTGCGCTGTCATCGCTGCCGAGCGTTGATTACACGGGGGAGAAATGTCGAATATCAAAGGCCAGGGTTGGAATTCATATTCTTCAGAGCTGGTGTGGGCTCAGAGGAATGATTAAAGACTGTGTGTTCATTTGATCAGTGCAACCCGCTGGAATGAATGTGTGTAAGCAAAGCAGGCGAGTGAAAGGTACTTTGTCTCTCGGGAGGAAGCATCTGCTATTCCGCTATGTTACTGAGTCATGTAGCAGCCACCTCCAGCCAAGAGCGGGTATTGGTATTGTCATTTAGTCAAAGTGCGTACCCCCACATTTCTGGAAAGAGGTGAAAAAGTAATTTTCATTTCCTTAATTTTTTATTTACTTAAGGATCACTTGAAACGCATGCAACCCCGGGGCCTGACATTGGTGGGCTTTGTTTTCATTTACAGGAGGAAATTAAATCAGATTCCAGACGGATGCCCAGTATTGTTTCAACTATGATTTGTTTTTTAGAATTTCCCTCAGCAACATACCAGTTGGTTGAAATATTCTCAGTGCTTTAAAAAAAAAAACATTTCCTATAATATCACGCACATTTGGTATAATAGCATGAAAACTCTCACAGATGCCTTCAGCAAGCTGTCCCTTAATACGATGATGGATAGCTACTGTCTGACTTTCTGTGTTGAGAATTCACCCGACCAAAATTCCAACTCCCAACCAATTTTTCATTTCAGGCTGTAATGAAATAGCACAAATTAGGTGCAAAGAAATGTTAAAATGATTTTAGGTTGCAATGTGAAGCGTGTAGTATAACAGCATTTTCCCTTCTTTTATGCCAGGAGGGGAGAAAGCGGAGAAGAAGCAGGCAGCCCCCAGCCAAGAAGAAGCCAAGGTGGACGTGTCTCGTCTGGACCTGCGTGTCGGACGCATAATCACAGCAGAGAAGCACCCAGATGCCGACAGTCTCTATGTGGAGCAGGTTGATGTGGGAGAGACTTCTCCAAGGACAGTTGTCAGCGGGCTGGTCAACCACATACCTCTGGACCAGGTACAGTACAACCTGCACACACTCTGTTGCTAGTTTATTATATACACCTAGCTAAAACAATCTTAATACATAAGCCCTGCTTTAAATCGTACCTTCATGAAGTTTCAGTTACATTATTCCAGAGTCCCGCCTACCAGAGAATCCACAAAAAAAGTAGCATCACAGCTAAAGTATATATTTATATAAATTCACAGGCATGGGTAAAATTTAGGAAAATGTGGATGGGCAACAGGTGAGAACAAACATGTTTTGTTTGTTTGTTTTTTTCTTCTTCTGGAAAAGTGTGAAACAGACTCCTAATCTCACATCCAGCCAAAGAGTGAAATGGCGCTGATCCACCGGTGATGTAGACAAGCTGTTAGCAGCCAGTACATTAAAGTGGATGTTATAAAAGCAAAAATAGCCAGTGGTGAATACCGAATTGTGAACAATACATCATCGAAGGCCAAGTCTGACATTTGAAATTTAGTGAGATCAGAGACTGACAGAAACGCTGTCAGTGGCTTTGCTATTGAAAAAGTGCTAAGTAGCTTTTGATATTGAGCAGTGTTGAGTGTTGGGTCAGGGAACTTTGTCATGCGATTTATTGACGACGACACAAGAATGTCCCAGATTATATGCAGTTATGAACACACATTTACTGATTTAGCTTGTTTAGCCTGTTTCCGAGGTTGAAAATAAAGCGATAATATATGATCGCTGAATTTCTTACTAGGCTTCAGATTGGCAAAATCAGTAGCAGTCAGTATGCTGGCCTGCTACAGTATCTGTGAGTGAGGAAGATGCAGGCTTCAATATAAATGAGAATTTCATATTCTTGCAGATTTATTATCTATTTGAGAGGTTTTTTTTTTCACTAGACACACAAGCAGAGCAGTTTGTATAAGTATGAATACATTAATGGCCACTAGGGCCATAATAATGATTTATTAGTGCATTTAAGGTGACTTCTTAGCTAAATTCTGTGGTCTTTATTTTTGCTTTCACATTTATTTACCTATTTATGATTTGCTCCTGGAGGAAATTTGTTTGTAGAATTTAATTATGCTAAAAATATCTTCTTTTTTTTTTCATAGTTGTGGAGCTGGGAGCCTCTGAATTCTACATCCAGACAGTGCATATCATTTAAATGGAACCATACGCCTGCTGAAATCATGTTTAACAAACACTGACCGAAGTTATTATATCTAAGACAAGATACTTGGAACTGACAACAGTTTTTCCATGCACACAGGCAAATATTAAACATTAGCTTTTTAAAACGGTTGGCACTGTTGCAGTAATTTGTGGCACAGCCTTTCATTGCTCTCTAACTGCAGTTAGAAAGGCCAAACTATTTTGTGTGTCTGATCAAGAATCAAGTTTTACTTCACTCTCTTGTTAACTGTCTTATTCATATGAGCTGTTATCTATTTCTGTTTAGCATGCAGGAGTGAAACATCTGAAGAAATGCGTTACGGGTTTTATGGCAGCACACTTGGGTGCATGTTGTACTGGGATAAATAAGGCATTACTCAGAAATACGAGTCTGAGACAGGCTAATCATAAAGTAACTGTTAAGACAAGTATCTACGTTGTACATAAAATATTACTCAAGTCAGACGGTTTGTTTTGTAAATACTATTCCAGAACATTCACACAAAACTGCTTAGATCTAAAAAAAAAAAAATGAAAACTTCCACCAAAATCCTGTCAAAGCAGCATTAGTAATTTTAGATTTATGAAGCAATTTCTTAAAAGATGTCCCTCAAAAAAAGTTATGATTTTATTCTGAGATCTGGTATACATCATCTCGTGGAATGCTGGATTTCTCCTTTTCTCAGCTTTTGGCAGAAACTCCTTCTTGTCTTCTTTTGAATTTTGGTAAGCCACAGAGGTCTCCAGGCTCGAGTTTAAAGTTTTCCTGTTTGCTCCCTTTGGTTTATGAAATGAGGCAAACAAACCATAAACCTCGGACACAGTCATTTTAAATTAATTCATTGGACTTGGCAATATTGTTTATATTGAAGTCTGAAGTTTTCTATCATCTGTCCCAAACAGACCACATATGTTGATGGTGTTTTTTTGACTTAAGGGTACTACAAGGAGTTTTTAACTTGTTATTAAACAGTCTTAATTTATTGCTGATGCCTCCCTATATCCTTCATATGCAAACAAGACCATCAATGGGAACATTGGATATTTCTATATTCAGTTGTAGTTATTCTAAATGCCTTCCACCAGATCGGATTCTCCTTAAAATCAGCATGCCATTCGGAAAAGCTCATGTTTACATTTTCTGAGGCAAAGTAATTTTATTTTTGATATTATATTTTGTGGTCATGGCAATAGAAACACCACTGCTTTTGTCCACAGCGGCCTCCAAAATCAACACAATATGAAAGTTCCTTGTGGCCACTTTAAGTAAAATGGGTATCATTTGGTTTTATTTTCTATTGTCTGCTACATATGGTCTGTAAAAATGTATTTCATCTTCTGTCCCCCATGCAGATGCAGAACCGCATGGCAGTCCTGATGTGTAACCTAAAGCCAGCCAAGATGAGAGGAGTGGTGTCTCAGGCTATGGTCATGTGTGCCAGCTCGCCAGACAAGGTCGAAATCCTCGACCCCCCAAGTGGAGCAGTACCAGGGGACAGAATCACCTTCCAGGGCTTCCCAGGTACCATCATCTATTTACTGTACCTTGAAAAACAGATCAGTCATTAGTAGGTGTGGAAATCACAAGTTTCACATCAGTGCGATATTATATTGATTCTTTGGATGATACAGTATTTGCTGATATCACAAAGTCGACCACGATTCGATTCAATTTATGGGTCTGCGATCGATATCAGCCTGTATCATACGTCCACTTACACTTATGTCACCTCACAAAAATCAACTCAATTACGCTTCAAAAATTTTATGACTGAATTCTTTAGGAGTTTTGTAACACGGACATGCCATGGGAATTAAAAATGACGATGTGGGTGAATATTTTCACTCTGCGTTGATAATATCGATCATTGAATATAGAATCAATCTATCGATCCAGATTTATGCATCATTAGTAAATATCTTATATGTAGAGCTGTGTCGAAACATTGAAAACTTTGATCATGATGTCGACATTCAAATTCAACATTCAACTGTTTTTTTTTTCACATCTATTCATTCTGTTGAAACCTGGTTACCTATTAAAGCTGCACTAATTATTAGTTTTAAACTGATTGTTGAATAAGATTCCAGTGGTCGCTGTGTAGGATTGTTTTGTTGACTCGTGTGAGAAACATTTCCCACAACCCCAGAGTGTTGTAAAGTTAAAAAGTCAAAATTTATTAAAAAAAAAAAAAAGATAACTGTAATCATTTCCAAAATTCACAACGTGTTTTTATCCAAGAAATTATTCAGTTTCAGTCCATACTTTTGAGGAATTTAGCCTTTCAAAAACATTTTCACTTCAGTGAAAGGATTGTTTTCTCTTCTGCTTGCCAAACACAAATAGAGGTGCATACCTGTATTCACAGGGCAGTCTAGCAACAATAAACGATTTCATTAAATCTAGTTGATTTAATAAAAAGGATTCATTTAAACTGATTAATCAATTTTCTCCAATTGAGGATTTTGTTTGAGGATGTTTTTAGGGTGATGAATTCTTATATATGATGAAAAACATTCAAAGCTTCATTCAAAAGCCTCAACAGAAGCTTTGAATGTAAAGCGGTGTCAGTGAGTATAGTCCTACTTAAATATTAGAATCATATCCAAACAGACATTAGAAATGTTTCCTTACCACCCAGTGTCATTGATGAAGCCAACTGAAAGAAATTTCCCAGCCTAGTTTCCACAAAATGCCTCTGACTTTAGGTAATGAACAGTGTCGTTGAAGGCTCTTGCTGCCAGAAACAACACAGCAGTTTCCACATTCGTTCCACTGAAGACACCAATCATGATGCGTTCTCAGACCCCACTGAAAGCTCTCATTAGAAGACTCCTCGGTTCTGTTTGGTGGTGGCTAAATGGCCTGTGACTGCTGATTTGACAGACTAATCAACGCTCTTTGCTTGGAATGTAACCAACTCAGAAAGATGAGTGCCTAACTGCCCTGTTAAGTTCAACTAATATTAATGAGCTTGGGAAAAAAAGGAACATGTGAACCCAATTCCTATTAATTAACACATTAACCTGAGGTTATAAGAGGCGAGTTCCCTCCTATGAAGTATTAGAAACACAGTCTCTAATGACTGTGGCCTAAAACGGTAGTTTTCAAACCAAAGACAAATAGAATATTTTAAGCATAATCACATTTTTTGGAAGTTGGAAGAATGTCTTTTTGATTATTGTAATTTATGGTGATCTTCGCTTCATCATTTATTGTCTGTGAAGACTTAATTATGTTCAAACCTAAAAAAGTACCCAGAGAGGATTTCTTAAGACAAAACCCTTTTAATTTGAAGGACCATGGTCTAATGTGTATATATATATATATTGTGGGGTTTCTTAACATGAAGAAGTTTGGGAAGCCCTGGACTAAAATCAAAGACCGCCACCAACAGGCCAGTGTGGTTATGATTTAAGTCTCTCTGGCTCTGAAACTCAAAGCTGAATATCGGTGGTGAGAAGAGGATTGCTCTTGTTATTCATCCATTCTTTTGAGAACAATAACCTAAATGGGAGCTCCCTGTGGGGAAAAAAAAAAAGTGAAGACGAGGATATGATGTAGGTGGATCTGTGGTCACCAGAGCCCAGCTGCATCAGCCAAGGCTTTCATCCCCGCTGTACACATGTCCCAGCCGTGCTAAAAGCTGTTTGATTCATGAGGGATCCCTTTGGCCAGAATCATTTTTATGGATACGACATTAAAGAGTCCTATTCGAACCATCCTCTGAAAACATGGCTCGCCAGAGAACAGAAGGAGCGGAGGGATGGAGCAAAGGCGGGATTCGCGGATGGTTTGTTGTGGTGTTGAGTTCTTGTTTGTTTAAAACAGTACAGTAAAAACAGGCTGTTTCTGCAAAACAAATAATGGAAAATAAGAGGTGAAAGAAGTTTGTCTAGTTTGCTAGTTTCCCGCTTTTCTCCCATAGCACAGATTCAATTACAGCTAATCCATGGCTGGTGTGAGTACATGGCTGTAATTGCCTTCATTTCCCCAACTAATGGGGCCCAGTACTTCTGCTTGAAGTTAAGAATGTGTGCAAGTTGCTCATCAAAACCTCTTTCACGCTTCTGATCAAAACTGATTGTTGCCACTCTCGGGTTGTAAACCGGCAGAAATGGCAGCCTTGGGAAATGAAACACATTTGTGTCCTCATACATGTAGAGAAGGAAAAGTTGACACCAGACAGAAGCCAGCCAGTACCGGCTCTGATTTTTGATGAATGCCAAGCGACATCAAAAAACAAAGGCATCGTGAAACGAGACTCTCCCTTAATTGTTTTCCCTGGATGTGTATTTTGATTCTGAGAAGTTCCGTTTAGATGTTTTGAATTATGGCGAAGAACAACTGGCAGTTGTAAAAAGCCAATGCTCTAATAGAACATGATAGACTAGTCAGGCTATTCACAATTCAAGTGGGAGGAATAAAATTAGAATTGGCCTGATAAATCAAGAATATAACAGTTGGTCATTTGCTCACAATTTGTTTTGGCTTCAGCTTGTTATACAGATTGTATCAGTGTATGCTGAATATGAAAAATCCATGACGGAAAGTTGAAAGTCATCTATCAATTTGTCTAGCAAGAATATATCAAAACAGTGTTTCAGTAGGTTATCCAAGGACATGACATATCACAAGAAGCTCATAAAACTTTGGTCCTGCGTTCATAAATCCTGTGTGTGTGTTTTCCGAGCAGAGAACCGAAGAGTTTCTAATGTTTCAAACTGACTCCTTGATTGCAGGTGAACCAGACAAAGAGCTGAACCCCAAGAAGAAGGTGTGGGAGCAGGTTCAGCCAGACCTCCGCACGGACGGCCAGTGTGTTGCGACCTACAAGGGAGCTGCCTTTGAAGTCGCCGGCAAGGGAGTGTGTAAAGCTCAGACCATGAGCAACAGTGGAATCAAATAAATTAACAGAGGCTGCTTGAAATAGCTCAGTGTTTACTTGGCAACCATCAACAGTGACAGCAATGATTCTGTTCAGAAACAGGATGAAGATGAATGCAAGGAAATGCTTTGAAGATGTTCAATAAAGGGATTTGAAAATTATATATCCTATGTGTGGCCTAAGAATCTGTCTGATTACGATCTGTTCTTTTTATTCCTCTGTGCCGACAACAGCTGCAGCCAGAGGCATTATGTTTTGAGTTTTCCATCTGTCCATCTGTACGTAGGTCCACTATTAGTCTCTCAAGAGCGCCTTGAGGAAATTCCATCAAACTCAGCATAAACATTCACCTAGACTCAAGGATGAACTGGTTAGATTTTAGTGGTCAAAGGTCTCTGTAACCTCACGCCTGTCCCATCCCCGTAATTTCATTACATCTGGCACAAACGTCCAGTTGTACTCGAGGATTTGTCTGTCTGAGGTCACTGTCAATTCACATCTGTTTCATTCTCGTGAACATGACGTCTCAGGAACATCTAGAGGGGATTTTTTCAAACTCTGTACAAGCATCCACTTGGACTCAAGGATTGATGAAAGGTAAAGGTCACAGTGACCTCACAAAAAACGGTTTGGCCATAACTCAAGATTTCTTATACTAATAATGACAAATATCACAAATGCCTAAACTGATCAAGTAATGAAGTGATGACATGTTAAATCCTAAAGGTCAACGATCAACTTCACTGTGACATAATTTTCAGCTCTCTATTACTCCTCTGTTAAAAAAATTAAATAAAATAAAAAATAAAGTGAAGACAGCCTGTTTCTCAGTGGAAATTATTCACTGGAATCATACACATCAATATACTTGGAGCATTAGCTTCCATTTTGCCAAAAATACACTGAATATCTTATATTAAATTCCTTCTTGACCACATATGAGTCTGGACAGACGTGGATATAAATGGCAGCTTGACTGGTTGGCGGATACATACAACAACGAGGCAGTAATTCAAACTCTGCTATGATTTGGCTCTACACAAATAAAACTGACTTGACTTGACCTCTAAAATATAAACAGTCATGGTCCATAAAGTTAAGTTAATCAATACAACTGTGTTTCTGCTTTAATTCACTAACTTTGTCTCTTCTCCTGAGGCGCATTAGCTTGATTGTGCTTTGATTTTGAGGTTATAACTTTAAAGTACTAACTGCACTGGACTTGAGCGGGCACCACTGGTTTCTACTTCATCTAGTTTTGGGCATTTTAATGAGCAGGAGATGAAACAGGGATGTTATACTACAAAGCCCAACAAAAACAGATCGGGTTCTCAAGTTCTTTGCTGGGGCTATTTAGATGGTACTCAGCTCTCCAATCTCCTGGCCCACTGTCAGTCTCTCAATCTTGGCCCTGTGATGCCAGTGCCATGTGCTTTATTTTATTGTCTCCTTGAAAGAAAAAGTCTGCCAACCTCCGGAAGTATCGGACTACACAGAAGAAACAGACAGAGAGCTGTGCACCAGAGCCTCTAATGTTACATCAACCGTAATTAAGGCCATCCACTCTACAAAAACATCTGTCATGGGTCAAAGCCGTCCGGTGCACACAACTGGGGTTTACTGCTTGTGCCCTATTCTCAAGCGCTCAGAAGTTTTGGCGTATTCTCCGGTGCTCATCTTCGACTGCACAGTTCTGAGATCTGTTTTGCTATGAGGTTACTAAGTGATTAAAAAACAGTAATTTATTGTGACAGAATATACACAACTTTTTAGATATGTTTTTAAATAAGAAGTACCTCACTGGAGGGCTTGTAACTTTCAAACTTACACATGTTCATTTAGCAGACTGCACTCCTGTCTCCACATTGGGGAGCTGTTCAGTCATCGTCAGGTCAGCTCTAAACATCCCAAAGTGTGCCGCCCACAGGACAGCAGTGCTGAAAAATAACTGTGGAAACTTGTGTCAGAGCACAGCGCTAAAAAAAATGGTGGAGATAAGTCTGGCTATGCAAAATTAGTGCTACACAGTGAATATTAAATCTTTAAAATAGAAAATACAATTCGTGTGAAATGTAGTAAATATTTTGCTGTGCTCAGGACGTTTCAGGACTTCAGCCTCCTCCTCTGCTCGCTGTCTGTGAGAGCTGCAGAGAGAGATTCACGAACACGCAGGCAGAGCAGACTGAGGATCCCTTTAGCTTTTACACAAAGTCCAGCATTGTGTAGAGGTGTGTGCACATTTATTTGTGCTTTAGAACCTGAAACCATAAGAAAATAATGTTTTCTTTCTCTGTTTCACTGTTTTGTTCTCACTAACTCTGCTTCCCCTTCTCACTTTTTATGTCTCCTTCTCCTCTCTCTCATTTGTTGAGCTGGGCTGAATGAAAAAAAAAACAACTTAGATTTAGAAGGATTTACATTTAGTGTTGTGAATGGATGGTACAGTATGGACTCGAACTGCAGTTTGGAAATTCCTGGTATCACCTGGCTGCAAAAAGAAGATATTGTCTGGGCCTGGTTTGCTTCCTACTTAACATCAGTGACTCTGTCATTATTATTTTTTCTGATGTACATTGATGACACAAACACTTTAGTTGCAGCACACAAACTTTCTCCAACTCGTGCTTGAATACCTGTCCATTAGACCGTGTCCTGTAGTGGTTATATGTTTTTAAATGACTTAATCTGACCCTTACACACCTCAAGTAAAAATATCTGTTTAGAGATCTTTGATGAGGAAAACCTTTTATTTTGGTTTAGATGACATAGGCAGCTCTAGTAAGTGGCCTCCACTGAAGCGTATTCTCACCTAAACCACAGTGTTCTTTCTGGGTTTTCTGCGACCACAAGGAGTGTTGCAACCTGAGAGAAAACTCACTCCAGGATATTTTGAGTCAGACGTTTGCAGACCACACGTTTCCTAATTGAATTTTCAGCTGCAACTGGTGCGCACTATGTGAAGCAGTTACCTACTCGTCCTAACAGGATATCGACTCATATCTGTCGCCCGTATCTGAGTGTTAACTTTTCCTGGTCAGTACATCTATGTTTAGGATCTGGTATCACAAGTGGTGAGTGTGGGCCGTATGGGGCCATGATTAGCCTACTGATTTCACAAATGGTTGGCTCACGCTCTGTGATGAGCCATACACATAAAACATTGCCTTCATGTTTGGGTTTCAGTAGCAAAAACTTAAATAAATAAGACCTGTAGGTGTCACTGTTTCAGTGGTGGACAGGGGCAAAAAAATAAAAAGGGCACCAGCTGTATGTGATGTCAGTTTATCATGTTTTATCTACAATAAGGGCATCCAAGAGAACACTTTTGCTGCATTTTGAGAATACTCCTAACTAAACTAAAAATTTCTCACAAGGAGCCAAACTCAACAAGAAAACCATATCACCACTTTGTTCCTTGTCAAACTGTCAACCGTCCGTCTTGGAGGCGGTGATCTGTCTTGGTCAGGTCGGGATCTCTATCCTAACCAGGCTCAGACAGCGAAGATGCTAGCATGGCAGCAGAAAGTGCCGATCAGTATTGCACATGTGTATTTCTCAACAGAGAAGAGAAGGAAGGGATGTTATTTATTAAGACTTTTTTGAAACAGACTGTATCCACATTGCATTAAAAATGGGGTAGAATCATCTAATGATGCTAGCTCCATGGCTAACTCAGCTAACAAGCCAGCTAAAAATAACAGCAGACAGCAGTTAGCCTACTGTTACAACAAGAAAAACTAGCTAAATGCTATCTGTTCATCAGCTAACTCTGTAAGCTAAATCAACTTTGTACTGTACCATTGTCAAACTGGACCTCTTTATGAGAAGTTTAAACGGCACCATTTTACTCAAAGTCCTGGAAATTATTCATTAAAGTGTTACAAAAGAATTTGACAGTGTAATTAAACTTGATGACATCTTTATGACAAGTAATGTACCACTTCACTTGAGGTCAAGGAAAATATTCATGACACTCAGTGTCAAAACCAACCACATATGACAGTCTAATGTAACGTTAAAACATAAAGCTAAACAGTGTCTTTAAGTGTCAAGTTGTCATAACAAAGACATCTCAATCAATCATTAAAAATGACTGAATGACAACTTTCAAAAACATTCCAAAAGACATTTCACATAAATGACAGGTGCCAATGACATGTTTGTGACAGTTTAATGACAGTCTTATGCACACCCCTTTAAATAAAGCGTTACCAAATGTTTTTAGAATTTCATCACATGGAGCGACTCTTTGTACTTTAAGCTTCATGAATACAGCCCAGGTTATTATGTCCTCAAGATGACCTCAGAGAAAAAAAAAATTCTTCTTGCAGGTCTTTACAGAGGTGGACACAAAGAAATGCAACACCTTCAGGCATGACTAAATACGAATAAAGAGGAAAAAAAGAATTTTGGAAAAACCCAACCAGCGCCTTTGATGTGATGGAGTTTAACTCACCCATCTGAAAACAGGATTTGGTGTATTGGTAACTATGACTAACAGGCAAATCTAATATTATTTTTCTCTAAATTATGGTTTTCAAAGTCCCACATAGAGTGACCCAAGAGAACATCATGAAACAGCAGGGGCCATGAGGAATATATTTCTCATTTCTGAAGCCAAGTAGTCAGTTTGCAGCAAGGCGTGAAAGTCAAACTATGACAGGTCTTTATGGAGGAACGCAGACCTCTGGGATAAAAGTCATGATTCATACTGGTAAGATGGTAAGATTTGTATTTCAATATTGAAAGATCTGATTTGATGTGAATCAAGACATTGCGTGTTTCTTGATTACTTCAAGACCTTCTGGATGTGTGTAGAGTCCTGTCAAATTGATAAATGTGTTATTGTTTTTTCTACTTTTTCCCCCAACCTTATTTTGAAAAATGATGTATTAACTGCTGATTCATTTCATTGTTTGTTGTGTAGCAATAAAATGCAAGATGACTTGAACTGTTGGATCAACAGTTGCCTCATGTCTTATGTAACACTCTGCGTAACTAACAGTTTTAAGACACAGTTTTAGTTTAAATGCATGTTAGCGTTGTACAGTAGCTGTTCACTGTGGCCTCTTAACAAATACACTTGAACTTGATGTGATGTTGGATAAGTGAGCAAATAGATTCTTTATTTAAAGTCATTGCTCTATGTATGTGCAGAAACGTGAAATTGTCTGACCTAACATCATTTATTACATCATCACATCATGTAACATCATGCTGTAACAGAGAACGAAAGCAAGCTTTTCAGTTTCACCTGGTGCAGATAAAGTGTACAGTCCACAAAAAAAAGCTAATCAATTATACCATGTTCATTGGCAGCACTTTCTATTTTGTCTAAAGCCATAAATAATAATGATACCATGAAGTTTGTTGTTTCCACAGCCTCATAAATATCTTGCAATCCAAGGTCATGGTTGAAATCATTTTCTGTCCCAGAATTCCATCTCTCATTGTGCAAAGTACGTTTTAGCAATTACAGCTGCATTTTTGGGGGGTTTGTTGACCTCTTGGGAGCAGAACGACAAAAAAAATGCTGAATGACACACAGCCCTGACATATTATGGTGTTACAAGCATGGAGTGTATCAAAACAGTGGACAGAGCTTTTGGGTCTGAAAAGCGAAGCCAATGCAGGAAAGTTGCATCCTTTCTAATAGCCAGCATGAAGCAACTCCACTGGTTACAAAGTAGTACTCCAATAGTATGTAAGTCTATGAGAAAATGACTCTACCTCTCATCTGATTTATTAGACCAGTAAACAGTTTACTAATGAGCTCATGGGCTCAATCTTTTCATTTTGTAAATTATGGGCCCATTTAGAAAGAACAAATAAAGCGGTGTAGAATAGGACTGCTATGTGATGAGACAAGTTGCTACCACGACGACGGTCAATCAAGATAGAGGCATAGTATTGTGTATCCATGGCAGCTCCATCCAGTGGTCCATGGTGACAGCCCTAATGCAAACCAATGCATGCCATCACTGTGGCTATGTACGTTGTTTTATGCAGTCTATGGTCAAAAGTTCTTACAGCTAACATGTTAGGAAACAGTTGCTCTTTTACACATCTAGTGGACATGCAGCAAAATTTATGTCTCTGGTCATTTGATAGATGTAAGTCTAATAAGCTCACTCCTCTCACTAAAAGTGTATTAATCTGCTGTTTGGTGCTGAGCAGGTAGCATACAGTATGTTTGCTTTAAACTTTTTTTTTTCTTTTTGCTGGAAACAGCAAATGAGGTGGTGAAACTGAATTGTACAGTAAGTTTACAGGTAATAAAACCAAATTGATGAGCTAAAGGTTGACTAGCCAAACAAAGCCGCAGAGAAGGGTGATGACTTTCTCTTGGTTCGTCACTGCGAGTGACCTCTTTCATATTTCACAGTGATTTCATTTTTTGTTTACATAAAAATACTGATCAGTGGAGCTTTAAGTTATTAAAACTTGAAAAAATGGTGTCTTCCTGGGACCCAGACTTACATTATGAATTGTCATAACATCTACATTTATAAATTACTGATAAAGAACACAAAAAGCACAACTGACTTATTTTTCCCCATATCAAAATAGTCTCTTCTTTGCAGAGGAAAAATTCTTTTGACTTGCCCTGATTCTGAAAACGCTTGGTTTGAAGATTGAGCATCTCCCCACATGAAACACACTGAAGCCTCTCCTCTGCATTGGCTTCTGTGAAGCCACCACATATAAACTCATACTTGTATTTTCATTACAACATCATGCACGCAATTGAGAGTGAGGGAAACACAGAAGTCACACGCAGCACAACACCAGATCTATGAGTGTGTGCTTAGCCTTCTCCTCTGCTATGGTTTCCACTTCTATGGCTTCCACAAGGCATAAGCCTTGTGAGACATGGTTCCATTAAAAAAAGAAAAACATTCATCTTGCTTCATTGCATTCGATAAAATTCACAAAAACTCCACTCACACATAAGCTTCCTGGGAAAAGGGGGGCCTTATCAGTTGCTGAGGTCTACCAGTGGGGAAATGGGCCAACAAGGGAGGACATCGATCCCAGGGAACGGTTACCTCTCCTAGTTAGGACAGCAAGACAGTACAAGTCCACTTAAACCAAACAGAGATGCAACGTACATCAGTCTGCTCTATATATTTTGAAAGCCGCTCTCTCGTTTACTTCTGCACTTAAGCTCCTGCATAAAAGCCTCATTGGGAAATCCAAGACTCACTGAACAACCATCAGTAACCAAAGTAGTAATTTTTTTTACTGTCAATGAATTTATGTGATTGATTGCAACACCACATAGTTTTATTAATACCTATTCTAAAGTGTTAGTTCTTAAAGATGGTGTTTATAAATGAAAGTATTAGCAAATAAACTTCTCTGTGATGGACAGTGCAGCATAATATCCCTAAAAGCCCTCCGCGCTCCGTCATGTTGTAGGTGGTTTACATAATGGAAAATTTGTTGAACGTGACCAATCATATTTTGGAGCAGATCACTGATAAACAAACAACCTACAAATTAAAATACTCAACAGCTTTGTTTCAGTAATAGCGCTAGATGGGCAAAAACATGTTTTGGATGGAAAAAAACTATAGCGAGTGCTGAGGGAAAGACAAACCTCGGTGGACATATTTTGGCTGCAGTTGAAAGAGCAGCTCTTGCATGCTCCTCTGTGTGTGGTTTCATGCTTCGCCAGTATTCACAATGAACAAAATTATCCAAGCTTCTCTTTCAGCTGGAGGAAATCTATTATCCATATTATAGGCAGCGCTGGACATTTGAAAGCACTGCTTACAGAGAAGCCAACATTTCTGTATCTTGTCGAGTATTTTGATAGAAATCTGAAGAGCCAATGCAATTTCAGCTGGTAGTATTACTGGACAAACTCCTGCAGACTGTCATCACTTGTTACCTAATTGCTGTGACTTTTCTGTCATTGGGCCTAAATCCATCAGGCAACAATGAGACAACCACAGGAATCGCAGAGTATATTAATTCCCGTGGAGCAGCACTGACTAATATAACACTTAATTCCAAAGGAAACAGCTGTAGGCTATCGTCAGTGTGTGTCAGGTTGTCTGACAGGTCCAACTCGAAGCAGGAAATCAATACTAGTTACTCTGTAAACACAGCAAACCAATAAAAAAACAAGAGAGAAAAACTAATGGTAGCACTGATTACTGTAAAAGAACATAACGCATCAAAATACTTTGTATAAAAATACAGGTGTTTTTAAAAAAATTTGACACAACAAGTGAGAAAAAAGATGAACGTGACAGTATTAGAGATGGAAGAAACAATATTGAGATTCATCCATCATATATATAATCATTATACTAATTTCACCACCATGTCCTTTAAGTAGCTAACCTGACACGGCAGACGGTTTAAGTGAACCATCTGGAAAACCATCTGTTGAAAATGCTTGGAAAAGGGCAGACACTTTCAAGAAATCCTCTGGCAGGTGATTGGATGAACCATCTGGCGTATCCAACACGGACTAATTTCAACCAGTTTAGATCAACTCACAAAACCGAAGCCAAAGTCTGCCAGAAGAAGAACAAATTTTTTTTTCCATCAATAAAAGCCTTCAGTGCTGCTCTTTGCACTTCTTTCAATGAAGAAATACTCTCCAGTTTTAATATAACTGATGCTATCACAGTATGTATGCTAACCTCTTCAGGAGCCGCCATTGTTTGTTTGAGGACTCCGAGGACTCTGATTGGCTTGCACCTCCTCTGGTGTGGACATACAGATAGCTTGGAGCCCGGCAAGATGGATTCTCAGGTGATCATGTGATCTTGCGAATCCAGCTGCTGATTACGTAGCTGCTTTCAGTCATCTCACATGGTCCTCTGAATGACCATGAGAATGTAGATGTTAGTATGATTTAGATATTAAAATGTTATGATAAACAGAATTTGTGATCAAAGCTTCACACTTGGGGCATGTAATGACATTTGCTATATGAAGACAATGGCATGTGGTTGAAAGTGGAGAAAGCCAGTAATTGCACCACTGAGACGGAGTTGTTTTGGTGCATATATTTCTCCCAGTGGTCAAGAATAAATGTATATGCTCAAATAAACTTCAGGACCATTCATACAACAGCAGAATACTGTATTAATGAGCTGATATTTTGTAACAGACTATCTTTGCTGAGTAAGTAGCTCTATAGTTTCATTGTATATTCATTGTAGAGTACTTGATGTTCCCATCCACACACATTTCAAAGCAGCCTATGTAAAAAACAATAACTGTGGTTAGTGTGTTACTGGCAGTAGCTGACACGGCTAATGCTAACTCCATATTAAAAAGTCTGCTCTGTGCTCAGTGTTCCAGGTTTCTTTACTTGATTTGCAGTGATTGCCTTTTGAATTTGTTAAGTACCAAATGTAGCTTTCTCAGGATATGTTTGAATCTTAGATTTTAGGAAAGTGTACAGACATCTCCCCCTTCAGTAGAGGAATGTGAAGACACTTTTCTAGTAACAAACTTTGCACAGATATCAGCCAGTAAAGACATTTTAGGGGAAATAAACATAAGAAAAACACATTTGTAGTGGATCTTTGGGATGATCCCAGTCCCACTTTTGATGGGCATTCTTAAGAAAAAGATGGAGCCACAGAAAAACATAATGACACCACTGTTGGATTGCACGTGTCACACACAGCATTTCAACATCTGTATATATCTTAGCTGCTTTTCCACTGCAGGAACTTTTCCCAGGGACTATGAATCTTTGGAGGAAAACTTGGCGTTTCCACTGCAGGAGGGGTAGTACTTTCTAAATGTATACTGAACATTTCTGATTAGTCAAGCACTCATGGCATTTTAATCCTGACCCACAAGCATCACATCAACATGGACTTATAGATGAAACCATATGACAGCAGCTCAGATGACAAAGGGCTTACTGTTGTTCCAGTGTTGCACAAATTATGATGCCTGCCTGTCACTTTTTATGGTGTCATTGTTACTGTATAGTTATGTGCAAAAATGATGGCTAAAAGCTTTCCATGCATCGGCAGACTAATTTGCATTGTCTTTGTGGGCCACAATGGAATGGGCTGAAGGAACCTTTTAGTTCCTTGAAAGTCATAGGACTAAAGGTTCTGGGTACTTAGGGTGGAAATGTGGCAAATGACATTTAAAGTGACAAAATACAGCATTTAAAAACAGCAGGCATGTTTATTTTTCTCCATTTGCAGCTGTTCAGTTTTGTATATACGTATTTCCATGGTTACTCATTCATCTTCTCATTATTTGTCTTGTGAATATGTCCATCAGTCTTTTGAATAACTTATATATGTACTTTTGAATGTGCAGATATCATACTGGGTACAGTTTCGTTGCATTGCAACACATACCCTTTCCATAGCAGACATTTTAACTTATCAACATAGGAAAAGCACAGGTGTTACGAATATCGATGGCTTTGTTTTGTCCCCGAAAAAGGCCCTTTTCACAGGAGACATTTTGACTTGTCATAGCAGGAAATGCACAGGTTCCATCAAGAATCCCACTAAGCACTGACATGGGGTCAGCATGCATAATACCAGGACACTGGAACTAGCTCACCTAAATGGAAGGCAGTCCCTTTTTATGTTATCAATTATACCTGTATTCTTCCTGCAATAACATGCCAAAATGGCTGCTGTGAAAAAAGGTCTATTCCTGACAGTGTGTCATACAAGGAACCTGAAACTGAAGCAAGGAAATGGAATGCAGCCATGCTTAATTGCATTATTTACACCTGTGCTTCTCTTACGGTGACGTGTCAAAATGTCCTCTGTCAAAAACACAAGCTCAATATTTCAAAAGACAAAAACAAAAAGCAGCCAAAAGGTCTTTGTCTGCAGAGGTAATTGTCACAAAACAGAAACCACTGAACAGGAAAATTTATTGTACCTCTGAGACACCTTGAGAGTTGCCGTGCTGACCACAGGAGGGCAGAACCCCACCACTAAATTACCATCATCAGTACACAAAGAATAGGCTTTGTGCTGCTTCATTGAAGAGTTAAACGTGCTTGATTGAGCTGACCTTTAGTCTGCTGAATTGCCTTTTTTTCCTCTGTTGACATTTAAGCCAATTTGAAGTGGCAGAAGGAAAGTCCTACTCATGCAGAATCATTCATTGCTGCAGCAATGTGTAAGAGGATGCAGAGGAGGAGGAGGAAGTATTATATGACTGTATAATTATCCTTCAGAGCAAAATGCTTTGTTTGTGCTTATCTGATCCATTTGTGATACTGATCCATACTGAGCTGGCACATCCAGCAGGCCATTTCTTATCAATGCGTAAAGTGATGAAAGGCTATATTGGAAACAGAAATTACAGTTTTGAAAAAATCAATCAGAACAGAGTAAATAAGGATGTGGTTAGCCTCCCTAATTACTGGACCTGTTGCCAAAGAATGAGAAGGGAAAAGGCTGCTGAGACATGTGTTTTGAGTTGCACCCTTCACTCCTATAACCTCATTTGTCTTAGGCGATGGCTGAGAAACAGTATAACGCAAACCATTTTGTGAGGGCTGTATTTGTCAGCACACATCGTAGATCAGCCCATTAACTCGTTCTAGGCTAAAAATAAAACACCTCACACAATGTTTACCCTAGAACAGGGATGCTCAACTCTCTCTGCCCTGGAACCACGTCTCCTGAGTGTCAGGAGGCCGTGCAGGAGTCAGATGATAAAAACAAACTTTAATAATATTTATCAGATAAAATGATTCAACAAACGGGCCATAAATCTTCTTTCTTCGAAATTCTTTATTATCAAATTAAATGACTTGGTCACAGTTTATTTTACAATACACCAAGATGTAACATGCTGCACCTTTTATCAGATCAGACCAAAAACAGCAATAATTCTTTATTCAGCAGTATTAGACCCTATAGACTTTATAAGAGGGTAAATAGATGCACATTAAAACAGAACTGTACTGTACACTAAAGTGTATTGTTCCCCACTGTTAGATCGTTATTAATAAAGTCTAATGAGGGTCTAATAAAAGGTCTAATACTGTCTAATAAAGAACAAATTATTTCTAGTTTTTATCTGATTTGATACCATGTCTTCTTAGTTTACTGTAAAATAAAGTGACTACTCAACTTATTAACTAAACCAGCCTTTTTCAGGCTATGGACTACTTCACTGATAGAGAGACGGAGCAGGGATCCCCAACTACACATGTAGTATTAAATATTTTCTGGTCAGGCAGCAGCTAACTGGCAAAAATAAATAAAACCTACGTAGCCTTTTGTTAATGTGTATATGAAATGTTTTTAGTTTTTTTATGCATTGGCAGTATTATCTAAAAATAATATGTTGAATTCACGTTAATTTGTATTTTCAGACATATTCTAAGTTTGGGTGGAAAAAAAAGCTTTCAAAAATTATCAAACAATATTTTGGTGGAGCCTCTGCAGTAACTCTGAGGACCCCTAGGGGTCAAGTAAAGATCTGTATTTTGTACTCCGTTTTTGTCCAAAGCTGAAGTTTGACATGACTTGTTGGAGCAGCCAAACTGCACAGGTTCTTCCAGACTTCCTAAACATTGATTTCAAAAGTAATGTTGCACAAAAAGTAAGCATAAAAGTAGAAAACTGTAAAGTTCATATGACGGCTCGCATTCATTCGTGCTCATAATGTAGAGAGATGCCACCGCAGCAATAGCGGCTTATTAACATCCGGTACTTCACCGGATTCGTCTATATGACAGATAAATCAGATATTGTACTGCATTTAACAATTACAATTGCATTTTAGTTCAAAATGCCATGAAGGATTTAACCAACTAAAAATGTATTAATCGATAATTAATCAGTATTCTAGAAATGGTAATTGTGCCTCATTTGGCATTGTTTTGTCTGGTGAAGGAATTAAATTAAGAAAATTAAATTGAGAAAAATGAAAAATGAAAATGAGAAACAGAAATTTTGCATGTTGTATCCTATTAATTATTGATAATTAATCACTTGTTAGTATTTGCAACAGTTAAACAAAATGCACAAAGTTTTCATCCTTAGTTTGTACAACATTAAACACGGTTGGAGACTCCTGATAGAATGATTAGCATATTGAAATTTGGGTGTGTGAATGCTGATATGCAATATCCCAAACAACAGCTAAATGACATTATTTAATATGAACAAATCTTTAATAATCCCAGCATGAATCAATTTATTTTCATTGTGAATTAGGGCATGGTCAGGGGGGCATCCAGCATCATATTGCGGGCCAGATTTGGACCCTGGATCTTAAATTGGACATCACTGCCCTAGACTAATGTCTGGAGCTCTTGATGAGCTCATCCGTCTTTCAGCAGTCAACAGGCCTGCGGGAGACAATTCCACATGCCAAAGAAGATAAGACAATTGACAGAGAGAGTCTCCAGTGAGACTCTTTGCCCTCTCAGACAGCTCCGACTTGTCTTAATTTTCCTCGGCACTTAATGAGTCAGTCTGAGTGTGTCTTTAGGCCCCTTGGATGAGGGGGAGGAGGGGAAGTTCCCAGGGGGAAACTTTTGAGGTGAGGACCGTGATTAGAATCAAACAAGGACGCCACTGTCCCCTGCATCCACAGGTGAAACCCAAGATAACAAGGAAGGGAGATGTGAATGTGAGCTTTTTTGGACAAATCAAGGCTTGAAGTTGAGACTCTTTACTGTTTTGGTTTTCGGCTTCTCGTCTGTTAAAGGATCTATTTATAACATCATGGCTGATTCCTACACTCTTAGAAATAAGAGTTCCAAAAGGGTTCTTCCTGAAGGGCTGGTGTTCTACCTAGAACTATTTGCTTCTGAAGAACCATTTTTTGAAGAAAGGGTTTTTCAAAGGTTCTTTGCAAGACTAAGGGTTCCATCATGAACTCTAATCATCCAAAGAACATGTTTTAGAAGAAAATGTTAAGTGTTCATCAGGGGTTTTTGTACCTTAATATAAAAGGGTTTCTCGAAAAAATGACCAACAATAGGTGGGTTCTAGAAAAAAACTTTGGACCATAAAAATGTTCTCAGTGGAACCCCCTGAGTGTGTTCCAGATAAAACCCTTAGAATCTAATATATATATCTATAGAACTCTCTGAATGAGTCTTACAGAAAAAGTGTAAAAGTGTTCTTGGTAGAACTCCCTGAGTGTGTTCTAGAGAAAACCCTTGGAATACAAAAAAGGTTCTCGGTAGGACCCCCTTTGTGGGTTCTATATAAAACCCTTGGAACATAAAACATTCTCAGTGGTGGGTTCTTGTTAGCACCCTTAGAAGGTGGAAAGATTTATGGATAAAACCCCCAGAGAGGGTTATGTTGGATATTAAAGGTTCTACCAGGATCCAAAAAGGGTCCTTTATGGAACCCTTTTTGGTTCTAGTCGGCACCTTTATTTCTACGAGTGTTTGCCAGCAGTTAGGGTGATGGGTTGTTGGGTATGATGTCGGATGACAGTCAGAAGTGTAGGGTAAGGGTAATTTTATACCTAGTTGAACTGGTGAGCACAATTATTTGATTTACAGAGTGAGAGTTGGACAAGGAGCTCTTGTTTCGCTGTGGTTGTTGTCTTATAATGTATTATTATTCAGAGAATGAGATCAGTTTACCTTTCTAGGCTCTGTCAGGGATTTTGTTTGAGGACAACGTCCAACTCAGATGAAAGCAGATGGAGTGTAGATGCAGTCAATTACCATATGCGGACAAGTGATATTGTGATATTAGTGAAAAGCAGCATGTAATCCAGCTTTGTCTTGAATAACATGCGGTGGACTCAGCGGAGCAGCTGTTTTAGGTATAAACAACGCAGACAGGCATTATTGGTGCCCACAGTCCTTACTATAGCTGCCACGTTGGATATAAGGTTCCTGTTTTAATGCTTGTTGATTTGGTTTGTTTGCCCATAGCGTTTGGGGGAAAACCCCTCGTTCATGGACAGGAGGGGAAGTGCTGATGCAGGGTTTTGACATCCTGGCACTGAATCACTAAATAACCACATGTGTACACAATCAAACTGTAAACCAGACTGAGACCAGGCTAACCTTTTAGATCCTAGAAATGTGCTGGCATGTTTGACAAAGTGGATATTTTTGACAATAAGAAGAGGGCATGGGTTCATCTTGTCATGTGAAAAATTATAGATTGAAAAGTCCATATAATATTTCCTTCTTAATATTATTACGCTATTAATCTGTTCAGATGTGGAGCAGGTGATTCCATTTTAAATATTGCTGCTTTTCAACGGCGTACAGCTCAGCAGCTCTGACTAATACAAACAAGCTCAGCCAAAGTATTCAGGGACCACTGACACACAAGCTCTGTATCACTCCAGTAACACAACATCAGACAATGGAAACACTGAGTGTAATGACTTCAGTGTCTCCTAATAGTCAGACCAAACGGCTGAACTCCAGACCCCCAAAAACACACACCTGAACTATGCCACTGACTCACCACACTGTGTGCATGTGTGTGCGAGCGTCCTGGTTACAAACACCACTCAGCAGCCAACAGGGCATGGTGGGCTCTGATGACACCCCTGAGTGGAAACACACACAAGCTATGACTGTGCCTGACAGATGGTGGGGCAACACTCACTTTTCTAGGAATAATCGTGTCACTTTCTGCCTTGAAGTGTTTTTTATCACTAATATAAAGTTACATCTGGTGGATGTTAAGTGCCATGCGTGTCTTGTTTGTTTGTTTTTAGTCACGCTGGTGACGTGGGGGACAGTAACGTCAACTGTCTGTCAGTCCACCACTTTCAGATTTAAATATCTCAACAGCCAATCAATGCCAATAAATTTTGTACCAATTTTTTCTAGCCCCAAGAGGACTAACCCTAACCCTAACCTAATGACTGTGGTGATCCTCTGACTTCTTCTCTTGTGGATGAGCACAAAATTTAGGACTGAGTTTCATTGTTACCAGAGAATGAGTCCCAAGGAATTTGGTGATCCCATCACTTTTCCTCTTATTTGTGGTTTTCAGTGAATATCTCTTTAACTACAAGATGCATTGTCATGAACTTTGGTACACACATCTGTGTCCTCCCACAGGATGTAATAACTTTGTTTATTTGTTAACTTTTCATCTAGATTTTACCTGTTCAATACTTTGGTCTGTTACCAATAACCAGCGAAATGAATGACGTTCCCATGAGCCTCAGCTGTGCTCTGTAAGGAAATGTTAGCATGCTAATCATGCATACAAATCTTAACATAAACTGAGATAGAGAGCATGTCTAATATTAGATGTGCTAATGATCAACATGTTAGCAGAGAACACATTTAAGTCACACACAAAGTGACTTGAAACCTGCCTTAAGACTCAAAAGACTTGAGCCAAAAGCATCTGTGGTTGTCATAGTTACTACAGCTGTCAAAACACCCAGCCATTCAAGGGAACTGTGGGATTTCAAAGGATGCAACACTTACTGTAAGTTACACAAATTGACTTGAAATTTGACTTGAGACTTGTCCTCAAAAGACTTGAGAACTGACTTTAAGAAAATGTCTGACGAACTGAATGCCATTCTTTCTCTTGCAGCCCCAGATGACTGTAAGCTGCAACAACACCATGGCAAGCACATCTGCAGCTGCTGAGCCACTTGTCATAACCTTTGATTGTAATAACTTTGCATAAGGCCTCAAATGTTCTCAGGCACTTGAAGAGTTTTTTCTTCCAAACACATTATTAGAAAAAAGTTGCTGAAAACATGTGAAAAGACAGAGAACTATGCAGTACTGAGTTGTGGAGTGAGAACCGTAAAATGTTGTTCATGATTTCTGCATTAAGGATTTTTTGTGCAGACCTGAAACATGGCTTGGTGATGTAACAGAGCCATGGTTATAATACTATACAATACTATATAACCCCCACAAACCAACTTGCACATGACACCGCTTCCCCCTCCCATCACACTCCATAAAAGTCAGTTACAAACGTACCTTCAGCGACTCTCTCAGTCCACATCAGCCTGCTCACCTCAGTTCCAACAAGCCAGTACAGAAGGAAAAATAACTTGGCTACAGGTTTATTGTTGACCACTTAGCATAACAGGCAAGTTAGCATTACACTGAGTTTGAGAAGCTGTAGGGATGTGTTCATTAGCTGAGACCTACTGTAGTGTAATTATACAGTGCAGTTGCACTTGACTGGTGACGAAAGACCTAAAAATTTATTTGAACTTGCAAAAAATGACTTTAGAGCCTCTCTGCATTTTAGAACTGTCACTGTGAGCATGTTGGTATGATGATGTTAGCATTTAGCTGAAAACACCAGCCTCACTGAGCTGCTAGCATGGTTCCAGACTCCGGTTTCTCCACAATGAAGCCCACAAGTGACATGCCAAACTACCACAGCGCCACAGCCTCACAGTCTGAGGTGCAACCATGTAATTTAGGGTTTACCATGATAAATCTCAGGCCCTGGATCCAGTATAGTAGCCCTCAGTTTAAACCCTGTCAGTCATGTCTGCCTTATCATTTAGCAGTTGATTGAGAGATATGCTCAGTGTCACGTAGGAGTATAAAGCCGCCCCCTCCACTGATCTTATCTCACAGAAGGCCTCAGATTATGTTACAGGAGTAAACAAAACAGGGATAAATGGAGCTCCATACAGGTTCATTCCTCCACACAGTGACAAAGACATGCAAATCATTCCCCCTGATGAACAGACTAGTACTGGCTCCTCAGATGTAGATTAATATGTTTATAAAACCAATTCTGAAACCAGTTATACAAGAGTTGTAGTTTATTTGCCTGGAGAGAGAAAAGGGAAAAGTTTTCATGGTAATTATCCTTCAGAGCTCTTTAGAGGATCTTTAAAGACAATAATTCATGGCACTTTGAGGGAAATTATTTGCATATGATGTAAGGCCTCTGTGCACGTGTGAACAAATGTTTAGGATTATGTCACTGAGGAAAGCCAGACTTTTAAACACTGAGCTGTCCAATGTGCTGAATCCCAAGAGAAAGATGATGCAAGTGATGAAAATGTGCAGAATTCCACCACACAATTTTTATAAAGATGCAGAAAAATAATTGGTTTTATGTACAACTCTCCTAAGATGGCTGTTTGATTTTAAAGCAGCTACAATAAGTTTTTAACTGGTTATTAAACAGTAACAATTTAATGACGATGACTTTCTTGAGGAAACGACACCAGCAGTTGTTGGCTGTTTCTATATAGTGAAATGAGACAAAATGATTTAGACCAGAAGAGCACAGGCAAAGTGTCATAGTCAGCACTATGATGGCCAGTTAAAAGGAAGCAGATATTTTATTATTCAGATTTTATATATGATGTTATATTTTGTGGTTGTAGCTGATATTGGGGCAGGATCAACACAGAGAAAAAGAAAATGATTGACTGGAGGACAATAAAAGCTAACAGGAACAGTAAGAGCACAGTGGAAAACATGAGTCAACCTTTGTCAGTCATTCAAGAGATGGAGAGAACTGTTGGCACTGAAAGGATTCAAGACCAGTCTGGTATCGGCCCCCTTCCTCCTAGACAGGTATGTTATATGGGGAATCTTGACAACATTAGATTTCTCCAAAAATAAGTACTTTTTCTGAGCTGTTTAGTTGTTAGCTTACAAATAAGCCAAAAACTAGCAACAGTTTTACATGCATAGTCTTACACAGCCACAAATAGATACATCACCTCAGCGCGATGCATCCTGCAAACAGCGAACATTAAAAAATAAGTTGCATCTCTCTTTCACTCACTTCGAAAACAAATGCATGCGCTACCCAAATCAAGATCTTTACGACATGAGGTGGTGGTGTTCATATCGCTTTTGTTCATCATGACTGCCTAAATCAACACAAAATAAAAAGTATTTTATCAAAGTATTTGATTTATTCATTTGTTTACCTGCTCATATGATCACATGTTCATCCCGTCTTTTTTAAATTACTTTATGACTTCTCTTCTCTGAAAAATGTTTATGATAAGACATAGGTATATACATTTTTATGTGTGTGAGTGAGTGTGTAGTGTATGTGTGTATAGGGCAGTTGTTGCCTGTGTGAGAAGAATAGATTGCATGGGAATCCTGCTTTTTTTTCTCATAGTGGAACACTGAAAGGATGTCCACTAAAGAATCACAGCAGCCTGTCCCATGGAGACGCTTAGATAAACACGCAGCTAAAATAGGAGGGGAGTCAGGTTGCACCATGAGGTATTGGTAAGAGAAAGGAGAAGCAAAAAGCATTGTGAAAGCATTGTGGTCGCTCTATTTTCTATCCCAGGTAATTTTTTTCTCCCTCTTTACAGACCGGACACCCATAATTTCTCAAACAAACACAAGAAAAAACATCCTTCAAAGCCTCAAAACAAAAGCCTGGCGACCTGATATAATAATTGGAGTTGGGCGAGCATAGTGGGTTTGTCTCAGGAGTCAGTCATGGCCTGAGGAGACAGCTGGACCGACGAGGCTTTCAGATGGGCCCTTTGGCCAGGTTTATCAGTTGATGGTCAATGGGGTCACGACATGAAAAAGAAACTATGAAAAGTTAGGGGTCACTTACAACAACTGTCAACACTTAGCATTAGCCCATTTCACCTGAGGACTCAGTGGATGGTGAGGCTGCCACTGACTGATGGTTGAATCACAGCTTGAATCACTGAGCAGCTCTGCTTTGCAACATTTTACATCTGGACTCTGTTTTTTTAAGCGGTCTGCCAAGTAACTGCCACACAGACCTTGATTTACCCAAGAATTATCTATTGTTTTTCTGAGTTGTTAAACAAGACAGAAACGGGAAGCAAGATGCAAAATGGTTTGGATTGCACTCCACCTTATATATTAATAAGAAATCCTTTTTTGAAAACACCCAGAACCAAAGTGAAATTCCCCTTATGAATCACCCACTAGTATGTGGAAACCAGAGTTAAGCTACCAATAATTTCATCAAATGTTTTGGTGGGGCAGACATGTATATTTTATCCTTTTCAACCTCAAAACTATTCAGGCTGTCATTAAAGATTTATTCCCTCTTCATCCTCTAACCAGCGTTGTTTAGAAACTGAATGATATCATTGGGGAAGCAGAAATATTGAGCGCAAATATAATCAAAGCAGTAACTCATAATGCAAATATACAAGCGTGTGATTACAGGGTGTTTTTCTACGCTGATGTTTTGGTTCCCAATCAAGTCAAATGCGACAGTGAAACCATGAAGGTCAACATTTTGATAGAAATGACTCTTTTGATATTAACTTTTATGTGATGAGTATGGTGGAAAAAACAACAAGCAAAGTAACTGTGTTATTACATCAGACTTTTTGGAACAACTTTTGCCTCAATAGCACATTTTCCAAAAACACTGACACCAACTTTGATTTCTGAGAACTATCGCGCCAAGGATATACTCAAGGTTTGAAATGCTGCAGGGAGTTCGGCTCGGAGTTTGTATGGCTTTAAAATATAATTCTTTGTAAAGGTAAAGATAAAGGCCAGCTTCATTGTGACATATACAAACATACAGAGCTCAATTTTACAGTCGGGTTCAATTTTTGCATGTAGCCCATCCTAGTATTAGGGGCAGTGGGCAGCCATCATGCTGCACCCAGGGACCAACTCCACATCTAAGCCTGCACCTTGATTGATCAAACTGACTTGAGAAGTGACCTAGAATACATCTTTTTGATTTGGGGGGGGCAGAGGACCTTGAGGAAACCCACAGGGAGAACAAGCAAACCCCACTGTGGATTCAAAACCACAAATCCTGTTGCTGTGAGGTCAGAGGGCCACCATGTTGCTCTGGTTTGTGGTCTGGTTTAAATTTTGCCCAAATCTTTTTTTTTTCTTTTCTTTTCTTTTTTTCTTTTTTCTTTTTGCTACTCCAGCTACAAATTTTGAGCAGTCAAACCAAACTTAAAACAGCACATTTTTGGATCAAACCAGTAAGGTTATTTTATTAATTATTTTTGGGGGGTTCTAGATATTTGATTAGATATTTTTGCTTTGAGTTTTGCCGTAGCTGTCCCTCAATTTTTTGCCTAAATGCTGTGGGCAGGGCTTATTAAAAAGAAATGTCTTATCTCCTGAATGCTGAGCAGTTCTTGACAACCTTGATGGCAGCAGGTCCAGGGGCCAAGAACTCAGACAGGCATGCCCCTGACAGGTATTGCATAACTTTACCTTTATTTATGTCCCTGAAGGCTAATATTAAAGCACTTCTCAACATGTGTGTTTCTTCACAGATAACAATATCTGATCATTTGAGTCTAATAAACACAAAGCTGTCTGTTCCTGCTGTGGCCATCCATGTGTGGGGGCGTACTCAACACATGTTGTCTTTCTTCTTGTTTCTTGGTGGATAACGATTAAAGAAAGCATTGCTGCAGTGAATATGTTTTGTTTCAGTGTTGTCCAGGCTAAATATTCTCTACATTGAAATGTACTGATACTACATTTCTGCATACATATGCGAGCTCATTCTTTTTTTTGCATGTGTGTGTCACCCACATCCCCTGAAAGTGTAATTCAAACACTAGATTTACTGGTACTCAAACTGATTTTCATTAAATAGAAATTGCTGCATCTCAAATATATTATTCAACTGATCTTCACAATGTATTCAGCAGTAACTTTTTTTGTGATTGAGTTAAAAAAAAATAGCAAAGCAAAAATAAAAACAGAAATCTAAACAGACACTGGTCGCTGATGAGAACTAATGAAGACAATGAATATGCAGTCACAGTGTCATTCGTCAGGCTTGATTTTCTCCTCAGTGAACAAAGACTGCAACAAAAGCCAAGACATTTGTTGTCCACTTGAGTATTTTTAAGTGTACCAAACATGAATTCATTCAATATGAAGGCTGACTTGTAATCCCCAATGGGCCTTTATCAGGATCCTGTGAAACAGATATCTGAACACATGCACAGTATAATCTTGCAACATCTGACTCAAGAGTAATCGAGTCTGTCAGGTATACTGTGCCAAAGGAAAGGAAAGCAATCATTCTGCATGGTTATGCATGGGTAGAGTTACTAGAGGAAAACACCAAAGCTCATTAATAATATGCAGAAATACGTGCATATGAAAAACACTTTATGGCACCTTTTTTCCAAATAAAACACTGATGGACTCTATCATATAAATGGTTCAGGTCTCATTACTCATTCAAGTCCAATGCATGGCAAAGCGTTACGTCTCTTTAATGTCACATATGAGGAGTATTTCTAATGATCCAGCCGATGCACAGCTCTGCATATGCATCCATTTGTTTCAGAAAATCTTGCTGCAGTCACCATAGATACCACGGTGTACCATTAACATTTACCATGTCTCGTAAAACGTCTTGAGGGATGAAAGGCTGTTAATTTGTTATGACAGTGTAGGATATAGTTTCTGATAAAAGATCAGTTTACCTGCCAAGGACTACATTCCCGCAGCAGAACACAGACCTCTTGCTTGGCTGCACTGGATAAACAGCTTGTGTTATTTCTGGTTCTGTACCACAGGGTGTCAATAATACCTCTAAATGGACCTTTATTTATTATGCAACCGAAAAGGTGCATTTCAAAAAGAGAATAAATGACCCGTACAAGCTCAAGAGTCATAATCATCCCACTTAACGTCTCTCAGTATTTCCAAAAGTGAAAACAGGCAAGAGAAGTTTTGTGTGAGAAAAAGTATGCAAGAACAGAGAAGTGCTTAGTTTCAGCTACCTGAATAAGGCTGTGTTGCACCAACAGAGATTTATTTTTAAACCTGATTAAATCACTCTAACTTTAACTTCAAATTAGCCTATGTTGAACCAATCTGTTAAACTATTTTGTAGTAAAAAATTAAGAAAGATCAAAATTAAACTCATTTTAGACCTCAGTTTAGTCATCTAGTTTTATTTTAAACTTTTATCAACAAAGTCTGAAAACTAAAGTCAGCATGAACATCCTTTTAATTTTATTTATGTTTGTTTGCCCTCTGTTTCTTGGGAGAATAAAAATATGTCATAATCTCCATCAGTGCCTCCCTCCTCCTACCATCTGAAAATGCACCAATATGGTGATTCGTACTTGATTTGTGTTACCAAATCTTGACAGACTTAACTAAATAAACATATTGGTGGCTTAAATCCAATAAAAATACATGATTGAGTTACATCCATCTAATTCAGTGTGTTCACAGGTTTGGTAGCCCCGTCTCCTCTGCTACATAGATAAGATGGTGGCCATTGAGAGCAAAAAGTGTCCATGGGTCCACACTCAACTTTGGCTGTTTTGAGTACAACATCTGGGTACTTGGAAGTATGTAACATGTTGTTAACGTTTAACAACATGTGATTGTAAAAAGCATCGACACACCAATGAACTCTATTTAATTTCAGTTTGCATTAGTAATTTTAAGTTAGATTAATTTTAAGTATGGATTTACTAAATTTTAACCTAGTTTTGCTAAACTGATCTTAGATTAAATTAATCTTTGCTGGTGTAACCCAGTCTAAGAGTATCATAATGGTCACGCACTGCAGTTGACTGAAGAAATATGTCACACTATAAATGAAACCTACATACTTCAAACAGACTTTATGCAACCCCTCAGGCCTCTGAGGCGACTAACTGCATATTGTGCTGAGTTCAAACACAGTGAGACCCCTACAGGGAGAAGCACTTCAGATTAATATAAATCACTCCTTCTGACAAGTGCCATGACCTCTGATGATACATGACATCGCTCGCTGTGACTCCAGACAGATAGAGAACAAAAGGAGAACATATAGCTCATAAAAAGCACCAAGAAGAGTAATGAAATATACATAATCATAAATACAGCATGGTGCCTTTGGTACAGTTATATCTACAGTACATGTCCTGCCATTAATCTTAACTGCATAAAACCTTTGATGGTTGTTGTTTTTTTTCTTTTCTGGAGGTTATTGGCCGTTGAAACCATTGTGGCAATGATAAATAAAAACCAAATGTTATGCAATGTAACATGAAAACCGTAATCTGAACATTTTAGGTAAAGTTTTCCACAAGTGAACCGGCCCACACAGGACCTCGCTCCCTATCAGTTATGGTAAATGAATCTGGGTGGTAGCAGTTAATCAAGAGGCGAGTGGGACGTCACCTCCAGTGTCTGTGAGAAAACCTCCCAGTGAGCCACTGATAAATGATGGGTTTGTAGCCAGTTTTGCGGCGGTGAGGGTGTCTGTACGTGTGTGTGTTTTGGTGTTTTGTGCGTGTGTGTGTGTGTGTGTGTGAGACAGGAGCGAATCATGACAGGCTGCTTTACAGTGTGCACATGGGCACTGCTGTAAAAGGAAATTAGAGGCCAATGTAAAGCCGTGGGTGCAGCCAAAAGTCTTATGTGTGTGTGTGTGTAGTGTGGACATGGGAAGTAACAAAGTACAAATACTCAGTTACTGTACTCAAGTAGATTTTTGGGGTATATACTTATGCACTTATCTGTCTTTATTTTAACACAAATATCAGTACTTTCTACTCTTTAAAATTTCTAAACAGGCTCGTTACTTTAGTATTTTGGGAATTACTGATTTTTTTTTATTTAGCATCATTGCACGCCACCTTCCCAACATCAAGGCTGACACATAGAAAAGACAATTCCTTGGGGTATCCATCAGTGCAGATCACGCAACACAGACATAACAAGATGAAAATGACACAAAAGAACAACAAGATGAAAATGCTGTAAATGATGTAATGAGATTAAAATGATGTGAAAGACATAACAACAAAAATGACCTAAAAACATAACAAGATGATGACACTGAAAAAGATGTGACAATATGAAAATTATGTAAAAGACATAACAGGACACAAGCAACATAAAAGACGTAAGACAAGACAAAAAGGACACAACAAGAAGGAAATGACAAGAGAGCAAGACTCAACTACACAGATAAGCTGAGGTTTGGTTAGTTTTGCATAAAAACAACCAGTAGAAATGTCCTTCAGAGGGCTACTTTTTATTTCCAAACATTTCAGAATCTGTACTTTTTCACTTTTACTTGAGTAAAGAATTTAAATCAGTACTTCTATTGTTAGCAGAGTCTTTTTTATTACACAAATATCTGTACTTGTTGCACTTCAGTGAAGAATGTGTGTACTTTGGCCACCTCTGTTTGACTGTGTGTGTGTGTGTGTGTGTGTGTGTGTGTGTGTGTGTGTGTGTGTTGTCTATTCAAGTGGAGGGGTGGGTGAGAGGGGGAGCAGTCTTTTTAAATGGCCAGAGAGAGGAAGGATGTCTCCAGCCTTGACTGTGGCGTCCCTTTGTTGTTCGTGAAAACAAAACAAAAAGAGAGGAGGACAAGGGGAGAGAGGGAGAGGTAAAAAAAAGAAAAAAGGAGCATGAGGGAGCGGAAGAGAGGAGGGAGGGAGGGAGGGGGAGCAGAAAAGTTATAGGCAGTCACTGACAACAATGCAGTCTGCTCTGTGACAGAGACATGATGTCACATTAGTGGAGTCCCTGGTGTGGGGGTGGGTGGGAGGACGGGCAGGCTGGGTGGGGCCATACCTCTGTCCTCCCGCTCCCCATGTGCGCCTGTGAATGAATCTTGAGAAGCATAATGGGCCAGGCTCGCAGCTCCACTTCCGCACACCTGTCATTTGAAACAGTGAGATTTCCAGGTCGTTCATTCATGTCCCGGTCCCTGCTGAGCGCGCCGCTCAGAGAGAGTGAGGGAAGCCTGGTAAGGGATCGCCCTCAAGGGAGAGTGTGTGAGTTTGAGTGTGTGTGTGTGTTTGTGTGTGCACTAGGGGAGGCGGGAAGATTGCAGGTGGACGGAAAAAAAGAATGGAGGCATATGATTGGTGAAAGAACATTATGATATAAATGTCTCCAGTGTGCATCACTTTAAGTGAGCCAGGTCTTGTGCGTCTGCTGCAATTTTTCCATGAACACGTTTGATTTGATTTTGGATCACACATGCGGTCGTCTGTCAGTTTCTGACACCACTGTGGTGCGAGGGAGGTTACAAAGCTGAACAGCAGTGTACATTAGGTTACTTGGTTGTCATTCAGTGTTTTCATTGGCAGATCTGCTGATTTTGGGACCTGTTTTGAGGCAAACACAGGCATGGGGCCCTACACATTAGGGTGTAACAAAAAAACATAACGACACCAGCACAATACCACAGACTGTATGCAGCTGATAGTTGTAGCTGCAGTAGTGGGCCAATCGCACAATGCATTAAACTACATGAAACACTTGCAGTGATTGTGAGAAAAACTATATAAATAGTATTTTTTTTTTCTAGATATAGGTACAAAAAAGATTAACTGCAAGTATTGTTGGACTTTCAATGCTATTTGTTGCTGATTTATTTCAGTTGATACCTTATATTGAGTACTGATATCCAGCTCTATGTCACATCCCTTTCATAGCCGTTCTTAGGTGTAGTTGTATGGCAGCAGATACTTCTGTATCTCTTGCCAGAAGGCAGAGGAGGGACATGCTTTTAGTACCCTCCTGCACCGGCTGGTGTAGCTTCACTTCATTTTTCAACAGTCTGTACACCACAATGTTTACATGAGTTGACTACTGTCTTCCTGTATCAATTCCAAAGACATGCAGTAAGATCATGGAATAATCCGATGTAGTGAGGAGGCCCTGAGACACTCATGAATTAAGCATAATGATGCCGTTTTAGTAAATGGATAAGAAGGACATAATTGATGAAAGGTTTAGAAACAAACATTTTTAACCATAAGTTTATGAGGTGTTTTATTGGGCACTTGGTAGCTTGGGGCCTAAAGCAATTGCCAACCTTTGCCTGATGGTAAGTTCCTCTCTTAATATTTTTAGACTTTTAAGCTGCATTTCCACCCACCTGCAACTTTTAGTCCTAGCAACTACTTTCAAAGAACTAAAAGGTTCCTCCAGCCTGTTGCTGTCTGCATTTCCACAGCAAATATTTGCCAAATTAGTCATTAGTCATTTTAACACATGACCTTAAAACAACGATGATGCCATATAAAGTGATGGGAGAAACAAGTTAGCTTTCAAATCTTTGCCAGAAAGGGCTTTCTAACATGTGGTTAATGGTCTATTTTAACCAAAACCGTGATCTTTTCCTAAACCTAAAACCCCTAAATGTTTTTTTGGCAGAAAGTCCTGAAACCTAACTTCTTCCATCTGTGCATGGAGGAGATAAGTCGTGCTGCTGTTGATCGTGATTTAGTGCTTAGCAAATGAGGTGGAAGCACAGTATATATATGTATGTCTGTGTATATATATATATATATATATATATATATATATATATATATACTCCAAGCCCCACCACAAAAGTTCCTGTACTTTTGAAAAATCCTATCACCTGAGCAGAGACTTTCTGGGGGTTAAAATCATCTGAAAATCATAATTGAATAATAGAACTGAGCTAGAAACCTTTGGAAAGTCTTGGGAAAGTTCATACAGTGGAAGTACAAATTCATTCCGACAGACATTTTATCCAGATGTCAGGTATCTGACATTTTCATATAGAATTATAAAATTACCATAAAGCTGAGTCAAAACAACTGTCTCAACTGTCTAAACTTGTCTAAACAACTCAAAAATGTAATGCAGCTTTCAAAAACTTTAAAATAGTTGACTATTATTTCTCAACTCCAAAAAACTATTTTTCAGCATTAACTAGTCATTTGTTGCAGCTCGGTAACCTGAGTTACTGTGTTTGATCAGTTTCTTTTTATACAGCATTACAGGACATGGATGTCTTCTTTCTCTCTCTCTCACTCTTCAGGAACCACATTTAAGGGATCATTATTTTTCTGACTGTCTTAACAAAAACCAAACATTATTACACACGGCAATAATTAATGGATTGTATTATATTGTTGTGTGGTCTTGCCCTTTCGGTGCTCCCTGTTCATGATCTGCCATTTCCTTCCTTATAAACACCCACAGCTTGCTGTTATTTTACAAGAAACTTCCAGGCTTGATTAATGGCGCTGCACAAATTTAAATTGGAACCAAACACATTGACTGTGTGTGCAGAAACACCTGAGCGGACGCTCGAGTAAAAGAAAGAAGAATTAGCTGGCAGGAGTTCAGCTCTATTAATACACTCATTTAGCTGTAATACATGATCAGGCACAAGTGTGGACTTGAATTTCCCCATGGTACATGAAATCGTGCTTTTTTAATGAATTTGGTCCAGCCAGGAACTGAGTGAGTGAGGGAACTCGATGGGATCCAAACCACCCATAAAACAACCTTCAGTAAATGCAGTGCAGCCTTGGCCACTGTGGACAGGCTCTCCAGGAGGAATCTGAAACGATTTCAGCAACATTCTCATCTGCCCTGTCCAATTTGTGCAACAGAAATGACCTAAGGGAAGCTTCCATTACTGCTTTACAGCAGGGACTGAAGAGGAATGTCAACAGTCTGCTCAATTAGGGGTACATGGCGTGAAGAAGACGTTTAGCAAAGGCCAGGGTATCTCATGGTGTAAATAAATATCAAGAATGAGCTTGCATGACTTCGGGACTCTGCATGTGTTTGTCTCATTGTCTTGATTGCTTACAGAGTCGGTTGGCTCCCGCATGCTGCAGAGCTGTAGAGCTAAATCATAGCTGGTAAGGCTGCTTGGAATATTCCACTATCTGCACCACGGAGCGGTGGGAGGGAACCAAAGATTGATCACTACAGGTTTTAAATAATAGAAAGATAGATGGACAGAGAAGCGAGAGATCAAGGACAGAAGGACAGGCATATAGAGAAAGGATCTGTGGATCCACCATGGGAAGGTTCCAGTTAATTGTTGGAGTTTATTATCTAGCCGGAGGAAATTGTACCCTTTGCCACCCACAAGCACTCAATGGTAACTATCAAGTTAAACTGCCAAAGTGAGACGTTGTGACAAAGCCTCCTTTTAGAGATGAGGGATGACAGTGAGATGGGGACGGGGTGGGGGTTAAAGCTTGTCCCCCGGGAGTAGGAGGGGCAGTGTCACCGTTTGGAGCTGTTGAAAGGAGCACAATGACGCCTGGTATCGGGTTTGCCTGTTTGACAAATGGATCTCCTGCTGTGATCGTGGCGAGTGTAGAAGCCCTATCTGTTAACAACAACAGAGGATGGAGATACATATGGAGCATCTTATTAAATGTTTACGAGCAAGCAAGCAAATTTTTTACAGCACATGAATTTGCAAAGGAGAAAGAATTTCTGCCACCACGTTATTTAAAAAAAAAAAAATCCTAAATGAAACCATCAGTGCAAAATCCAACAGTTCCTCATTATACTTTGATATATGATGAGCAGAGTCGTCCGATGAGGCTCTGAAGAGGTGTGTTGCAAAGAGGTTCTATCACAAAAACCAACTTCCCCTTCATGGCAATGAATGTTAGTAACAAAACAACCCACCCTCAAAAAACACCATCCTCATTACTCTCTTGACTTCCAACGGGCCATAGCAAAATAAACACAGGCGGTGTTTGTTAGTCACACTCATAGTCCTACAAAAGTGAAGACGTCAAACAAAATGGAACACAGGCTATAGCTGTTGGACATTAATTGCTGCTTTACGCAAATGTAGACTTCCAGTAAGCATGGTATTGATGCACTGTAGTCTAAAAAAAGCTCAGCAAAAATGCCGACAGAAAAATGCCCCAGAATCTAATATTCATTAATTGTAACTTATTTGTCATGCCCACCTCTCTACTTGCCTGTCAGTCAAAACATCAGTCATCACGTCATTAGCTGGACCTGCCATGATGCTGCTCTGCTCTTGAAATTTAGGTGCTAAATACTAACTGACAAAAATAGACTTTTGTAAAACAAAAGTCCTGACAGCCAGACAGAGCACCCAGCTAAAAAAAGCTCAGCTGCAAAAGTTCAAGGAACTCCTGCCAAGACTTGCAAGTATGATGCAGCACACACATTGGAATGGGTCTGAGAGACGCTGATACGTTCTCTGCTTCAAGACCCTCTCAGATGACGATATAAAACCATCTAAACTTCAGCGTTAATTGAAACAAAAGCACCCAGCAGAAGCAGGCGAAAATACATCTTGCAAAAGGGCCCTGGCCATAAGCAAGTGCTATCTGGGGGACCTTATGGAAAAGTTTTGGGAACCCCCTGTGCAAAAAATACAATTATTCAAAGACAGAATATGCAGGAGTTTTTTTGGTTGCTGTTTGTAAACGCACCACTAAAAGTTGACTCCTTTTCCCCGACTTAATAAATGAAGGCAGGGAGTGGTGTTAACAAGAAGAAAGCTGTGAATCAGAGATTTAGTCTTTAATAGCAGTTACAAGCTTAAGTATAGATAAACGCACCCACACCTCTGCACAACGCCAGATGTTGTGTGAATGTAGCCTGCTCTGCCTGTGTGTGTGCGGATCTCTGGCAGCTCTCACAGACAGAGAGCAGAGGAGAGACATGAGACAGCTATGTAACTATTGGTCATTATGTTTTGACAGTCCCAACCGCACAACCTGCACGTTCTTTTTGGCCGGGGACTACACGCTGCCACTCAAAGACAGATGTCCCAAAACGTCTTGAACACAGCAAAATGAAAAGAAAATAAATAAATACAGGCAGATGGAAGAACATCTGCAGACGCCACCACGCTAGTGGGTCATAAGTGATAAATGAGAGGGATTTTTTTTTTCTAGGAAAAAAAACTGTCATTTTTTTTAATGCATTAAGATGCCTAAAATAGTTGTTTTATTGTGTTAAAACATGTTTTAACCTAGACATGTAGTTGTCTTTTCACCTGCAATTCACCAGTATTTTCTAGGATGGGACGCACACTCCAGCACATCAGACCTCCCATTATGTTTGCTGCAGTTTCTTTTCTGGGGAAGTGATAAGAAACACACGCAGGCACTAAAGAGTGATTTAAGGAGGTCAACATCAACAAACTGCTTCTGACTATGACTACAAGACAGCCCCTCGCCACACACAGGCACACGTTTTCATACCTAATACCTAACCTGTTCTGACATATCTGGCCATGAAGTCAGCGTAGCCCTCACCTACGTATGAAAAGTCAGCCTTTGAACTGAGAGGCTTCCATCCTCGACTTACTCTCGCCAATAAAACCACACACAAATCTTCGATCCAGGCCCTGTAAATCAGGGTGAGCGCTGATCAAAGCGGGGCTGTGAATCTTACATGGCATATCCTGCATTCCACGCTAAACACATTCACATGCTGCGCTCAAAAGCATAGGACTTGTTTGTTGACCCCATATCCATTTCAAGTACTGAACGTTCATTTTATTTGAAGCCGAATTCATCTGACCATTCCCATGAGTGGGCTCTCCACACAGCGTGAACTTGTTCTCAGCACAAACAGGAAGACTGGTCACACTCTGTCAAAAATGTTGATACCTTATGTGTTTGCTAGCACATTTTGTTTTTAACTTCACAACAATTTGGAGTATGTTGGACAAAGCCAAACAAGTGCAGTAGAATTGTTCAGCCAAAGTCCAGTATTTGTGACATTGGGGTCTTTTATCTTTCTGTCCACGATAAGAGCAAACACACTGGACCACTGTTTGAGAGGTTTTGCATTGCTGGCATACTTTTACACAGTTGCTTCATCACTTCCACCCATCAGGTGAGCAGGGGCCGCCTCACAGCCTTCATCATTTCTTGTGTTTGTTTTATTGTGCTTTCTATTACCAAATAAAATGACAATCAAATTAACTCAATCAGCTTAGCAACCATAACTAAGCATGGCAGGCTTGGATTCATTTCTCCACAGCGGTATGTATAGAGAGCCAAAGCAAAACCAGAACTTCCAGATTCTGTTCCAGAAGTAAGCATACCTCATTTTCAAAAACCCTTTGATTTTTTTTGAGGGGGCCAGGAAACAATCCAATATAGTTGTTTATTCTATATTTATGTTTTTTAACAGCCTTGATCCAACTCTATTTACCATAACCCAGAAACATTTGTGGGCTAATCGTCACAGCTAAATGGAAGTCCATGAGCGAATCGAGGGTCTAGTTTGCTCAGACGTGTCTGTAATAATAACAGGACAGTGAAGAGTGAACACTGTACAGTGGAAGTTTTTAGGCAGCAGACATGCAAGGTAGGAAGTTGAAAAATGACTTTAGAAAAGAGCATTGGTGAGTTTTATGGGCATGGGTGCCTGCTTGCAGATTTTTCATGGGAGCTTTTTTCTGTGCACCAAAGTTATCAGTGTTAGTTAAAGGAACTATATGTACCTGTGCAACTGCATGTACAAAAAACATTAATGTAGTCTAAACAGCAAGTTGGAGCCATAGATGGTGGATTAAATAGGTTGAAATCCTATTTAATGTACATATTATGGTTGAAGCGAGTTGTTTCCCCCTGCCCCCTCCTCCCCAGACTTGATGAAGCTCAGGCAGGCTGCAGGAACACTGCAGGAACGCAAAACAAGCGCATCATACTAAACTGACAAATCATAATGTCAAACCCACAACTAGTATTTTATTTTCTTTCGCTTCTTCACCCCACATCAGATTATAGTGCTATAGTTTCGGTACATTTACACTTTATACTGTAGGTTTGTGGGGTTTTAACTAAAGATGTAGTGAAGTTGACCTTAAAGTGAAAATAACAGCAGGTTGATAGCTCATAAAAACCTTTGCTTTATTGCGAAATGTAACAGAAACCCAGTTGGTCACACATAAACATGTGCTTGGCATGAACATTAGTCGTGATTACTAACAAACAACAGACATCAAGCGAGGGAGGTCGTTTTAATGTTAGTTTTGTTGTACCTAAATCAAACTGACCTTGACATGTTTTTTTCTGTTGTCTTATTTAACTTCCAGTGTTCGGATGCACACTTGCCAGGGTGGCCTTTCTCGTGTAATTACTCGCTCTTTCTATTGGCTTTAGTCCCTGTGCTGTTTCCTGAAAAGAAAATCAGTGTGTATACCAACAAACATCTAGTTCCCTCTGGGGTTCTCATAAATTTTAACACTCTGGAGTCTGGCAGAGATGAAGCTTGGAGAAGCCAGAACAGATGTTCCAAGTCTAAAAGAGAGTGAGAAAAGAGTCATGACCCCCAAAGAGTGCTGGAGATCAGCCTCAAGCAGGTGTAAATGGGTTTGTTATAATGATTGAAATCCCGTCGTGAGGTACAGTATCAACTCTGTTTCTTCTGTGCTCAGGTGCTGCTGGATATATAGAGCCCATTTACAATAATCAATCAGTTCTATCACCTCATTGTAGACCATTAAACATATTTGAGGTTATTTCGATTTATACATATACAGACATCACCCACCAGAGGTCATATACGTAGGCTGTTATGCAGATGTGAGGCCTTGGAAAAAAAAAAAAAAGAAATCGTTTGAGCACATGGTGTCTGATTCATAACTTTTGCATGAAGTAATTGGATCTATTATTTGGATGTCCTGCTTAATGTCCAGATGAAGCGTCCATCTGAAACTTCTCAGGAGAAGTATACGGACAAAACTCTTTGGCGGTCCGCCACGTGGAATCGTTAACTTGTTTGGGACTTTCTACTAATGTTCCCCTGCTCTGCTGTATATAAAGAGAGTTTATAAAACCTAAACTTTACAATTAAAAAAGCAGAAATCAATAAATATAAATACAGACAGAGAGTAAATGCTTGAGGTTTGGCACGTCAACCACATTCCTTTTCTCGCTGCATCTCAACCTGCCAATAATGGAAATTTGTCCTTTTTTCCTGCCTTAATATTGTCTGGTACACGTCCTCTCAGATAAACACAGGTGGCAGATAAAATAACGTTAAAACCAACTCTTAAAATGCCTTTAACTTTGAAGTTCCTTAATAAAACGGACAAACGCTACAATAAACTACAATAAAGTTGTGTCATATGAAGTTGAACGCCACTTGACAGCATTTTTAGCCGTAACAGACATCCGACAATTAGCACTTTAATGTGAGTGTTTTCAAAACAACATGGAACAAATAATACGGCTTCAAAAGATGTTAAATTGTGTGTGACCAAATTCCAAAATTATTTGGTAAGTCATGGGGAACGGTCTGGAGAATTATGAGAACATGTGTCAAACACTCAGACACACAGGCAAACTGCATCAGCAGATCGCTATACAAACAAGCAATGAAATAATGGATCAAAAACAAATGAAATGGCACCACTGCAGAATTCTGAACAAGCGCAAGTTGCTCGGTTAAAACATCTTTTTTAAAGAAACACAAACGGAAAAACCCAAAATGAATTCCAATAGAATAGACACTACGCCAGCGGTGTCTAACTCAATTTCATCCCAGGCCACATCAGCATTATGGTCACTCGCAAAGGGCCAGTTGTAAATTTAAGACTATATAAATTAAATATATTTAAAAAAAAACTATATAAAAACATGTTATCATGCTACATTTTACCAGTGCATTAATTACTATTGGTTTTAGTAGTAACGTAATAACTGATAACCAGCTGTGTACAACTATTTTACAAAAATTACAAAGTAGTATGAGTAATAAAATCAAGGTAAAAATAAGGGTTGTTTCAGCCCAAAATCCAAAATTTATACTTACTCAAACATGAAATGGTGCCATTTTACTAAGCTGCTATTAATTACTACCTCAGTATGTGGTTAACAAAATTGGGATGCATCCTGGGACATGTAGTTTCTGGATTCTGTACTTTGGTAAAGCAGTATAGAATAGTATTGCACAATATATATTCTTTGTTCACTCTCATATAAAATGAACTCGACACCTGGGCATGAGGTGATCAGTAAATGCCTCAGCACAAAATACTTTCAGTCATCTTTTTCAGTCAAAGGAATATATTTTTGGATTGCCCTGCCAACAAAAACATGGATAATATTTATGGGCGTGTGTGACTGTGTGCCTGCAGGCACGTAGTATGTATGTAGGTGAGCATGTATGCATGTTTATCTACGTGTATCTGTTCCTCCATCTGTGTCTGCATGTCTCTGAGCATGTGAGCGTGTGATTGCAGACACGCACGATCAAAGATCAGACGTTTGGTTTTGTTTCAGCAAGTCTTTCACCTTTTAATTAAATATTTTAAGGTCGCTTTGTGTTTTATATTACCATAAATTAAGCAACATGCACATTCCTACACACACACAAAATGTTAAATTATTGTAATGGATAAGAGCAGGCCGTACGGGTACTTTTCTCCTGTGTCATGCCGCTGTCCCTTCTTGGGTTGAAAACAGCCACTCTAATTTGACTGAGGGTCAATACAAAAAAAACATACCAAAAACCATATCGCTGTTTAGCTATTTGGAGCCCAGAGCTCATATTCAGTCAGGTGAACAATTATACTATGTCTGTGCTGACGGTGTTACAGAGAAGAAATCTGAAGAAACAGGGGTCCTTTCAGTCTGCCTCCATTAAAGTGGTCTAACGTGACATAAACCCAATTGAATATTCAAGTAATGTATTTCACACATCTGTCGCTTTTTATATTGTTAAGACACTTTTGGCTGTTTTGGTGCTGCTGAACTCCATTCTAAGATCAGGCGTTTTATGGTCAGACCATGTTTTTCCACAGTAAAACTTTTCGCTCTGACATCACTAAGACCCTTTTCTGATTCACTCTGATCTACAGACACAGTCAGCACTCACATCATTTACTCAGTAACATCATTAAATAGCTTGTGATTAAGTGTTTGTCACAGACACAAAGATCGACTGGTTGCTTTTACACTGCTTGTTTTCACCCAAACGGTGGCGTGGTCATCTCAAGACGGGGACGTGATGCATGGCCGCTCTCATCTGTGTGAAGTAAATGTTGTTAATTTCTTTATGATCATGTCACATGTATGGAAATGCCACTATACGTACTCTTGGTAATGATGTTATGTCATGACCTGAAAGTAGAAAAGTAACCAGGAATGCCAAGTCATGAACTACCCCACCCTGAGTCTGAATAAGGCAGGTCATACCTTCGCCATCTTGGAAAAAAACAAAATATCCCAGCAGGGACAGGGGTTGGTAATTAAATTTATAATATGAATCCTATATGCAACACCTTTGTATCATGTTGTTGTAGCCTGTTAAAATGTTTTTGGCATCATCTCTGACAAATAAATTGACAAATAAATGCAACATACAAAAGTGTGACTTTACAGTGAAGGAGAAGAGACATCTTGCAGCTGACACAAAACAAAACACATTTGCATATTTATCGTTTCTGGACTTTTTAATTAGGGAGCTGGAGTAGATGATTCAAAGCAGAATGTTTTTTTTATGTCTTAAACATGTCTGGAGGGGATTTTTTAAAGTCCATTTTAATGAAATGTTTAAATCATTCTGTCTACATCAGACAATGTAGTTATTCTAAATATGAGACAAAAAGCAATAAGATGAAATGTGATGGCCCATGTAACAGCTGCGGCCCCGAAAAAAAAAAAATGTTTCCGTCACTGTCACCAATCTGTAATTAAGCACCAGCACATACTGTACATGTACTATACTCAGATACAGAGAAATACAATAAGGAAGTTATTTCAGAGTTTTCTTTGTAGCAGCTTATTTAAACAGTGTAGAAGTGGTGTTTTCCAACCCTGGTCCCAGAGGCTCACTGCCATTCATGTTTTTTAAATGTTTTTTCTTAAGATCAGTGGTTTTCAAACTTTTTCTGGCATGCCTGTCTTCAGAAGCTGATGATGCTTGTTGAAATTTAATTGTCATCAATTAGAAAGTACTTTACCGAGTTTGGACACGAGTGCAATTAGTTGTAATGCTTCAGTGTTTGTCTGTATATTGCCAAACTAAATATAATTTTATCAGACTACCACAATCCATCTGCTACTCATTGAACCTGAGGGACGAGGGACCCAAATGTTGTAGCTTGGCGCATTTAAGCTTATTCTTTGGGCAAAGCTACTTGAGATCATTTAAATATATTTTCACAAAATACACATTTTATGCTATTTTATACTGGTTTTTAAAGTGGTTCATTCTCAGGATGCAGTTACAGTTGACCTTATCGTGACTCTGAAAAATATTCAGGTTTTTGGTTGTTCATTGTCTATCCCTGTGCTTCATTTAGCAGCAAGACTGAGAGAGAAAGAAAGAAAGAAAGAAAGAAAGAAAGAAAGAAAGAAAGAACTTTAAGTTTTATATTGTCAGATAGCAATTATTCTACAATCACAAACTACGGTATGAAACTAAAAACAAATAAAGTAAATTAAAATAACACATCTGCTAAAGTCATTTTCCCTGACAGAAGACAAGAATGTCTTAATAATCCCAAGCCTTTTAAAATACTTCCATATCCTCCATTTTTAACATAGTATTTATATTCTAACAACACACATTCTTTAACTGGACTCTTAAAAACTAATAAACAATCACACCCATGCACCCTATCTATTTTTCCCTAGTTGCAAAAATGCCAACTTTGCTTGACCACAAAATTCAGCAGATGACGTTTCTTCTTCTTCTTTTTTTTTCTTTTTTTTTTTGTACATCTGTTCAGTGAAATGTTCTCCGAAAGACGTCAGTAAAGTTAAATAAGGATATTAATCAAGAACATTGTACAAAACAATGAAATATGGTTTCTCTTACAGAAGTTAAATTCACTGTCGCAATTCCATGTCAGAAAGAAAGAAAGAAAGAAAGAAAGAAAGAAAGAAAGAAAGAAAGAAAGAAAGAAAGAGTCATATAAATGCTTTCTGTAACCCGGGCCACAGTAAAAAGCAGCCCAGCACCATCATCTGTTTTTGCTACGTGTGATGGACGAGGATGAACGAACAGGTCCACCGACTACAAGTATTGAATTAAGGGAGAAAGAAAGTCACAGAGGGAATCTGATTTAAAAATCACAGATATAAATTGAGTGTTGCAGATGGAGGAAACACTGGTTTTCGGAAGATAAGACATGATTTGCTCAGCAATCACGTTTAATCTGTCATGACATGACACAATTTCTGTTTAAGACACTTAAAATAGCATCTCTCACTGTTACTGCTCTGCTGTTACACACACTGTGGTATTTCCATTAAGGACTAATGCAACTGTTTAATAACGGTGGAGAAGAGATACTGAGAACTGACAAAAAGCAGCGGTCGACCAGGCAGGGCTCCAGTGACTGAAAACTGGCAGAGAGATTTCATCTATTTGGATAACCTCTGATATAAAAATGGTTCTTTTCTTGGACCATGTGCTGCTGCACAGAGTGGTCATGGAAAATAATAACCGTGAACCTCGCTGCAATGATAAAACCTTAACTTTGCCAGTTGTGATGATTGCTTCAGTCAGAGCAGGCTGCAGATTTAGATAGAGAAGAAAAGCACAGAACAAGAAGCCCCAAAGGCTCAGACGTTAATCTGATGTGACTGATTCTATACATTTATAACGTCCCCTAGTAAATATATTCTCTGTCTGGATGATGATAACAACTGTGGGGCAGGATCCAAAATGGCTTCTAGGAAAGTAACTCAAGTGGATTTTCTTTTTTCCTCAAAAATTGAGTTTTAGGCTGCTAAAATATTTTCATATTTTCATTTTTTTTTAAAGGAGCTATTCCATAACATTTAATTTAATCCTTACACTAACTTATTTTGCATTTTATGCAGCTTTATACTCAATTAGATTTCAGAGCGATTTTTACTCATTCACTCACTACATTTATTTAACTAATATAATTCTAATAGTTTCAGATTAAGAATTTACATAAATAGATACGCATATAAAATACAAATAATTGTTAAAGATTTAATCATTTTAGTTTGTGAACTCTTATAAGATAAAATATTCTTAAAATATGGTGCACCTGGGGCACAAACTCTCTTTTCAAATTCGTTAGGACCTCTGTCATTTTCCTGTCTAGATTTCTCAGATGGTTTCATTTAATAACAATTGGAGGCCCAAGAAATAAAATGATCCTCAAAGCAAATATTAAAGACAAGTCCAAACTACAATTACAAATATCTTTAGCAGAACTTTGTTTTTTCTTCTTTCCCACTCCATTTAATCATCTCATTACCTCCACGTTGGGAAATACTGGACTAAACTACCAAACAATAGTAATAATACTGAATAGTAATGCAGTTAAAATTATCTGCACCGCAACCAGCTGCAACAACAAAATATCTGATGTATCAGGATGAATAACAGTAATGTAATTTATATCACAGACAGCTGATTTTTTTCTGTGGAACAAGTTCTTGTAACCAGTGATGGATTATGAGGCAATGAGCCTCCGATCACAGACGTGTAAACGCTCCCCCACTTCTTCTACACAGGAGCGAGACATCCAGACTGAAAGACACACAAAATGGCAACACAATTGTTTTGCTTCTCCGGGGGTTATTTTATCTAATTATTTTTTTCTGTTTATGGTTATAAACATGCATCTTTTTAGAGTCATTTTGTGTTGCTTTGCATCTCCGTAGTCATTTTGTGTTTGTGGTGGGTTTGCGGCTTTTTTGCATCTCTGTAGTCGTTTTGCCATTTTTTAAAGTTACTTTGCGTCTCAGCTTTTGCACCTCTTTGTAGTCATTTAACATGTTTCTTTGTACTTACATGTATTTGTGATTGCTTTGCATTCTTTGTAGTCATTTTGCCTCTTTCAGTGATATTTTGCAGGTGAAACTCAGGGTCACTGTTGGTAGGCTGATCTCTAATCCATCCATTTTACCTTAAGTAAATTTGCTGCTAATACCTCTACATGTTTACTTAAATAATGTTTTTTACTTGTAGTAAAGTACTGTTGTACTGCTACTTTCACTTAAGTAAACGATAAGGGTACACCTCTGGAAAATACAATAAAGGTGAGTTTTTTTAAAATGTAACTAACAGCCTGCAACAGCTGCATTTAGATTCAGTATGACACAGTATAAATTAATCTACTTTTCATATGTCTTCTTCCACTGCTTAGAGAACAATATTACTGCTGTAATTCCCACGTAATCACAGGGCAAAAAGTACATTCCTGAACTCTGTGTCCCACGCAAGCTGAAGAAAAACTTGACCAACAGACGCTCTGACAGAAAGGTAAAATGTCACCAAGTATCCAACCACATGTTTCCTGTGGTCAACCCAACTTTCTCATATGTTTGAGAATTCTTCCTCTGGACCTTTCTATAAGTTTGGCTCTTCTGAGGATAAGAATTCCTTTTTCTTGCCAAATGAAGGCACAGCGATCATACAGATCATAAAGCTGATCATAATTTTCTTTAGCTTACAACAACTGTGAGTTTGATCCAGGACATCCCGCAGCAGAAGCCCATGTGATAAAGTCATGAAGTCTGGATGCTCGAGAAGACTTTCCTACGCTGCCACGGTGAATGATATGAGCCATACAAACCCAAATTACATTTATGATTTACATGGTGCCAACACGGGCACCAAATCAAAGGCTTCCACTGAATCATTTAGCATAGTTATTTAGCTGGCAGCTTCATGGGCAGTCAGACCTGTCTGTGTGAACTCCTTCATTTGTATTTTCTGCTGACACACGCTGGAAAGTGCAGAGCCAGTGACAGTCGCTCTCTCATTAGCAGGTTTTTGGTGGAGACTCCAGAGCCTGTGGGTGGCCTGGAGCTGGAGAAAAGCGCTTTCTTCTCTTTCTTTCTGTCTGTATCTACCTCTTCTTTCCATGGAGACCTGAAGTCTCCAGTCACCTCAGCCTGAATGTACCCTTTCCAGTGTCTGTGCAGATAAAAAGGCATCCAATATTTTAGCAAATAGAAACCTTATCCAAACAAAGGTAGGGTAGAGTCATTACTTTCAATCAAAAGCACATGTGACTGGACACTTGCTGGATTGGAAACACAACCTTGTAAAGTGCAGAGCACGGAGTTTGGTGCTGAATAATTATTGCAGGTTTCTGCTTTTTTACTGTCAAGGAATGTGAGAAAGTGATTTATTGTCTCTCTCACCACCTTAAATTGAAAAAAGGTAATAAAATATCCATCAAAGCTGAGCGCACATAGTGGAAAAGTTCCTAATAGTTTCTTTTAGATGACATTGTTATCATTAGAAGAGGACAACGAGGGAAAACTACAGAAGATAATGGTGTAAATGGGTATACCTTTAGGAGTTTTTTCATACCTTTTTTGAAATACAAATATTGAACATCTGGTGAACACATTTACATAAGAGGTCACTCCCAGACTTTTCCACATAGTCTGTAAAATAAGCTAATGACTGCTGAGGAAAAACTGAATATGTATTTTTAAATAATTTACAGACAGACAACAAATCAAACCCTGCAGCTATTTTACAACAAGACTCTTCAGCAAAAGAATTAACAGAAGTATGTGCTGACCAGACGTTAAAGCTAAAGAATTTTTACTTACTGATCGCAATGACTAGAGCTTTTCTTGGCATGCTGGCCCCACTGTAGTGTAAATGTATACTGACAGTAGGGGTAGACTGGGGACAGCTGAAACAAGGGATGGTTGCAACAGGTCTTATCCCTCCAATCAGAGACATGCAAGAGTGATGATACCGATACTGCACATGTTTGGTTACATGTAAGCCTTTACCCTAAGCATGTGTGAGGGTCAATGTGTCTTGCTAGCACATGATGTTCTGTCATGGCTGCAGGGGTGGGGACAGTTGCAACAAGTTGTCAGCAAGCTAAGCAGCCATATCAACACAGACCACACATCTTTTTTTTTTCCAACATGAACAAGTCTTTGTGGGACACATAAAAGATAGTTCACCCAAATACAAATGCACGTTTGATAAAACTTTACGTGACATTACAAACTGTTCCACTCTTCCTTTGAGAGATTGAATAGCGTCTGCAATATCTGCAAATTGACTAAAGGTATGCTATGTTCTGCACATAAACAAGCAAAACTCAGTAACTGTTTAATTTAATGAATATTACTAAATAGAAAAAAATATATATAATATTATAGTAAAGCAATGCAATGTGTTTTTAATATGTTGCAACTGTTGCAACTGTACCCAGGATTTGGGCCAGTTGCAACATCTGATTTCTTCCTTTCAAATAAATGTAGCAAACAATATGTTATAGGTAATCATATTTACATGGTATGGGTAATTAGCAGACAGGTCTCAGTTTAGTTTAATATATCAAGATTTGGTTAGTGCAGTCCAACTGAGAATGTAAGTCTCCCCAAAAATACCACACAGTGCTTGTAAATCACAAAGTATATTGTAGTACAGCAATTCTAAATTTGGAGTATTACGGGAGTATGGACATTTTTAAAAATATTTAAAATATATATATTAGTCATGTATAATTCCTTAAATAATTATGCTATAATAAGGTCAGTAAAAACTTAAATCTTGAGTCCAATTAAACCACATTTTATGTTCAATGTTCAGATTTTCATTGCAATTGTTAACTATTGAAAACTGTCAATATACGGTCACATTCACAAAGAACGGGAAGCCAGTTTCTATACTGGATGACAGGCGAAAATAAAGAAAATGGATTTGTGGTTGAAACATAGCAGTACTAAAGCTGAAAATGCAGTGAAAGAAATGAAAAAGAAAAAGCCAACAGAATAATATCAGCAAGGATTTTGTTTTAGAGGGACTCAACAAACTAACACTGATGGTGCAGTGCTTTTTACCTCTTTATATAAGTTCCTTTTTCTACCAAAAGTCTTTGGGAGTGCATTATTGTAAAAAGTTTCCGCACCACTCTTGAACCTGACGTGGTTCAAAGTGCATTTACAACAACCTGAAGAAAAGCCTCAAAGAGGCGTCATGGCATTACTGTTGACAGTTTTCAACAGCTTTCATTTTATTTATAATTTTTGTCATTTGCAGCACGAAAAGTTGAGCTAGAATATGAAAAACAAGTTGTCTAGCCAATAAACAAAAACTTATTTTGAACATAAGGAGGCACAGTGAGGAGAACAATGGCAGCCCCGCAACGATGCTGCATTTGATGTTTCTGCAAATCTCCTGTTAGAGATGATGGAAAAAATATGTCTCTCTCTTGGGAACAGTCAAAACAGGACCCAGCGAAGTCCTACAATAATGTTCTTAAAATTGTTCGTTTTGTCTACAAAGTGGCCTCTTGTCTGAAGTGGTCAGGACAGTGATCGCATTCAAAGATGTCGCTACGAATTCACAGATTTCTATTTAATCATACTCAGTGTACAATGTGCAATAAAACTGTGTAAGTCGTGTCTACCTAACCAAACATATCCTGCACATTTTCACTGTGAAAGAGGAGAATATCAAAGCATTTTGTCCATAGATCACATCTGCAAAGCATCAGCCTATAATGGCTCTTATGAAGTCTTATTTGTACTCATGAAAAAATCTCGAATGCAGACACAGTTGGTTGGTGGTTTTAGTGACCCCTGAACTGTTTCAGGATTTACTGCATCAGTCTGTCTCCAAAATATATTTTAAATTATGGTTCTTTTCGGCCTGGATTATATGGTCAGTTGGCATGGTAGCCTTTAATCTCATTTACATTTTCACTTGTGAGAACTTTCATCTGCAATCTACTTTTAACTATTTATGGATACGGCTTTAATTGCAAAAATATTTTTTGTGGATTATTTATGGTATACGTTTATTATCATTATGCTGGAGACTCACTGTAGTCACCCTAATAAAATTCAGCTGTATTAATAATGTTCAGTCAAGCCCCATATTTTCAGAACAGGCTTGCTCTAGGCAAAGAAGACAATTCACAGACACAGTATATATGAATACAGAAATTTCACATAAACTTGCCACAGTTAAGGTCATTTCACATGAGAGATTTCTGTGTTTTTTGTAGTCATCTTCTTATTACAGTGGGTGGCGCACAGTTGGAAAAAAGCAATGTATTTACATATAGGATTTGGCAGCGAATTTCTAATAATAAAGTTTTTCCTTTACTTCAGCTTCGAGTGATGTTTGTTTAGCCGTGCATATTCTATGTTTATTGAGCGGTGCATGTTTAATTGGACTGACTTCCTTAGAGTCCAGAAGAAATAACCATCTCATGTTAGCAATTTATAAAGCTCTACTGTTGAAGTTTCCAATCTACCTCACCTCTCTTTTCTCATTTAAATCAAGTCACTTCAGTACACGATCCAGTAACTCCTTAAATATCCCTCATTTACACACTAATGTTGGCAGAACTGGTTTTAGGTAATTGGTACTATGCACCTTTTAAATGGAATAAACTGCAAACTGCTCTTAAAGTAGAGTTTTACATTCCCCTCGGAGACTTTAAAGCTTAATTAGGTGATGTTTATTGTGATGCATGTAACTGTTCTTATTAATTCCTTCTTTATTGAGTAGTTGGGTTGTTTCTTTCTGCTGGACGTGTTCTCGGAACTGTTTCTTGTTCTCAGGTCTTGGAAAAGAGATCTTAAACTCAGGGAGACAGCCTGATTAACTGAAGATTAAAAAAACTGCTAACGAGAAAAACTTAAAGGTACCCTGCGGTTGTAGCGCAATGGAATGGGTCCCTGTTTTGTGCATATGTACAACCATACAAATACTCATTCTTGCCAATGGTTTCATATTATTCCACGGATCAAAGAGCAGCGGTAGCACGCCAAGAATCATAGCAATGTGCCATAAAAACAGAAAAATCATCCGAAGACTATAGCTAGCATGTAAACGTGGATGTAAACAATGTAGGTTTCAAATTGTTCAAAAATCCAGAGGAAGGAAATATATTCCACAATGCATCTGTTAGACCTCAAAACGGATACACAAAATGTATTTTGGTGAGTATCACTGAATGCAAACCTAACTTTGTTTGTATAAGAAAACTTCACAGGGCAACTGCAAAGGGGAAGTTGGGGTTTTTGAAGTGGGGTTTATGAGATACTTATCCATAGTGAGTGGATAACCTACAGAAGAGCGTGGCTGTCACGCCCCGTTTGGAGAAGCAGAGAGGAGTGCCACCATGGAAGTTAAGCAATGAATCACTGTGGACAGCATAAATGTGTGTTGTTTACATAAAACTCCACTAAAAAAGCCACCTAAAAAATCAACATCAGTTAATGTATAGACTATAGATATATATAGAATATTTTCACCCCCTTTCCTTGCAGTTAGATAGCCTTTTCTGATGGGAAACTGCAGTTATAAAACTTAAATATCACTCAAAAGCAACCAGATTTATTTTGCGAAAAAAAAGTCATTTTTACCTTGCAGAGCACAGAAGTTTTTGGTCTAATGCTGACTCATCAGTTGGTTATTTTGTGTCTTTGATGTTTTAAAAGGTTTGTTTGGACTAACAAATATCACACAATACCACAACTAACACATCAAGGCCGTGGTACCTGTGTAAGTCAGATGTTTTGTGAGGTAAAATTACTGTTTTTGCAAAAGGAGTCTGGTTGAGAGACAGAGAGAGCAACATCTGGCTTATATAATGCTGGTTTCCCAGCAAAAAAAGATTGATGTCAAGCTGAAGTGGTGAAAATATTCTAACTGCCGTCTCCAGTAGGTAATACACTGACTATTTACCTCATACAACCCCACTTCAAATAATTCAAACTCTACCTTCTGAAACAGAGTTTTCGAGGGTTTTAAAGTTCATGTTATGCAAATAAACAGTTAAATCTGCTCATACTTTTAAAATCAAAGTGTCTTCTTTATCAGTGAACCTTTTTGTCAGTTTCATTTTAAAATGTTTTCAAAATGTCATGATGTTTGCATTTTTCATAATAACCAGTCATGTGTAACCAGTGTTACAAAATACATTCTTTTATTCATTCATCATTGTAAATACACAAAACAAATCAATGCAAAGTATTAACACAAACAATATTTAGTGGGATATAAATCTTGACACCATTTACACACCATTTACACAAACTATTTTGGAAATTAATGTGCTTCTTGTCTCTCCTTTTGGAATTACCGTTTCGATGCATCCAGTCTGTAATATCACTCAAAGCTATCTATGCCTTCCCCCTTTTTGCCTCTACACACAGCTTTTACGGGTTGAACTACATTATTTCAAATCTATCCAACTGTGCTCATCCTATTTCATCCCTCATTACTCTTCTCACCTAAATCATTTTGCTGTAACGTTTAATATTCATATTTTTATTATATGTACATGATATACATTGATTCTTAAATACATTTTCATTGTTTCCAATCTATTTACAATATAAGAGCTTATTGATATTTTAAATGGTTACAAAATATGTGTAGCTGATGCTCTAACAACATTAAACCAAAAGGAGGCAAATGTGATACTATACTGACTATGTACTGTAAGTAACAAGTGGTTGTTTAAAGAAGTTGTGCTGAAAAAAAAAAAAAAAAAAAAAAGCATTGCTTCACCTCCGGTGCAACATAACTGCACTGTATTTCATGAGAAGAAAGAATGCAGTCATATTTGAAAAAATAAACAGGGCTGTATGCCACAACAAAATATTGATTCAAACTGTGATTCTCAGGTTTATGGAGCGTTTTTTGCAATTCTAATCAATCATCTCGCGTCTTCATTCCCACTGGCTTTGTAAACGGAAAAAATTGCACTTCCATCGTATCCTTGAATCCCGTTCATGTGATTGGAAAAGCAGAACCATTCCTCGTCTGGTATCGGAACCGCTAAGTCTGCAGCAGAGCACTACCTCAGTGCAAACCGTTTTAACCCACACAGTTGTATCACAATGGACTGCAGCTGTATCTGACAGATCAAACGGACACAATACATTATCTCTCTTCTTGTGGCTAAAAATCGGGGCGAGGAGCTAATGTCCCACATGAAACTCATCACGCTGATGTAAATGCTCTTGCATTCTTTGGTTTAAGAGTATTACGCGTCGCATTGAAGTCTCAGGATGCTGTAACAGTACACAAGTCAAGCTCTGGAGTAAACAGTGTATGCAATTAGTTCCTCATATGATATGACTGGTATTTGCTGGGTCTGGACAATGTTAATGGTTGTGAATGTCTTGCATAGCAATGGCTGAATTGTTCAAGACTTAAAACAAACAACACAAAGGGGGAGATATGGAGATTTGACAACACATCATGGCAAAAAATTCAGCTTCAGCACAGGATAAAACACAGGATATTACAGATGTGATCTTTGACTTTGGAGTTTGTTAAAGATTGTACTGTGCAGTTAAAATATGGCTTCTCTGTCTACAAGTTGAAGCTTCATCTGTTGCCTCCATCTAAAAAACGTCCACACCTATCATCACAGCATCTACTGACTAACTTTGTGGCTCCCTGAATGTCATGAGAATGTGTAAAAAGTTTGTCTTTGTACTTGTGAGCAAGCGCACCATGAGCTCATTGATCCCACAAACCCATGAGGTGTATGTGTGCTTGTGTGTGTGTGCGTGCGTGTGTGTGCTTGTGTGTGTGTGTGTGTGTGTGTGTGTGTGTGTGTAAGTGTTTGGATGTGGGTGCAGGGATGAACCACTCACAGCAAGCACATTAAAGCAATCCCATTTGCGCTCTCTCCGCTTGCAGAATAGCGAGCTTGAACCCACGCAGTCTGTTCTGTCTCTTGTTAGTCTCTGTCTTTTGCTCCTTTCAATACAGCCACAACCCATCCTTTAAAAAAACTTTCCCTGGCAGATGGAGACAGAGGCCTCGACGCCGACAGCAGCTGCCTCCACTTCAGATCTTCTGGCACATGTGGAGCCTTGACTTGGACGAGGAGGTGGCGTCTTTCCACACCTTGCAGGAAAGGCCCTTGGCACAGTCACAGCGCTGGAAGATTTCCAAGCCGTGAGAGCCTTTCTTCCTCTGCTTGGTGCACACCTCTCCCTGCCTCAGCACCGGCTTGCAGATTTTGGTCCAGAAATGGCGGGCGCAGCAGTATCCCTCCGAGCAGTCGGATGAACGCAGACAAGGGTCGCCCTCATGCCCTGAAAGAGGAAGAAGACAAACGATATTGATCAGCAGTGAACCAGCAGTGTGTAAAGTTGGTACAATGGAGTATTAGAGCCACAGTGAGGGAATAAAACAGAGGAGGAAGAATTATTTTTTATTTTGCATTTTGAGAATAAAGTCAAAATGTTGAGAATAAAGTCAAACTTTCAGTATTAGCACCAGGCATAAAAAAATTTATAAAGACTCAAAATGTTGAGAATTAAGTTGAAATGTTGAGAATAAAAGTTGAAAAGGTATTTTTCAACTCATATTGCAAAATTAAAAAAATATATATTTTTCCATTAATTTCAGCTTTTCTAATCTTCTGAACATTTTGACTTTCTTCTCACAAAAAAAGTTCCTTTCTCCTGTGATTTATATTTTGTATGCCTGGCTCTAATACTGAAAGTTTTACTCTTCTTGACTTCTGACTTTATTCTCAACATTCTGCCTTATTCTCGACATTTCAACTTTATTCTCACCTTTATTTGTGACATTTGAATGTTATTCTCAACATTTAGGCTTTATACCCAACATTCAACCTTTCTACTATATTCTCAATATTCCAACTTTATTCTCATAATGCAAACTAAAAAAAAAATGTTGCTCTTCTGATTTTCCCCTTATGCCTGGCCCTAATAATCTTCCATAAACTGGTCTTTTTAGTCAAAAAAGAAACAAATGCTTCATCAGAGACATAAAAGACCTGCATGAAATTATACACCATCCAGCATCCTGGAGTTATGGTACTCCAGTTTAATAAAGCAAAGGAAGTGTATCATTATTGTTCATTAAGCTGTTATGTTTTCCATACGGATAAGTTTATGCAAGCCTTTCTTCACGTTTCAGTTCACAATGCATTATGTGTGGCCATGTCAGAGACAAAAGCAAAGCATGGTGCTTTCAACATAAATCAAGCAAACAATTTGCTTACTCTGTATATTAACCATATCGTCCCATCTGGTCTGGGTCTGATATTTTGGCAGGGGGGTACTACTTACTCTTATGAATACATAATTAGTACAATTTAGTCACGCAGAGACACTTTAAAATGTGTTTCACGTCACTGCCAAAAGCTGCTTCACCCCTCAAACAGAGTCATCCTGTATCACTGACAAAAACACACTTTGCTGATTAGTTATTTCGACATGAAGTTCCAACCATCAGTGTGATGGACTGCTAAGCCTGACTGCGTGTTCACTGACTCTTCTGGCGGATTCTTCTCAAGCAGTGACATGCATAAGGCCATTATAATGCAATAATGTTTAAGGAGAGGGAGCGAGTCAAGCACAAATAAAAGTAAATGGGCTTATTTATAGCAACTTTAAGTGGTGCTGCTATTTTCACATTGATTTTAGCGTCGAAGCCTGCTGTCTTGAGAGTGCATTCAGAGTTGAGTAATTTAAGTGTCTCATTAAACGTCTCGCTTTATGGACGGGCCCTTACATTAACTTAAATATGGTGACATGAACGCTAAGCAGGGGGCTCACAGAGAGTTATTAGCTATAACTGTGCCAAACCTGCATTCTGTGGTTTTCACTTGTGGATCATACAATGTGTGCTGTCAATGAAAGTGTTTGTATGGCTTTATGTAGGTGCAGAAACAGCAGGGGCATTGTGGTTTCTTTTAGGCTCCCCATGCTGTGCTTTGGGCCCACAGACACTGACATATGAGCAGAGGGTAATTATCAACATAGTTTGTGGACTGGCGTCGCCCATGAACTCTGTAGGACATGCAGACAGTGAACAACAGAAAGATTCAGCCACCCAGACCAGATCCAGCGAGGAGGACGACAGCAAAAAAGAAGAAACAACAGCGACAGTGTTTAGAGATGGCAGGGTTTCCAGTGAACATGTTTTAAACATAACATCAACCCCTTACCTTTGAGAGAATGCTTGGCGTGTCCCTTCCCATTCTTCCTCCAGCTTTGGTCTTTGGTGGAAAATTTATTATGCTCGTCTAAAGCTGAGATGTGAGGTGAGAGCACACTCTCAGAGATAGGCACACATATATCTGCAAACAGAAAAAAAAAGAAAAAAAGATATGAGGGTAAACATGACAGAAAAGAAAATACAGAATAGAAAGTTTGACCTGATGCATTCAGAGTTAAGTAATTTAAGTGTCTCATTAAACATATCGCGTTATGGACTGACCCTTACACAACTCAGATGGTTAGATCAATATATTAGTAGCTTGTGGTAGTGTTTATTTACCCACTCCACTACAATTAAAAGTCCTGCACTTAAATCTATTCTTTAGTAAAACTATTGCCAGTTAAACTTACTTAAAGTCACCAAATTTGATGTATTAGCATTTTTACACTATATTTTCATATGTGTATTGAACTTTTTTTTGTATTCTCAGGTATTTTAATAGTATTGCTTGTCTTTTCCTGGGAGATAATTAAAAAATGTTGATGACTCATCCTGCACTCATTCACTAAATTGCATCCAATGAAACACTTTTTCACTAATGATGCCACTGTAAACCACTGTACAGAGCCACTGATTTGGGTGAAACTGGATCATATTTTATGGAGAAAATATTTTCTGTATTCTCCTCTGATGTCCTCTGGCTGTTCAGCTTTAACGCTCCATGATTTCATCACAGAGTTTCCTGATGGACAGATAGTTTTAGCAGCTTACTTGTTGCTAAAGCAGCTAACTGTAACTGTTAGCTGCTGTTAGCAGGCAACAGAACCAGACTCAGCAGCCTCCCACTGAACTTGTCCAGTGACCAGAACGTACACAGCCTCTGAGCCTGACAGGGAATACAGTACCAAGGTTATCTGCAAAAAGTAAAACTATCTTTCCTGACAGAAAGATAGTTTTACTTTTTGCAAAAGTAACTTAGTAAACTGCTAACCGGCATTAGCTCAGTTAGACATGGGTCAACACCAGAGTGCTAGGAGCCAAACCCAGCAAGAAAACCACCTCATTACTGTTGCCTTCCTGCTGCCAAACTGGCCTCTATTGTTCTCGGATGCTGTTTTGGTCCTGTTTGGCCGTGTTCTCGGGAGCTTTCGGTCCAGGAAGAATCAGCTTGCTAATATAACTGCTCTCTTACATTCATGGGCCACTGGAGGGGTGGGGGGGTTAATGCACATTCAGCGCAGCTGGCTGCCGCACTGTTATCCACTATCCATGTCTGCAACAAGTCCCTTCCTACCTGCCAGTTTTTAGAGGTAACATGTAAGCAATACCCACTCCGCTGGCTGTTTCATTGGAACTTTAAAGTTTTAAGGTTGCACTTTATTGCTGTAGATGGTTGAAATTGAACTAACTACTTTATATTCTGTTTGAAAAGTCGAGTTTCAGTGTCAGGAAAAACAATCCTGTTGTCTTAGCTTTGTGACGATGCATTTTCCAGCTGATCCAAGAGGGTTTTAAAACCATTTTCTCAACCCACAAAGGAACACTTAATCCTTCAGTTTATCACAAATATTGACATTCACACAGACATTTACATCACTAGTTTTAGAGAAACATGGTTTTCCCTGGACAGGAAGGGTATGAAAAATTGTAATCTGAAAACTAACTAGTAACTAAAGCTGTCAGAGAAATTTAGTGGAGTAAAAAGTACAAGATTTCTGAGATGGAATAAAAGTATAAAGTTACATAAAATGGAAATACTCACAGGAAGTACAAGTACAGCCTATGCACAAATACACAGTCATGCTGTTCATTGATGAAACAACACCTTCTGCAATGTGACCATTGCTTTCTAACCTCTGGGAATCAACTTAATACAGTTAAACTATGGTTCAGAATACTGTCTGAGAGCATATGTTCAACATTATTTAAATGTATTGGCTCCTTCACTACGTCTCTGGGTTAGATACGGTGTTCAGTGACCTGGAACAAGTCACTTTTTCCAGAATATGTCTGCATAAGACAAGAAATCAAGTTTCCGATTCGCACCCTGTGGTCACAATATAATTGAAACCGACGTGCACTGAAATTTGTGTTTGTCAGGTACGTACAGTTACTGCAGCGGTTTCCAGGACAGCACATGGCATCTCGATGGCAGCGCTTCTTCCTCCTGCGGCAGGTGAGGCAGCGAGAGGGAGCCTGTTGAGGGCTGTGGCAGTAGCTTCCCACGCTGCATTCCTTATCGTTGCTGCATGGATACACCTGCTGAGGTAAAAAAAGATGCATTTACTCAATCTGTAAAAAGATATGAAAGATCCTACATTGCACAAGCACTTTATTTATCTTAATAAAGTGCATAGTTTCAGTGATATCAGACTTTAAATCAACAGATCTTCCCGACTCTAAAACTTGGCTTCCACTTCGGAGGAATGTACGGTGCCTGATATGGCTGGGTATCGTTTTAAAAAAATTTGATACCAGTAGCAATTCCAGTATTCTTAAAGTGATACCGATATCAGTAACGCGGTTCATTTGATACCCTTTATTTCTGCTTTATCTGACACCTATCGTATGAATGAATTGCTTGTATCAAGCACATACAATGTCAGTGTCAATGTGGTTGCAGTGGCGTCAGCCACATGCTCAGATTATGTCAAGGATAGATGTCAAAAGATGAGGTCATGTTTTGTTTTATTTTCGTGGCTTTACAGGGCCAAAAATGAGCAGGTCTTATTCTAAAGCTCATCTATACTTTATGTATATTTTCCTAAAGATGATACAAATGTCTCTTATTCCCTTAATTACATCATTCAGAATGGCATAGGCCACACCTCAACACACTTCTACCATAGCAACACTGATCCCAACAAACTGTCTTCACCATCTAATGTCATGAAACAAGCCCTTCTGATTGGCCAATGGATTTTCTTGGGGTGGTAAACCAATGTGTCATCTGCTCCCAAATTATTCTAATTAAATGGGGCATATATTTTCATCCTGGAGCTACGTCCACAAAATTTCTTTTTCATTGCTGTGTCACAGAGAGTACAATTGTAAAAGACAGGGAACATGGTGTATTTTGTTGGTCACAGCCTAGTAAACCCCTACTTACCCAGACAACACAACAACTGCATTCCTTCTCATTCCGTTCCATTCACCACAGTTGCGGCAAGCACCTCAGGTCACAAAATTAAAACTGTAGCCGTTAACAAGCCAAATAAAATCCTTGTTATGTTCAGTTTAGAGGTCTTTGGAGACCAGAAAATCAGAGGGCCCAAACCAACTGAAACAGGGAGGTGGTGGGTCCAAACTTCATAGTCCACATCAGTCCTTCAATTTCTCTGTAATTTTGGTGATGAAATGTGCTTTTAAAAAAGTTTGCTGGACCAAACTTAAGACCTGGAGACTCAGCTAAACCCCAACTGAAATGCAAGTTAGAAAATTGCACATTTTGCATCAAGAGCATTGCATTTTGTTGAGGAGACGGTCAACCCAAGAATTTCTAATATGTACAAAGTACATATTGCACCACAAGCTGTGTTAGCTTTGTTATGGTAAGGAAGCCGGCTGGTTCTGCTCCATGATCCTTGTCAATGATGTGTGCAAATTTGTGTCGCAGCTGCGTCTAAATTCACTTGCTAGACATGTCCAGAAGGTAACGATATAGCTATGTGTGAAAAAGAAATGGTCAAACTGCATTCAATTAATTATCTGGCATCACTGTGACGAGCTATGACGCGCACCGAGCAGTTAGCTTGCTCAAACCATAACGTTGTCCACTGAGCAGTGGACAGCCCAAGCTATTTGTGTGGACTTAAATTGCATCAGTGCCACACAAATGTTTATTATAAACCCACTGTTTCATGAGAGAAATGTTTGGTCCTATACTGAGGGAAACTTTGAATGTTGTGGTTACTGTCGGAGTCACTTTTTATTTAATCAAAGATTTCCTGGTTGTTCATTGTTAACAGCTTGAGAGCTATAATGTTTGTGGAAAGCAACATCACTGTTAAGTTTCATAAATGTAATTCTGGATGTTTTGGACATCAAAACCAAATGCCATTCACCCTCACTGTATTGAGGTGGTGGCAGAAGTCACAGCAGCATCCAGAGATCTAAAGCCTCAGAAAATTAGGCCCAACTCTCTGCAAGGCTCAATACCATTGGGGGTAAGTGGGAAAATATGTTGGTTGTTTGTTTTGGGTGAACTGACTACAGGCTGTGGTCCTGCTGCACCCAATTTCAGTGGACAACATGTTGTAGGGATTAACATGTCTTTCACTGGTGTGGTCATTTTTTTCAGGTCCCACACAATAGAGCTATTAGAATTTCCAAACCAAGAAAAACCACTTCAGTTTCTCTCAATTTCTCTTATAGTGAGGCTTAATGAGTCTACAGACATAATTGAGGGGTGATTACTGAAGGTAATTTGGCTTCATTTTTGCTTTAGTATTCCTTGTTTTTACACCAAGAGGTCCAGCAAACCACACAGAGAACCTTTAAAGTTTCCATTAAGTCAAAATTGATGTTTCAGTGTTTTGATTATGTATGTATTGCACTAAACGCCTCCTATACTCCAGTATCTTGCACAATAATGACAAAAAAATCTATTTTGTAGGTACTTCCCCTTTTGTCTTTTTCTGGAAAATGATTAAAACTGTTGATGAGTCATCCTGCACTCTGGGGCATATACTAATGCATCCACTGAAATCGTTTGTGATGCTGCAGGAGCATGGAAGGAGAATACATGTTTCTGGGGACCTCACAGTAACTTTATTAACTGATTTGGATAAAATTGGATCATATTTTATGGAGAAAATATTTTCCGGTTCCCCCTCTGATGTCCTCCAGCTGCTCAGCTTCAACTCTCTGATTTAATTACAGAGTTTCCTGACAGAGAGCTTTAGCTTACTTGTTGCTAAAGTAGCTAACTTTGACTGTACGTTCACATTAATGGCAACATAGCTACAAAACAGCCAAACAGTGGCCCACTACATTATCGCCAAGTTGCCAGTGAAGCGCCGTTTAGTGGTCGTTGACATCAATGAGCGGTTGTGTGTAGAGTCAGCAAACATGGATCGTCATGCTGCATTTTTTTTTTGTCAGTTTCACAGTAGGAGAAAAGGGTAAGGTTAAATCAAACTGAATATTGGCTAACGGTAAGAATATATTTTTCTCACATTGTTTACAAGGCACAGGAAACGGTGTTGATAGAATACAGAAGAGTTGAAACAAAGACATGTAATTGGTCACAGTGTCTTTGGAGTGCTAAAGAAAAATGAGCCCAGCTCGACTTCGATTTGTAGTGTCTCACACCCGACACAAAGTGACAAGTGTTGGACTTCAGTTTCTAGCTTCATGTTGCTGACTTCCACTGAAAATCACTTTTAGCCTGATTCTGTGTTGCCGGTAGTGTGAGCATACCATAACAGTTACCTGCTGTTAGCGGAAAGCAAGCTCTGCAGCCTCGTAGTGAAGGATAATTTACAAAGTTTCCTGAACGAAAGCTTTACCTGTTGCCAAAGTAACGTAGCTAACTGCTATTTGCCATTAGCTTGGTTAGCCATGACTCAGTCACAGGGTGCCAGGAGACAAACCTGGAAAAAACATCTCGGTACTGGAGCCCATTCCCTGTTGACAAACTGGCCTCCGTTGCTCTCTGAGGCTGTTGGTCTGCAACAAGCCTGTTTTTACAGGAAACACGTGAACAATAAGCACTCCACTAGACATTTCATGGGAACTTTAAGTCTTTTCTGTAAATGCACTGAAATGACCATGCTAGAAAAACCACCACCTTTACAAACATACATCCACTGTCCACAGCAGCGAGAAGTGCAATTAAAGCCAAGCTGCACTTTTTCCATAATAAGCGTGTGCACTGATGGGAAGTTTTACTGGAAACGCTGTCTTGATATAATTCCTTACACATGCAAAATCCTGTCGCTGTTAGACTTGGAGCAGGAGCAAAGGAGTTCGACATAAATCTTATCACAAGTCAAATGAACTCCTCAGACAAATGGAATAATGTCACACATTTGCACAGAACTCATCACGAGAGAGGGACATTTTGAGCAGCTGCAGAGAAGCATCGGTACTCTGGCTCAAGTCCACATCTGTTGGGTGAAACATAACAAAGGTCCGGCCACTGTGTTTTTCCAACTGCTGCACATCTTTATCTTATTTTAAGCCATTCAGTTTGATTTCAGGGTATTGTTATTGCAACGGATGTACTGAGTTGTCAGACATATGCACAACACAACACCTATTCAAGTATGCAGATCTGTAGAAATTAGCAGGATATGGGTTCTGGCTGTGTAAATTATGTCCAGTGTAGGCTGACATTAGAACAACATGTTTGGCTGGCACACCACCACCGGCACCACAACCACATTTAGCTGGCAATGCACTGACAGATCTGATTTAGTGTGGCTTACCGCTGACAAACATGGAACAATAAACATGAGAACGAACAAGGAAGAGGTTTAAATCGGAGTAAAATCATTATAGCCACAATAAATAGAAAACTCCATTTCGGGTATAAAGGTCATGCCATGCCCAAAAAGATCAGGCACATGTGAACGTGGACCACATGTTGAAATCTCAACAATATCAGTATTTCAGCACATCAGGAGCTGTTGCTTGATGTGCTTCAGAAAGTGAACAAGATTAAACTCGTTGGACGGATGCCATGCTGACTTTCTCAGGCCTGAAACACATGGAGGCAATGATACAGGCATAGAAAAATGAGCAGGAATATTAAACTGAATGCTCATTAATCATTATGACAGATTCCCAAAATGCACATGCTTAATGCGTTGATGAAAGTAACAAAGGCCTGATGTTTGATGGATTGTAAATATTTCTTAATTACTACTGTGTTGTTCAGAACTGTTCTCAAAATATTCAAAGGACTTAAAGGGACAGTCCACCAAGACCAGTTTTTTACATTATACAGTTGTATAATGTCTTCTGTGGTTCTGGCGGAACTGTTTAAAATCTGAGAAAATAACCTTGGTGATGTCATTAGGGTTATCTTGGCTTGAGCTTTTGGGGAAATTTATATTTACAGCCCAATGTAAAGAAAGACCAAACAAACAAAATCTGAGAGGTATGGGTTTTCGGAGGCAAGTAAGGTCTAATACAGATGCCATCAACTTGCTTTATTAGAATTTTAATGATTCCATGTGTAAGGTCACCTTTGAAGGCCTTTAGCAAGCTGTGATGGCCGAGTGGTTAAGGCGTTGGACTCGAAATCCAATAGGGTCTCCCTGCGTAGGTTCAAATCCTGCTCACAGCGTTGCACTTTACTAAATCATCATGACTGACTGCTGCTTTCACGTTACAGTTTCAGCATAAAGACTAGGGGTGGGGCAGAAAGAACGATCCCGCGTCTCTTCAGAAACATGCCAACCAGCGCCAACCATCTTTAAAGCTCACTAATTAACAAAATCTGTCTCTGTTCTTTAATCCATAAATAAATAGAAAATCAATTCTTGACCCAACAACGCATTCTCATTCCCAGGTTGTCAAATGCTTTGTTACGCTCCGTTGCATCTCACACAAATGTACAAAGAACCCTTTTATTTCTGTATGCGATGCATCAGGCTTTTAAACCCATCCACTTCACGTGACAAAGTATAAAGAGCGAGACAGTCTCTTGTACAGAGAAGATGTGCTGAATGCATGGGTCAAACAAACACAAGTCTTTCACCCAGGAGACTGGGCTTCATGTCCCATGTGAAATCTCCATGGTACATAATATTATGTGCATCATGTAATACACTTGAATAAATTGCAACATTTTCTTAATGGTTTAAAACTGCGTAGAGAGTCCAAAAAGTCACAGCACGTACTGTACCACCCTCTCCCTAAAAACATGAAAATGTAACATGTTAATTAGTAAGCTTTGGAGGAGCTAGTGATGTATTTTTGAACTTAGGAAAAGCTATGCTAGCTCTACATGGTAAGCTTAGCTAATCAACACCTGGCTCTAGCTCTGTTTTTAACACACAGACATTAGAAAGGTAGGATCGATCTCACTTAACTCTCAAGTGAAACTCAAAGTCCACTTGATAGTTTTTCTGAAGCTTTTAACCACACCTCATGGCCTTCCTTCGCTTTGTTTGCTCCACTGAGAAAGACCTTTTTTTTTCTTTTTTTGTGGCAGAGGTCATGTATGAACTTTCAGCCTCATCGGGAGTTTTCTGTATTTGTGTCAACACTGTATGTAAATCGCCATGGTCTACTGGCATAATCACAGCCGAGGAGAGAAATATGCTGGAAATATGGTCTGAGGAGAAGTTCAACAAAGTGCAGCAGGAGTTTTTTTTTTTCCCTGACATGAAAAATGTGCTGTTATCTAAATATGAAGACAAATGAGCCTAGCCACGTGCAGTAGTACTTCATACTACCTGCTCTGATTCCTATCTGTCTTTCTGGCCAGCAGGCTTGGATCGATTACAGTGCACAGTGCATATGGGGGGTGGGGTAAAAGAAAAAGAGGGACGGGGCTCACCTCTTCCATCACGGCTCAAACCGCAAGACAGCCCTTTGAAACCCAATGATACAAGGCTGACCCCCATATCGCGCCCGATAATCTCGCCTTATCTTGTCATGTTTTAAAACGCCTCATTCGCAACTTCTGAGGGATGGCGCTTTATTTGGATGCATCTCAGTCATCTCACATCTTTTTTACTGCTGCTCCCTTATTTTTCCCTAGATGGCCTTCACACATAAAAGCACAGCCTTGGATCCTGAGCAGGAAGTGGGTTGAAAATTGTGTACTCTGCAGCCTCTCTTGGTATGCTGGTGAGACGATAAAGGAAGAGACAGACAGAGCCATAAGGGAAGCCCCCGGCCCTGTCTCGTGCTGCTCTCGTGCTGGTAAAGCGCCGTGGCTTTGAAGAGGAACTTTAAATGTGCGGGAGCAACAATCTACAAGGGATTTACAGCAGGATATACAGGGCTTTGAACCCTCCCTCCGGTCCCTTATTTACTTCTGTAGAGTCATTCCAAAGTGCTGATATAATTCTACGGAAGTGGTCTGTAATGCGTAAAAATAACGTCAAGTATGTCTCGGCTGCTTTGTTTGAGTCTGAGGGTCTAAAATTCAAGGACAGTATGAAAATTTTTGGGATGGTGAGGGAGGATGAGTCTTATGTTTTACTTTCCCAGCGCTATTGAAGCTCCCCTCAAGGCAAAGTTTAGAGAAAATACTTTACAATGATTGTTTAACATGGTTTGTCCACATTTAAAATAAAATGAGACCTTTAAAAAGGGATTGGAAGAATACCTACTCTTTCTCCCTCACTGATAAATTCAGATTCTGGTGCAACTAACATCGCTGCTTGTGCTGGGTTGATTGGTGACAGAGCAGTCTACATCGTGGTTAGTGTTAGCGTTAGAGGAAACATCAGAGAGATTCAGCCACAGCCTACACAGTAGAGCCACAGTCTGACCCAGACTCAAATGACGAGTTTACTGGGCAACAAAGTTGGTGATTAACAGATGTATAAGAATGGTAAGTGTAGCATTTTTTTTTTTGTTTGTTTATTTATATTGTTTGTTGTTTAAGCCATACTAGCGGGGCTTTTCCATGGGCACTTTTTGGCCACGCTGAGTCAAACCGTGCTGCACTTTTTTTCATTTCCATCACGGATGGACCCTCTCTGGAGTGGGACCAAAGTAAGCCTGACCTGCCTCAAAGTGGGTTGCAGTGACGTCTCTCAGACTCTGGCCAATCTGTTTTGAGACTGAAGTCATGTCTGTGCTGGAGAGCAGAAAGAAAGGCATTTTTTGAAAGTCTTTGTGTGTTCAGCTCTCAGTAACTTTGTAGCTTCTAACTGAACCTCTGTGGTTTCAAGCTTAGTTTCTCTCCCGTGTTGCTGTTTGTACTTTCAGGTATCTGTTTTATGTTACTTTATTTTACCATTTCAAGAGTTGTGTTAAGTCATCGCTGACGAAAACTGTCCTGATTTTGCTGCCTCAAAAAAAGCTTTTAAATACCAAGATAATGGTCTTTTATTGTGAAGGATTTATAGGAAATTAGCTAGCTAGCTAGCTAGTTAGCCAAACTAAGCTTGTCTTCACTTTAAAGCCACACCTTCAAATGGGTAGCCCTGTTGTAATGGATATGCAAGTCCCTGCTGTGCTGGGCTTACATGCAGAGACAAACCGAGTCAGGCCAAGCCAGTACATGTGTATAAAAAAGGGGTAAAGCTATTTTAAAAACACGACATGGACACTTTTGAGTGGAGAGAGTCATAAGTAGATCAAACTCTCATTTGTTTCTGTGTTAGTGATGAATGTGCCTCACGCTTGGAATTACACAATAAATCCAGTTCCATAGTTTGACCCTGTCATTTTAAAGTTAACTGTTACAGTACTATATAAAAAATAAGTAGCTCAGTATTGACGTTTGCTAGCTAGCTTACGAAAGTGAATATGAGAATGAAACAACAAAGCATTCATGAGGAAAAGTCACAATATATTGACGTTTGTTTTATAACAATTAAAATTTTCATTAGGAATGATTTTTTTTTTTTTTTGCAAATCACATTGATTAACTTTTGGATTTGTTATGTATGAAACTTAGTATCTGAATCTCAGATTTTAAGGTAAGTTCATCTCTCCTTCAGTAGAGGAATGTGAAAACACTTCTCTAGTGAAATACTTTGCCCAGATACAAATATAGGGGTTAGATATTTTAGGGGATATAATCCAAAGAAAAACATTTTTTTAGCACAGGGAATGTGAACATTTTCTTTGAATCTTACTACTGACTTAAAGAAAAACTTCACAGCCTGATAATAAGAGCAGCAGCTGTGCTTCCATTGTTTTCTTTTGAGAGAAATGCACTAAAACCTATAATAAAGCTTAAGTGAAAGACTTCTTCACACACTTAGTACACGTCCACACTTTTTGAGCCCCGTGTCGTGACTGCACTTGACCTTCAGTGATCAGGCTCGCAACCTGAAACTGTGAATGGTGTTAATGAGTGGCAGGGGCCTTACAGAGTCAAATAAACGATGTCACTGAACAAACAAACTTCATATGCCCTGAAAGCACAGACAGCCGGTGTCAGATAACATAGGGATGGCTGCGCACAACTCACTCGTACAAACCATGTCTTCAAACACAGCTTGGCGTCTTTCATCACTCAAAACACATGTGTTTATGGGTAATGTCCCTTTGAGCACTAGAACCCAGAGTCTCCAAAAACCTTACCCTCCTTAAGTTAAGTATACATTCTGAGTTGATCTTATTCATCGAACATGGCGAGAGGCACAGTCAGCATACTTGACTGCTCTCTTCAAAGACTATCAAAGGAAAAGGGGGAAAGCTCTTGATGGTAATCTGCTCTAAAAGGTGTAATCCTGTGGAATGAGAGGTGCAAGGGTCTCCTCTCTCATTAACAGGTCCAATTACAGTAAAGGAGGTTTCCACAGGAGGCCCCTAATGGCTCCAGTGCAGGGCCCTCACAGCGCCCAGGGGACCCACAGACTGCACAGGCCACAGGACAAGGAGACCGAAGCACAAACTGAGCCGAGCGCTAACAAGCACTCACACCTCTCGCTGGCTTTTCTCTCTGTTTCTCAGCTCATTAGGATCACTAAACAGTAATTTTAGGTTAAAGGGGGGAGGTCCGAGAGACAGAGAAAGGACGTGGCTCTGCGTTTATAGGCCGAGCCCTCAGATATCGCTTGTTAAAGTAATCTCTGTCTCGAATTAAATAAAGCAACTAGTTAGGGCTGACTGACCGGCTGCTGATGTTTTACAGACACGTACTGCATGAATGCCGCCACGCTGTCGGTTCCCCTGTGGGATCAGAGGTTGGAGTGGTGAGCACCGCCTGCCCGTGCTATCCATTTCTGTTGGTTCCCTTCCAAGAGAGCCAACAGTGCCACCCACGAGCACCGGCTGTCGAGGTCTAAAGAGGCGTACATTTTTGGTTTTGTCGGTTTCACTCCAGTCAGGATGAAGTGAAGAGGGTGAGACGGGAAAACACTCAGCAAGTTCGCTCCGACTCAGCGCCAAGGGATAGCCAAAACCTGACCCAGGTTTGTGTGTGTGATTAATGTAGGCCTTATCGCCAAATGCTGTCAGCAGCTACAGGAAATAAAAGCACATTAAACTGTCAAATGCTTCCTATAACCAAAAGCCTTTGAGGAGTGTTACTAATCTGATGGATAAAACACCAAATTACACCCTTGTTTCCTGCTTCAGCGGCTCGTCTCCGCAGGGTGGCTGCTGGACCCTCGCCCTCGATAATTTGCTACATGAAATTAAGCCAATGAGGGCAATTTTTGTGGAAATTTCTTGTAATTTTCTGAATTTGCTTTAAGTAGGAGAGATTTTCGAGCCCCTAAAGAGCTGCCTGACACCATGTAAAACTGTTATCTGTTCTTGTGTTTAACTGGAGAGTTTTAAAACGTTTACGAAAGCACGCACATACAAATCTGATAGATGCTAGGTGCTGGATAGAAGTTCACAACAAAACAGGAAAAATAGGGTCAATTTTAGATGTGAGGTTCAGTCTTGTCAAAGCACCTGTGCTAATTATGGATACAAAACTATGCAAAAAGATTGTGAGCTCCCCCTCAGTATGACTCACATTGGTTTGCCCCTGCGTCGTGCCTTCAGCTGAGGGATAGTTTATTGTCCCCACCAACCATGACATTAGATATACGCCCTTGATCAGCGGCATCAACCCCTTAAAGACATTCGGCACAAGCACTCAAAACTGCACACCAGCACAAATATGACAATTACCAACATAAACATAAACATCAGACACGAGCACTAACAAAACGAAACATCTGCATTTTGTAGCATAAAATAACAAACTTAAACTTCTCAGCAATCATGAAGGCTGGATTTCAGACTAAGGAATGTCTTATACATTACATCACCTAAACCAGGGATATAATACACCTTAGAACAAATTTTCTTGAGTGTGTTTGTCCTGTGTGAGTTTTGTAGTTTTCATGTGTTATACAGTAATGGCGAGGGTACGGCTGGGTATCATTCAAAAGTTTTCGAGACCTTGGCTTCAGTACCAGTTCCTGAATTCTACTTTTTTCAACACAAAATCCATTTTAACAAAAAGAAAATTGCATCACATATTACAACACAATTAGTCACTTTTTAGGAAGAAGTTGTTTAAAGACCTAGTGGTAAAATTTTTCCTGCGTGCCTCCATAACGTGTAAAGTTAGAAAGCCAGTGGCCAGCATTTTTAGATCTTGGTACAAGTATGCTGCAAGCGTGTTGATGAGATTTACTCATTAGGTTTTGGAATTTAGTATTGAACGGCAGGCATTTTTTGACAGTATTGAAGCAATCGGTGCCATAAAAGTATCAAAACCATTGAGATCCACTGATCCAGTGCGTGGGCTACATTTTCCTTTTTGAGTGCATAGTTTTAAAAAATATCAAATGGATGGTAAATTATGAAGATTCTCACTCTGATAACTGGCAAGCTTATGATCGCTCACATCCTGAACACTGCTGTGAATCCTCTAGGGGTGTGAAAATCTGCCTGAGCAGCATGACAACTCGACCGTAAATCTGCTTGTAGGATATCGGCACAGAGGTTTCCCTTAATGGAGATGCCAGAGGAGAAATGTGAGCCGATGCATGCTCATTTTCCAAACTCACACCCAAGCCTTAATCAGCGGTAATTCACTTCACAAATACAGACGAAGATGAAAATATTTTGGGGGTGCCTACTGTGAAGGAAAATGACTCAGTAATGTGCTGTTTTGTGCTCTGCAACCTGTTTCGAAGGCATTTATCATAATTAAAAAAAAAAAAAATCTAAGGTGGTGGAGTAATTGCAGTTGTGTGCTCCCTGTGATCACTCCTGAGCTAAATATATGCCACACGTTGCTATTACAGCCGCATGAAGAGAGCAGACTTGTTATCTTTGATTTATTTTGCTCATAAATGACCGCTGCATGATGAGACGCAGAGGGTCAGCGCAGTTTGCCTGCCAGCGTCAAGCCGCATATCTGGCCAAGGCTGAGCTGCGGCTGTTACTTTACAACTCTGGAAAACCTCTTGGCAGCCAGAGAACACACACACACACATTTACATACATATACCCCCAGTCTGCCATAAATGCTATTGACCATCTTCATTTGGACACCCTACACCATGACACTTCTGTAACAGTGCGGTGGTCTCCCTCTACACACACATATTGTTCCCCCTCAGTCCAAACCGCTCCAGATTATTATTGCAATGGCACAGATGTAAGCAGGCGTTCAAATTGAGGTCTGGCAAGGTTGCTTGAGGTTGGATCTCCACACTCCGCGGAGGAGAGAAAGTGGCTTTTCCATAATTTTCTCCTGTCTGAGCTGGATGTCAGTGCGCTGCTCTCAGCACTAGTGCGCGCTTCACCGATATCCAACACTATCACTAAACTGCAAGTGATATTACAGACAGTCGAAGAGGCCAAATGTAAACATAAGCTAGCGTTAAATCTAGAGTTTGAGACTATGAGGCAAAAAATGCTGAAAAAGGAAGCACAAATTACAGTGAGCTGATGTACAGACTGGCTGCTGCTAGAAGGGACGTGATGGAGATGTGGCAGTGCCATCTGCTGCTCAAAAAGATACTGAGGCGTCAACAGCTACAAAATCAAACTCCTAATCAGATTTTTAATTAAAAATTACAGGTAGTTTGGTCTTTTACAACAGATCTTCATCACTGGGAGATGAATGCCTGTTGTTTTTTGTCAGTTTTTGGTTTTTGTTTGTTTTACTGATCAGTTTTCCAGCACCTTCTCAGAATGGGCAAAACGTTTAAATTAAAATACCCTCTTTAAAAATATTTGGCATATGAAAAACTTTGCTGTCCCTGCCAAGCAATAAATGTATACCTCTGATTTCTCACTTAATAAAAAAAAACACTCATAATGTTCACAACTTTTAATGTTTGCCAGAATGAAAACTCGCCAAATCTTTCACATTTCTGCTCCCACGTTTGCTGTCAAACTACAGTAATGTGGCACTTTGTTGAAACAGCAGGAATTGATAACTCTTTGAGTGGGTATTAAGTGGTCGGTAAGAGTATCCCTCAGAGGCCCCACAGTAAGAATCTCATAATCCCAGCAAGCGTCTGGACCACTTTAATGACACTAAGACCCAGACAGAAAATTACCCCAAGTGTTAACTTTTTCTCACATTTCTGGCATTAATGATTTACTGTGGAAGTGCGCTGCACCCCGACTGTGGCGTCAGGTCTGAAAGGCAATTAGGGTTTATGAGGGGTCCGATCCCTGCAATTTTCAATAACGATTCACACGTGACTGAGCGTTTTTAAGGCATAGGACTATTTTACTTGTGCACCTCAATATACTCCACAGTTTTGGTGACGTGACGCACAATTACGCACGATTAACTGCATCATGGCACACTCATGATATAATTTAAACGTTGTGTTTGTTTTATAAGATGTGTTTGGTGTGTGTTTCTTTCTTTTTATTTCTTTCATAGTCTTGACCCAAAGATTGTTGCAATAACCGCAAGATAAACGGATATTTTCCACCGATTTGTGTTTGTGCGTCTGTTGTATCCAATTGTAAGTCCTTAGTTTCAGCTAAATATTTGAAATTACCTGCGCAAGGATGTTATATTTCTTGGTGATCCCACTGTGGACGGTGGTGGACCGGTTTGTGGCGGGTGTAGGTGTCTCTCCCAACAGAACTGGCTTGATGGAGTTCGCCTTCGGGCGCGCCTCTGATACCTGGGATGTCCCCGTCTTCAGTGAAGCGACGAGAAACATCACAGCACAGCATCTATTCCAAGTTAAGACGAACATCCTTGAAGAAAAATACTGAAATACCAAAAAAATAAAAAAAAAAATAAAAATCTTAATCACTTGATTAACTTTATGCCAGGAAAAAAAATTGAGTTTCTCAATGAGAAGCGTGCGCCCTGTCAGTGTCCATGCGTCACGCTTGCCCGACTGCAACACACAAAAGCAGTGTGGTGATGCGGCCAAGTTTTTGTTCCTGAAAATCAGATATTCAGAAGAATGAGTGCCATCGACACAGTTATGTGAAAAACACAGAGAGCCCAGTGTGGAGGGGAAACAATGAAGAAGTGAGTCTGTTAAAATGCTGATGCTCTGAGGGTCAGAAAGCTACTTGACAGGAGGTTTCCACTCTGTCTCTGTCTCTGTCTGGTTGTGAGTGAGTGAGCACTTTAGTCCTGCAGCCGGGTGTTTTATGATCTCGGATACTTTCTTTTTATAGGATTCTAATGAGTTTGCTTCCTCCGCCCCTATTCACCACTGACAAAGAATGAAACTGATCTCTGTGCGGCACTGCTGCTTGCGCATTGTCGTCTCGACACCGGCACCAGGAGCCCCGTTGGGAGAAAGCTATAAAATTATACACTGTGTGTTTTAACTGGTCGCTTGACCCTTTTTACTGCGAGGCGATTGGGCGCAAAGGAAATGGGGGAAAAAAGAAAGTCAAGGTTTTTTATGCTGCTCTAAGGAGAGTTTGTAGGTAACGTGGAACATTTTCCACAATCACAAGAATGGATTTATGTTCCAAGGAAATTTTTACCTGCGTGTGTAACAATGTGAAATCGGAAATACTCTCATTCAGCTCGTCTGAAAAACTTAAACGCCACATTATGTAGGGGAGACTGGGGGCGGTTGCAACTCTTTTTGCATTTCTCTCAACTTCTCAGAAAAGATTTAGATTAGACCAACTAAATCCCTCTCTACATATAAACCTACATCTGTCTGATAAGTCCCCTTAACGTTTAAAGATGATTACATATAGTATATCACAATTTTTATTTGAATGGGGGAAGTCAGATGTTGCAGCTGACCCCAGTCCTGGAGACAAGTGCAACATGATCAAAGGACGGTTGCAACACATTAAAAATACATTTAATGTCACAAAAAACTTTTGCTCTCACTGTAGTCTATGGCAAGAATTATTTTTTGTTTCTGTTTGAACTGTGTCATAAATTATATATATGTTTCGTCAATTTAAAAGACAATGCAAGTGAAGAAGATTTTGTCTCTCACCACTGACTACAATTCATATTTTTTCTGAAGTTAGGTCCCATGGTGGTCCACCAGAGTGGGATGGACTCTGTAAGCTAATATTCAGGGGGGAAAAGCATTTTTTTAGAATAACATCATAGTATTTATTTATTTCATAATATTTATTGCATAACAGTAATTGATTTTTTTTTGTGCATAGAAAATAGGCCTACCTTGAATCAGTGTGCAGATGTTAAATCTCTCAATATTCTGTGTGAGACAGGAACAATCTAATAATTTGCAATTAATCAAACTTTAATGAAACATGTATGCATTGTATATATTATACAAAACTACAGTAATGACTCATTTATGTTGAAAAATACTGTTTTGTGGTCTGTTTCGATATGGCTGCTTACTTTGAAGACAGGTGCAACAACTTTTTGCAACGGTCCCAACTGTATTAGCCACGACAAAATATCATCTGCCAGCTGAACACACAGATCCTGACACATGCTAACCATATCACTTAGAAGATAACAAAACAATTATTCAAACTCAGTACATTTTGATTAATTCATAGATAAGTTCAGGACAGTATGACAAAGATACTTACTGAATTTCTTTTTCACTAAATGCAGCAGCAGATGTTGACTGTGTCTTCTGTCTTTCTGATGGGCAAAGGGTTCAACTGAGCATGTGCAGTATGAGCATCATCACTCTAACATGTTGCTGATTGGTGAAATAAGACTTGTTGCAACCGTCCCCTGTTGCAACGGTCACCAGTCTACCCTACATGCGTAACTGGGATGGGATTTATCTTTGAAATGATGTCCTGACTAATGTGAAATGTAAATAATCAGGAGGTGGTTCAGGGTCCATTTAACCAGCATTCCAGAATAACTTAGAATTTACAAAAAAATCTGATAACCATTGTTTTCCCTCTGTGGGAAAGGCATCCCTCATGATGCAAGGAATGCCAATGGTGATAAAGTTAGCGATATAGGTATTATAGAGGCTCCTTTGTTTGATTCATGTATCAGGATGAGTTATATTCATGTTGGTTAGATAATTCATGTGGAAGTACAATGAACCCTTTCAGTTCTGGGCAGGTAAAGCCTATGATTTTGGGAGAATAATGTATTTAGTACAGGGGGACACATCCTGCCTGGAGATAATTCATTTTGTTGATATTATCAGTTTTAAAACTCCAGCTCCTTCTAAATGTATGCCTTTTATTGCCTTTCTCATGTAAAGTTATCGCTGTGATGTACAGAAACATCCATCAAGCAGCTACAGATTAATATTTCCAGACCAAAAGTCTCCATCATCCCCATTTCATGTTTTAGGAGATGGCTCAACGAAATGCTTTATGTTGGTAAGATGGAAGAGGTTTGTTTTAGCAAATGGAATCCACAATACTATTTCTATAAGGTGTGGAAGCCATTTTTGGCGTTGCTTGATGAGATCAAACTGTACAACATATGAGTTCCTCTGCTATCTTTATTCTGTGCAAACACTGCCTTATCTGGTATACTGACTGACATTCTGGCAGTCCTCCACCCGTGTGTGTGTGTGTGTGTGTGTGTGTGTGTGTGTGTGTGTGTGTGCTTCTTTCTTTTTATTTCTTTCCTAGTCTTGACCCAAAGATTGTTGCAATAACCGCAATTTTGAAATACTGCACTCTTGACAAGCTAACCACAGGGGATGGCAAGCAACAACTATGTTTACATTTCTTCCTTTTCTCATGAGATTATTCTCGTTTACTCTCAAGTGCGTGTTAAATGAATTAATCAGTGCTTCTTGTACAGCACCAATAAAAGGGCTGTTAACCATTTAAGCTTAAGGATGGTTAGATAATTGCTGTCCATGACCTGACTTCAAACTTGAAAGCTGGATGTTTTATGTTGTTTTAGTGTTTCGTAACTTAGTCTGTTGAACTCTGTGTTAGCATGTTGCTTGGCTAATATGGTTACTGCCATCTGGGCAATGTTGAACTCGTGTTGTAATATTGAGGAACAATCAAGAGAAACGTTAAGCATCATTTGAAGTCAACTAAATAACAAGAACAGTGTAAATAAAAGTTAATTCATGTTGCTTTTTGTGGAACTTTATACTGCAGCACTCACGTTAGCTGAGCTAGTGTTAGCTTTGTTGTTGTATGGAAGTCTGTTCCTCTCCACGCTGGTATGTGTATAGTATGTATATGTTACTGCTTTATGTAGCATTGAATTTACTTGATGGAAATGGCCTGAAATTAAATATACTTATGTGTGGAAAAGAAATTCTCAAACTGCAGGGATTCATTTGCAACACTGTGTGACTATGGCTAACACCAAGCTAGCTTAGCACATACAGCTGCTTGATGGCCAGTGAGGTGAGATCCACAGATAACACTGCACTTCGCATCACATTACTGCACCAAAAAACACAATTTATCATATTATAAGCAATGTGCAAAAACAAACAAAAGAATGGCACTAGTAATGCATACTTCACTGTTGAGCCAACCTAAATAACCCTACTACAGCCTACACATGGAAGAGGCAGTCTTGTGTTATACCAGTTTTGCTGGTAATGTTTTTTGGGGATTTCTCTATGTGAATCCCCTGGCTTTCTTTCTGTTACATTGTGTAATGGCCTTATTTCTATTATATTTTTTAATCTAAATTAAATAAGTGAAAAAAGAAAAGAAAAAGAAACGTCCACATCCGCCAAATCATCTTCTCAGTGCATTAAACCCCTGAAATGGAAAATATGATGCACAAATAGAAACCACAGTGCATGTAAATCAAGCACAAAAGCCATCTTATCAATAAAAAAAAAAAAAAAAAAGAAAGAAAGAAACAAGCAGCCAGTTACCAAAACCATCGTTCCCACAATTGCTCCATGACTCTGTGCCTGATAATGCTTTAGTCTTCACACAAGTTGGAACTATCTATTCAAGCCTGGAAGCTTGGCTGGGCTGGGATGAAACCAGTATACCGGTAAAGGCTTCTGACCTCAAAAGCGATCCATCACAGGCTCCAATTCAAAGTGTCAAGGTCTTTTGTTGAAGACAATGGAGAACCAACTGAACTGGGGAGTGGGAGGAAGTATTGGACTTGTTTGATGTAACTGTAGATGCTTAGAGGTGAGACTATTTTAGCCACCTTTGTCACCCGAGTGCAGAGTGATTTACCTTGAAAGACTGCCATTAGACAGTTGCTTGTTCACAGAGATACATTTTTAAAGAAATTGTCCGTTTTCACACGAAAAATTACCTGCTAGACATAAAATTTTGATGTTTCAGAAAATTGTGCAGAAAAAACTTCACCCAGGGCAGCTGCTGGCCATTTGGGTGGCCTATGGAAGATTCATAGGCATGCACATAGTCATAAATCTGTGATAAAAGTGTATAAGGGATTAGAACATTATGATGGAAGTATATGATGGTCATTCCCTAAATTATCTGTCAAGTTGTTGCAGCAGTTTTTTTATTACACAGATTTGGTGCACAAACAACAGTTTTTTGACCACTTATAATTTATTTCAAAAAGGGACAAAAATCCCTCCAAACCCAGGACCTTGTGGAGGTCCGTAGAAAAATTCATGCTGTGGAAATGGAAATATTGTAAAATAATTTTTAAATAGACAGAAATAACACTTTTATGCTACATGCAAAGAACTGCATTGTTTTTTTGCCACAGCCCGCATGGAATTTCCACACAGCTGACATTTCTGTAAAGTGGAAACTTTACATCTTGATGTGAGAAGTTAAGGGACCCCTTTCAAAATGGCAATGCCAGTTTTTATCTTGCAGAAATTTAGCCTCATTTTGGAACATTCTCCCTGACAAGCTGGCATGGCATGATGGACTGTAGGTCTTTTCGTTTCATATGATACTGGTATCTTCACTCTTCAAAACTGAGCTTGCTACATCCTTTGAAAGACAGTAATGTTGGCCGTGGATGAGGGTGTGTCCGTGGTGTTTAGTCGTTTTAAAATCATTCCCAGTGTATTAAAACACAGAGACACAGAAAATCCTGAGCTCTGTGTTGTTGATACTTTAAGTTGTCATCAATAACCAGAACTGGAAATATACATCATAACACGGAGATCTATGATCTTTTTCCGCTGTTAGTAAACAGCAGGACCTCCCCGGCTCTCGCTGCCACAGATGGGCACTGTTTTCTGGGGGGGTAAGTGTGACAAAGAGCCAGAAGAGACAACTGATCGAGTGGCGATTTTTCCACATGTAAATTCAGCGATTTTTCTCATGTCAGTTACCATAAACATTACCTACAACAACACTGTGGAAAACAACAAAAACAATGTGACACATGAGTTTTTGTTCGAAATCACATGACATAATCACCATCGGTAAACAGCGGGACCTACTGGGCGCTGACTGCCTGAAATGGAGGCTGTTTTCCTGTGGGAAGCGTGATGAAGAGTTGGTAGGGAGGAATGATCGTATCGTGATTTTTCCACACATAAATTCAGCAATTTATTTCATATAACATGCTATAACCATCACATACAGCCACATTACTGTTCTTATTACAAAGCAGTATTTTTACGTGAGGATGAGGTGTACAGGGGTTTTCTTGCAGTAGAGCTGTGAGAGGCTGTCTTGGTGCCTCCTTTGGCACTTGGTACGTAATGTGGCGCTGACTTCACCATTCAGAAGATTAAAAAAAAAACAAGCAAAACAAAAGCAGTGCCTCACAGCAAACACTTTGATTTATTCCATAAATGTCAGGGGATGCCCAGCTGGATTTTGTCTGCTTCAAATGCGGCTGATTAAACAGCTGAAAAAGTCCCTGAAGAGAGACGGTGAAAGTGTCTCAAACTGAACGAGAGGACCGGAGGAAAGAGGGATGGAGCTGCTTGGGAGGATCCATGGCATTTCAAACACATTCATCACTTTAATAAATGAAAGCCGAAAAACGGAGACACTTAAAATGACATATTGCTGAAACTCTGGCAGACAAAAAAAAACAGCATGTTGATGTTCTGGTGCTGATAAGTGTAGAGATGTCCAGCGGAACCACAGCAGATGAGATGTGGCAGGCCTGAGCACCAGATGATAAAGTATTCCGATTGAGGGAAGGTGATGTAAATGATTTGGACAGCAAAGCTTCTGGTGCCTAAGATAAAGGGTATACATGTGGTGACTCCGTGCAGAAGATTTTAAGGACAATGGTGTGAGGATCCGCCCATCACTTTTTTTTTTTAAGTCTTTTGGATTAACAAAGAGCTTTGAAGATGTTGTAAATTAGTGTAAAAAATATGAAAAATAGAGAAGAAACAGGCTCAGTTTTTTCACAGCTTGGCTTCACAGAAACACAGAGAGGAGCACCTGAGCCAAGATCTGTGATTGTTTTCTTGGCTCACACAGTTGGAAAGAGTTTACCGTGGGATTATCTTGTGTTCTGACATGCTATCATCACCCCGGCCTCCACACAGTAATCACATTTTGACCACTATTTTGCAGCGTTAATGCTCTGACGACACAGCCGATGCTGAGTCTCAGATGTTGAAAAATCCAAACCATCTGTGAAATAATATCTGAGAACGTATCAATATCAGTTCACCTGACAACCGAGAAACCAAAGCACTGCTGATGTGCAGTCTGTTTTGAGGGAAGATTAAAGTCATATCATAGCAGGTAGACTCCCCTGACGCCAGACTGGATAACTCTGGCATCACTCGCAGGTGAATCATAACTGGAAAAGATCTTCAGTAGAATAATAGCGATGTTAATGTTCACAGAGACGGTCATGGGACGCAGGTGGTCATCTGCCAGGCGCCACAGGCTCAATCTTTGGCTGACATGGCTGATTGTTCAGGGCTATGAGCATAAATAGAGTTTAAGCCTGGTCAAAACCTTGGACTGTTCTTAAAGGAGTTAGACGAGCGAGAGTAAGAGAGCTTGGCCTAAAATCAAAATGTAACACTTTACTTAATCAATTCCTTTCTTGCATTGTCTTACATAAAACTGCTTTTATCGGTATTTTCTGTTAACAATTGATGAGATGACAATCTAGAATGTGTGCGGAGATTCTCATAGTTACAAACCTACAAACAATTATCACCCTGCAGTTTCCCTTGAGCTCTGTGAAAAGTTTAGCATCTTTCATTTAATTGTTTTGATTTGGTTCTCATCACTCTCATCACCATGCCGTGGCAGGAAGCAGCTGCAAAACACTTGAAGTAGGAAGCTCATTGATAACACGTTCACCAAAACAACTTTATGAGATGATAATGTATCAGTTTTGTATTTAGAGCTTGTAACACTATACTCACATGGCAAAAAAACAAAAAAAACATCAATGAATGAATTCAGGCTTAATGCTGCACAAAACTGAACTTAAGGTCATATTTATGACACGAGAAGACAATAAATGCTTAACAACATGAATAAAGTACACAATAAAATCAATTAATTGAGAGCAACTTCCATGGACACAAATATATAATACATCAACTTTTGTCAAAACTTGCACACTCAGAGCTTTACAAAAATGCCCATGTTTAAGATTATGATTATTCTCTTTTCATGAACATGGGAAACACAACCCCACTGAGGGAGCCACAGGATTTGTTAGGACTGAATTGTTGCTATAGTAACATGCCTGCGAAGTCATCCACTGGTAACTGAGAGATTTGATAGTTCAAGTTAGCTTTTTGACACATCAAACAGTGTGACAGATCTCTGGTTTGTTGAAAGACATTCTAAAACTGTGTTTCAAAAACACCTTTAAAAAGATTTTTACATTGTTTTTAATGATCCCAAATGTCGTGTCTCTTGCATTGCCATTCTTCTGATGATCCTTATGTTGGATCCAGACTACACAATATCAGCTTGATAACAACCCAACTGTATGTAGAGAATGAAATGAACAACCGTCATTGTTTCTGCCTATGCAGTGTATCATAATTGATGAAAATGTCACATGATATGTTTATTTCTGCTGTAAAGCTGGGCATTTTAATTTTGTCGTCAATGGGGACTGACTTGCTTTTGGAGTCACCCCAGGTAGCCACTGAAGGAACCACAGTTTTTGGGACCTCAGTGTTGCCTTTTTCAGCCTCTGAGGTTGCCACTTGGTTATGTCTCTCAGTCAAGTCACTCCAAGAATTTACAGCTTTATTATCACCTAATCTGACACAGTGACCATAGTAACAGACAAAAATATTGTGTAGTCTCAACCTGGCATCATATTCTACAGCTAAAAACAGTTGTGCACTGGCAAAAATGCTCAGCTGGAGAAAAGTGATGTGAAAAGTGATGATAAGTTGAATGTGTTTTGTCTTATATGCATTGCGCACTTGGCAAGTTGAATCAGCCTCAAGACATAAGACCATTCAACGCAAGAAAGATTTATTTGTTTAGCACCGTTCAAACACAGGAGCAAGTTAAAGTGATGCATTAGAGCATCTAAAAACAAATTGACTGCAAGTTTATGCATCAGGTTAAGTTCAGTGTCTACAGCAAGTCTTACTCTAAGAAACTGTTCAATTTACGCAATAAAGCATTTGTTAAATGGCTACGTCACCATGAAAGCAGTAGTCTGTAGACACAATATCTTTCATGCTGTGTGAAGTCCCAATTTCAGATTAACATTATTGGATTGAGGTTAAAGTGATTGTGGGTCAATCCTTTTATGTAACTGAAGACAGTGCGGATCAGTGTGACTGTGGCACAGTGAGACTGGTTCTTGTTAATGGATCACACAGTCCAGGACTGGTTTCACCCTCCTGGTTGACCACCCGCAGCCACGCATCAGTACAACACATCAGTCAGCCCACCCCGAGGCTGCCTTTGATTCAGGGTTGTTCAGAAATGTGGGTGTTTATGTTGTGTGCAGAATATGGGGTTCCCCACAGTTGAGACCCAGCAACATGTCTGTAAATCATGCTTTGTTAGTGCGGTGGAGCTCAGTGAAAGGCTGTCTTGCTGACTTTGATGTGACTCACACAGAACATGCATATGGACTACACCCATACGAGATGATAAACAAATGATCCAAGAGACTGTCTCCCTGTTCTTTGGTAGATAACTACCTCCGTGGCCGGCAGATGTGAGCTGGCGGCCTGATGACGTGGATCGTACGGCAGGTGGCTAACCATTAAAGTGACGTTCCAGGAGGAAGCAGGTCTAGTTCCAGAAAATGAAGCATTTGGACGTCACAAGAAAAACACATTCGGTGGGAGTTGTTTTGATTGTAAATGCAGATGACTGGTCTTATTTTTATTACCGGAAATTTTCAGGATGACATTAATGATGAATGATCTGGAAATCTCTTCTCATTAAGAGTTTTTTCCAAACAGGATTTGGGTTTGCTTATTTCACTGGTTAAGTCCTAGATAAGAACCATTACTTGTACAGATGAGCACATATCTGGACAGTTTTCTTTCAACACTTGCAAATGTCTTTTCATCTCTTTCCAAACAAACTAAAAAAACATCCAGTGCACATGTTTATAATAAAGGTTGAACTTGCTGACTGATACAAGAACTAGCCAGAAATTATGAAATGTATTCAAACTTAACTCTACTAGGAGACACAGTTTTGCAGAACTTCACTGAATACATTTTGTGAACCCATAAAGACTGACACATCCCCCAGTTCAAACACTTTTAATGGACTGAATCTTCCTTTTTTTTAAAATTAATCTTATTTTAAAAGGTCTATCTTTATAAGTCTTGAAATTGTTAAAATAGCATTCACATGTCCATATGAACATTGAAGCATTTTTGTAATCATTCCTCCTGTCCATTAAAGGTGGAATATATACACATTGCAAGACTTTGGCTGCCTGCCATCATACTCCAAACAACAGAGTAACTGCTAACTGCTGCTAACAACCATAGCTGCCGTTAGCTGGTTAGCCCAGTTAGCGGCTAGTAGCCGTCCTGTTAGCTGACTCTGCCAGGAGTGGGAGCTTAGAGCATCGCAGGAGTGTGGGTGTTTGCAAAGAAGGCTTGGACCACTGGGAGGAGGGGGTTTTCAGTCCTGGGGCAGGGAGACCCCAGTGGAGAGAGTTGCCAGAATGGGCATCAGAACTGGAGCCTGATGTTGAAAAATGCTACCTCAATGCGAATCAACTGCAGAATAACCCTCACCGTATGTTCACATTACCCATGATGTAGCTACAAAACAGCCAGATGTTGCCAGCTACATCGCTGCAAAGTCAACAGTGAAGTGCTCCCTAGCGCTTGTGTGTTTAGCAATCGAACGTGGACCGTCAAACTGCATTTTTTGTTAATGTTGTGGTCAGAAAATAAATACAACTGCAGACTGGCTAGTGGCAGAAGTAATCTTTTCTACTATTGTTTACATGGCACAGAAGTGAGACTGAATGCAGAAGTAGCAAAATAAAGACAGTGCTGAAAAAGGCCAGCTCTAGTTTGATTTGTAACACTTCTGGCCCGGCACGCAGCATCAAACATCCATTTCTGGCTTTGTGTCTCTGGCTTTCATTGAACATGACTTGTGCCCTGATACTTGCAGGTGGTCTGAACACAACTATAACCTCAGCACATCTCAGTAGGTAGCACATATTGACAAAACAGCGGCGCGGGACCACACACAGCCACCAAGACCAAGGGAGGCCAGTATGACATCGAGAGAATTAGCAGGGTAATTTACAGCGGCCCCAGCCAGGACTCTGACTGTGGGTTGACAAAGACATGGCAGGTTTTTAACATCTTTGTTATTATTTTTTCCCTGTCAAGTGTGAATGAAGTGTGTTTCACGATGATAACGAGGCAGCTAAGCTATATTATTCTCACATAAGTAAAAGCATGAAAAGGCAGTCATCTTAATTCAATTAATTCAAACCTTATTGTCATATGTACGGGAAACAGTCATGAACCATGATGAACATTAAGTGAACAACAATTAAACATTATAACAATGAACACTGACAAAAACACACGAGACATAAATAACAGTGCAAGGAGATAAAATGTAGGCGCAAAAGTACATACATGTGCAAGAAGAATGTGCAGTATAGTGGTATATAGAAGACATGCACACACACAATAACTAATTAAACACCTGAGAAAGCAGCAAAGTTAGACAGTTTGCTTTTGAATGTGAAAACCATCGTGACTCTGGCTACATCAAAAAAAAAAAATTTCAGTTAAAGAACATCAGATCACCAGATTTACAGCGGGTACAGAAAACTACCAGCTGATAGCCTGAGAGGTCTGACTGGATTGTAGTCAGTGGGCAGGTCAGAAATGTACTGGGGAACCAAACCATTAAGTGCTTTAGAGATTATTAGTAGAATTAATAAATACATACAATACATCAAATGTAACATATGAATGTTTTCCTTACAGTTGCAGTCTCAATGACACAAAAACATTCTTAATACTTAATTACATCAACTGCACTTTAACAGAGGTAATTATTTTGTCATTAGTCTAGTAGAAATTCTGATTAGGTAATCTCTGCCATATGTGGATGTTCATTAGTCAATGAATGAAAGTAATTTGTAAGACCTAGTCCAGCATAAAAGAGTGTAGATGTTCTCTCTTGTGACTAGTTTTGAAACTAAAGCCACTGAATAACTTCCTCTGAAATCAAATGGTTCATTGTTCCAGAAATGCCTAGTCAACATACAGTGCAGATCCTGCAGCTCTGATGTGGATCGTTAGCAACATCACTTTAATCAGAAGTCCAACACTGCTCCCATAACTTTTTTCAACCGCACATTCCAGGAGGATGAACTGAAGGCTGCCGTGAGCTGTCGGCACGGCTCTGCTTAAAAGAGGACATGTTGCTTGGCAGATAATTGTTCCTATCCTCTCATTTCCCAGGAAGATGGATTAGGCCATTTCCGAAGGGTCGGGCCATCAGTTGGGAACATGAATGCGCCCTGTTTCTGCCTTCAACTGACTCAGATTATTTAATCGATAACAGTGACCCTTCTCTGGCAGAATGCTGACCACATGAAAGCACGCAGGCTTCTGGTAATCAAGGGCGAGGAAGGCCATTCCTGCCTGTAAATGAAACGATGCCCTCTTTGCCTTGGGCTGTGGGACGTGGTGACACACAGAGGCGCACTGTCACTGCGTGCTGCCACTGTTATTTGAAGTCTTCTTTAAAGATGCGTCAGCCCGTCCTCCTGGAGTTTCACTATAGACAACTGATATGAGAGAAAAGGCAGCTTTGACATTCCACGATCATGTCTCGTGGGCAAATGCAAAGAATTACAAAGACGTATACGAAAGGCACAGGTATCACACAGAACAATAGCATGCACACATACTGGGCTTTTGTTCATTCTTTAACGCCAAAGCCACTGCAATATTAAATGGGAGGAGGAGGGATTAAATATAGTTGTCTATGCTGAGGCTGACATATTTGAAAAGAAAATTTCAGCCTGTGGTTCGGACTAGCATAAACCATGAATAACAGGCACCAGGTACACATTCAGCAGAGCAGCATGCAGTGGGGCCAGAGTCTGGCAGCTTGTGGCCGACTCTCAAAATGAGATTTATTATGTGCCTGACCAATATAGTCTATAAATACCATGTTCTCATGATAAACTGTGATTTTCCAAATATTCCCCTGAATCAATATGGTAAACCAGAAAATTAGATAATACCATCTGTGGGATTTTAATAGCATACTTAGAGCCCAGCGCTGCGTGGACAGCACAGATAAATGTAAGCTTAATTATTCCTGCTGAGATCCCCATGAGGAGTGTTGATTAGTTTTGACAGTAATAGTGTTTTAATTGAAGCCAGCCCCGGCCAAATGCATGTGAGCCTGGTGGTCGGCCTGTACGTTGCACATGCTATGTCTGGCTCAGGCATGCACTCAGCAAGTTTACCCTAAAGTGCTGCTTAAAATGTCTGCAGTAATTATAATAGCGTACAATTTTGGCCCTGTAACTCACAAACCTGTCTGTGTACGTCCAGTAACAGTGTTTTCATGTACTGTAGCCAATAGCTGTATCAGCAAGTTAACTAATTTTATGACAAGAGTTACACACTGTGCTGTATAGATGGAAAAACCGTACACAGACCTGCTATAGTCAGGTTTATAAAGAAAGATTGAGAAATTTTAGTCAGATCAACAGGTATAATTTGAAGTTCTTGTACTTAATGTCACTTTACTGTCACACATTTCAAATCTAATATGTTTTTTTTTTCTTCCACATGGGTAGATTACAGATAGATTAAAGGACAAGTTGAGCCTCTGATCCTTTGTGTCACTGAAGTACACAACCAGAAAACTACACAAAACATACAGGTGATGCACATTCATTAAAGGTACAATATGTAAAAATTTTAGTTTAAAATTCTGAAATTTAGTGAAATCATCAACAGAATGTGAAGACAACAGTTTTGATGTTGTGTCAAAGACGTCTGTGTATTTTTAGCATGCTAACCAGCTAGCCCCGGCCCGTCCTGTCTTGTAATACCACTTTGTACCTGGGTCACTGTAGCCTCCAGTGTGCCCTCAGTCCAACAACACCAAGGTGGCTTTTGTTGCCTGGTTTGGGCCCTGGCACCCTGGGGCAAAGGTGGGCACTGGCTGATGCCCGACTTCCGTTATCTTCACACCTCTCCTGTCCCCTCCTGAACTTGCTGTGTCTTTTCATGGTCAAAGTCCTCGTCAGAGTCCCCGTAAATCACCTCTGTACTGTATTCCCTATTGTCAAACTGGCCTCAGTCGGTCTTGGAGGCTGTGTTCAGTCCCAGTGCAGCCGTGTTCATTGTGAGGCTGCTGCTGGCTCCATTTTTGGTGCTGCTTCCAGCTAACATGCCCCACTACGTCCCCACCCCCACCCCGGGCCTGAAAACCTCCTTCCCAGCATTCTAAAGTTCCCGTACTGGACACTCTCTCGGTGCTCCAGACTGCTCGCTACATGGCTAACAGAGCTAACTAGAAATAGTTAGCAGCAGTTAGCAGTTACTTTGGTAATTTGCCGCCACTGTCTTGTATTTAAACAATGGACTAAATGTCTACATTAAGTTTGAGATGCGTCCCTTGTAGTGATTAAGGCAGAAAATTATGACCCCACTTAGCAGCTCCCATCATTTCTACAGAGCTTTTTAGCAACTTTCTGATCATTGTTTTGTTTGTTTTTGCCTGCAACTTTACCATGTTGGTTGAGTCTCTTTGAATGTTGTCATTTTCAGTTGAACAGTAGAAATGTTCAGCAACCTTGCTAAACCTTCTGTTTTTGTTTATAGCTTGTTTCTGCTGACCCCAGTCTTTGAGTTTTTTTTAGCTAAACCTGAATACTTAAATAAACAATTTGATGAGAGAGGGACAATTAATAAACAGATTTAACACTGCAGTTTGATATGTATGCTTTAAATGCTTTTTAACCCTGACCCAGGTTATAGTTAACATCTTCTGAGAAATTCACAATGCCACATAATCAATGTCTGTGTGTGTGTTATTTGGGGCTCCTCAAACTCTGACTTTCCTTCTGGCTTTAATCTTACTTCAGATCTGCCCATCCTAAAAGGTACTTCTTTGTTGTTTCTACAAGCAGCTGTGGTGACATCATTTTTCTGTGATCACTCGCTATCAGTGTTACTGCGTAGTACTGGATTGAATGACTGCCACACAATGCTCCATTGTCCCCGAACCTGTGATGTCGGTGCACGGGAAAGTCACGGAGGTGGACCTCTTTGTGCATTTCAAGCGAAGGCTTCTATCGGTGTAATTCCCTCTCAGATCTTTGTATCCCCGCACATTTGTGAACACTCACTCCATCCAGCACTATATACCTGTGGAAATCTAGGGCATTCCCTGCCTGGTTTGTTTTAAAAAGCTATAGATTAACTTCATGCATGCCATTGTTATGGAGGTGTTATACTGGCTCTTATTAAGGACTTCTACTAAGCCAAATCTTTCTTTGAATGCACTTGCTGTTTAGTGGCAGAACTGTTGGACGTTAATGGACCTTACCAGTATGTTTGCAATTAGCTCCTTAACCACAAATCATATATACTTTGCATTTTTGCTGACCATTTTCAAATGCTTGCATATTTTAGATTTTTGGATGTAATTTTCCTCCTGTCCCACCCAGAAAGTTTTTTCCATGAACTTCCGCACAGTAAGAAAATCTATCAACCGACTCATGAAACTTGCTTGAGCTGTGTAATCCATCACAGTGAACATTTAACCTGTATTTATTCAGTGGAGTTTTGTTAAGAACAATGCTCTCTTTCTCAAGAAAGCCCTATTCACATTCACACACATTTTTTCACCTGCAGGTTGAAGGTCTGTATCAAAGACCCAACCCAACGTGATATTTAGTCAGAGCACACTTTGTGGTGGTGTGTCATAATTATTTTGTGTGAAGAATAATGTGTCTTCCTTTCAGATGGAGAGTGTGAACTTGGTGCTGCTGTCATTGTTGGTGTTCTTTCTGTTTGCTCTATTTTAGATCTGATCTAAAGGCGTCTGCATGTTCCAACTGAATCAAGTCAGATCTGGGGGCTGCATCTGACAATTTCTGAAATTGCCCAAATCTGCTTGTTTGTGGTGCTGAGAGTACCTTCCATTGTGACTGTATGTCAAAATGGTTGGCATCATTCAAAACACAAGAATCTCATATTTACATAGCAGACCCACAGAAATGAGTGGTAGAGTAAACATCTGCCAACTGGTTTGTGGGCATTTCTCTATGGAAATAAGGAATTTAAGACTGGACTGGATCAACTGAACCAGTGTAACAAGACTGTTTTTGTAGGAATATTATTGATCAGTAGATTACTACCAGTCCCCAATGGTGAGTTGCCTCAGTATTGTATTGTATGTATTTGTGTGTTTGTTTGTGGCGTTGATTATACAGTTGGTATCTATCAAAACACAAGAGTCTAGCGGTATGTTGCATGATGTTTACATAGTAATTGTGTATTCTGATACCCTACCCTACTTAATACTGCGGTCCATTGAAGACAGAGGGGCATAAACTAGGTTTTTTCAAATATAACTCCACCTTAATAAATAGTTGAAGTTTCGCCCCTTCCAATGGATCACCATGGGACCTAACTTCAGAAAAAAATATGAACTGTTCTTAATGATCAGAGATTTATTTATTTTTCTTCCCAGCTGATAAAAGGACCAGGAGTAGCTGAAAAAACACTTTCGGGTAAGCTAAAGTTACAAGGGACAGCGATATTGCTGTTGATGACATATATTGTGCAAGGCGGGACATATGTGCCTACCACATACTGTGACTTTCCTGTCTTGTAAAATTATACTTTCAGCTGACAAACAGCAAATGTGTAATTTGTGGCACAATTCAAACAGGAACAAAATATTATGTGTCTCTCACCATAGACTGCTGTTCGTATTCTTTCCAAAGTAAGCTCTCATGGTGCACACTGGAAGGGGTCTTACTGCCTTTGGATCTCTTCTGGATTACATATCTTATCATGAACATTAAATTAGGAATGTGAGGTCTGAGGAACTTTGCCACAGTCTGTTTCCAATCAAAATTAGATCTGTGGTTATTTACCTGGAAACTGACCAATACAAACACGGTCCTATCTGCTGGCCACTGAGGGCCTACTGTGAAGCAGTTGAGAGCCTTGCTCACCACAGCAATACCGATAATGAAGGGGCAGGTGCTCTTTCAATTTTCATCCTGCCAGATTTGACAATGTCGAAAAGGCACAAATTCATTCCAAAGAAACCTCAGGGTGTCAGGAGAAAAGAACTATAGAGACATTTCAAGTCAATATTCTCAATACCCCAATTCACCACATTACCACAAACATGTGTGACTTCTCCTTTCAATTTGAGATGTTTTCCAGCTCAGTCATAGGTCACTCAGATGTGTTGGACAGTGTTGGAATATTTCTGGTTTGGATAAGTGTGAAGACCTTGTTATGTCACAGCCCAAACTGTCAGACCTTCCCATCGTAAAGAGATCACTCATCTCTGGACATCTGTTCTTCTTGGTCAGAGATGGACAAACTATCCGCCAGTATTTAGTCAACACCACTCACCCACAGAGGAAAATGGTTTAACACACATTTATTCTGGCCGCAGCATCCTGCACACACACACACACACAGACACACCCATATGTTTTAGGTGCATGGGGTTAGGTGCTAAATCACTGATCTCCTGACATGGACCTTGAGATTTACAAAATCTGTAGAGCAAAATTCTCACAATGTGATTTCCTGTGACCCACGTCTATAGATGATCTCATTGGCATATAGCACCAAATGGAACAAAACACAATGAACAATTAAACATTGTAAGCATTCATAAATAAACACATACATTTCATTTAACAGGCTAATGAAACAATCAGAAAAAAGCTTCGGCGGTATTGCCAAAGTTTGTTTTTGCTGCATTTTCAGAACATGAGTGTGGTGCAAATTAGATGATGAAAGTTGATGGCATGTTTCCACCTGTTATTTTTCTATTTGGATCAAAATGTTGAACACAACACTGAACACAATCTGACATGCCTCAAAATTTATATCATACAGTCTGACAAAGATTTTGAACCAGATTTGATTAAGCCTATCTTGCACAATAACACTGCATGAACCTATAAGATCGCTGTTATGGCACAATGTGTAAGGGCCAGTGGACTGTTTATTGCTTATGTGTTTCCTGTAAAACAGGCAGCTAGAGAGGGACTTATTGCAGACATTAATTGGTGTTTATAGTAGCCAACTGCAGTGTTGATTACACCCCTCCCGTCATGGATGTAGTGCTTGGAGGGAGAGTGGCAGTGGTCCTTTTTCGCTAACTCTTTCCAGGCTGGAAGATCCCAGTGAATATGGTTGGACTTGGACCAAAAGGGGACTCTGTAAAAAACCTGGTATTTCACCTGGGGGCTGAGGCTTATGTCCTGCGTTATAAACAGTATTGTGTGCCTGATGCACGGTCCTGCCAGCTCTCACTCTATGAATAAACTAGTAAAACAATGACCTAAAAAGTTCTTTATCAACCTAATTTTTTATTTATTTAAATTGAATCTACAGGAGACCTCACACCTGACTGTCACTTCAAACTGAGATTTATTTATTTTATTTTTTTTTTTATCTTTTTGTGATCATCAGTTTACAAGGATATACTTTTGACTCCTTGTACAGCTGCACAGTTGCAACCTCGATTAAAATTAGACTTAACTGATTTTGAAATGACTTTTAGCTGACTGTAGATGAATTCTTAAACTGACCATCATAAAGTTATACTGGAAAAAATGTGTTTTCCCTCATTGACAAACTTGATTTAAAATAGCTGAGTAAACTCTCTAAAACTCTCAACCTAGTTTCTCAGCCTTGTTTCAAAACTGAGTTAACTTGGACGGACTAAACAACAAAAATAGACAAAATTATACTTATATGTGGGGTCTGTATTCTGATATCAGAGTTTGTCTATTTTTCCAAGCTTTAGAAATATAATTAGCCTATTCTGCTTCTCAATCCAATTTTTGTCAAGTACTCAGATCACGGGCTGAAAAGATCTGAAACATGCACTGCCACGTCCTTCAAAATCATGCCCATGCAGGAGAAATATCAATATTTTAAGGAGTCCCGTACCAAAACAGAAACTCCGAGGCCAACAGAGGCCAGACAGGGAATGGGCTACAGTACTGAGCTGGTTCTTGCTGGGGTTGGCTTGCAGCACCCCTGGACTAACCAAGCCAAAGTAAGTTAGCTAACCGCCAACTGCTGTTAGCTCAGTAAGCCCCAGGGGGCTGGGCATGAATACCACCTCAGTACGACCCCGGTGCTGTGTTTCCTCGCAGGCTGAGTTCGTCGCGTTCACTGGGAGGATGCTGAGCCCGGTCCTGTTGCCCGCTAATAGCAGCTAACAGTTACAGCCAGCTACTTTAGCAGCAAGCAAGCTAACGCCACGTGCCCATCAAGAAAGCTCTGCAATCAAATCAGTGAGAGTCGAAGCTGAGCAGATGGAAAACATCAGAGGGGAACCAGAAAATATTTTCCCCATAAAATATGATCTAGTTTCAGACAAATCAAGTTTTGCTTTTGTACAATGAGGCGGGATCTGTCATCAACAGTTTTTAATCCTTTTCCAGGAAACGACATATTTTGAAATACCATTAAAACACCTGAGAATATCTACAAAACTACTTTTTGTCATTGTTGGGCAAGATACTGGTGTACGGGTGACATATAGTGCAATGTATGATAAAAAACAAATATCTGAACTTTAACCAATTTATTTGGAGGTAAACCAAAAACAAGCCTCTGGTTTGTCTTTCAATCTGGGGATGTGTTTAAACTTGATATGACTGCTTGTGTGCCTTGCTGTGCATTACTTGTCTTAAGTGATATCTGTGATATATTTTCTGAGATGTTATGATTAGACACAGAAGAGATGGTCAAAACTATGAAACTAAGAAGTTGTAATAAATCTGAGTTAAAAGTGAAATGTTGTGAATAGGAATGTGTTGCAAATAATCCAGGATTGTTCCCCCTAAAATGTCACATTGTCATTTCGAAATAAGTAGAGTGGAAAGTCTGCTCACTCTTACTGTTTTCATTTTTGGTGTGACAAAACACATGAGACAGGAGGAGACAAATCTGTTGTCTCTCGGTTTCAGAACTTGGTGAGTGGAGCCACTTTCTGCATGTGCAGTGGTGTAGCTTTGAATTACGGGCCCTCTGAAGGCCTATTACATCTCTGGACACCTACTTCTCTTCATAAAATAATCCTACTGGAATTTTTCTTCAGCAGAGGGCCTCTCAAATTGTCACATCCTTTCACCCTTTTGGCATCAGCAATATCCCAGAGGCACAGGGCTTAACCCCCTGGACAACCTCCGGACGCCTTCTAAACTGCAGCGGCATGTCAAACCATACATCACAGAACAACTATGAAAAAAAAAAATGTCTGGGTCTTTTTTATTACTGTCATCCATCCTGGTCCTTGGTGTTTTTACTGGTTTGATGTGATGGGACCAGATGTCTCTAGGTGTTAACGTTGACCTGGTTAAACTTGTTTTGTCTTTCTCACACTAAAAGAAAAGAACTTTAAAAGTAAAACAAAGATGAAACACATTCCTGTGGTATGTTTCTAATTTCTCTACAGCGATGTTAAACTGAAGCAATTTGTATGCGTAACAGTGATAAGTCAAACCTGGCAACTTTAGAAAGAGCATCTTTGAAGGAAAGCTTCCTTTCATGTGTCCTCAGCCAATTATTGTACCCTAAGCACTCCAAGACATTTCCGGGACAACAAGAAAATAAGGGACAGCAGTCTTGTTTCCGAGCCACCCATTCAATTAGCTGAGGGCTTATCTCGGTAGTGCATGATCTCATCACTCAGAAACGATGCTTTATGACCATGCAGTGAGGTGCATCCTCTCTGCTTACAATATATAATCACTGGCTCCTTTGTGCCGGACTGACCACTGCCGCTGTTTACAGAACATCTTGAGCATGCTGCATCTTTTCCTTTGCTCATCTTCCAACAGCCAGTACAAGAAGCAACAACTTGAAACAGGAGAATTCACGGTGGACAGCTTCAAATATTTTCTTAATTATGCAGCATCAACCACAAGCTTCAGATCAGCCACCACTGACCAAACATTATTCACATAGGGTTCACATATGCTCAACTGCTGGTATGAATAAAAAATTACACGCTTTCATGAATGATGGAAGCTGCTTTTATATGCTTCTGACATTGCTTGTTGTTGAGGGTTTACACTCATTTCATTTTGTATTATTTTCATATATGTTTTTTTGCTTTTTTGCCTCCAGTTGCACAACATGATTTGCAGGACCGACCACTGCTGTTTCTACTAAATATTCAAGTCTTAACTCTTTGCACCAGAGTTTTCATCCTCAGTCAGTGGTGGAGAGCAGTGACCACAGGCACAACCCCAGCTTCTTCAGTTACTTTGTCTTGCAGGCATTTCTGCCTCTCCCTCATTTCTTTGTCTCTTCTCTTCCATTTGATTTTGCTTCATTTGTGTACTCTCAACGTGTTCTCATCCCAGGTTGTCAAATACCGCTGCTCCTTTGTCACACCTCTCAGCATCTCAAACAGAAGTCCCCTTTAGCATCTGTGTAAGACATTTCTACCTCTTGGTTAATGTTGTGAAACATCGCAGAGTGGTTAAGTTTAAGCAAAGAAAATTCCTGGTTAGGTTTAGATGATGGTTTGGTTTAAAATAAGTACATTACAGTGTGAAAGACATACAGCTGTAAGTGAAGCAACCCGTGTGATGAATTTTCCATTTTGTAATGCTTAAATAAAGACAGAATGCAATGATTTCCAAAACAATTCAACCTATATTCGATATTTTATGTTCAAATTGCAAGGAATTTAGGGATTTCACCATCTACAATCCTTAATATCATTAAAACATTCTGAGAATCCAGATAAATTTCTGCATGTAAAGGGCAAGGCCAAAAACCAAATTAAATACCTATGACTCTTCAACCCTTCAGGTGGCACTGCATTAAAAAAGGCATCAAACCCCACATAATTGTATAAAGAACGCTACATGGGTTCAGGAACACTTTAGAAAACCATTGTTGCTAAACACACTTTGTTGCTGCATCTACAAATGCAAGTTGAGACTCTACCATGCAAAGAGCAAGCCGTATATTAACAACATCCAGAAACACTGCCGACTTCTCTCAGCCTGAGCTCATCTGAGATGGACTGATGGAAAGTGGAAAATTGAGCCGTGGTCCGATGAGTTCACATTTCACATTGTTTTCATAAACCATGCACGACGTGTCCTTCAGGCTAAAGAGGAGAAAATTGTTACCAGCTCTAACTTCAAAAGCCAGCGTCTGTGATGGTATGGGCGTGTGCCATTTGCGTCATGGCTACCTGTCACATCTGTGACAGACACATGAATGCAGAAAGGTACATACAGGTTTTGGAGCAACATATGCTGCCATCAAGACAACGTCTTTTTCAGTAAGACAATGCCAAGACACATTCTGCGTTACAACAGTATGACTTACAGTAGTAAAAGAGTTCAGGTACTAGACTGACCTGCCTCCAGGTCAGACCTGTCCCCCATTGAAGATGTATGGTGCATTAAGAAACAAAAAACACAACAACAGAGATCTTGCACTGCTGAGCATGTGAAGGTATATATAAAGCAAGAATCAGAAAGAATTTTACGTTCAAAACTTAAACAGTTAGTGTCACTTTAGAGATATTGTCTTCAATTGAATATAGATCAAAATGCAAAACATTGTATTTTGTTTATATTGATGTTTTACCAAATGTACCAGCTGCTTTGGAATTGGGGTTGTAGAAAAAAAAAACTTGCAGCGTGCAGATAAATTGGCAGGTATTGTGGTATAGCTAATCCACAAGGCAGAATTCTGTCTGCTTCAGGTCAGCCTCAGAGACAACTGCTTTAAATTATTTATGTAAAATGGACGTTTATTTTGAAAGCTGTAGGAGGCTCATGTTGCTCGCCCTCATGATATACACTGTTTTGACAGAGTCAAATATTTTTGATAAATACAGGAATATTCCTTTAACTTTCTTACAGACTGTGTGTAAACTGTGTGCGATGGAGTTTCTGTTTTCACTTGTGAAAGTCAAAGCCAAAGCACTTGTTGCTTCCAGCAGCGCCACCGGTTTCAAACAACGTGTCACTGGCAAAAAGGGCGAACGAAAGAATTAAACCCAAGATAAAAGATGAAAAGGCCTGTTGACTCCGGCTTTACAAATAAGATCCACGTGCAAGCGGGGAAGGTATGACAACTATGACTACACAAACTCTGCAAAACAGTGTGTTTATCTCAGTGTCTCTGTGTCTGTGTGAATCCAATATGTGCTGTAATAGATGCCAGGCGCTCAGCCACTCTCACGTAGAAGAGCAATAAAATGTAAAAGACCTGAAAGTTGACCTCGACAAACGTGAAAACACGCCGGCGGTGGACTAGTGATGCTGCAGTATGGTTTGGTTGGTTGAAATTATATAAGACAGCTTCTGTGACTGCATGAGATGACACCACAACACGATGAGTGATGTGAGGCAGAGCCGTGTGGGGTGAGCGTATTTACATAGCAGATGTTAGACTTCGTGGAGGTCTGCTACTTGAAAAGACCGTTGATTTACACCGACTGTCTCAAAAACATTAGAAAGACTCTAAAAAGCCTTGAGTCAAACCAAATTAAACGGTAACGGTTGGGCTGGCAGTGAGAGCAACACAACCCAGTCAAAAAAAGTTAATTTAAATTCTCTTTTTTTAAAGAGCATGTCATGAACTAGTCTTCTGCAATATTTGGTCAAATTTCAGTGGGCCCTAATTGTGGTTCAGAACCACATTTGTCATGGTGGTTTTGACAACAGTCGAATGCTGAAGGGGTCTTGGGAGTTTCTCAGAGGCATGTTGACCCATCACCTCCCCGGGGAGTTGTTGGGGGCACATGTGATGCATATTGGGCATGTTTTGTTCCTCAGTTACCGTGCAGATGCTGTGGACGTTGGTTGGATCTCTGCCTTGAGAAAGTGAACAAAGTGTCTGTGGTCAGTGGCGAAAACCACGGCACAACGAGAAGATCCATTCCTCAGGCGACAGCGAGGAACAAAATGTCCCCTTTCTCGCGTGTAAATGACACTCAAAACATTTCCCAGAATATTTTTTATAACATAATAGCTCCAGGCCATGTGAAACTGGAACCCTTCACCTATTACATTAAAGCCTCCAGCAAAAAATGCCTTGGAGCATAAAATGGAGAACTTGTGTTTTATATGTGTATTATAAAATACCGCTGAGCATCACCAAGTCTTTGAGACAGATTTTTATGTTCACTGATATATAAGCATCCTTTTTTGATGCAACTGTCATGGCACTCTGTCTCCCTATTGGCTGTCCCGCATGGCTGTCAGGCTAGAGGGTGGGCTTACCTGGCTACCCACCGTGTGTGTGTTTGGACGAGGCGCGCCAAAGTAATTAAGGGAGGAGATCTGGAGCAGCTGTGAGTCTCCAAACTGAAGAGAACTGTTTGTAGAGTCCTGCGTCAAGAGGATTGGAGTTTCCCCCTTTTCCATGCAAAGTTTTGTTTCAAGTTATTGTCTGCGTGTTTAGTCTCCAAAATGAATTGTCAATGAAACATTGACGAAAAGCGGTGACAGACCAAATGGAGTGAGCTGGCCAAGTGACGAGCATCAGGTGACTAATTCCTGGAAGCCCTTAGATGAGCGTATGGCAGGTTCCCATGGTTGTGTTGCTGTGTGCACAGTAAAAAAGTCTGAAGGCTCTGAAGAGGTTGTAATGTCAATTTTCTCATGACAGAGAGAGGAGCATTTTGAATTTTCTATTCAAATGTTTATTGCAATGTGGAGTTGTTATAATAACTCTGTAATATCTCTCATTTATGTGGTTTTGTATGAGTTTGTTATGATGGATTTATTTGATTTTTCTTGTTGCTCTTTCAGTTCTTTCTATGCGGTTTACACCACTTTATACAAGCTTTTAAATTAAACCGTTTTTAAAGTATGTCACATCAAATAGCCACATGTTCATCAAGGCCTCTCCTGTGTAAAATGTGTTCATTAGGTCAACACTGACCTGTGAACAAATACATGTGAATGTGGAAGCAGCGGTTCTTCTAGATGAAAAACACTGGTCAGAAATGGCGCTGACGTACAATCCAAAGGCCAATGCAATGTCTGCTCATTCTTGTGTGTATGTAAATGATGTTGTTTGTAATGTGTTTCATGATGACCAGTGTGAAGGCCTAACACTGAAATGCTTAGTCTAACAAAAATGTTATTCGATATCCCACAAGTGTTGCTGGACTTTGACCTCTTCTGCCCTTTTTTCCTTCTCCATGCACCTCAGACGTAGGTAAAGTGGTGACAGAAACTCCTGCTCTGTGTGTGCACAGTAATTACAAGAGGAGATGGTGCATCCATGTTGTGTTGAGGATGTTACAGAGAGGTCGACTCATGAGCCGGTGAAAGCACATGAGTTTGATTTCTTGTAAACAGTGGCTGCGGGATCTGAAACACCTTTTCTGAGAAAGGATTTTGTTTTGTTTAACTGAGAGGAATCCCAAAGTGTAGCCAGTCAGAATCAAGCTTGTGAACACCCAAACTGAACAACTAAACCTCATGTAAGTGAAGCTTAGTTAAGCCATAATTAAATCATTTAGTAAATCTCCTCAACAGCAGTATAATCCTGTTGAATGCTGGTCAGATGCAGGCAATGCAGAAGAATCAAATATGAGGAAACAGCTTGCCACACACCAAAAACTTGTGTCTGGACCAACATAAAAGAGCTGAGTTTTGGTGAACTGAAAGCTGTCTCTTCGTGTGTGACATTGCATGTTGCTCTTGTCATGCTATAACCTCATAACTCATCATGTTTTCATGTCAATTTAGAGGTTTATACGTTTGGGTAGGAGAAAAACGTTCAGAGCTTTTGTAGTTAAAAAGTAATTTCCTTCTAAATCCCACTGGTTAGACCCAAAGATGTATTGTCATTGAGTTAGAAAGAAAGCTATTATTTATAATTTATGACGAGCTGACAATTTGGACAATAAGCGTTTTAACTTGTCAGCAACAACATTGGAATCAGTGTCATTTCATCAGTAGTATGAAGTTACTCCGCTCACTGAATGTCTTCACATTGAGCACATAATCTATCACAGACCTCCACAATCGATTCCTGTGGTTTGTGTCTGTGTTTTTGTTTACTGGTAGGTTTTGACATTAATCCTGCTTTAATAATAAAGTACAAACAAAACAGTTCTGGGTATGTGTTTTGTGCATGTAGCCAGTGAAAGACTACAGAGTTGTGCTGCTGTATCTATGCTGCTAAATGTTATTTGTGTGACGCCCTGTCTGCCTGTTACTTGGTGTGTGGCTGCTTTCTTTGCAGGTTCTGGACGTGGCAGAGGGTCTTCAGCCAAATGTAAACACCCTTTGTGCCACTGCTCCTTTTGTTCTGAAACCTTCTCGAACTCACTTGCTGGTTCTCTCCTCCCTGAAACACCCGTTTGGTTTTCGGTTGATGTTTAGCTTGTGTTGCTTCTTCACTCATGCGCCCACCTACATTTGGGATCTTGCTGATTACACGCACCACTGTTAGTTTAAGTTCTGTCCTTATGTTGCATTTTTTTAAATAAACACTTTGTTAATAGACCATTTTCAGAGCAGCCATTTTGTCATGAAATAGTAGAGTAAACACAGGTGTTACTAATGATAGTAATTAAGGTTCTATTCAGGTCAGTCTGGGTGCTGCTATTGTGTTTGTTGGCTCGCTCGAACGCGTCTGCTACACTAAATGGAATGGGACATTAATTAGTATCATTGATCACACCTGTGCTTATCCTACTGTTTCATATCAATATGGCTGCAGTGAAAAAGGTCTGCTGGCTTGGTTGGGTGCATCAGTGTCCTTTGTCATGGCCATGTGGTCCAGTTTGTGACATTTGATGCAAGAAAAATCTCACCTCAAGGCCCACTTACTAGCTTTTTAGTGGTGCCAGGATCATTTCATCACAAGTTTCTTATTGTAGCATTAAAATATAATTTTAGCCAAAAGGAAGACATGATAGCAATGTTGCATAACTAACTAATACACAATATATAAAGGCTACCTTGCGTTTAGCGTGCATGGAGAAATTGAAATTTGGCTGGAAGAAAACATGAATAAGTCAATTTGAAGCTGGAGATAGCAGCAGGTTAGCTTAGCTTAGCATAAGGACTGGAAACTGGGGAAACAACTAGACTGGACTGAGTCAGGAAAAAAGGCAATTTGTTGTTTTATAGGGGTTTGTATGCAGGATTATTTCTATTCCTCCACCTTTCAGACTAGAATGAACATTTACTCTAATCTTTGTGATTATTTTCATATTTTATATAAGCTTTTTTTTAAATGAACATGAATATGCTCTGTGACTTTTACAGTACTGTAAGTTCATTGTGTTGCCCTTGTGCATGACTCATGCCATGATTTTGGAGAGTATGTCATGAACATTATCAATTACACTTAAACCCTTTATTACCCAGATACAATATCACGAGGCTTCACCTGAGACAAGACTGAACACCGCTTCAGTCAGAATTGTGCCAGAAAACGAGCTAAATAGAAGTGTAGTGGAAACAGTGCAGGCAAAACAAGAAGCTTTCTGAATAGGCTGTTACGGTAAAAAAACAAACTGTGTTCCTGGGAAAGAATCACAAACTCTGAACAGCTTTTTTATCTGTTTACACTCTGTATGATATTACTGCTTATGTGTGCTTACAGAACTGCAGCAGACTGGGTGTTCATGTACTGGAGGTCCTTATCCCCAGGCTAATGCAGGATAATATTATAATGTTGAGGTTCAGGCTGTAACACAACTGAAAGAGCAAACTGAACCTCAGGCACAAAACTCAAACCACACAGAGCTGGATAAATGCTCGACTTTACAGGGAACAGTAAACAAAATTACATTTCTAGGCATTAACTTCACCTTGATGTACAGCTAAATTAATCTGAGAGCAGTTTATTACAACAGACTTTGTTTGATTTTGACAAACCACAGAGAATATGGAAAAACACAGACATTTAGAATGACCTTAGTTCAGTTTCATGCAAGCAGTTTGATGTGTTGGCATACAGTGAATGTTTTTTAGATGCATGTTGCATAACAGCCTTTTGGTAAGTGCGTTTTATCTTTAACCCAGTTGTAAAGTTGCACTAACCAGTACCTTATAAAATGATGTGTAATATGAAGAATTGTTTGTGGTAGTGAGAAACCCACAGAAAAGTTTTACTTGACTCTGCAGGCCCCCCTCATCTCAAAGACCGTTTTAGTGTGTTTCAGCTCATTGTTTTGGTTTCCCAGCCCACAGCGTCACTGTTTTGATTCTCTCAAGAGCATCATTGTCGGCTGCTGCAAGAAACTGTGAGAAAAAGCTCTGATAAACCCATCATACACTGCCTGCCCAACATAATACAGCAGAGAAAGTTACAGAGGAACATGGTGGAGTTGGTGGAGACCAAAACAGAGGTCGAACCATGTCCTCATACCTTAACGACAGAAGAGGTTGATTGCCAGTGACTCCCAAAATGACATATGATCACACAACTCAACTCGTGTGTCCAGGACAGCAGAGAGAAAGAGTTTTTTTTTTTTTTTTAAATGTCTGTGTGTTTAGCTGCAAAGTCTACCATGCTGGGCTGCAGCACCAAGTCAAATTCAGTGAAGCAGCATGTGTGGAAAAGGAGCAAAGAGGCAACAAGCCTTCACTGCCTCGTGCATGATTACCCTGGTGTTGTGAGATGATAAATGTCATTGTGTTACTTATTGTCATTGTCTTCACAAAGAAGAGACTTTATTACATTTCACATTTCATTATTCTGACATTACATACAGTGATAATTATTTTCATGACAAAAACGGAGACAAAAAAATAAAATGTTTTCGTGTTAACAAAATTCAAAGTTTAAAAAATAACTGTCATGAGTTCAGCACTGAAATAAGAACTGATTGATTTTCCTCTTGGGTACTTATGTGGTAACAGGCAGAATTGATCTGTGAGCAACCTTAAATCCTGGCCCTGAACATGTCAAGAGTATTTATGTTGAGCAGCAGCGTTCACTTGCAGAAGACAGTGCACAAACTGTCTTGAGGTGGATCGTTGCACGTTGGCATCTGAACACACCACATCATAAAGTAATGACCTCCCTCGGGATACACATTTGATACTGTTGGTGGGTGCATATTTCGCTCGCTGTGTACTGAGGATGTTTTCCAATAAGAAATGTTGTGGAAATCAACAGGGTTGCACAATTCACTTCAAGGCTGGAGCACAGTGTGAAATCACTTTCAGTCTTGTTTTTTGTCAGAATAAGCCTTTTTAGAGGTACTGGGAAAGAATTACTGTGTTATTTTACTTTGAAGCACTACTTTCGGCCAGCGTTTAGAGTTCCCGTAAACTTTATTAGATGCTCAAGTCCAGAAAGTGCCATTAAGTCCTGAATAAACACTGAACATTTTATCTCAAACTAATGCGTATGGAATTTGGTTTAAGATTCCTGAAGCATGACATTCCCTAGATTTTCGACTTTTGGCTGAAATCCCAGTGACAATGGTTGAATCCCAGTCATATTTTTCACATTAGATCAGTGTATGCCTCAGCTTGGGGCTTTGTAGTGACTGAATGTGAAATATGTGGGAAACTGTTTCAAGTTCTCAGCATGACGCAGCCATCATCCTGCTCTGGGTCATGTACATCTACTTTATATTCAAGTTGTCATTGCTTGTTTAAACAAGTGGATGAAATAATCTCACCACAATGTCCATTTAGTAGCTGATCTAGACCTTCCAACCGTATCACATGGTCCTCATCAGTAGACTGAGTTTGCTTTGTTGCCATGGAAATGTACATGTTCAAACTTTCCATGATACTTAGGACCTTTCGATGGCCTGTGTTGTCCACTATAGCCCATTGTTTTCTATTGACCCACCACTGTACCGTGACTAGTTCTGCCTTCTGTATGGTGTGTGGTGTGAGATATGGGCATTGAATGATACAACGCTACAGACTTCGTATCCGTGTTGACCGACAGTTTATGCTTGATCTTGGAAGCAGCAGGTGACAAAACGATTTCACCTTAAAGTGACCTTGGAGTAAGACTGCTTTGAGGGTTCACACCAGTTGAGCAGTTTGAGCTCATGTGAATGCTGGACTGAAACTCTAGTCTGGACAAAACAACCACAGTCTTTTCCACCTCGAAGGAATGGTCTTGGACTGCTGTTAAGTGAACTCATTTCTGGTGCAAAGGCCATTCAAACCAATCATGGAAGCTTACCATTGAATGTGTCATTTCACCAGTTAAAAACATTTTCTCTCCTTGTTTTGGTGACTGGTGAACTAGCAACGTGTTTGCTACCAAAATGTGGACTGGCAGGGGACACACCTGGATTCACAAGACATTCAGTGCTTCTCCTACCATTAAGATTCAGCTCATGTCCGTGCAAGAGAGCAGGGAGGAAGACATTTTGAAAAGCTTCTCTGTATGTTCAGCTTTCAGTACTTTTGTAGCTTCTAACTGAATCTCTGTGTTTTGAAGTTTAGTTTCTCTCCTGCGTTGCTTCTTTGTTTGTTTGCGCTTTCAGTTATCTGCTTTGTTTTACTGTTTCTTCTTCAGGTTCAGCTGTTTAGGAGTTGTATTAAGTTACTGCTGATGTGTGTGGGTCAGTGTTTGGGTTTACAATTCCTGGACTGTTTGAGTTTTGCCTTTGTAAACATGTACTGGACCAGGTGAAAATTTTAAACTATGTATCATCCACTCATTGGTTCGATTCATGAACCTTTGGGTGTGAACTTGCCCTGAGATTCAGTCAAAAGCTACAGAACGACCACTAAATGGATCTTGTTGTTTTGTCAACTGCTGCAAAAATTACACTTGTCTTCCATAAATAGCTTACATTCAGCAAAGGCAACAAATTCTCCAAAACATGTTGTTTGTCCATGTCCTCTGATGCCTCTATCTCAGCAGGACATCATCTAATTGTCTGTTCCTTCCAACATATTGTTGGATCTGACAAAACCATGGTTGACGTTTGGTTAGATTTTGGCACAGAAACGACTGCAGGAAAAAAAAATGACAAGAACAGTTTTAGGGAAAGATCATGGTTTGAGTCAAAATAAGTATTTTGTTAAAGTAAAGGAGACATCATGGTTTGGATTAAATGACCACTTGGTTAAGGGACCTTCATCATTATGTTGGGGGACGATTGTGGTTGTGTCAGTGTGAAATGGGGAATATTTAACTGTTATGTTTGATTTTTTTGGCGACCCATTCACCATGACCTCTTCTTTACACACTTTGCCATTCTATAATAATGTCACCTTAGTTCCTTTTTTACTCCTGTTCTAATTACTACAGCAAATAAATAGATTTCAGTCATTTTAACGCACTTGCTGAAATAATTGATGCTGTTGTTCTTCCTGGGAGGGCAATCCCACAAAGGCAATGTTTGCTAGCTCCCAAAGCAAACATGATTTTAAACATTACGAACAAAGTGCACAATATTTTCACTAATAAAGGTCAGTGTTACATGTTCAGCACCAGTATATCCCATTTTCAAAGGGCAAACCAGAGAGCTGAGGATGAACAACTTCCTAGCCATAAAAAACGTCCCCTAACACCACTGGAAGAGTTAGATCTCACATCATTAAAGGTTTTATGGTTATAAATAGAGAATTTGGGGAATTTCTGTCACCATATTTTTGGATAACCACACTGAGGTTCCACCGCGGCCTGATGTTTAATTCCCAGGGACAGAGGTTCATGATATTCCAGGAAGTTACAGTGTTGTATGACAGGAATTCTAATTACAAAATTTTATCACAGTATACACGCAGCACTTGGAATTCAAACATGTTTGTTTCCTGTTGAGGGGAGGCTGCAAAAGGGCATCATTTTTGCGTGAAGCAGATGAAAGGCCATGTGGCAAGTGGGGGGTTAATTGTGTGGCCCCTGTACTATTCAGGGACCAAAATGAGTCACACAGCCTGTTGTTAGTCCTGATTGCTGCTGTTTTCCAGAGTCCATAATGAACAATTCCCTGTAGTCACGTCTCAGGTTCTGCTCATTTATTTATTTGTGCTCGGAGACGCTAAGGATAAAAGGAGAGGGAAGGCGGAGGAGGAGGCAGAAAGAGATCTGGTTCAATTACACCAGAACTCCCTGTTTCGTTAGCACATCCGGGCTTAAGTGATCCGCTGCTAAGTGGCTGCACACTGGCAGCTGAGCTGCGAAGTACATTGTGAATGAAAAACATAAAGGCTGCATTTAATCTGGCTATTTATCTTCTCACCGGCGCTCCCACGTACTGTAGACCTCTGTGTCGGTTCTTGTGTACGCGCCGGCTTCTCCTGTTCCATGCATTGTTTCCAGAGGGAAGGATAAGGCCCGGAGTAATTACTGCAATTTATGATCAAAGCTAGAACAATGTCCAAGACAAATAGAATCGCGGCATCGGATAACAGTACATCTGATGATATGGGGGAACCTGAGATTGCCTGAGTGAGTTGTGCCAGGGAGAGGCTGAAACCGCATCAACACACCTTTTTTTTGCAGGCAAACGTGGCTGGAAGTCAATCACAGGTACTCATTATGTCTTTGTGTATGTGTCGACCTCATGAACTCAGACTGAACTGCAGATTAATGATTCACAGAATATGATAGGGGTCAAGGATATATAAATACAGGATTATACAAATTGATGTGTATTATACAAATTATACAAAAAATGACTTGAAACTGTGGCACTGACAAAATATATATTCTTTTTTACAACAAACCTTAGAGGCATGAATTATAACATTAATGGCTGAATTTCAGTTAGCTGCTTCAGTTACAAAGTCGTGGCATAATGGCTCACTGTCCCTGTCACTGTCATGGCTTAGCTGGATATTTGAATAGAACAAAGACATCATTAATGTTATGAGTAGCATCTGCGGTTTTTCTACTATGACAAATACACAATCACATGGAATCCAGTATCCATAATACCAACATGCAAGATTTTTAGCATGTCCCAGTTTATATGTCAAATGCAGTATGCCAGAACTACTGTATCCGGTGACAACCAGACAAGCCAGCATGCATTCTGTCTCACAATCCTCTACCACTGTAAGAACTACCACTGCCTGCACCTTTCACCGGAGGAGACTCTAGGGGTGATCTTTCTTCATTTGAGACAGAGGACAGACACAGCCTGCAGTCTCTGCAAACACTGAACCTGCAGAGTATCTCAAGTCAGGTCTTGTGATGGATGTACTGAACAAAGTCCCCATGATCACATCTTTCTTCAAGTCAATACTCCCAACAACATCCAGTGTGCCTGTGGAGAGGCTTTTTGGGGCTTGTAGTCTCATCAGAGAAACCAGCTTTCTGCACACTCGAAAAACTACTGCATTATAAAACTTTAAACTATAGAGAACACAGGGTGGATACACACACACACACACACACACACACACACACACACACACACACACACACACACACATAATCAAAAATGGGTGGCTGTGACAAATTAATTTCCAAAGATTAAAAAAGTGGTGTATTCTGTATCTTTTATAGTTGTATGTACTTTTTGACAAAACAGCACACAAACATGGAATATACCACAACATCCTAAACAACACACATCACGCACATAAATCTAGAAATAAGCATTCTGGAGCTGGAGTGGAGAAGGTTTTTGCCAGCAGCTCCAGCCAGAAAGTTATTTAGTGCTGATTCATAAAATGTAGGTTGATTAAATGTAACCAAAATAAATGTCTTACTATATGATTAACAATTCAACATATAACTTTATATTAAGGCTTTAATTTACCTCGTGGTCTGACCTCCTCATGCCTTTCTGCCCAAGTTACTCTGATAACGTTTTGGATCAATTTGTTTGTTAGTTTCTCCCTTAACAATTCAGACACTCCTTTTCTGACTCATTTTATTCAACCTCAAACTTCAACCTCAATTATTTACTTTGTTCAGAAACCTTTTGGTACAAGCTGCTATATAAATTATGCTAGTCACATCTAACATCCTCTGTAAGCCCTGCTGGGTGGTAGGTGCAGCCCTCCCTGGAGCCTTTCGGCAAAACATGCACTGCAAACAGGCACCAGATGCTGCCATTAACTAGTCAGTTTGGTCGTAGTCAGGTGCATTTGAAAAACTTTGTACACTTGATTCATCTGCTCCGCAGCTTCCTCACATTGAACCCACTCTCATCTCAATCTTCCCAAAAGGATAAACAACTGCACTTGAAAATATATTTGTGTTCTCCCAAAATAGGGCAGTTATTTTAAGTTCGCCATTCCCCACATGAATCAGGCAAAAATAATTATCTCAACATTATAATTAAACTTTCTTTATTGTGTGGATGCAGTTTGCCCATGTGTTCTGTGAAAAGATGTTTTGATGCACAAGATGAAACTGGAGAGCAAAAGTTCACCCAAACTCTCCTCATGTCCTCATACTGTCCTCTGACTACTGAACACAATATAGCCTTTACAGATACATCTGTGTCCTAATGTCTTATAGATATGAAGAATTCTGAAGGGATATCATATGAGAGTCCATCACCAGATTATTTTAGTGGTGTGTTTGTCGGCCAAAACTGACTAACATCTATACTTTGGTGCAGTCATACAGTATGTAAGGAGCAGCATGAATTCTGGGAAAGTCCCTCTCCACTTATGTTTTTTTTTTTTTTCTTGTTTTATAGTCTTATGTTTGGGCTTCACCGTGCAGTCTGATTTATGTTAAGAGTTTGACTCTTGGAGGATGTTTGCTCTCTCTGTGCTCACTGAAAATCTGATTTTAAGAGGTGGGCTGATGTGCATGATTTGTGACATCACGAATAAACTGGGAGCCAATCCAGTCCTGGTCCAATCTGCAACTAATATAAGTGTGATGTAGAAATTTGAAGCTGTTAGTCCACATACACTGAGAATGGACTGAGAATGCACTGAGAAATCTTAGAAATGAACAAACTTTGCATATTCATACATACCAGAATATTTGATGAAGTCAAAGTTAAGTGCCTTTTTAAGGATTTTAATGTGGATTTTTTTTTTATTCAGTACAAACACATCAGACACACATTGTTGTTCCAAGCAGACTATTTATATCTTAATCAACCCATTCTCATCCCAGCCCTTCACATACCAGTGTCTTGTCATCACAGCTGTATAACCCACTGTCATAAAGCCTTTTTAACACCTGGTTCACTTTGTGAAACAGTTGCAGTTTGGGTAGATTTAGGCACAAAAGCTACTTTGGGGATGACAATAAATATGTTGCAGCTCCCAAGACAAAACTCACATGATACATGGTGGAAGTCATATGACACACATAACATTATTTACCTTAAAACATTAAATAACATTTTGTTTTTTACAGATCAGGACGTAATTATTATTATTATTATTATTATTATTATTATTATTATTATTATTATTATTATTATTATAAGTTGCATGACATTTAAACCCTGAGTCATATCTAAAAATAAGTATATTGTCAATCACCATCATCCTTTGAGTGTCCTTGAGAACTGAGACACACTTCCACTGGTTCCCAGTTCATTTACACTCAGTCCAGTTTCCCTAGTCAGCAGATCTCTAAATATGAATGGTCTGCTTCTTCCTGAAGTGTCCAAAGCAGAATGTCTGAGATGATCTGAACTGAATTGAACTCATATCCTCAAGAGAGATTGTTAAACTAACTTTCTGTCTTTATTAGTTTATTGTGTATCTATATTCAAGTGCTGTTTGTCCAGTGCTTGGTTTGTCTGTCCTGGGCTACTGTAGAAACATGGCAGTGCAACGTGCCAGCCTCCATGGAAGAAGACCTGCACCCTCTGTAAATATGAACAGCTCATTATAGGTAACAAAACCACAATTATTCTTTTCAGGTGATTATACATTAATGAAAACATACCTATGAATATTGTATTCCATGTCTGTCTTATTCAGCCAATAAATCTCTTCAAGTCTTACACACTGGACCTTTAAAAGACAAAATTGAATGTTTATCTGGTTAAGACAGATGAATCTGTTTCAGCATACCTTCATACTGTCACAGTCTGTATGCAGATCCTCTGCTCTCCCAGTAGTTTTCCACTAACCCCGCCTCTGTCTCACTCTACCTGCCATCCACTTCCACCTGATCGGCCCACTCCACTCACCTGGACTCACAGCTGCAGCTCATCAGTAATCAACCTGGTATATAAGCCTTTCCAGTTCAGGCACTTGTTTTCAGATCGTTATTCTTTTCCATGCAAGACATTCCAGTGCTCCCCTCTGGATTGATTCCCCTTTGCCCCTTCTTCCTGCCTCTGACCTGCCTGCTTTGTCTGTCTCCTGGTAAATGCACCAGCCTTCCATCCCTGACCAAGAGATCTGCTTCAGCGTCCTTGGTTCCTGTTTGTCTGTGGCTGCCCAGCGTTTTCACTCAATGATGCTACAGTGTGAGTGTTTCCACCTGTGGTTTAAAGACGGTCATTGTGTCGCCACACACTTAACTGCATGACCGTCCTTTGAGTACCTGCCTGTCGGCTCATTGATCCCTCACCTGGCCTTGACCCACCTCCTGCTCGCGCCCTGTCAGCTTGTCTGCCTTGTGTGTCAACTCACCTGGTTTTGAATTCTCCACCTGGCCCTGACTTTCCTCCTGTTCGTCACTCGTCAGCTCGTCTGGTTCCAGACTCGTCGACCCAGTCTTCTGTCTGCTCCCTCCTGGTACCGTCTCCTGCTACTGAACAGAACTGTTTGGGTCCGTGGGCAGACGCCATCGCTCACGGTCCCACTTCCGGGTCTGGCTTGGTTCGTCTCAAGTCGAAGCCTCAAAGATATTGTGTTAATGCTGAATTAACTCTGTTGCTCTACCTGCTCAAGCTCCTGTTCAGCCAGCATTATAATAAAGGTCATTACTAAACGTCTCTGTGCTTGTGTGCTGCAGTTGGGTTCAGTCAATACCTGTTACACATACCCTCCTGACATTTTACCAGGGTATACGGTACTAGGTGGTATTTGTAAAATGGCTCAACTGTACTAAATACTCCCACAACATAGACTGAGCTGATCGTTGTAACGGTCAAACCTTACAGTCAAACCTAAACTGTAAATTTATTTGAGGTCTCTGTATATATTCTGCCAGAATGACAGCGCGCATTCACTGTAACTGTCACCAGTGAATAGTCTGCCCCGCACCCTCTGTCATGCTCACCAACATTACACTCAGGACGAAACACTTCCCTGACCAGTCAGTAGTCTGCATGTTTCTTAGCTTACCTTTATCATCTGGGCTGAATCCAACTTAATCCAGAACAGGGGCAGATGCATTTTTCTGTAACTTTATTCCCAAAATAATGTTTCTTCTTCATGTGAAAGCTGTTTGTCTGCTCAGCTGTGCTGCCACACAGAAATTGACCCTTGGTGGTGGAAGCTGCACACTACAACACAGCATCTCGGCATCAATTTTATAGAAAAAGGAGCATCTGTATTTGTGATGGTACTGAAAATCATACCGTTGGGATTTCTGAATACCCTGGTATACAGTAATACCTTTATACTGCCCAAGCATAGTGCCATAGTTACTGTGATCCCAACAAGATTTCAAGTGATAAGGTCAAAAATAAACAAGAGGTGTTCGATCGGTTTTGGTTTCCACACAGGATATCAACCCTGGTCTCCTGGGTGAAATTCTTGAGTGTGTCTGAGCCACGGCACGTCCTCCACATGTGGACTCTTTATACTACATTAACAGCCCAGTGCGTCTCTTTCATGCATGTCTGTATTGTTTCTTCGTCTGTGACCCTCACAGGTTTCCACAAAAATCTCACATAACTATATTGAAAATACTTTTATATGCTTGTTAGTGGACTGAAAACAACTGATAAAAGAACTCACATTTTCTGCCTTAAATTGTGATGTTAAATGTACTTTGGTAGGATTATGATTCAGTGAACTTTATCATATATTGGAAACACACTGCAATTAAATCTGCTCCATATCCATGCTTAATAATGCATTTTGTTGGCTGAGTTGAGATTAATGCTAATGCCAGGAGTGTTACTTGGTAATGATAATATGGTCCACAGCAACCTTTTTTTCTCTAACAATGTTTCTCTGGTCAATTTGCTCTGTGTCTTTCCCAAATTTCATTTACTTTGAGACATTACAGACTTTTCTCACATGGCACATCTCCTTCTTCACGCACTGGTTTCACAAAGGCATGATACTCGTAAAAGCTCTCGCTTGGCCGTGCTACCTTGCAGCCCTGGCAGTGTTCAGGGTTACGCTCTCTGGCAACATGTGAGGACTTTGCACTCTCAAATCAAGAAATGCTCTGCCACAATCAAACAATCCTGGAGCCTTCGATTTAATCGGCTGGTTTGGGTGTTTTATGCCAGCAGCCCTCTCCTTCTTCCATTAAATTGCACCTGTGAACACACATATTGCAGAACACTGGTATGCAGCAGACACAAGCTGCTTTTTATAAACTGTCCAGGTTCAATAAACCATTGGATTTCCAATTGGAATTGGCATGACTAACTAAATAAAAGGACTCTGAAGGGTCTGATGGAGGTTTAGTCAGTTTAAAATATATCCAAAAAACAGCAACAGCAAAACAGAAAGTTACTCCAATATTCAATCCAATCAAGTCTGATCCAATGTTTGTAAAAAGCTAAACACTCTGTCCCAAAGATAGAAACCAGAGTAACTCAGATGACAGCTTGTGACACAGTCAAGAGACAAAACCTTGAACCGCTTCATTGTAATGAATTTGGGACACAGATTGAAATGTCTGAATACAGAAATAGAGAAATATGTCCCTATCACTCCGAGTCTGAGGGAAAGAAAATTAATTGCCGTAAAGAAAATCAGTGATGCTGCTATTTATCAATCATTAAGTAGTGTGTCACAGAAAATAACATATATTTTAAGAAACAGTTATTGGTTTAGTTTTATGTAGTTTTTGGGCTTCAAGGACTTCTTCCACACACTATAAATGTCGACAGCAATGAAGCTTTTGGGTATAAAAAATAAAATGGAGGGGCAGGTTTTTGTATTTTTTTTCTTGTACTGTGGGGTACTTGTTTTGATATCCTATGAAAAAATGTTCTAGCAAAAGAAAAAGGAGGTTCCTCAGATGCAAAAAAAATGTGACTAGGTGTGATGAAAACATGTAAAACTGCTTTTTTCTTGCTTGTATACATGTTTGGATGTACACAGATACATGCAAGGGGACATGTGCATGTATTCATATACTATATTGTACATGTTTTCTAGTGTCCAGTATTTTGTGACTACACCTAACTTAAAGATGAGTTCAAGTTTGTCTGATAGCTTATTTGAGTCACTGGAATTTTGTGGTCGGTAAGTTGGCTCATTTACTCAAGAACAAGTAAGATTTTGAGACTATAGCTGAGTGTTTCGATTTTGTATTTCTCTGTATTACACTAAACTACAGTTCAAATATTTTGCTTTTTGCTGCACTACATTTACTGCAGTTACTTGTTTCTTACTAGCAGAACAGGATTTTAAACACTATACATCAGTTTATAAAGTACGAAGCATTGTTATACCTCAAAATACACAACTTTATATAAAACAGTTTTCTAGATTATCTAAAATTAGTTCCACCTCACTTAATAAGATGCTACTTGTACATGTATGATAATCATATTGATAACACAACAAAACAATATATAATAATCTCTAATATGAGGATGTTTCTGAATAATGAGCACTTTTACTTTTAAATTTTGTTGATGGTAGTTTTAGTTATTTTAATTAAGTAATATTTCAAATGCAAGACTTTATTTTGTCAGTGGATTACTTGTATATTGTAGGTATTGTTATTTTTACTTAAGTAAATTTACCATTTAATGTAATAAATCAGTTATTCCAAAGTGTGGGTCACGGCCCACTGGTGGGCCATGAAGGCCCTGCAGGTGGGCCTTGAGAGGTCATGAAAAATAAATAAAACCTTTTTAAGTTTATAATTACCATAAAATATTAATGACATTTTAAAACAGTAATTGGAGCTAATAAAACAATGCCATGGAATTTAAGTTCCATGTTATTTTTCATTTATCTGACCAAGTTGACCAACAGGTGCGACACCGTATTTGGTGATCTGTCACATTAACACCAGAACACATCTTATCTTGTCCTTGGTACGATTAGTCTTGTGTGTTGATCAGAGTTGTGATTAAAGGTTTGGGTGGTGAGCTGCAGAAGATTTTCAGATTTAAAATCTGAAAGCATTCTTAAATTTGGGAATGGCTGCAATAAACCATACATGTTTGACTGGTTTCTAATTCTGAGTTGATTCAGACAGATACAGGAGACATAGTGTGTATGACATTATTCATCACAATAGGAAATTTCTTCTTACACATGGAGTTCATCAAGGTTCAATTCCAGAACCCCTACTATTTTCTATTTAGATGTCTCCAGTTATATAAATGCTTCAGCCACACTCAGATGAAGCCTCGGTTATATTTCACAAATACAGCTTGTTCACATCACTTCAGTTTTGACTTCTCTGACATTAAGTTTCCCCACTAAGTCAGTTGTTTTTAACATCTACTTATCACATCCTCATGGTAACAAAAAAAAATCATCAATCAATTAAAAATCATCTTTACTCCGTCGAGCCCACTGCAGTTTATATCTGTTGGCACTGCTGTCTGTTCTCTCTGTTTGGTGACAGGTATAGATATACTGTTTCTTCCATCTAAGCTGTTGCATCCTGCGCTAGCTGGGACCCTCACTGAGAAGGGTCATGCAAGCTGCTGAAGGTGGGTTTAAAGCCCATCTTTTGTGCCTGACAGTGTATCTGTTGTATAAGAGCCTGGAATCCTTCTTTTCCAGAGTCCTCCAAGGTTGTGAAACAGATGCTTTCCTTTGATGTAGTCACGAACCATCATTTGATGCATGATCGTTATATTGAGCCTCTGGCTCCTCAGGCAATGTTCCCGAGGCTGTCTAGCCTCATTCTGACATGCTGCGTTGACAAGAGAATTATAAAGCAGAAGGATTTATCATGCTCTAGTAATCTTAATGAGTGTCTACTAAATCCTAAATCTAAGGCCCATGTGAGGAAGAAGTATTACATATATGATGGACGGTTGACTAATGATTTGTGGTTATTCTCTTGGTTATCATCATGCTCTGTACACAAACATCAAAGGACTTATGAAGTGTTTTTCATACATGCATATGTCTATCTGGGCTGCCAGGCTATTCCAATAAAGTATTAGATCAAATTCAATTTGTTTGATCAGTTTTATTATAATGAAAGTCATTAGTAAACACTGAGCGCAACTTATCATCATATCAGTGCCATGCCATTGTTCCGATCGGCCCATTATACCAAAACCCCAAAATGTATGAAAAATATCACAAGGTACACAGAGTAGTTACAAGGAGACAAATGAGGAACTGACTGCTAGTGAACCATAAGTTAATGAGAAACTCCTAATCAAATCTTAAAGCTAATAATTAGTTAATGGTTATTTAATCGTTAATAAGTACAACCCTAATGATTCTTAATGGGAAATCTTATATGAATGAATCATTAGGTAATTAATAGTTCTGTGTGTCGATCATCCTGACCACGTTCTTTATAAATAAATTAGCTGTCCATTAGTGCTGCTTCAACTAAAGTTATGCATAATACTGAGTAGTTACTGAGTACTGAATCATTTTCATCATTACATTTCAGTGTCACATGTCAGTGTCCAGGAATCACGGTTTCTTTGGTAAATTGCGAGGATCACTCTTGAGTCCAACTGCCTTAAATTTAAGCAAATAATCTTTTACATCCTATTTCACTGGCAGGATGTTTCGCCACTCAGACCGACAGAGGGGTATTTTCCAGTGGGAAAGTGATGGCTGTGCTTAGAAAACTCTCACTATCCCTGCAGTAACATGCTAAACTTAACCCTCGACCCTCACAGCTGTGAAATGTCTTCATGATTCCACATTGGTGTATGACTTGTGCACCCAGTTGGGAACAAAGTAAATTTCTGGTCAATGCATTTTTAATACATTTTAATCTTTCTAGTCTAACATATTAAGATAGTGCTTGTTTATTTAAGGATCAAACTGCCCCTGAAGAAGATATCTGTACATTATGTTAACTGTATATCAGAACCTCAGAACCCATTCGTGTTTATTGACACTGGAGATCATGAAACGAAATGTGAGACAGCTTTATCCACTGCTGTCATAAAGGTCCAGAAGATCACGCAAGATCGTTTCTGCTGAAGAGCACACACCTCAGAGCCCTCGCTGAGGAGCACAGTTTTCCTTGAATTTTAAACGTGTCCTCTATCACTCTATTGCGTTTTGCAAAGTAAAGCCTGTTTTTATCATGACTGGCTTTGAATGGAACTCAAACCAGATGGAAGGAAATTGGAGATAAAAGCAGCTGGACTCCATGTAAGAGCAGGAACGTTTGGTGGTATGGGATGAGACAGCGCTGATGTCATGGCGTGTACGATGTTGCATACATGTAGATGTCCTAGCAGAGAAAAGGTTACACAGGGGTACATTTTCATACTTAATAAACCTCTCTTTTTAAATGTATTTCCTAAATGGAAACACTTTATTTTCTAAGTTAGAGGCAATAGTCTGAGTCAGTTGTAAGTTAAGTACCACCTCATTTATCTGAGTTTTTAGAAGAGAACCAAGAATTTATGGTAGCCGTGTAAAATTGTCATAAGCAGTTGCTGATTAATAGAAGAATTTTCTTGAAAGATAAACTTAATTCTAATGCAGGGTAGATTGATAGAGATTAAAACTAATATATTGAAACATTATTCTGTAATTTCCACTCCACAGTTATTCTGTAGACGTACTGTTTGTACATTAGCTCCGAAGGGAACTATTTATTGGTAATTTGAAACTATATAATTACAGGTGTGTTACACTGTTTAGTTAAAAGTTATTAACTGTTAATAATCAGAATCAGGTTTATTTCCAAGTAGGTTTACAGATATGAGGACTTTGCCCTGATTTGGTGCAAAACAATAAATGCAGTACAGGAAGCATTCAAATATAAACATAAAAAAAGCAAGAGTCAAAAGTCAAGAGGCATGACTATAAAATATGAAGATATGACAATAACATATGGAAAAATATAAAAAAAATATACATGTGCAATATGTTATTTACATGAAACATCTGTACAGGTTTGAACAGGAATGTGCAAAGTATTCACTAGGGAATGTGCAAAAGTTCACAGTATAGCAGGATAAGAATTTGGAAATTGTGCAAGTAATGTGCTAGTAATCCAAAAAAGATGCAGTCCAAAAAAGATGTGCATTAACATAACACATCGAGTCAGATGGCACTGACCTGATGTTCGTGTCCGAGCTAAGAGGGGTCAGCCGCAATCTTTCCTGCTCGCCTCGGGGTCCTGGCAGCAAACAGGTCCTGGAAGGAAGGAAGATTGCACCCAGTCACCTTCTTGGTGGAGTGAATGATATGCTGCAGGCTGCCCTTGTCCTTGGCAGTGGCAGCAGCGTCCCAGATGTGTTTGGTGATGGAGGAGGTGAGGACGGACTCAACGATGGTGGTGAAGACCATCATAGCTTTTGGCAGGTTAAATGTCATCTTTTGATGCAGGAGGTACATCTTCTGTTGATTTGATGTTCAGCTCCCACTTGAGGTCCTGGGTGATGATGGAGCCCAGGAAGAAGAAACAGTGTCAACAGGGGAGTCACACGGGGGGTGATGGGGGTGGGTTCTCTCTTAAGTCTCCGCTGTCTGTCACGTGTAGGCGGCCGCAGACTCATCCCCACCAGAGATGAGTCCGATGAGGATGGTGTCATCTGTGGTTCTCAACCTTCAGTTCGAGACATATCAATGATTAGCTGAATCCATCGCCATTTATTTTTTCATGGGCAACTTTTGTCATCTTCATTTGCTAATTTAATGCTCAGGACAATGAACAAGTGCGAGTAAATCAGCCTGCAGAGGCAGACTATTTTAACAAGTACCACACGGTGAATAGATTTCAAGGATTTATTCTGAACAAACCAGAGTTGGAGATTGTTCCATGAAGAGACTTAACACGGCAGTTAAGGCTAATCTTTGTTTGGTAAAAGAGAGAAACTTGAATTCAGAGGGTGATCAGTTGTATTTTTCTGTTTAATAAGGAAAATAGGTGTGGGAATATTTCCTTTCTTGACATTTTGTGAGTTTGTTTTGTTTTGTGACTCGTACACATCTCCCAGTTATCATCTTATTATGTTAGACCAGAGTTGTTTTTCTTTCTTTCTTTTTTTTTTTGACTGGCAGTGGTAGCTGGTATGCGCTAAAACTTCAATTTTGGCACCCAACAACACAGCAAGATGACATTTCCGCTTGGTTATGTGGCCTACTACTCTGAGGTGATCCTCAGAGTAGTAGACAGAAACCTCCAGTTTCTCTTTTCTTTTTCTTTCCTTTCTTTTTCCTTTGTTTGGCCTCCAGCCAAATAATCGTGACAGTGGCTCAAAAAGGGTTTATGACCATTACCAACATGCTCTGAACAGACACAACCACTAACAAAAAGTAATACTTCATTTTGAAATATAAAATACTAAATCTAACAAACAGTCCAGCAAGCATGATGGGAAATGTGAGGAAAATTTCAGACTGGAAAAGGGTTTTTAGATTACATCACTTGTACCAGCACCATCAAGTGAGAAACTCAAGGCGCCAGCATTTCCAACAGAGCCCTGAGCTCCCACCAAGTTTCAGAAACATCACCCCGACTTTCTGAAATATGGATTTTTTGAGGAAGTCGCAAACACCAATGTGCTTTTCAAAGACTTAGATTCTCTCACCAAATGCTCTCTTGTTGGAGAGCTTGATGTGTTAAAAAGAATGTATCATATTATTAAAAAAAAAAAAAAATCATGTCATATATACTGTATATCTCTTCTAATGACATCTGTACAACATTCGGCTTCTTTGATACACTCTAGTTGCAAATTGTAAAGTCAGTTTCATTGCCTGTGGCAAAAGCTGTGTATGATCTCTGCACAGTTATTCAAGTTGCAATGAGGTTGTGCAGGTGAGTGAAGGCATACGTCGTGTAAACAGTAGTCTGAAGACTACAAATTCTTCTGGCACCTTCAACCTTTTCCTCTGGCAGGGTGCCTCTCTGCAGTCACACTCCGAGAGGGATGAAAAGTTTCAAAGTGAGGTCTGATTATGGGGCGAACAAGCTGAAAAAAGGACCCAGAACTAAAAAAAAAAAACACAGTGCAAGATAACATCAAGAGGTTATTATGGATACATAGTAACAGACACCTGCACTGCTCAGAGAGCACTGATCTCCAGACAGTTTAAAGAACAACAAAAATCATAAGGCAACCTTTCAAAAATCATTTGATCATTTTGTGTGTGAAAAAAGAGCTCTTCTTTTGAAGTCACACTGACGACCTGGCTTGATTACCGTTTGAGATTGAACAAGATCTGGCGAAAGGTAGAAAAAATTGCTGCTGGCAGATCTCTTCATTACATCTTGGAGTTGGATTAGATGAAGTATCCAGGGTATTTCTGACAGAGCCACTCTTCTTGGTCTGGATTTAACCCTGTGTGTTCCACTTTCACTGCAGCGCTGCATCTGGGAGCCAGCTGCGCCTCTTTGTATACAGCGTGCGAGTGTGTCTGAGTCTGATTAGGGTCACTGGAGGGTCTGTCTCATTCAATATACAGCTGATTGACCAACTGGGAGGTCACAAAAGTTCCAAGGCAGGGCATAAGAAATCACAGAAATTAAAATGCTGAAGAGCGCGCAGTACATGTAGATGACAAAATGCACTTGAAACAGGACAAAGACATGATGAGATGAAGAGCTATTGAGTTGTCAGAAGCAGATAAAAGTTGATGAGATCTCATCAGTGAAAGTTAGCTTCTAAAATTCGGTGCTGTCCTTTAAGATTAAGTGGAATTTTTTGAGTGTATGTTATACATTTTAAACTCTTTGGTGTGCTGCATAAGAAGAAAAAACCCTCACATACCATGCACTGTGTGCAACAAATCCAAAGATTATAGAAAGGAAAAGTAAACAATTTGCTCTTTTTGCTAAAAATGGTTTATTGGACAAGGAAGATTACAAATCTGATCCCTTGATGGTAACCATCAACCATCTATTTATACAGACCAACTCTTAAAAATGAATTACCACATGGAAAATATTAGCAACCCATGAGGGGGGGAAAAACACAAATGATGAAATGTAACAAAATATCAACACTGTTGAGAGACAAGCACCAAAAACTACATGCACAACACAGTTAATAAGAGAAAAAAATGCAATATTAGAACAGAATAAATATGACAGAGAGGTGTTAAAAGTAGGAGTTTAGGAAAGGGTTAGGGTTGCATATCTTGATAAAAAAAACATCTTTATAATACTGATCTGTGTTGCAGATCATTTCTTAAACTACTGGACCGTTTCAGTGTAACATTAAGACAAGTGGGACAAGAAGCAGGTGTGTGTCTGTGTCCTAATTCAAGCAAGACATCATGTGAATCCACTTTCTGAAGACCAAGGCACTCAACTTTTACATCAAATACTTGTGTACACCAAATTCTGAGCAATTACCACTGCCACTTGCAAACATACAGTAGTTTCAGTAGAGAATTGAGTGAAATATAGTCGGTGCAGAAACTTAAAATTTCACGAATATTTAACATTCATCCGCGCCTATTTAAGTACCGGTCAACAGTACTTTCTATACAGTTCATTATGAGTCTTGAACCTTTTTTTTTTTTCACAGTATTTTTGTAACCAGTGATCAGAATGTACAGCTATAAAGTTAGTGAGAAACACAAACATCTACTTTGAAGAATCACAAGGTCGCACTTTACATTAAAGTACAATAATGAGACGTACCAAGCTGTACTTCATATCAAGTTAGACAAAACTTAGGAATAATATGTTATTTATTAGCCAGCATTAGAGGGTAATTAAGGACACATTACAACAGAACTGTACTGTAAAATAAAGTTAAATCACATATTTGCTACCTTAGACACACCTTCTGTGGCTCATCCCATACATGTGGAATAACAGCAAAGACTGATGTTTACTTCTTTGATCAAATCACATTATTATCTGATAGACAAAACAGTCCTGCGCCTCTATGATTTTGGCTTTTATTTGCTCACATACTGCTTTTAAATGGGGAAGTAGAAGATACATGATTTCACTTTTATTGTATTGTCTCCCTAATGTGTCAGTAATTACTCTAATAAAAAACATATTTCTAGTTTTTGTCTAAATTGACACAAAGTACAGCTGGTTACGTCTTATAAGTGTATTGTAAAATAAAGTGCGACCAAATTGTTTTTAGTTCATTCCCTTACCTGTGACCTCTTCATCTATATTTCACAGTCAGAGTAAGTTAAGTTACATAAAGTACATACCGTTAAAAACACAAACATGGTAAGACCTAAAAACAACTGAGACTGGGTGTACAAGTGACAGACAGAAGCCAGAGCGTGGTTTTTGATAGCAGATGAGTGGTCCCCACATTCGTCATTTTAAAACATCAGTGGAAACCAGTGTGTTTCCACGTTTTCCTTTATTCTCATCTGAGACCTTTAGGCTTTCTCCAGTGACTTATAGTATTCCTTCAGGACAGCCCAAGCCTTCGGCGCCATGAACCCATCAGGTGGATTCTCTCCCTCACGAGCCATCTTGCGCATACGTGTGCCTGAGATGAAATCGTAATCTTGATGGCTGAAAACACACACAAAAAAAAAAAAAAAACAAGAGAGAAAAGGAGTTTTGAGTACCAGACATATTTCAAATCAAAGATCAAGTATCAAAGATGCTTATCAGCAGCGCAGGAAATACGAGCCAACAATAACTGCCTGCTGCTTTGGAACCGAGTGCATCGAGGCGTAGGAGCAGGTCAGTTAGCATTTATGCAAACACAATTCATAGTCCAAAACCAAAACGGAGCTCTTACAACATCACACATCCTACGTCGGATCAGCCCGTGACATCTCTGCATCCTACGCAAAGAAATGAGACATGATGACTGTTCTGTTCTGACATTTCTGGCTGTTGTGATTCATTGGTAATTCCTCAAAAATCACTCTGTGGCCGGAGAGATACTGTGAGAACCCAGTAAGCGCCAGCACGCCACTGCAATGGTGGTTGTGAACTGAGGCCAGTGCAGCTGACTTTCAGCATTTATGAATTCTTCAAATTCAGTGTGAAGCAGATGTATAATTTATATGCCTGTGTTTAAGATACTTTATGGGTTTTTATTATGCAGTACTGTCTGTCAAAGAAACTTTGTTGTTAGTACATCTAGGAGCTGCCAAAGTCAGGATTTTTTTTATCCTATACACACAGGCTTTAGGTACAATTTGAATAAACAAGTCGAGACAATCTGTAGTTTTGTCACAAGAATGTGGTATAAGCTATGTTACTTATCATTTCTTCTTCTACAGCTTATCAGTCATGTGGTTCAGTATTCCATCAGAAGTTATTCAGAAAAGGTGTTTCCAACCCCCATTAAACACATTAGCTCTTTTTCATAATCATATCAAGCCAGCATAAAAATGTTATTACCAACTTTTTTAAAATTTGCCTTTTCCATCTAATTTTTCCAATGTAATCTCTCAAAATGCACACACTGATGTAAACGCCACTAATTTAATACGTATTTCTGCATTTACTATAATGCATTAGCCCACATTTATTCTAGGTTCTTTTATTTCTAAATGCTCCACTTCAGTACCTGGAGTTAACATTTTTATGCCATGTCCTACCCATGGATGAAAACATCTTTATCCCTTTATTACGATTAATTTCCAAATTCATTGTGAAAGACAACATCTCACATCGAGCAAATTAGTGCTACTAACCAATTGCTATTCGATGCAACATTGCCTGATTCTTATAAAGCTCTAAATCACTACATTAAAAACAAACAAACATTGGTGCAACTACTTTATAAAATGAAACACTGACCGCTAGTTTAAACACATTAAAAAACCTGGATTACCGCTTTAGGGGAGTGCGACTGAATTTACAATCTGGTGTGGCGGGTCTTTCAACAACCCTTTTCTAATTTGCAATGAAAATAAATTGATTCACATTGTGAATTTTTTGTTTATACCAGTTAACAAATGTTAAAGGTCCCCTGACTGTTACTTGTGAGGTTACATGTTAGCCTACACACACTAGAAGAGATTAAATATGCTCTTCATTCTGTTCCTGGTAGGAGCAGTTTGTATATGGTTTATGTTTATGAATAATCCCAACATTTGAGTGATAACATGATGCAAGAGGTTCCAGCTTTGTTTAATGTATGAACTCTTTCTAATGTAACAGAAGCATTTGCAACTAAAATGCAGTTATTAAATGCAGTAAAATATCTGTCATATAGGCCAAGTGTCAATCCTTGTACCAAGATAACTTAGTTGAGTTAATAATTCAGTTCACTTGAAAATAAATAATTGCAAAGAAAGATGAGCTATGGGCCTTTTAATGTTTATTCATTTTACCTGCTGAATATTATTAAGCTTTGTTTGTTAACTGACCCCTGGCCTCACTTTCCAAAAGTGGCCCCTGGGCAAATCAAGTCGAGTATCCCTGCTTCATGGTATCGTACGCTACCGTCAAACATCCCCACCATCAAACCGTCTGTCTGCATGAAGGAATGTGTCTCTGACATGCTTCAAATTAAATACTGTCAGGAAGCTTCTGTCCGATAATCAGATTGCAGATTGTACCTTTCAAACATTCTCATGTCTCCATCCTCTGTCTGTGAGTGACAGCTTCTCACTGCACATTAAGTTCACCTCGGTCAGAATAGATACGAACAACTTTGTTTGAAGCGAGCAGCCAAAGACAGCCTTCATGTAAGACCGGTGTTGAGTGGAGTTCTGGCACAAGCTCATCACATCTTTATTACTGTCAGGGGTAATCAAGACCGTTTTGAACATCTTATTAGCAAACATGTACACTTATTTTATAGAACATTCAGAAAGAGTCAAAGTTTGGCTCTTTATGAAGCACACTGTCTAATTGTTATTACATGACAGAGGACGTCACATTACTCCAACAATGAGAAAGTGTGAAGAAGACCAAACAGTTCACATGGCGTGAGGTAAAAGAGCTCCAGGCACATTCTTCCGAGAACATTTTTATACAGTGTCAAATTAGAAACAGCTTGCTTGTGATCTGAGCCATTATGCTTTAGAGGAAGACCGCGGGGTTTTGCTGGTGATTAGGATAAGCATCCATATTCCTCCTGAAATTTGGCAAGATGCTGTCAGCGTGCATGAGAGAAAGGAATGCCATAAATCTAAGTGAGTGACGACTACAGACTTTGGAAATCCAGTTACCATCTTGAATTTGCTCTCCAGCTGTGGGGAGTGATTTTACATGACATTCTGAAATGTGTTTAAAAAGTTCATTGAAGGCCAAGGAAGTGATCTTCCATGTTTTGAGGCAACCACAAAGAATATATACTTGCATATACATTGTATTTGCACTCAAGCCTGTACAAAATGTTACTGTATAGTTTGCGTACAATTGTGACATACGTACATGTAAAATTTGCATATATTTATGAATTCTTCTTTGAATTTTAATCCATTATGTCTTTTTTTGTTATTTTTGTGAATTTCTTCATTCTTATTTTTCACACTAGTCTTAATGAGTACATCGCACTGCATTTTACTACACATTTGCTTGTTTATGGACAAATAAAAGTTTTGAATTTAAAACAACCAGGGTTGTCTTCCACATCACATTTTTGTTTCAAAAATGAACCATTCAGTGTTGCTGCATCCAAGGGAATGTTAGCTAGTTAAGTTAGCTAGTGCCAAAACACATTTGTGCGCACCCTCTGTAGACATTTACAGCTGATTCTAAGGTACCAAAAACACAACAATTCTTATTTTCAGGTCATTATACACTAATGAAAAAACATACTTGTGAATTTTATATTCCATTTCTTGCGTATTCTACCAATAAATGCCCATAAATCTCATTCACTGGACCTTTAAGACTTATGACAACAAATTGTTTCACTGTTTCGTCTCTAAATCAGTGAATAATTTAGACTGACAGTTTTGTATTGTCACAGATTGTAACCCCATTAAAAAGTCTTAATCATCCCAACCACCTTTCATAAATGATAAATGAACTTTTTATCCCAGTGTAGAAAAAGGTGGCATTCAACAAACAGATTAAAATGTTTTTAACTCAGAACATGAAACTGTTTTTTTTTTTAACAAGTCATTTCATAATTTTAAATTCATGGAAGGCTAAACAAATTTTTGGTCATAATTTCAAACGTACTATTTTTAGCTGCACTTAAAAGTACTTCATGTTCCTGATCAACAAATTGCTTTGGACTCAGCGTCATAAATATGCATCATGGAAAACAAAGCAAATCTTATGATTAATCTGACCATATTTAGTTTTAACATTCCTGGCCAAACTCAGCTAAAGTTGCATAACCTGATGATGGAGACTCAAATCCGGATGAGAGTTAGTGAGATTGCATGATTTTTGTTAGTCATCATGTGCAGGGTCCGTACACGGACTGTAATTAATAACAGGCCTTTGTAATTTCTGAGGAACTACAAAGCTCACACTAATCCACAAAACCTTTTAACTGGATAACAAAGAAAAACAATTCCTGTTATTCTTGGCTTGGCATTTCTGTGTAGATAGAAAGACAGAGAAAGAAAAAGACAAGCCTAATGAGTAATTAATTTAGAGAAGGTAATTTCTGTTTAGGCTGCTGGTTCTAATTGGGGTAAATGAGAGGAATTACTCTGGACTAAATCTACAAATAAGCTATTTAATTTAATATGACTGAGCACTGCTGCTTTGACTCAAACTATTTCTGTAACAAGATACAAGCTTTAAAAAATAAAATTGTACCAAAAACAAGTACTCACTTTTTGGGATCGTAAAAGTCCATCGCTCTTTTGACCTTATTGTAAGCAGCGACTTTGAAGGGTACGATTTCCAGGGTGATGAGGCCTGGAGCCATGGTGAGGACTTTGGCCCCATGAGTGGGTTCATACAGGTCCTTTCCTGTGTCAGGATGGGGCATGCCTGCAGGGTCACGGCCCACAATGTAGAAGTTGGCTCCGGCTACCATTCGTGCTCTGCAATGCCACTGAACCTGTGAACGAGGAAGAAAGACCAGAGAAACATACATTGGACCACTGAAATGTCTGTAAAGACTTGTCTTAGTAATTAGCCTTTGAGAATGTGCCTTGCCAAGTGATAAGCTAACTGGCTAGCCCAGGTAGCTTACCCTGTATTACTGTGAACACACAGTTGTCGTAGTTGTTGTTTAGTATTCACACAGTCATGCATAGAGTATGCTCATCTCAATTCATAGTCCCTAAATTCTTGCTTTTGCTACAATCAGTAACAAGTCACAGACATGCAGTGGGGTTGCATGCCTACCTGCAACCCCTCTGCAACCAATATGGTGGTATATGCTATACTACCATATACTTTTCATACCAACCCAAGTCTCTCTTGAAAAGAACATTTTCATCCAGTGAGACATTAAATCGACATTATCCCTCTCTTATTCAAGTGTGTTGTGAATATACATCACACTGACATTTATTGTAGACATAAAGACTAATAGCTGTAGCGTGTGTGGCAGATATGAGAGGAGAGGGGATCAGGAGGAAGTTTCAGAGCAGCAGAGACCCCTTTATACAGGCTGTAAAAAATAGTTTGTGGTAATAAAACTTTTCCCATGTTGCTTTGTTTTTGTTTTGTTTGTGCTCAGCCAACAGTCCATTGTATTTGCTGTAGTTGGTGCATAGACTGGGCAGCTTATGCGATGTGCTGAGGAATCATGATGCTCTGTTAGTCTTTGATATATAAAGTTTGCTGATCTTGATTGTGTTTACCTTAAACAATACTTGAAAAATGCTTTCTGTGGGTGCGACGATATCTCACTACAATTCAAAACATTGTCTAAAACAGTGTAGGGTACATAAGATTAGCTGAAATCTTACATAAAGCCAGTTACACCTATTACCCTTTGTGAATTTCAATTCACCATAAGCACTGAGGCTCCTTTTCTGTGTATCATTAGCAATAATTGCTAAATCTAGGGTTTTCAGATTAGGCTCATAAAACATTGTATTACTTAAGAACATCCTGCCAAGACAATCTTGCATTTGAGTTTGAGTGGCAGGCAAAACAAGGGTATATGTTATTATTAAAGGGTAAACAAGGTCAGAACAATGATACTGAATGCTAGAGCTCAGCCTGGCTCTCTAAACCTCCCAGAATTAGAAATCAGAATTACAAACGGAATAAATTCTCTGCCTGACATCCACCAGCCTCCAATCTGCTCTCAATAATTTGCACCGTAGTTTTCCCATTATCATAAGTGAATGATTAAAAGATTCCCAGCTACACAGCTACGCTCAGTCACACGAGGTGGTTTGTGCATGGCATGGAAACACTAAACAGAGCGTCTCAAGACAATTGTAAATCCCCTTTCCTGCAATTTTTCACCCTCAAAAATTTGCCGACACCAAATATGTGACAGCATCTGTTGTCATTACTCTGTGCTGCAGTCTCATTTTTTTGTTCCATGTCAGTTTTGAGGAAAACATTATGGTATTAAGAAAAAAAAAAAAGGCTCAAGCATGTAACCACAAATACAACATTCTTCATAATCATCACCTCAGTTGGCCCGGCATACATCATGGGTGAAGGAAAGATAGCTACGATGGTAGAGTCTGGATTCAGGACACCCTCCTCTAGCACAGCGGCGTGCTGCTTCATTCTCCAGGGCAGCGGCACGTCATCATCCTTGGTCCAACCTCCGAGTGGGTGCAGCAGCAGAACAGGCCGGCGGTACCCTCGCTCGATGAGACGCTTGTGGGTGTCCTGCATCAGGAGAGCATGGCCGTTGTGGACCGGGTTGCGGAGCTGGAAGGCAAATACAGCATCTAAATAGAGAGAAAGAGAGAGGATTTGTTAAACTGGGACCAAACACATCTGAACACATCTGTACAAAACAAACAAAAGGCCACAGTGTACCCAAGGATAATCAAGCAGCTAAGTGCCCAACCACTGAAACCACATACAGTGAAGGACTGAATCACACCAGAGCTTTCCCTACCCTGACTCCCTAAATTCTGTCACAGAGACTAAACAAAAGACAAAAGTATTGAAGCGACGGGATTACACAGTGTGTCCTCTTCTTTTGAAGAAAAAAAAGGTAAGAGTTTATAAATATTGTGACATTTCCAGGGAAGAAAATCCATGCCGTGCCCCCTCAGTCTGGTCTTATGCCCTTCAAAACATTGTGTGCCCTACAGCCACAGCAGCCTGTCCACACTGCCCCAGCTGATTTCACAGTTTTTTCATCTGCCTCTTTCCTGTCAATATGCTTTTGTTGAGCAACATCAAGGGAAACGCTGCGCACATAAGCAGTGGTGGGTTAGATCTGGATACTGGTATGAACTGCTGGAAAACCACCAGGCTGTTTAAGTGTGACGCACACTTGCAGCACAGAGCGAGAAAATACTTGTGTGGATGAGTGTGAGAAAGGGAGCGTGTGAATATGGACAGAAGTGTCGACATGATATAAACTTTCTTTGATCATGAAGCATAATGTTATTCATAATGCAGTGGTTTAGGCTGCAGACTGTAGTCTCAAACAGCTGGATCTGTGTTATAAATGCTCATCTCCTCTATGAAACTTGGACATGTGTATTTTTATTGCGCTGTTGTCCATGCACTGTCTCTCTCTATGGAAACCAATGTCCTCCAATGTGACGAGAAAAAGAACATCCTGTATGGCATTATATAAAAAAACTTTCTCAAAATAAAGAGTTAGATATTATGTCAATATTTTGAGAACATTTCTCATTAATATAAGACAATAAGTCATTATTTTGAGATAGTAAGAAAATATCTTGTGTATTTATTTTGACAAACTGACTCAATATTTTGAGATACTAAGTCATTATTTTGAGATGCTCTCATCATTTTGAAATGGTGCAAAGACCATCAAATAAAGCAAAACTTTTGACAACACTACAGGCAAAGTGGCCTTGCCCATAAAATGATGAAATTCCAGGCCTGGACACTGCTGTCTCTCCAAAAGTTGCTGCTTCAAGATCTCAGCACCATTTTATAGCAAGAAAATAAACAAGCACCAGCAGAATTTGGTCCATACCCGCGTTCATTTCTTTAAACTTCTGTTTGAGCTCAGTGGGCGTCAGTCGGTACTGATCCAGTCCGTCGTTCCAGCGGATCCTGTCCAGAACCTGGAGGTCTCCTCCGACCAGCCAGTCCCCGCTTTCCATCACCATCTGAAATAGGAGTCACAGTGATCATGACAGGGAACACAACTCAAACATAATCCAGACTTAAGACACTGTGGTCCATAAAAGCTTCACTGTGCTGGAACCAGGCCAGCGTGAATTCTAATAAAACCAGACAAGTTATTACCCAGTTACAACAGGGTGGGGGGTGTTGGGGGGGGGGGGGGGGGGGGGGGCACACCAGCATAAATCAAACACTGTGCGCCGTTAAACAGTCAACAAAACTCTGGCCTTACAACTCTTCTGCCACATCCACCAACTTAATTTCAATAACAGAGCGGAGACAAAATCAGATTGTATTCCACAATACAACCTGGTGATGAGCTCATGACCACATTGGAGAGAAATTTTTCCCCTCAAGAGATTCCAACAATGTCACAGAAGTGCTCAGGATCCAGGCAAAGGCTGCTATTGTTTCAGGCAATATCTCTGCCTCGCCTGCCTCTTGTGGCATTTATGAGGCCGTAGCTAGAGTTACTGAAAACACTGGCCTGTGCGATGTTAATGTGATACAAAGTGACAATTCTCTACAGGCTTGGTAATAAAAGAAACATGACTCCAGCATTGAGACAGAGAGAACTCGAAACAAAAAGAGCCACAAATGAAACCATACATTTGTAGGCATCACAAGAAGCTGATCTGGGAGTTGATAAAAAAAGATATCACTCATTTCACTGACATGTAATTTATCATGTTGAAAAAATACCAAAACATTCCTTGATATCCATACTTCACAAACATATTGATTTCAGTTTGATCGAGCAAACTATACAGTACATAAAAAAAAAAAACAGAAACTAACGTGATCAATAACCACTTGGCTCTGTCATACAAAGTTTTCATGATGGTATCGTGATTTGTCTTCCACACTCTAAGTGATCCAACCTGTCCACTGCTGGCCTGAGAAAAGTCATGAAAGATGCTTAACAGTCTTATTCTTTGGAGAGATCAACAGCATTGACAAATCGCAATTTATTTTCCTCACATAAGTGAGTGGAAAATATGTCTGCGTGGAGATATCACGTACACATGTGCGCTGTTTAACCCTGGAATTCACATGTGAAAAGGGCCCTACCCAAATAAACAGCCCCTACACCATAGTTTCCGATGAAGGGGGGCTCCTGTTTGACTGACGGACAGGTAAACAGGAAGCAGTGGATTAACTATATGCAATATGGAGCAGGTCAGTTTTGGTTGGAGAGGGAGCGGGATAAAAAGGTTGCAGCTACCAGCACAGAGGCGTGTTGACAGACTGGCTCCGGCATGGGGAGTTAAAACATACACTATGTATACGTACACACACTCTTTAATGAGTGACACCTTAATCGTAGCAAGCTGAACACACACGGTCAGCTGTGACAGGGTAAGAGTGGATAAAGAATGACAGTTGTGGGAATACAGAGCACTCAGCGTGTGTTTAAATCCAGCGCTGGACCATCAGGTGTTGACACTGGAGAGTCATGGTGCCAATTTATGAAACTGGCAGCCTCTTGCAACTTTAAACACATTACCAAGCCAGACTTAATCACAAACAAGGTGAGACAAAAAAGATTTTTGCTGAGGTTAAAATGGCTACCAACGGCGCTAAAATATTGAGACAGCTCTGGGCTCGTGTTCAAGTTAATCTGCATCCAGATTTTTAGCAACATAGAGCTTTAAAAAGAGGCAATGAGTCTTACAGTAAGTCTGACCCCAGGGAGTAACATCACGATATACAATGTAGGTTACTGTTAATTTTGTCTTGCACCTTTGCTTCTCTGTGATGGAAAAAAAGATTGTGTAAGTAATTATATAAGAAATCTTCTTGAAACAAATTAAATACTATATCAATATTTTGAGAAAGTTTCTATTTTGTGATACAAAAACATTATTTTGATACTAACTCATAAGTTTGAGATACCACATCAATATTTTGAGATACGAAGACATTATTTTGAGATATTAAGACATTATTCTAAGTCAACATTTTGAGATACTAATCAATATTTTGAGACAGTAAGTCATTATTTTGAGATATTAAGACATTATTTTGACATACTAAGTCATTATTTCAAGAAAGTAAGACATTAATTTAAGATGGAAGCATAGGTGTTCATAACCGGCAAGGCCTTTTTGTCTGTCACACCTCCACCAGTGCCAGCTGGCCCAGAGTGAGCCATGTGTTTATCTGCGAGGTCAGCAGTGTATAGTCTCCCCAGGCATCATCCCTGTAGCTTCTGAGGACTGAAGGACACTGTACTGATTCAGATCTCTATCCATGGATCATCTGTCTTGCACCGATGAGGATGATTTTGAAGGCTGCTATTAACAGGACGGGTGAGATTGAACAACACATCACTATGCTATTCTTGAGCTGCTGCCAATCAGTTGTGACTTCTTGAGTTGTGTAGAAAGCATAGAAGTTACTGAAGTATACAGAGACCAGGTTTATGATACAGGTACAGGCATGAAGAAAAAGTTGAGTGTGAAGGTGATGGTATGGGACAGATCCTTAACCGTTTTCCATGTCAAACAAAACGACGTGGAGATCAAGCTTCTTTCGTTTGGCTGTCTAGCTTTGTTCCCAGATCATGGCAGAGCGTTTGACGCAGCAAGGAAAGCCTCAGACCCCTGCCTTCTGACAGCGAGTGTCAATGTTGTTATTAGCCAGAAGGTAGCTGGTCATGTGTCTAGCCATTATCATAAAGAAAATCTTCCCTTCCATGTTAAGTAGGGCAATGCCTCAAAACTGAGTGATGTTTCAGGAATCTTTCTCTTTTGGGATGAAGGTGGTTAAAGCTCTTCTCCATGCTGATAGATAGATAGTGTCCTGTTGCTGTTGCAAGTTCCTCCCTGATGTGATTCTCCTGTTCCTGTGACATGGCCTCAAGCCTCCCAGACTTCTTCTCATTGAGCAGATCTCGGGCGAATTTGAAGGGGTCCCGGAGTCTGGATTTCAGCTGATCCCAGAGAGCTTTGAGACCCTACTTCGCTTTCTCCCATGCTTTCCGGAGAAGTCGTCTTTCCTTCACCAACCTAAGGATTTCGTTCTCTCTCTCTTTCCTTTCTGTTTGGGGGTGATTCTGTTTTTGGGCATTTCCCCAAACCTATGCTTGCCTTCTTCATAAATGATGTTCCTAAAGTGGTTGAGTATGAAGGTTATGCTTCCCTTTGGCGAGTTCTGGGGGATCGGGTGTAAATTGTGCTCAAAGCATCTCCATGCCTCTTTGTTACTGGTTTTTGGCCACCTGACTCTGGCCTCCCATATCGGCCTCTCTTTTGGTGGATTTCTTATGGGTTCACTGCTTACAGGCTCAGAGTGCGTCCCTTGCAGTGGGGCATGTACTTCCCTTTGGTGTGGCACTTCCTGCGGAGATGGCTGCTGACATACTAAGTCATTATTTTGAGATACACTATTCTGAGGCACTAAGTATTCCAATTCCAGTTCTAGTTTCAATTCATGAAACTAGCTGCCTCTTGCATTTTAAAAACACATTACCAAGACAGATTTAATCACAAACAAGGTGATACAAAAAAAGATATCTGCTAAGCTTAAAAATGGCTACCAACTGCACTGAAATATTGAGACAGCTGAAGGTCATGTTCAAGTTAATCTCCATTGAGAATTTTTAACAGCATAGGGCTTTAAATTGAGCCAATGAGGTTTATAGTTAAGTCTGACCCCAGGGAGTGAAATCACGAAATACCATTTAAGTTACTATTAATTTTGTCTTGTCATTTGACAATGTACAAGTGGCCAAACAACTGCACTAATCCAGAAAACAATAGGATTTAAAATTAGCCGGATGAGCAAATTTTACACTCCCGGTCCACCCAGGTGGGTTTATAAAAAGACAGTCTGATAACTATCTTTGTCTGTGCCATTTTTTTCCCCAACTACAAGCCAATGCCACTTTCCGCAGGGTGTGCAGGATCATTTCAGGACGTTATCTCGCCACAGAGTCTACCTGAGCCCCACAGCAGTCAATAGGAGACAGATGGAAACAATTCCCGGGTATATTTGGAGAAGGGCTGGGAGAGCGGAAAGGTGGAAGCTGGCAGGGATCCCGCAGCTTTGCAGTACACTCGCAAATGCATTTGGTGGAGGCTGAGCGAGAGACTCAGCATCCAAATATAACACCTGCAAAATGAGGGTGGACCAAGAAGATCAAGTGATTACACTGGGCGTCCTGACAGACTGTGAGAAAAGCTCCACTCCGCCACCTATTCAGTCTTTCCATAAGCAATGTGAAAAGGCCAGAGCGGTTCTGTGTTCTATCAGTGCCGAATCCAGGGAGGCAGTTTGCTTTCACATACACAGTGTTTATCACATAGCACTCTGAGACAGACCGTCTGCAGCTCTGTGATGCTGCTCAGTTCTTTCTCCAAGGTTGAGCTCCAGATTTTTTCTCTTCTGCATTTTCAACATATTGACCTATATTGTAAACATAGTTGTCAGAGAAAGAAAACTTTACCTTGATGTAGGGGTGGTCCTTGCAGGTGGTGCCCCACTGGCGAGCACATCGCTCTTCTTTGCGGTGTTCGTAAAATTCGGGGTTGCGCAGGATGGCCACTCGTCTGCCCTCGTAGACCAAGGCCATGGCCGTCACGCCATCTAAACGCTCTTTATCTGCAGTAGAGACCGGCAGCACCACAGGCACTGACAGGTTGATAACGCCACCTAGAGCAGTGGAAAAAAAAACATTTTTCAGGGGGGAAAATAAATATTTATGCAGAAAGCAGTTACACTGGGGCTGCAATTAGATACTGTATTATTTATCAAGTAATCGGCTGGTCATTTGTTTTTATACCACTGTTATCTGAAAATGTCAGAAAATGGTTAATCATTATTTGACATATTAAATTGCTTGTTTTGTCTGACAAACAGTCCAGAACCTTAAGATATTCACATATAGTTCAGACATATCAGGTTATATAAATACAATCTCTGTACCATTTACCATAAGCATGACCAAAAAGAGCATAAAATCTTCTCTTTTAAGGAGTTAAAATTTGCCATTTTTGCTTGAAAAATGTCTGATACTGACTGGTATTAATCCTTGTCGCCAATAAATTTCTGTCAAGAAACTTGTTTCTCCAGTCCAAGCTATATTAAAGGACACCCTGTGAAGTTTATGCCCACTAGTAGCACCATGGAGCAATATTTTTGGGAGTAGCCTCCCACTATGTTTATACCAGCATTTTCAAGCTCTTCCACTGATCAGGGGTTGATGGTTGCAACACACCAAGAAATAAGGAAACAGCAAAGAAGATGACAGCTAGCAAACATGCCAGTAAATATTCTATACACCTCACTTACACCTCAAGGACGGCCACAATTAGCCTATGAACCAGACAAATCTGCAAGCTCATGTTTCATTTGCTCTGACGGACACGTTGGCCACACTCGCGTTCAGACAGATTTCCACCCGTCCTGGATCACGACCGTTTATTTAATATGGGGCACGTTTGATACCATGACTGACAGAGGAGTGTCACTGGTCCAGGGCTATGTTTAGCCAAGACAAAACACAGCAAAATGTTTATGTTAAAAGACCTGTCCGTGCACTGAACACCCTGTCGTGTACACAAGCGCACTGCTCTGCAACGCTTTTTTAAAAATACGGCTGTGTTTATGTACACACCGCTGAGATGTCGTTTAACCCGAGAAACCATAGCAAAACAGCACACGCCATTTTCAGAATGAATGTGCCCCAGATTTGAAAAGTCGCAATGCACAAGGCTAACAAAAACTCAGATAAAACTGTCAAACTAAGCAGTGACAATCAAACATGAATCAAGATTCTGTTAATGCATTGCCTTTTTCTCACCTCAATAGTTTTGAGAAACACATTTTAGTTACTGTTAAACTGTAACTTGAGAGGGTTTGTGACCAGGCCGCCATTTTATTTCCTGCTTGAAAACAGACCACTATTGCCCCAGACTGCATGGGTCAATCAGCACTATGTCACACATTCATTGCTCTGATTGGTTGTTGGTCATGTTTCGTTGCTCTAATTTGTTGCAGTCTGTCCAATTGGCAGATGCTTTGTGGTCTGCACTGATTGATGACGCCCCTTGGAAAATGAAAACGAACTGAGAGTTTCCAGACTAATTTGCATTTATGAATTAGGCGATGCCAGGCTAGGATCCAGTGTGTTTTAATGTTTAACACTTGATATAAACATAACTTTTGTTTGTTTACAAGTAAACTCCATAGAGCACCTTTAATATCAGATAACAATCCAAGAGAAACAATGTAATGGATCCCAATACGAAGCACTGGCACGCTGAGACCAGACATGCTACAAAAGGCAGGTTAAAATGTTCAAAAGGTTACGTATTAACAAAACAGCTCAACCATTCTAATTAAGTTTCCATTCTGTACCCCTTCAGGCTAAATGTGGACTATAGAGCTAAACCACAGGCTACAGTGAGACTTCAAGGTTGCAATTTAAGAAGCTTGTGGAGGAAAATCCCCTCTTAAGCTAAGCTGGATCTTGACCCTTTCTCATTTTATGATTTGGAGCTGTGTAGTGACAGCGTTCTGTTGGCGGCTGTGTTTCACCGTCCAGGTTGATGAAAACGTTTGGACCGGCACGCTTTTCACATCACATCAGATCAAATGCAGTGGAAACAGGAGGGGACGCTGACTGTTGCTTTCCCCAACCTCCCCCCGTGGACCCTCTTCTCGTCCCCTCTGTCACAGTGTAGAGCAGCTGGTTCCAATAAAACACACACACACACACAAGACTGCCAAATGTCCAAGCGAGACAGAGACACAAACTTGAATTTGGGTTTCTGTTTATTTTTGCAGGGTATTTGATTAGTCAAACATGCCGTTTTCTGCCTCCCAACCAATTTTAGTGTTAAAGTGTAGGCGATCAATTCTTTCACTGTGATGCTTTCACTGTCAGATCCCTGGAAGGAAGTGAAAATGGACAAATGGCGGTGTGCGGTGTCAATCAATACAGAAGCCTCTTCCTCTGTGACCCTTTCCCTCCAGACAAACGGGAAAAGCAGAATCAAGACTTTTTACATCAATATATATTTTTGCCTCCATCTTTGTCCAGACAGCCCAGTTTCTCAGGCACGCTGTCCTTCAGGGTAAAGACCTTAAATCATCGGGGATTTTGTTCGACATTGTAACAATCTGATGTTTTATCCTTCAGTGAGGACAGTGGTTGTAATATATACCTGTCAAGATCTGAAAATGAAATACAGCTTAAGTTAACTTTCAATTTATTTTATGTATTCTTCATTTTGCTGTGTGTACGTAACAAAATATTTGGCGTGACAACACACAACTGAGGTTTGAGTGGTCGTATGGGCAATAAAAATAAATTGACTTTTTCTTGGAATTTCAAACAATACATGAGAAATTGCTGTAATTACACCAAGAGGCTCTACACTCAACATGATATTTGTTTTCTAGAAGGTGCCAAAAGAAACCAAGGCATTCCTGAGAATTGGGTGCAAATGGATTTACTTCATCAACATGATATACAACTTTGTCAATCTTAAAATTCTGAATCTAAATCAACTTAATTCCTGATTATATCGATGTTTTACTCCACCACCTAGCCAAGCTGTGCATCACTGATAATGTAGCACTTTCTCAGTAAGTACAACTCGGTTAAGCCACTCAACATATCCAACAGTGCAAAATATGCATTCAGGTTTACAGGGACACAGGTGGGGAGCATTTGATAATTTAATTTAATGCTCAATTTAATCAAGAGTGCTCGGTTTTTATTAGAGGAAAGTAAGAGAAAAGTGCATTTGAGGTTCAATTGACAAAAACAGCACAAAACAGAGAAGTGTCAAATGTTACACACCTAGGAATTAACCCTGTGGCTAGGAACTAACAGGTAAACCAAAGAGAACACATTAAGTGAGAGCTTAGTTTAATGTATATGCACTGATGACAAGTATAACAGGCAGGTTGTGAGAAATGTGTCCTGATGTCCTGACAGAAAGCCTGCTGTTCAGGGTTCCAACACTATTTTCCACATCCAAACTCCCTACTTTTCCAGACTTCTCGGTAGATTTTTCAAACCATATTTGACATTTAGCTTTTATCATTTGGAGTCCTTGGCCAACCAGGCTTTATATGTTTGACATTCCACTGTCACGCTTACACGTGTATATTAATGCTTATGAATACGAACTGAAAATGAGTTGGAAAAAAAGTTAAATCATTTCATCTTCATGGCAAATGTGCAGCCTTGTTTGCTCACTTTGTCCTTGGAAGTGACAACAAATGCAGCTAGAGAGGTATGGTTTCACTAGGTCGAGGATATAATGTGTCTTCTTCTCTGATGACTACATCTCTCCTAAATGTTCAAACAAGATTAATATTTTGGTTATTTGTGATTCAATTTAAAAATACAAATCAAAGGTACATTCTTTCAAACTAATTTGATCACAGATGTCTGGTTTTGGTGCAGATATAAAGCACTTGGGCCAGAACTGTGTTGCAGGCTGTGATGTACAGGCAGCTCTGTGTAGGAGTGTGTGTTCAGTCAGCTTCTTGCATTGCTTTCAACATCACGTGGTAAACGTTTTGGCTGTGCTGGCTGCCTGCTCCAGATGCCACACATAACACTCAGCTTGCATGATGAACTTATTTTTAGAAATTCTGAATTTTATAAACAGAATAGGAGCAATAGTCTGGAACACACAAATATGTTTTCCATATTCTTTTTAGTTTTTCTAAACTTGCCCAGACCTGAGTATTACTCACATCAAAGTCCCTACTTTTCCATATTGTGTAGGAACCCTGGATATTTCTGAGTAATCCATTTTATGAGCACTCATCCCCATCTAGTGCCCTTTCTCGAGTATAGCAACACTGTTTTTTTTTTCCCCTTTGAAATCTTAAAATTCTTATTCTTAAAAACATAAACAACTTACCATCCAGCAGGCAGTCAAAATGAAGACACTGCAGATACTCTCTCTCTCTCATAAAGCCATTCAGAGGAGTGGCCCAGCCTTCAGCCAGCACCTGCACCCACTGCATGTCCACCTGAGGAGTCACATACACAGAAAGTTATATAATGACTAAATATGTATCATATATGCAGTCCAGTGGAAAGGACATAAGTGAATATATCAGTGGATAGATAAATAACTGCTCGAGCATATAAAAAGACTATCCATTGCTATTTAGCTTCATTTATTTATTTAGATTTATCAAAATGAAAAAGGAAAATAAGAAGCACCTTCCCAATCTGTACAGCAGGCAGAGTCTCTGCATCAGCCTTGGCCAGGTCCAGTTTATTCTCCTGAACGTAAAGCTCTTTCACTTCATAAGACGCATCAACAGGAACGATATCCTGCAGAATTGCAAGAATGTGAAATTAGCAATTATAAATAAACAATTACAAAACATCCAGCGAAATCAAGACTTTGGTAAAGGTTTACTATTCACCAAATAAATACTGATTTACATAATACTGTGTAGATACAATGGCATCAACATTCATACAAATATGAGGTCACACTGCCCCCTAGTGGCTAACGGAGGGGCTTTATGTATCAAGTCTGCACCTCAAGCCTCCAGCTGTCTCTGTAATGTTCACACAAATATTCTTTAAAGCAGCAGCATCTGATTCTGAACATGATGCATCTATTTTAAACATGTCAAAGCAAGATATTCCTCCCTCTCACCCTCTCCTGAAGCAGGTCAACAAGCTGTTGTATGCACTCATTCACGCTGCACGAGTCTGTTTTCAGCACCAGCTCTGGAGCCTCTGGCTTCTCGTACTCTGAGTCAATTCCAGTGAAACCTGAGACAGTAAAGAGAATCGAATACACAGTCTGAGCTTTTATCTTCTATACAAAATATACATCTCCTAATTAATGTGAAAAGCTTGTCCTTATTCTCTTTCCATTATTGAATGGATTTGAATTGAACTGCATGGAAAAGGTATCTTATTACAATCATTTAACAACAGCAACTTGTAACACTATTTTAAATTCCAAAAAGTTCTCTCTTGAAATACCCTTCAATCAATAAACACGCTGCTATGATTAATAACTACTTTGTCCAAACTCTTGAATTAGGAATTACACTGAGTGCGTTTAGCAGAGTTCTAGCAAGGAAATAGCCATTGATTAGAAAACTGTGATTTAAACTAATCAGAATTCTTCCTGTTTCTTAGGGATACAAGAGGAAATTCAAAAGATAGGTCAGGACTGAATTCCATCTCATTAAAAAAACAACTATCCGAGACAGAAGGGAGACTCTAATTAAGACTAATCTGCTCTACAGAAATGAAACAAAACTCAGGAAATTGAGTTGCAATATGCATTACAGTTTGATAAGAAACACTTCCTCCAACAATGATGCACCAGTATTATCATCACTGTCATGTAATTTCTGTGTAATTTCATGATTAGCCTTTATAATATCAGAAAGTGAGGAATTATGGTAATTTACATGTGACAATCAATAGCAGAATTAACTATCCTGCAAATGTAAATGTAGGGCTGCAACTAATGAGTATTTTGATAGTTGATTAATAGAGCATTTTTTTTCTTCAATTAATACTTGTTTGCCTATTAAATGGTAATATGTGTGTGTGTGTGTGTGTGTGTGTGTGTGTGTGTGTGTGTGTGTGTGTGTGTGTGTGTGTGTGTGTGTGTGTATAGATTAGTGTTTCCCAAAGCTGGAATAAGAGAATTTTTACCTCTCTGAACTCTGAGTGTCTTGATCACATAACAGACTCAGTAGCCGGACAGTGTAAAAAGAGTAGCCAGTAGGGTGGACAGTGGGATGCACCCTGAGGGAAAATCTTGGCCATGAAAGCACACATTTGGTGGTGTCTGGCACATTCTAATGCCTCAATTTTACCATATACACTCATCTTAACTACTGCATATGTTAATGAATTTACCTACCTGATTGTAAACATATTGTAAATTACTGTAGTGTAAAGTTTGCCCTCTTGTGCATTTCAGCCCACAGTCTATAAATAGCTATTGTGGGCAGTAAGCAGGTATGATTTAAAAATGAATGTTCACTTTGTTACACACAAGAGAAAATTACTAAATGACATAACCAAAAATTAAAGTAAACAATGCATAAAATGCATATGTGGAAAAACATGAATACTTGATCATATATATATTACAGCAAGAAGAAGTTCAATTACAAAATACTTCACATTTTAAAAATGATTTGGGGCATCTGACATTCATTCACATAACTGGTTAAAAAAATACAAGTGTTCTAGGACATTTAAAACTGTAAAATTACAGTGTGAGGTTGAGGCACAGCTGACATTTTGATCATATGACACAGACCTGTTACTTTGACTTTAGACTACTTTTTTACTGTTTGCAATGAATCTTAGAAATGGCTCTGCTGTAAAAACAGCAATGTAAATAAGAATAATTCATTTATTTGTTCTTTCATTACGTCAACAAATGTCTGTGTTGTGTATACAGAAAATGCAGTGCTTTCAGTGGACCAAAGTAACCCATCTAATTATGTCCCCCGTCTCTGCAATCAATGCAATTCTTAATGTGTTTTGTCACCAATTATTTTGCTAATATTTGTCCTGAAGAGGACGTTCTGCTCTCTACTCAGATGGACACAATTCACAGTTGAGTATCTGCACACATACATTCATATATAAAGCATGTGTGGGCAGGACTGATACAAACAGACAGGCACATTTCTCTTTCATCAAGCTCACATTGTTTTAAAGACAAGGCTCTTGGTCGTTAAATGTATGCATACTGGATGACAGCTTATTCATAAAAAACATTTAATTAGAATCAAAAAGCAATACAATAAAGTATCCGTCTGGACATAAATGAGTAGTCGGCTGTTTGGCCAGCAGCCGGTGCTTGTGGAAATCTCTGCTGATGCGCTGCACATAAACAGTATTAAACTTTACTCCACCTCTTATCTCCCCTGCTCTGGCTCTCTTGTACAGCCCTTTCACGTCCCGCTGCTCGCAGACATCCAGCGGAGCGTCCACAAACACCTCAAAGAAAGGCAGTCCTGCAGCCTCATGGATTTTCCTGGCATTGAGGCGATCCTGATGAATAACAACCAAACAGACCATCAGGGATTACAGGATTAAGCCATAAAGTTAGTGAAAGATAACGCCTTCAAGGCTAATCAGGTTTGGTTTTTACCAAACAAAAAACGGACACCATTCACCGCAGTGTGCAGTACTTTAGCTCCTATTGCAGCAAGCGCAGCTCAGAACTGGCTTTCAGTAACAGACAGTATGAGCAAAAGCAAAAAGAAAACACAAAGACACAGTGTGTCATGAACCAGACCCCATTCTAATTTGAAAACAATTTACAGCTATAGTATGTTTACTTAATCTTATTTTCATTAGGGTTTTTTTAAACTCAAAATTTAACATTGATAAATTCACTATATTAAAACAACTCAAAATAGTAAGCCCAGTATTTTAAAAATTCCAGGACTGAACATGTAAAATTCTTCCTTAAAAAGCTCAACTTTATCATGCTACATCACAGCCTCCAAATCCATTGCAGGAAGTGACATCATCGGTCTCAGCAGGATAATGATGCACTGACACGATCAGTAGCGTCATCATTCTCAACCCAAAATCTACAAGTAATCCAAAAATGGATGTTAAATTTACAATGCTGTAAAGCCGATTTCCTTTCAGCCTAGAACAAACTGTTCACATAAGGGCCACAGTTTCTATAAATATGGTTCAATAAATATTGTATAACAAAAGAAAAGACAAATTTACTACAGTATCAGTGAGGCACAGCTAGATATAACCCTGTTGTCATCCATTTCTCTCATGAAACAGCTGATGCTTTCTTTGGAGAGTCACTCACTCTGCTGTAGGGGGAGATGAAGCTGGCGATGCAGACTAGCCCAGCATCAGCAAAAAGTCGGGCCACCTCAGCAATGCGTCTGATGTTCTCTTCACGGTCCTCTGGGCTGAAACCAAGGTTTTTATTCAGCCCCTGACGGATGTTGTCCCCGTCTAGTGTGTAGCAGGGGATACCGTGACACACCAGGTACTCCTCTAGAGCCATGCTCACTGTGGTCTTCCCTGCACCGGACAAACCTTGGCACAGAAGAAAATAACAGCAATATGAAACAGCTTTAAGATGATACACAGGTGCAGAGGGGACACCTTGAACTTTAATTGTGTAAATCAAAGTTGTTGAGATTCATAACCTACCACTCAGCCAAACGGTGCATCCCCTGAACCCTCCTCTTGTGCCCACAACCTGCCCACGCTTGTTTCGGCTGACATGATGAGCTTGATAGGTGACATTAGTTGCACGTTGCATTCCCTGAAATGACATAAATTTACAGTCAATTCAGCCACTTAAAAACCAATTATACAAGTTTATAAAAAAATCTAAATGAAAAGATAGGAGGTTAAAGGGACAGTTCCACCCCATACTGAAAATGCATATTTTTTGTCTGGCCTGTAGTGCTATTTATCAATCTAGATATCCGCCATAGAGAGGTATACTTCCTCTCGAATGCAATAGAGCTGAGATGGCACTCAGCTTGTGGTGTTAGGGTTAGGGTTAACACAAATACATCTAGAAAATTCAACGGCAATGTCTCTTCCAAGAAATCATGACCTGGTTCTTCAAGATACAGTAATCCAAAGACTGCTGTGAGCAGTTTCATGGAGGAACTGTTTTCTTTCTACCAAACTACACCTGCCAACCCCATTATTGCACAGACAGAAGCATGACTCTACTCACGAAAGAGATTACAGCTCAGCAGAGGATGCCATTAATGTTTACATCTCGCACTGTCATGAGCAAGAGCCTGTCCATAAAAAGATGTATACTTCCCTCTGCCAGTAATACAGTTGGCATGCGGTAGAAAGAAAATAGTTCCTACATTAAACCACTCACCACTAGGTCTGTTGATTATCCTGAGTAACCTGGTCATGGTTTCCAGAAAAGAGACACTGGTGTTTTTCAAATGTATTTTTTGTGCTTTGAGCACCACAAGCCGAGTGCCATCAAGTTCCATTATATGGAATGCAGACTTCTCTACTGCCGATATCTCCAAAATTCAGCAAGACGATCTAGATGGATAAATAGCACAACAGGACAATAGAACAGATTAAGCCTATACACCTAAGTTGATCTAGGTTGTTCTACATTGTGAAGAAGCTTGAAACGTGTGTAGATCTGAAAGTATCAACAATTTTGATTATCTGCTGACATAATGATTATTTTCTCAATTGCCCACTCTGTTTATAAAATGTAATAGAACATTTATCATTACATATGACTATGATGAAGCTTCACATCCTAAAATTTGAGAATTCTGTCCTTTTTCCATTTAAAAAATGCAGAACATAATTAACAAAATTGTGGTAGATTAAGTGATTGATCAGCTAATTGTATTGGCTCTGTACAATTGTGTGTTTCTCTGCTGTTATTGATGTGTGTTGGTGGGACACAATGTATGAATGTTACATTTTTATCCTTGATAACTGTAAATACTGCAGCTCAGGATTATAATTACAGTGTGTTTTATTCATTAACCACAAACACATTTGTTCATGCAGTAGTAAGTTACCTTTTTGTCATTGCACAGAATACAACAAACTTAGGAGTGCTGCTCCTAATCAGTGCAATAAAAAGAAGAAACAAACACACAAGAACATAAACATCCTCTGTAGGCAAATATAAACAGTCAAATAATGGATAAAACGTAGAATACTGAGAAAAGTGGAATGATAGCTAAAGTAATATGAAATACTAGAATAAAACCAGCAAAATAGATTAAGTGAAATAACTAAATACAGTGAATTTTGCACTATTGCAATAGTTTTTGCATTACTGCACAAGAATTGTTGCAGAAGTATGGGTCCAATTAATGGAGAAGACTAACAATAATTATTACACTGGAATAAGTGTCATTGCATTAATATGGATGCATACTGCACAAAAATAATGTGATTAATGTACAAGATCCAGTGAGTTTGCCCTTGAAAGACAGTAATATGGATGAGAGGGGTCATTCAGTGGTTGTTGGTTGTTGCTTGTATGTTGCTGACACTGATGCTGGAACCATGAAGGATAACATTATCCCAGCTGCAAGTACATGAACCACAGCTTACGTCCTTCCATTCGCAGTTAACTGATTAGCCACTCTTTCAGTCACGGCGCTGCCTGCTAGCAACCAAGGCATTAAATGTACAGCTAGCATTACTGTATAGCAGTGTAATGTTATGCAAGCTAATAACCTAGCTGCCTGACCAGTTAGCCTGTTAGCTCAGTAGTAGTTGATTAGTTAGTGGAGATGGACACAGGCGTGATTAATCGATGTGTTGAATAAGCTAACACAACTTGGCAAAAGAAAACTCACCCAGCTTTCGGCAGCGTTGCTTAGCTTCTGTTTCTTGTTTGAGTTGCCATACGTCTCCATGGCTGGCAGCAGTCAGCGGCTGATTCAACCGGCTACCTCTTTTAAAACACACAAACCGACAAACCGCTCGGCTCTTTGTTCGTTAGTACAGGTTATCTCTTGATTTCGTGGCACAGGTATCTCCGGCGAATGGCTGAGCCCAGTGCCGATGAGCCTGGCGCAACAACCGGGAAGAGCTTGGCCGAGAAGCCACGTCACGGTCTTGTCTAGAAGGGACCTCCAGACCCGCGAAAGATCTCGCGAGAGTGATCATTGCAACCTAAACCGTGATTCTCTCCAATTCTGACCAAGTGTTTTCTGTCACTAAACCTTTTCAGATTTTAACCACAGCGTTGTCACATTATAAAACGCAATTGTACAAGGTTCGCGATGAAGAAACAACGCTTTAAAATCTCGCGAGAGTTGTGCGAATCAAGGGTTCCCTTCCAGACACGACCCTCGCGTCACCGGCGACGGAATGACGTGTTTCCTTAGCCGTGAGGAAAATTCAATTCTCATCAAGATGGTCGTGTCTAGAAGAGAACCCCAGACCCGCAAAAGATCTCGTGAGAGTAAAGATTTAAACCCAAAACATGACATTACTTTAACCATAACCAAGTGTTTTCTGTCCACTAACGTACTCACATTTTAACCACGGTGTTGTCACATTGATAAAACATAAAACATAATCGATTTGAGGTTGGCAAATGAAGAGAAAACGCCTACAAATCTCACGAGAGTTCTGCAAATTAAGGGTTCCCTTTTAGACACGACCCATTAAGATGTAATGAAATTTGATCATTTGGAATATATGTTTAAAAAATTTACTGACATTGGTAGAATATATGAAATTACTTAAATGAGCATGAATGACTCAAGGCTAAATCAACAAATGGCCTACATAAAATGCGAATTTTAATGGTGTTGGGTTTTTTTTCAAAATCTTACATTTTATAAAAATGTAAAAAGTGGAATTTAGAATCTGTAATAAATCCACAATTACCACAATTACCCAGAAATAATGCAATATCCTACTATTCCTCACAGCTGTTTAAAATTTCGACAATTTCAGAACACCCATTTTAAAAAGAGCAGAGTTACAGGGCGACGTTTGTGTTGATTACAGGACAGTTAGTCTGAATTAAAGGGGATGCTGGGCAGGAGGCTGGCTGCAGAGCCTGGATGAAGGCTTCGGGGAGGAGCGCTCTCTCAAAAGCGAGCGCCACCGTCGTGCTGTAGCAGCAGTCCAGGCTGAGCAGAGCAACGATCAAACAGGGCGCAGCATCAGGACGGATTTAAGGAACTGCAAGTACAGGAAGAGGCACCAGGAGGCCCGAGGAAGGCAGGTAGGATGCTAAAAAAAACTGTGCAACATGTGAATCTTAATACGGATCTTCGTCTTCTCATCGGTATGTGTAGGGCTTCACGTTTAATAGAGGAAATGTGGCATTAATGTGTGATCAACAGGATGCTGTAGCCGGAATTTATTTTATTTAACTTTTTTTTTAAAAAATCATTCTTGCTTACAGATAGAAATACATATGGCCTAATGTTAATTCTAGTAGACATAATCAATATTTGAATTCTCGTTTCGCATAAATTCATGCTAAAAGTTTTATTCGGGGGATCATTAGAAATGAGCTTGTTTATTCTCGTGCCTGATGATGTCACTTATATGTCATCAGGTCATTTATTAGTAGAATCACGTGTCACACTGAGGTAAGTAGGCCAGTTGTCACATATGAAGGTCTAAAACCTGTAAATTCAAATTCACAATTATTTCGGGATTACACGGACTGCTTGCTTGTGACCGAGCTGTGCCCTAGTCTAATTCCATTTTAATAATTAAGTTGTCAATTCTCAACTGTAATAGCTTTGACTGAAAAGGAGAGGGCTTAATTACAGGAGATGCTATGACCTGTTGCCCCACCCAGCAGCCTTATATGGGACCTCGTGGTTAACACTGTATGTGGGGGCCACTGAACTACACCCCAAAAGTAAACTTCAAAACCGGCTGAGCCACACACATCCTATGTGACAGACTGCCGCCCTGTAATATATGGGAGGCAGAGGAGACACCCAGTCCTGAACCAGAACCTGACATTACTGCTAGTATCCACCCCACATGTGGTTATGGCACCCAAAAGTAGCTCCATGCACAGTGTGGCCAGTTTGGCTTGTATGAGGGAACATTGGATGACTTTTGGGGGGGAAAAAAAGAACAAAATTTATTTGTTCTGTCAACAAAGATATGTGTTTTGATGTACAGCTTTGCACAGTGAACTAGTGTTAAACAGTAGTCATGGAATCCAGTACAGGCAGTGAATCTCATAGTGGTAAAACCAAAAGTTTCCAAAGATTGTCCATCTCTTTATTATTATCATGGCATGTTTCCTAGTAAATAAATATGCATGGTTATAACTTCTTACAAATGGCACTAATGATACTGCCATGATGTCAATATTTACTATTATTTTACAAATATACTTCTTCTACTAATACTACTTCTCCTATTAGCACCATGGTGCAAAATTCAGGGGTTCTCGTGGGGTTTGGCACCCCTCAGCTGACACCGAAGAACCCCTGAAAGTTTCAACAGCAAAATTTTGTTGAGTCTTATATATTTGTCACTTTGCAGTTGTCACTAAAATTTATTTTTGTAATTTTATTTTATCTCCAGTATTGATTATTGCAATTGCAGAACATTTATTCACAAACTTCTCTGGTGCTTTCTCTTATATTGTCTTTGAATAGCTGGTTGTGTCTGGCAAGGCTTTCTGCCACAGGTGGCGCTGCTGCAAATGGTCTTGTGTACATCAGAAAACATAATGTTACCCCAACCTGAAAAGCAGTGGATGGACTTTTTCTGCTTCAGCATCAAAGTTACACTTGGATAAAAATACAGACTCAAATCTTATATATTGCATATGTGAAAGACTTCAGTACCCAGCCACCAGGTATTTTGTGCACTGATTAAAGCTTACTATTACAGCTACCTCTACTGAGTGGTGGACTCAGGTTGTCTGAGGGGCAGGGGTAAAGAAAATAAGAAGGGCACCACCTGAACGTGGGGTCACCAATGTGGCGAAAAACATTATATATTTAAGGTGAAACAGTTCCAATTCCTGGTTTAGATTAAAATTGTTTGATTGTATAACAGCTACTACAACTCTGTAATAAAAACACACAGGGAACTATTTAAGTATTTAAAGGCACATAGAGGCCAAACTATTTTCTAATATATACCCTAGAGGGCACTTAAACATGCTTTGTCCACTGGAAGGGCACCTTAGAGGGCACTTTACCACATTTTATCATGTTTTATCTATTGTAGGGGCATTCAAAGGGCACATTTGCCTTGAGCCCACCAGTGCTACTTCTATCAGTGGTAAAGAATAATTAACTACATTTACTGAAGCATTTTAACGTACAACACTGACATGCTTGTACTTTATTAAACTCAGTACAGTATGAAGTACATTAGGCCCTCTTGAACGAGCTAGAACTGTGAAATACTGCATCAGTATCAACAATCCAATAACATTACAGTCAGGGGCATTTTTTTTTGTGCATGAATAAAAGTTTTACTTTTATTAGTTTAAGTACTTTTTGCTCAAAAATAGGCAACTTATTCACTTAATTAACAATTTACAGAGCAGGGTTTTCACCTTAAAGCTATAATATGTAACATTTCTAAAATATGTAAAAAGTCTAAAAACTCAAGACATATGTTATATATTTTGTTGAGTTGTGTGCTTACGTTATCCCAGATCTTTCCAACAATGTTTGAACACAAAGAAATCCATAATTTATGCAAGGTAACAATGCATTTTCTGCTAGCTAGTTGCTAGTGAGGAAGGAAGTCAGTGCATGTGACTAAACATAATGTAATAAAACTCTCCATAATATTACCTCATCCATGAACATGACTTTTATCGTGTCAGATTTTTTTTTCAGCTATGGTGGTTGTTTCACAGTGAAGACACTAATTCTCCTGATCTCCTGCTTCTTCACATCGTCATCTCTACGTTGTTTTAATGTGAGAGACCCTTAGCGACAGAACCTACGTATCGTGCAGTTAAAGGATGAGTCTGTAGGATTCTTCCAATAAATCTACTTAAATCTTACTCACTGGACCTTTAAACCTTTTTCATATTATATTATTTCTGCTCTGCTATTTTAACTTAAATAAAGAATGCTACTAATAATTATAGTCTTTGAAGAAGGACACCCATCTTATCATGTCTGAGGGCATAAAGAAATATTTTTTATGAGATCTTTTATTTTATTAGAGAGTCTCAAACATCACAATAACACAATAATATCCTCTTCACCAAGACTTTTGAACTATTCATCCAACATTTTGAGCCTTTATACTGAAATGAAACATAACATGTAGGAAAACAAAACTGAAACCTAAACACGATGTACTGCTGAACATGCAGTTTCCACCAACCTGATGTACATTGAACATATGTATAGCGAGCTCCTCAAGAGGGCTGGGCCCCCTCTGGTGTGACTTATTTTTAACCCTCCCTTTGAAGAAGACAGTCCATACGATGTGAAGAAGAAAATGAGTGGACAGCAATAGCAGCATGTTATTATGAAGGCCCCAAAATGGAGTCAAAGCCCTGGTAACCCTGGAGTAAAGTACAGCCTTCAAGGCAACTGGGTGGCTTCTCCTGAAATAGCTTGAACGAGTGGAGGCAGCCAAGTTATCCATTACAGCCCTGTGACCGTGTGGAATAGGTTTTTCTGCCAGTTTTCCATCACCACCCATCCTTTTAGAGTGCTGGGTGCTCCGACTGGTGGGAAAACATGGTGCACTGTACACTAGGGAGGACCAGTGGAAAACTAGCCTAATGGAGACACTCTGCTGACCTCCCATGTACTGCACACATGTGGAGCCTCACAGTGAACACTAGAAAATAAAACATCTCCCATGTGCTTTGTATTGACTGTGACCCTGATCTGTCACAGAGTGTGCACAGATACAAGAAAATATAGGACACTGAGACTTTTTTTTTTTTTAAAAGGAAAAATCCACTACAACACAGAAAGCATTGTGCCTCTCCAATGTTTTTTGACAACATTTTACAACAACTATGGCCTCCATAAGTCAAATATCAGAGCATCAAGACTTTAAGTGGCAATCTAGAAGATTTCTGCTGGTGGTATTTTAACAGGAAATGTGGTTTAATACTACAGGTCAGAGATTTCTGGGGGCAGCAAGTAACACTATTGTTATTTTAGTAAAGATTTGGGCAGTAATTGCCCTTTTCCATCATTCTTTGAGCAAAAGTCAGATTTCGTGCTGCAATGACAGGCATCCTCGCTGTCCTTGTTACCTTCCTGAGAAGTTGCAGGTGTGCAGCCTGTCACCTGCAGCTCTTCGTCTAAGGCCGGAGATGTATTTGCTGTGTAACCATGTGTTTGCATTCGCGTATGCGTAGCGTTAATTTCTGAGGATGAGCACAGCCATCACTCCAGATGGACGCAGGATGTGCGAGGCAGCGACGAAGTGCAGGAATGCGTAGGGGTGCGTATGTGAACGTGTAGTTGAAAGCAAGTATATTTCCAGCAAAACAGCTCACTGTGGCTGCTCCTTCTTTCATGACTCCCTGCAATATTTCAAATTGATTCACAGTCAAAAAAATGCAGAAAGCGACAGGATTGTTGTATTGTAGACTCATTTTTGATAAACAATAGCACTAAATGCTAATCTTGCTGACAAACTCATTGCATTTCCTGTGATGTCTTCATAATAAAAGGGGTGTTTTTTCATTTAAATCTAAATAGTATAATAGTATAGTATAAATATTTAATGCTTTTGTTAGAGGGACATCATCATTATGTTACCTCATTCAGTGATAGATAGTGATTTAACTGTTTTTTATTTAAATTAAAATCTTAGAGACTGCAACTTTAAAATGACTGTCTTCACCAACAAAAAGACAACACTGTCATTTTTCTGCTGAGGATAGTCCTTTTAAAGTGGCAGTCTCTAAGATTTTAATTTTAGCTGTCCATCATTTTTTCAAATGCTTAAGCCTATCCTAAAATACATTTACGTTTTCCAAACAAGTGACGTCATTTTGCTGTGCAAATAATAACTGCTGAGTTTGTACTAAGCGCCTGATTTTCTTGTAGTAGCATAACCGAGTAAATGTGAAAGTACATTCTTGACCTTTGAAATTTGACAGTTATTTAATTTACTGTAGCTTTCGACCTTACCGTGCAGACTGCTTGTCAGTGTTGGCTTAAAATGCTTCATCACACTTGTCTTTTAAGCCAGCATCGACAAGAAATCCTTACAGTGCTGTGGCTGAAATGAAAACAACTACTGAATTTGCGTGCGCGCACAACAAAGGTGTAAAGGTGGACATCCTCTATAACCTCCAAAGCTGAAGTAGGCCTCTGAGAAATAGGTCACGTTACTTTTGTACCATTACTTTCCTCCCTCTTAATAGAGATCCAGAATATGGGGGAACAGCAACAGCAGTATTAGGAGAGGGTTAACAAGGGTTTTAGATTTGAGTAAACCAAAAGTAAAGATAAATGAGTAAAGATACAGTAGAAAATCATCCGTGTGATCAGTATATATTCATAATGTGACTATGTGTGTTTACTCCACACTGGTTTTATAATCATGGAATAGAGCTAAGATGAATAAAGCTAATCCAGCCAATAACAACCAATCCATTTTCATCTGATATAATTGAAAGCCCATAAAGGCTAAGAAGTAGGTGGAACTGTCTTGTCAAACTTAACCAAGTTTTTTGTACCACAATCTTTCCCTAACCGTCACCAAGTAGTTTTAGTCGCTTAAAATAAAGATTTAATACTAGGCTTAAGAGCAGTGTTACCCCACCTTCTCTGGTTGAAAGTGTACTTTGTTGTAACACCCATCAGTGATGTCTGACACACTTTGGGATACACTTTTACATTTCTGTAGCAAGGTGAGAAGTTAAACCATTGAAGGTCCGGTTTTTTTTGGCATTAATGGGGAAAAAAAAATCATAGTAACTTTTCAGCATTATGTAATTCAAGTGGTCTGAGAGAAAACAAGACATCTGCACCTCCCCTGGGTTCTGTTTTCAGGCTGTAGAATATCTAGCTCATTAAGGGAGACTCTGGCCAATCATAGGTATTTTCAGAAACAGGGCCTTTCCAGGCGTTGCTCTACAAATGCAGATACACATGCACGTCCTTTCAGATCGTCAGTCTAATTCAGTAGTGGAAAACCCTGCAGAAAATCCTGCATGTGATTAATTTCGATGCAATGGTTTTTTATCAACAAATTGTACACTGGGGAATAAGTTTTGAGGGGGCACAGTGTGTATGTGGTGTCGTAGGCCCCTCTGCTTCCACTGATTCTAAAGGGCTGGAGGGTCACCTTTTAAGCAGACGAGTTGCAACGATAAGATCTGGGTCTTGATGAGACTCGCTGCGTGGAGTGCAGGCCCACTGAGGCACAAGGTTTTGCAGGGCAACCGCCTCCTTCTGCTTCTGCTCGAACTTGTGGGTTTGGTGGGAGGGGCTTAATACAATGATACAAGGCAGCGGAGAGAGAGAGGTGGATGTGGCTGTGTTTGCATGTAAGGCTGTCTCTGGGTGACACTGTCACCACCGTCTGTCTTGCTGATGTTTATCTTAACTCCAGACTTCTTCAAATTCACAAGTTCAAACTGAGCTGTTCAGTATTAGAGATGCAAAAATGTGCATTATGCTTTATTAAATGCTTTTCCCACACTTATGATGTAAACGCTTTGTTGCACCAGCAATAGAGTGCCTACATAACTGTCCTTGACATATAGGATCACAGAACTAACCACAAAGCTGCAACATAATCCCACTGGTAACATAAGGGACATGGCATTGTAATTGGCTTATATTGTTTGTCTGCTCTTGTTGATCTTATTTGTGATCTTGGTCAGAATTAATATACCTTATGACCCCTTTAACTTACTTTAAGTCTGTCAGACCTTGTGTTCTGTAGCCATCCATCAGTTGCATAACAGAGGCTGAACCTGCTATGGGTGAGACAGAGGGCAATCTGCTATAAGCCTTTCTCCAGTGTAATAATATTTTCCAAAAATTGATTCTGTGGAAACTGATACTTTCAGCAGCTCTCTTGTATCCAGCCATACTCTATTTCTATCCCACCTTTTGTCCCAGAGCCAGGTTTGTCTCCAAGTGAACATGCCATTCTGTACATATCCCATTGACATTTATTGTGATGCATTTCAGGGCTGATAGCGGTATCCTCAAATCCATTAATGGAGCTGTTAAATGGACTGGAAGGCTTTTAGACATGAAAGAATGAAAAAGATCATTGCTGTTGTGCTCTCTCAAGTCAACAACAAACATTGTACACGCTCATCTTTAACATTGTTTGTCTTCTAATCATTCAACTCTGGCACCCATCAATCCATCCATTACTTTATTTGATTTTAGCTTAGCTTAGCTCAGTTTAGCTGAGTAGTTAAATTTAGTTTTATTTGTTGTTTTCTTTTGTTGACAAAACAATCTAACCACAAGGTTTTTAGTAGCTGGAGCCTTTAATCATATTGCATGATCTTTCAGCAGGTGGAATTTGCACAGCTTTCATGAACTTTTAAGCTACCACTAACAAGAAGTCCTTAAAGTGATCAGAAAAAAATGTGTTTTCCTGCAAATTCCACGATAATAGCAGCTCCATCTGTACAGAAATGTGGCAAGATATGCCAGAAAGCTCCAGAACGGCTGCTAAATGGACCGTGTTGGTGCAGTGGTGAGACTGTTTTGACTACAGTTTCCAAGGTCAAGAATGGACTTTCAGTCTCATAAGTGAAGTTTAATTTAGTTCAGTTACTTTCGCATTCATACTGCTTGAAACTTTTATAATGAGCAGGCAAATCCTTCTGCTGCAACATGATGTCTGTTCATGAAAACCGCTGTGACCACAGCAGCTTCTTGTTGAGGACAAAATCAGAAGACCAAAGCAGTGTGGTGGAGAGACTTTGGAGGGCCCAGAATAAGAGTCTGACTGAGCGTCCAAACAGAAAACTGTCATTGTAGCTCTGGTGAACGTCCAGGGAAAGAAAAATATAACAGAGAGCGTTAACTCTCACACAACCACATACAGAATAGTTGGCTACTGTAAACTCAGAAAAAAAAACCCTTTCAGTCTAAAATGGACAGTTCAGCCTGTGGAGTCAGCCTTGCTAATCCCAAGGATAAGGAAGAGGGGAAAAAATAATCGATAGTTCATCTCCATCCATTTCTCATCATGGTGATTTGGCACTTTTAGATTATTGCACCAACAAAGATGGAATCATGATTAGTTTTCATCAGAGTTTAGTAAAATTAGGTTTAAAATGAATAAATCCAGATTTGAATTTAAGCATAGCTCTGTATATAATCTCTGATTATGTTTTTAATGAATCAAAGTTTATTTTATGTAAACCAAACTTAAATAAAGTTTAATCAGTATGGGGATGTTTACCTAAAATTAATGAATTTTAAAAAATGAACGTTGCTGGGACCTGGTAAATATAAAAGAGGGCAGGAAAAACATTAACTTTGGGTTGCTCTGTGTTCCTTCACAAAAAGTTATATTGTTTGTTTGCTAGTTAGCTAAAACTTTAAGAAAACATATTGTTTGCTAGCTGGCTAAAACATTAACAAAGCATGGCATTGATTCCTAGCTAGCTAAAAAGTTAACCAAACATGACATTGTTTGCTAGCTGGCTAAACAGTTAGTTAGCCTAGTTAACCTACTCATGATGGCTTGGCACAATGTCCCAATAATACGAAGTTTAAAAATGGACAACAGCATAGTATGGAAAGAGAAACTGCCTAGGAGACTGTTTTAATGGATCAACTAGAATGAAAGAAAACACACATTATTAAATCCAGTTGGTAGTGTAGAGACTCTAAACTGAAGTTTAAAGAGCATCTTAAATTTAATCTTTCTTAATTTTAGTTTTAAAGTTTGGTGCGCCATAAATGAATCCTTGTTGGTGCAACCCAGCCTTAGTGCAACCAAGTAGCACTTGTTTACTTTTGTGCTTTTCTATCTTGTGCAAGTTATAATAGTATGCTTCTGTTTTCCAAACGGAAAAGTTTTTGTCAGTTTCCAACCTGTTGTTTTCTCTCCTGGCAGCTAAAAAGCCTCAGCCCAGAGGAGCGGTGTCTGTGGATGGACAGTGCAGGCACCCATGGCATCACAGGAGCTTGTGGATGCGAGAGACTCTGCTACTGATAATATGAATCCAGGAATGGAGGGTGGGGCGCTGCCTAACGGCGGTAAAACATGTCCTGTCCACACCCCAGGTGGAGAAGACACGAAGAGGGGCTTTCGGAAAGGCATCGTGAGGCATAATGACTATGTGAAGATCTCTGTGCCAGACTCCAAGGTCAATCGTCTGCCCATGGAGTGGTGGAAGACTGCAATCGCCTTTTTTTATGCTGGCTTTAACTTGGTCCTGACCACAGTTGTCATCACTGTTGTCCACGAGAGGGTCCCACCCAAAGAGAGCAGCCCACCTCTTCCTGATAAGTTTTTTGACTATATTGACAGGGTCAACTGGGCATTTACAGTGACAGAGATCAACGGCATGGTGCTGCTGGCCATTTGGTTGATACAGTTATTCTTCTTCAGATACAAGTAAGATTGTTTCTTTTCTTTTTTTTTTTTTTTAGAATTTATTTCGGGCCTGTAAATAGAAATTAGTTCATTTTGTACGAATCTACAAATTCATATAAATTGATGTATTTATGGTAAAACAGTTGCAATCCTTTGTTTAGACTAAAATTATTATGCGTTTTATGAAAATTAAACAACTATTACACTTTTATAATTAAAACACACGGAGAGCTGTTAGCTATTTAACCATTTAGAGGCGCGTAGAGGCAAATTAATTTCCATGTTGAGCTGCCTACACTGCATGCATTTTCTACCCGAGAGAGCATTTTATTATGTTCTGCCCACTGGAAGGGTATAGAATATCTATTTCCAAACCTTTTTTCTTTCTGGGGACTTTTTAAAAATGGCAAACCATTGCAGCCAAATTCAGAATTGGCCTTTTCAGTAAATATTGCAGAGAGTTATTAATCCCAAACATTTTTACTTCCATTTCCACATCACCTTACATCATCTTGAATTGTGGTATTGAAAATATATACATGTTAAACACTTTATAAATGAGAAATAAACTCATTTAGGCCGAGTTAAGAGGCCATCTCATTATTTTTAATTTCCCATCATCAGAAAACATTAACAGGCCATTTTAGCTTCTTCATAAATTAGATTAGGCTCTTGTTTTTTTCTTGAAATCAGTAAAATAATATACACATTTCAAATAGTTTAAAAAAGGTGAAATGCAGATATAAATCCTTAAATGTGCAGAATTCCAAAATCTCCTTTGACCCATCTGTGCATCACAACCCAGTCTCCGGGAATGTCTGCCGGAGAGGGCACTTCCTCATGTCTTGTCCACTGGTAGGGCACACTAGAGGGCACTTTATCATGTTTATCGACCATAGGAGCATCCAAGAGGGCACTTCTACTGTGCTTTTTCAAATATGGGATGCCTCGGGGGCTATCGCCCACCCTGCCCCCCTCCCGAGTTCACCAGTGCAAGTGCATTACAATATTAGTTAACACAAGGATAAAACTCCTTGAGGAAATCTACAAATGGTTTTATGGAGAGATCTATCACATTTGAAAAACATATTATGCGCAATGTGCTGTAACTTGTCTATTCTCTGCATGTCTCTTTCAGTTACACAGGAATTGCATCATATTATAATCTATTAAGGCTAACACATGATGTAATGAAATTGTATTTCCGTCTTTTCTCAAGTGGAGTTTTCCCCTGTATTACTGTTTCACATAAGTAGATTAGAAAACATCTGACACCAAAACCAGACCCTCACTGTTGAGATGTTAATGTAGATATAACTGAAAACTGTTTCATTACATTAATCGTTTACAATGAAGTCTTCCACATTTGGCCTTTTGCCTGTGAGAATAAAGATATTGAAACAAAAATATAATAATGAAATGGATTTAGCAATGCAAGCCAAATAATACTGACAACAATGCTGCACCATATGAGATCCCTATCTGATATGGCAAAAATTGTAATTACACTGTAGTTACATTGTCAAGGGCTACTTAAGTGCATTTTTGTTGACTTAGATTTTTAAATATTATTTTGGGGGCTTTTTTGCCTTTATTTGGATAGGGACAGCTGAAGATATGACAGGAAGGGGGGTAGAGAGAGGGGGAATGACATGCAGCAAATGGGTCACAGGCGGGAATCAAACCAGCGACTACTGCAGAGGACCAACAGTCTCAGTACATGGGGTGAACACTCTACCAACTGAGCTGTGGGAGCACCCTTGATTTTGATTTTTGTAAAACAATCAATGACACTACTAATTACAAAAATTGCCATGTAATTTGTATTCAGTAGTGCTTATAAATTGTACTGCATATTCATGAGACGTTTTTGTATCACCTAATTGTGGCTCTAATGTTGTCCATTTGCAGGTCAATAGCAAGCCGGCGGTTCTTCTTCCTCATTGGTACCCTGTATTTGTACCGCTGTGTCACTATGTACATCACCACCCTGCCTGTACCTGGCATGCACATGACTTGTGCTCCTAAGGTGAGTGGCATGAAAACATCAGAGCGGTGCATCAGCTGTCGTTGCTCAGCCATGTACTCTCAAGCACCCTCTGGGACTCATTTTGCTCAACCACGCAAGAGAGGCAGCTATAAAAAAGCCATTTCAACTTTCTACAGCCTCAGGACACCAATGATATTGAGGTGCATCAGTGTTTGATCAAAAGCATGTGCTCCTGGCAGTTGTTTGCTGGGTTGCGTGGTGCAAAAGGATCAGAGGTCAGACAGTTTAATAGTTGTTCTGTTCCCAAGGTCTTGAAAAGTTCTGGACAGGGAGCTACTTGTAAGAAGTGAGTTATCCTCAGCGATTTGAGCAACAAGCGCTGGAGCACAAGATTTGATCATGTGTATTTGATGATGCTGCTAAACAATCTTTGTTTTACTTCCTTTTAATTCCTCTTGGTTTTTACCACACATTTCCCAGCCCTGTAATTTACCACTGCAAATTATGCTGCCTATAGTCGAAAAGATCAAAAGAAAATTAAAGGTCCAGTGTGTAAGCTTTAGGTGGATCTACGGGCAGCACATGTGCAACTACAGTAACCCAGAACAGATGGCCTTTTGCGTTTATCACAACTTTTCACAGTCACCGTAGTTTCTCCTACACTCTTGGAAGAGGAGGGTGAGGTGAGGGGTTTTCAGTAGGTTACAATCTACAACCTCACTGCTAGATGCTACTAGCATGCTGTGTCCGCCAAAGCATTTTTTCCTGAGGCCAGCTTATTTTAGGAATTGTTTTCCAATTTGAATGCCACATCTTCACACTCTGGAACAAGCCCCCACAGTGTGATGAGGCGCCATGTTTTTCTGGTCCCAGAGAGTTGAAAAATGTTCAGCTTTGGGTAACACGCTTTGCTTGTTGCTGTCCCTTTACACACAGCTGTCCAATCACAGTGGAGGAGTGCTGGGACAAAAAGGACACAAACTGTGACCTGCTCCTACTCCTTCAACTGGGTTCCCTCCAGTTTCAGCCCTTGAACCAAATGATGATACTCACTGAAAGGTTTCCTTGGCCATAAAATCTCTGACACGTTACACAGAATCATCTGGGAAGTTGTCCTTAGACACTGTTTGGAAAAGGGCAGGCACTTTCAGAAAAATTCTTCTTCACAAATTCACATATTGTATCTAATTTATCTAATCCACTCAAAAAAAACCCTGTAAAAATAAAGTGTAAAAATGACATGTTTTATAGGGATTATTAAATTCTTGCAGTCATGTCATGGCCATGAGGTTGTCAGGTAACCAGTGAGGACTCAGCAGCAAAATATTGAGCTATTTCTTTAACAGTATGAATAATGATTTGCTGCTTTTCTTTGATTTAAATCACGGTATATTTCATATCTTTGATTTTCTGACTGTTGGCCTGACAAAACAATTTGAAGATGTCATGTTGGGCTCTGGTAACTTGTGATGCATATTACTTTCTTCTTACATTTTGAAGTGATTGTAAATGGTTGAAAACCATACTCAGTAAATTAATTGATAATGAAAATAATTGTTTGCTGCAGCTCTAAAGTTACTGCTGATCCCTTGTTGATCTATTTCTCCCTCTTTATGTTTACTTCCTGTGCTCTCTCTCTCAGCTCCACGGAGACTCCCATGCAAAAATCCAGCGCATTCTTCGACTGGTCTCTGGTGGGGGTCTGTCCATTACAAGCTCCCATCTCCTGTGTGGAGACTTCCTCTATAGTGGACACACTGTGATGCTCACTCTCACCTACCTTTTCATTAAGGAGTGTGAGTACTCAAAGCAGCACTTGATGTTTGTTTGCTTGTATGTAATGGAATTTCACATGAATAATACATGAACACATGGGGTTTTCTAGGTACTGAAAGGACTCACATAAGTAGAGATGTGTGTCTCTGTTTCTAAGTATGCTGTGTAAAGCTGCATCTGGCTGGATATACACTCATTTTTCATTTTGTTAGTTATACCAAACCAAAGATAATAGTCATATTCAACAGCTCTGCAATAAATTGTGCCTTAAGAAGGTTGTAATTCTAATTTAAACTGTTTTAGAGAGGTGTTCATTCCACTTTATGGTCCTTTTGAAGGCTATAGATTCTTATGCTGTTGAATTATGTTGTGTTGTACTGAGATGTGTTTTCAATATTTTATTCACAGTATCAATACGTGCTACAAATTACAGCCTCCTAAATGACCTTAGAGTTAAAACAACACCTCTTGTAAAACGGTTTCACCACAGTTGGAACGTCATAACCTTGATAAAGGTTGGATTATTCTTTTGCAGGGCTTTTGTATTAGACTGCATTAATTTAAGCTGCACAGGAGTAAGTTTGCTTTTAACTTTGGTGGGGATACTCTATTTGTATTGTGGAGCAGCTAACATGCACACTTTCTAAAATGTTTACTTCATTCAATATGAATTCGCTAACTTGACTTAAATAGGATGTGTATCAGATGCATTTGTCTATTTTAATGGATATTTCACATTCAGTTGTATTAATATAAATCACATTATTGAAATCAATCATTTAATTTTCACATATGATAGATTTTCACGAGACATGTTACAAGAAAATAAATGTGCAAAGCATGTGCACTGCCACAACTCAAGTCTCCTGCAGCTAATAAAAAGATGCTTCATGGCAGAGTAGCAATGTCCCAACATAAACATTATCTTGAAAACATCTGAAAACCTTGAAGTCAGAGATCAGCCAAAAAACTGAAGCTCACCTGTTCGTGCTGCTGACACAATTTTACTGATAAAATGATGCATGACTGTCTCACACAAACATTTGGAGACACATGTCGACACACATGTCCATAATATAATGACCCATACAGTTTAACTGCTGATCCGCTCTTGAAAAAGCGGAGGGGTGGAGATGCTGGTTCATTAAATATTAAGACTACACATCACTAATGTCACAGATGATAAATGTTTAGAATGAACAGCTAATGTGTTTCTGACAATTTGGTTCTTCGTAGAAAAGGTACTTGATGTCCTAATTTACCTTCTGGGTGACTTTTTTGCCTAAAATTATAATAATGAAGTTGTATGCTACAATGACATGTCTGAGCAAAATACACAAATGAGAAAATACTTTATTCCAAACTTTTAAAATATCAACTGAATAATGTGAGAGCAGTGTGAGTGACGGCAAAAATAATACTGGACGATCTTTGTCTAACACTATCGCACTTTTGCTGTTGATGACTAGCCCAGGAATTCACCTTTAAATAGCAGCAAATCTAAAATAAAAAAGCATTTTCACATCTCACAGAAAAAAAAAACTTACAAAAAATATTTAAAGCATGACAGATTCTTCTTAATCTACAACTTAAATATTTTAACTATAATGCTAACTGCTTCATTCATCACCACTCAGATTCTAATAATGTCAGCTGGCAGACTGCGTGTTGTACAGCACGTTGTCCGATCATTAGGTCAGATGACCCCCATGTCTTGCTCTTTCATCATGATAACCCACTTTTTGCAGAAAACAAAAGCTTGTCAACTCTACCAAGATCTTACTGGTAACACTGTGTGGAGATAAAATTACAAGATTCTTTGAGATTGTTAAAAAAAAAAAAAAAAAAAACTATTGGTGACAACAATTTAGCATTGGCAGCTGAGTGTATGCTGAGTATATGGTTCAGCTGCAGCAGAAAGAACAAAGAACATGAAAAAAAAAGTTTCTGTAGATGCAAAAATACATTTTGTGGATGATTACAAGCTGAGGTTAAGTTGTTAAGACTCTGCTTGTCTGTGTGTTGCAGAAAAATCCCTCTGTTCTGCACGTTGCACTGAAACTTTAACTTTTTCTGACAGTGGAAACCTGAAAGAACAGATCACTAACTGTCATAAATATTATTAACACTCTTGTCTCTCCTTCCCTCTCTCTCTGAAGACTCTCCGCGGTCGTTCTGGTGGTACCATCTGATGTGCTGGCTGCTCAGCGCCGTGGGCGTGGTGTGCATCTTGGTGGCACATGAGCACTACAGTGTGGATGTGGTCGTGGCCTATTTTATCACCTCCCGCCTGTTCTGGTGGTACCACACCATGGCCAACTTACAGGTCTGAACACAGAGCTGAACACTGGGTGGCTGTTTGTATGTGTGTGTGTGTGTGTGTGTGTGTGTGTGTGTGTGTGTGTGTGTGTGTGTGTGTGTGTGTGAGAGAGAGAGAGAGAGAGAGAGAGAGCTTTTAGAGCTGAAGGCTCCCCTCTCATTGAACCTTGGTACACATTAATCATCATGCATGGAGGTCATTAATGTCTGTGTGGTTATGCATGGCTGTATTTTGCTTACCTCAAGTGTATCAGTTAAAAGTTACAACAGTATAATTGATTACAGTGTGTGTTTAAAATAAATGGTCTATAGATTACATATAATTATAGATATACAGTAAGTATAGAGTATAAATGTGTGTCTCTGGATATCATTCCTTTAAACAGTCAGTCTATAGCTTTTTAATGTGGCAAATTACCCCCTCTGCTGGCCAAAGCTTATGAAGACATCTGACACTTTATCATTAAAGTCATACAGAAATTATGTTTGGTAGCTCTCAGAGAGTAGCAGCAATAGAGAACAAAATAAAGAAATGAGAGGACAACACATTAATTTAAAAAAAGATACACTGTAAATTCTAACTAGTTAAATTTACTTAAAAAATGGAAACTGATTACCTTGGAAAAAGTAAGGAGAAAAATTTAACTGTTTCAAGCTGTGCATTACTGCCACCCACTTACTATATTACTTACTTATTATATTATTAAGTAAGCAATGCACTAGGGTGAAACAGTGCAAACAGTGCAGTATAAAAGTATTGCACAACGATTAAGGAGTTTTTTTTAAAAAGTGCACATGTGACATGTGAGCTTAAATTAGATGGATGTGTATTACAAATGTTTATGTATTGAATATAAAGTGTTTGAGCATTAATCCTTACCTGACAAGGAAGGTACAGTGATCAAGAGGGTGGTAATAACATGAAGTGGTACAGAGCAATATTATTTTAGAAGTTACATTTAAATGTTCATCATATGCTCAACATGTTAAACAACAAAAATCACAACAGCGGTTGCTGGTTTCAATATCTAATCAGATTATTTTGTTAAATTAAAAGCATGGTAATATAATATCTAAGATTTGCATACCATGAAAGAAAGCATTTTCGTCCATTTAAACCCATTTAACTTTTCACAAATCATTTACTGTTTGGACAGGTTCACCACTTTTCAAGTCTGTCTTAAAACAGCTGTCAGATGTACATTCCTTCTGTTTATACTGCCTGTTCAGTGCAGAAATAGACTCTTAAGTTTATCCATCATTTAAATATTTGGGATACATCAGAATATAAGGCTTTGTATATAATATATTGCTCACTTACACTTCCTTGCATATTTAAAAAAAAATAAAACAACTATAAATTCAGTAGTCATTCAGCGCAAATATAAATTTATGAATGTGTAACTCGCTTTTGGTTTCAAAAGAATGAACCACGTTTCGATGGTTACGAGTGCGACCAATTTTTTCTTTATTATTATTTCTGGATTGTAGCTTAAATTGATAAGAACGTGACATAGGCATATATAAGAATTTTGCTGCCTGCCTGTGCCTGTTCAGTCACTTCCTAATGCACAGACTGTTGACTATGTTTATTGTCTATACTGTTCATACTTATTGTGTATTATATTGTATATTATATATACTGTTTATACTTGTATTATGTGTGATGAATAACTACTGCTCCTACTACTACTACTAATAATAATAATAACTTATAATAATACTACCAATTGAAGGTGGGAAGGAACTAAGTACAAATACTTATATACTTACAAAAATATCTGTAAACTTTCAAAACAGGCTTGTTACTTTTGTTTTAATGTATCTGAGCATCAAGACTGATCTCAACCTAAATGGACTGAACAATAACACATGAAAAAGGCATAGACACGACATAGAAGACTTCATCAGATGAAAGTGACCTACGAAAGACAGGAAAGACAGAAAGGAAGACCAGAGCACAGAGAAAAGTTAGCGCTCAGTTCGCTTTGCACAGAAACAGACTTGTATGATAGCTGATATTATTCTGAATGATGACTTATATTTTTTTTTTTGACAGACTCTGAAATGCTCACCCAACAACTACCTCACCAACACCTGGTGGAACCCACTGTTCAACTTCCTGGAGAGGAACGTCCAGACCTCGGTGCCGTGCTCTTACAGTTGGCCCATCACCTGGCCTCCCGCCTGCCTTAAGAACCCCTGCAAGAAGTACTCCATGGTGCAGAGCACACGAGAGGAGTGACCCACGCGACCCTGATGCCCCAGCAGTGTTGCCTGATCCATCCACTGACGTGATATTCTTTCATAAAGTCTCACTGGACAGGAACATATTGGTACCAAATGAATCACTAAGAAAGAAATATTTCTGTGTCTAGAAGAATAATCATATTGTCATATATGTGTTCTTTATCAATGTAATTTATTTATGAGATGAGGTCCTGCAAAGCTGTCATTGTTTTTGTAACTGATACTTGTGTCAGCTCCCAGTGAATTTCATCCATGAACGGACAGTTAGTTTCACCTGGCTGGAGGATTTGTTGCAGTATTTACAAGACATGTTTAGATTATTTTAGACCTGCTACCATGACTCTTTCATACTGTATGTGTTGACGGGGTTTACCTCAATATGATATCAATGTGCTCAAGTCACAAGGTGCCTTAGTGTGTTTAATGTCAGTAGATGTTCCAAAAACTGACCAGAATTACAAGTCTTGTATTTGTTTTGTTTTTTCTCTGTTTTTTTATTATTATTATTAATATCATATTCATTTTAGTAGCCTCGAGTGTGTATATCCTAGCCGTAGTCTCAACATTGTATTATTGTATTAAAATGTAACCATACTAAGGCTTCAGTGTTTTTTTTTTTTATTTAATTAAAGCAAGGACAAGGAACTTTAATAATGTGTTGATTTTCAAGGCCCCTGTGGACAAAAGCAGTAATGTTTCCACCATAATAATCAAAAAATATAACATCAAAAATAAAAATTATCCAAATAAAAATCTCTTCGTGCTTATTTTTTTAACTGGCTAACATACTTCTTACTGTAACTTGGTACCTGTTTTTTAGACTGGAGTTTCACAGGAAAACTGTGTTGCAGAATCTCCCAAACAATTTAAGTGAATGTGGTGGTGACCAAATTTTAAAGGTAAAAAAAAAAAACAACACCAACAGAGAAAAAAATATCAAGTGCTCCACACTGCTCGTCTGGTATAATCCAAGTCTCCTAAATGCCACATCTACATCATTTACTCTATGTTTTTAGCCTTTGTAGCCTTCACTATAGATCCTTAGCTTGGAGCAACGTTCACGTGCGCGTGCATACCCTCTGAACTTGGCGTGTGTGGTGTGACAATGTGCACGCGCAAGTGAGACTTGGATTATACCAGATGAGCAGTATGGAGGCTTTATATGTTTTTCCTTTTGTTGTTGTTGTTTTGTTTTTTTTTCATTTGAAAACTGGTCACCATTCACTTAAATTGTTTGGGAGATTCTGCAACACAGTTTTCTTGTGAAACTCCAGCAGTGTTTTGTGGACTAAATCTTCCGTTGGCATGAGGATGAGTAGATAATGCCTGAATTTTCATTTTTGGATGAACTGTGCCTTTAACAAGTCATTTAATTTGAAAAAAAAAAAGGTGAGCTACGGGCTTTAAAATATTTTTTGTCATTGTATATAATAAATATCATATTGTTTATTAAGTGCCCCCTGGTCTCCTGTCATTTGGCTCCCATACAAAACAAGTTGAATATTCTTAATCTAATTACTGCATAATTTTCCTACACACTGAATCACTCGGGTCTTAATTTAATTTAATTTAGCTAGGATCGTAGTTACATCAGAGCAGACAGCAAGCTCGTGTATCCTTTAAAACAAATTAAAGGGCGGTGTCCCGCTGTCACAGTGCACCAATCACAGCAGACCACAGCTCCGTCAGCCAATAGGGAGCCAGCAACGGTGCTACGTTGACTCGTGGCGTTTCACAGCAACACAGGAAGAGCGTGTCTGTTAAATACCCGTGAAACCGGCGCAAAGATGTACCAGGGTCGTGAAGCCGTATTATCAAAGATTTTATTTTACAGAAACAGTACGATAATTCACGCGCTTTATACTTATAAAATGTGATAGTAGTTTCAGCTGAAATAATTTATTTTTAATTTAACTTTTGACATCATGATGTGGCAGTCATGGCCGGACAGTCTGAGCACCTGGGTGCTCTCAAATGTAAACATCGTGGCTTTGACAGTCTTATTTATAGTTTATTATTTAGTTAGATTTTACCAGAAACGACGTGACCTCGCTAACATCCCGCCAGGTCCGAAGCCGTGGCCGGTTGTCGGTAACTTCGGCGGGTTCCTCATCCCGTCCTTCGTCCAGAGGAGGTTTGGACAGCGGTCAGACAGGAGCGACAGAAACGCCGTGGTGTTTCTGACCGAGCTGGCCGACGTGTACGGACACGTTTACAGCCTGTTTGTGGGGAGTCAGCTGATAGTGGTGCTTAATGGCTATGATGTGGTCAAGGATGCTCTGTCAAACCATCCCGAGGTGTTCTCAGACAGACCGGGTATTCCTGCTATCACCATCATGACGAAACGCAAAGGTAAGGTGCACCGAAGGGACATTTCAAGGATTTTCAACTTTATGACTGTGCTGAGTAAATGTTAGACATAAACAGTGAGTGCAATGATTAATCAGTTAATCAATTATTAATCCACCATTAAATTAACTGTTAACTGTTTTAGGTCAGTTTAATTAAAAAACACGTCCAAATATTATGTAACACTTTACAATAAGGGCTCAGTAACTGACATTAGTTAATGCTTAATAAGCAAGTTAACTCTGGCATTAATTCATACATTAGTTAATAGTTTATAAAGATGCTCTAAATATTACTTAAGATCATAATAAGTTGCAGCCAAGAGTTAATTCATGCAATAATAAGCATTATTGTATATTCTGTTAACAAATGTCTCTTGTTAACATTTCTTTAATGTTTACATGTTAATTAGGGTACTAGTGATGATTTGATACAAATGTTGAATAAGATGTATATTATGAAGTTAACAGTAAAGAAAAACATTTTTATAAATGTTTATTTAAGAGTAATAATTGTCCACGCACTGTCCATCCGCCAGCCTTGGACTATGTTTTGGTAAAGGTTGAGGTCAGTGGACACAAGCTGTAGTCTACATTTAAAAGTTTGCTTTTTCCTTTATTTTCATGTAATGTTCAGTAACTTAAAGCCTACCCAATAATTTATTCTGTACATTCAGTCAGAAATAATGCTGATTAAGCATTAACTTATTTAAAATTAATGGACCATTATTGTAAAGTATTACCAAATGCTCTAATTTCAATTTCTCAATTATGAATATTTTCTGTTGTTTTTTTAAGGATGTCACTTTGGGCTTTTGAAAAAAAATAATCATCATTTTTCATTATATTATGACATTTTATAGACAAAATACTATTGATTAATCAATCAAGCCCTAATCATATTGTGAGACTAGGCATTGTTATGTTATTGTTTTGTGACATTTTGTATATTGTTATATCATTATCTGGCATACATGTTGTGTTGTCCTTGTTTTAAAAGCTGTGTTACAGTAAAGTGGTATTATTTTCTGAACTCACCAGACTGTTCTAGCTGTTCTATTATGTGTCTTTTTTTACCAACTTAGTTATTATATCCACATTACTGAGGATTATTTATCAAAAATCTCATCTTGTTAAAGGGATAGTTCACCCAAAAATGAAAATTCAGTCATTATCTGCTCACCCTCATGCTGACTGAAGATCAGCTTTAGTTTTTTAGTCCACAAAACACTGCTGGAATTTGTTTTGAAAACAAAAACAGCAGATAAACATAAAATGTTTCCATACTTCTCTGGTGTCATCCAAATCTCCTAAATGCTGTTCACTTACATGTGCACACAACACACACCAGGTTGTGCACATGCATGTGAATGTTGCTCCAACCTAAGGATCTACAGTGAAGATTCAGGCTAAAAACATGGTGTCAGTAACAAATTTCAAGTCAACTTGGCATGTTGGGGACTTAAGAGACTTGGATTATGCCAGGTGAACAGTATGGAGGCATTTAATGTTTTTTTTTTGTTGTTGTTGTTGTTTTGTTTTGTTTTTGTTTGTTTTTTGTTTTATCAGTTTGAAAACTGATCACTCTCCACTTACATTGTTTGGGAGATTATGCAACGCTGTTTTTGTTCTTAAACCAGTGGTTTTCAAACTGTTAATGATTCATAAAATGTTGTTGAGAGTGGGCCATGAACTTTCTTCCACTTCTGAAGGGTGGCATGCCAGAAAAAGTCTTAGAGCCACTGTCTTACACTGAGCGGTGTTTTTTTTTTAGTATTAATCTGCTCTAATTTAAACCATAAATGGGGTGGACAAATTGTTAGCAATGCCTCTATGTAGAACCACAGGATACAGGCACATTTTCACAGGTGTATCTTCATACAAAACTAATTATTTACAATACAAGACTACACACCAATGGAGTCCTGAGTTGTTGTGACTACAGTGATCATAAAGTTGAACATCAACATCTCTGAAACAGCTTTCCATAAATAAGTGCACTTTATAAAAGTCACATAGGCAGTACTGAAAATCCAAGTACGAGTACTATTACTGTTACATCACTGAAATATTACTGGAGCAGCATTACAGCAGCATTTTAACTGTTGGAGTTGAAATGCTACTCAGAGTGTTAGTTACTTTTTAACTGTTTATGTTCAATGCATAATAAATAGCAGGCATCAGTCAAAAGGGGTTTTTGTTTCTCCAAATTTTTCATCTAAATTAAATCTGACTTCCTTGCTGCTAGTATAAATTATTATATAATTGATTTTAATTTTTGACAGCCATGCTTTGCAATGCATCATTTATTCTTTTGGGTACGTGTGTGTGTGTGTGTGTGCGTGTGTGTGTGTGTGTGTGTGAATTCTTAGATATAAGTAGGGGTGCCTCCAGGGGAAAAGGGAACCACTGGTATAATGCATACTTCTGTGTGAGTAAAATCACAGACTTGAAAGTACCAGTACTTTAAAATTACTTAGTTACAGGCATTTGAGTAGTTGCAATTGGTTACTTCCACCTCTGTATGTTGGTAAGATCTATTGCAAGACTGTTGAATTAACCTGCATTAGTTTTCAAGGTGTGTATAACAGAATGTACACATTTACTTTTGTCAGTGCAGCTGTAACATGGCAGGAACAATTCAAGTAACCTACTGACAAGTGCAACTGTTTATTTATTAGGGGTGTCACCATGTCAATATTAAACTGAAAGTCAATTGAAATGAGTTTTCAATTTCAATGATCAAAATCAAAGGTAACTCATTTTGAAAAAACTCGGTTCCCGCACACACTTATCACCTCTGTATTGATTTATAAAAGAGAAAAAAAGTGCTGACATTTTGGTCATAAACAACTTTCTCAGGTGATCTTGAGAAAGGCCCCTGTGACTGAAACATCTGTACTTTTTAAACAAATCAATGTAGACCTCAAGACCTCAAGACCGCTTGAGAAAGGTCCATGCAGAGATCACAAGTGTGTGCAGGAACTTCCTTTTTTTAAATTAGGCAATTCTCCTAGCATTTCTTCTTCTTGCAGTGTCCAGCGTGTGCCTGAAGAAAACAAAATGCCACTTCAAAGACAACACAGCGTAGCTTACTGGGTGTTATATCACATGATATCACATAAACCATCTTTTAAAGAAGAATTTTAAAATATAAATGACAGCTGCCAGGTGATGTCTACTGAATTGGCATATGGTGATGTCCATAGTGAAACATCACAATGGACGATTATATTTGTGAAATTTGTTTTATATACTGTATATTTTTATGTGTTTGATTTTAATTAGGCATTTTCCTCCAATAAATCAGGTGCAGGCTGCTATTATATTAAACCCATTCTTCATTTTGCACTCTCTGGCTGACAGTCCTCAAATTACATATTCATCAGTTCTAAGGCATTTTAAATCACAATGTTTCGATGGTAGAGGGACGACTGTCAGGCTTTGCAATGGATGTTGGCATTATCTATTGGCCCAAACCCTGTTGTCACGGCATAAAACCAATAATCTGTTGATCATTACAAATCAAGACTGTAGTCAAACAATGGCACAGCCCTTAGTGTCAAAAAATATTTGAATTGAATTGAGTTAAATTGAAAGTCAAATCATGTATTTGGTGATTTGTGACACGTGACAATTGCATAGAGATAAGAATGAAAACTAACTAAACTGACCCCCACCTAAATGCAGTGTTGACTTGAGCCATATACCATTCCCTTTCTGGTTTAATTGATCTTTAGGAATAGTCTTTGCACCTTATGGGCCAGTGTGGAGGAAGCAGCGCAAGTTCTGTCACACCACGCTCCGAAGCTTTGGCCTGGGGAAGTTGAGCTTGGAGCCTTGCATCGTGCAGGGCCTGGCCACCATCAAAACAGAGCTGCTGCGACTGAATGAGGAGTCTGGTGGCGCCGGTGTAGACCTGGCCCTGCTGATCAGCAACGCCGTGTCAAACGTTATCTGCTCGCTCATCCTGGGTCAGCGCTTCCATCACGAAGACCCCGAGTTCCGCACCATAGTGGGCCTGATGGTTCGCGGACTAGAGATCTGCGTGAACAGCCCTGCAGTCCTCATCAACGTGTTTCCACTGCTGTACTACCTGCCTTTCGGGGTCTTCAAGGAGTTACGGCAGGTGGAAGCAGACATCACTGCATTTCTGAAGAGGATTATTGCAAAGCACCGGGAAACATTAGATCCCGCCAACCCACGGGATCTCACAGACATGTACTTGATAGAGATGTTGGCCCAGCAAGCTGCTGGAGAAGAGGACAGCAGCTTCACAGAAGACTACCTCTTTTATATAATAGGAGATCTCTTCATCGCTGGAACTGACACCACCGCTAATTCAGTTTTGTGGATTCTGCTCTACATGGTCATACACCCTGATATCCAAGGTAAAAGTAGGAGCAGTTCATTTAGTCCATCCTTTACAGACTGCTTACATGCTCTTGTGAAACATAGAATGTTGTTTACACCTGGTATTAACATGTTTTTTGACAAGTAGACAGCTTTTTCCTTACTCTTTTGAGGGTTTGTAGGACAGGAGGTGTTGCACACTGTATGGATTGTAAAGCCCTCTAAGTCAAATTGTCATTTTGGGCTATACAAATACAATCTGACTTGATTTGAGTTGACTTTAAGTACAGGTGAACGCACCTTAGAAACATTGAAATCTAGATGCGCAGGCTACATTTGGAGGTGGTCATGGCCAAATGTGCCCACGTTTGGGGCTTTTCCATTGGCTGTTTTGGGCACGTTGAGTCAAACTGTGCCATGCTAATTTGCATTTCCATTACCAATTTTAATGCAATGAGCTGTGCCGAGTTGCGCAGAGATGAACCTTGTCCAGACCACGACCAAAGAATCCTGGACCTGCCTCTAAGTGGGTTGCAGTGATGTCTTGTCTACCATGGCCAGTCTGTGACAACCCACCTCCTTCCCCTCAAACAAGCATGTGTTGCAAGACTGAACCCCTAGCAGAGAGGCAGGCTTTTTTAAAAGACTACAAACACTGAGTGAGCGTGTACGGGTCGGCCAGTCTGGTCCCAGTGCTTAATGTGAACTAACATTCATGGTCCTGGAGAGTGAGTGACTGCACATACTCAGAAAAACTTGTGTTTTCTTCAGACATTGTGAAGAAACAAAACTTGCTAGCTAGTGTAGGCCAATATATTTATATGATATATGATTTTTTTCTGCGTCCACCTAAACTCCACCCACAGAAGAACATCATAAGATTTAAAGCTGTCTTCTTTTGATCAGTCAAACTAAGACACATGTTAATTCCAGGTATAAACAGTCTCTTAGTGTAGTTTGCTTGAGCAAAACTGACCTCCACAATCATACTAAAGTGGAGCTGTGGGACCATCACCTGTGGTATCTGATGCTTCCAATCAGAGGGTTAAATTTATTTGGAATTTCAATATACATTGTATAAAGAATTCAACAATATAAGCTAAAATTACAGTTACACAACATTGTAGTTGAGATACTGATGAGTGAGCTGAGTCTAAAATGTTTTTGGTCTTATATCAAACCACAGAACTTGTTTTCCAGATAAATAGAAAATTCTGTTGAAAAAAGGAAGTGGAAATCTGTTGTGGGAGCCCATGTCTCAAATACTTCCTACAACAAAATGTCTGGCTTGATTATTTATTTAACCACTTCTGCTGCTGCTTCATAACCACACTGATTAGCACATCAAATTTTACTACCGCTTTTAGTACTTTTAAAATTATTTTGACTGTTTTAAAGGTGTAATCTGCAACGTTTTCCTTAAAAAACAACAACAATCTCCTTCAGTCATCACTTTTGACTCTCTAGAAGTCTGTAGTAGTGACAGTATCTGCAGACACGCTGCCCTCTGCCTGCATTCCCTTATTTTTTCTCATTGTTTTGCTGTTTCACAAACCCAAAATGTTAGTATTTGTCATCCTGATGCATTTACAAATAACTAAATCCCACTGACTCCACCTTTAAGGTGTGTCCAAGATGACACTTAAATTTTGCTGCCCTGCATGTGGCGTTTCTTGTACTGTTCTGATTTCAGACAAGGTCCAGGCAGAGATTGATGAAGTGGTGGGCAAACATCGGGTCCCGTCTTTGACTGATAAGGGAAGTCTGCCTTTCACTGAAGCCACCATCATGGAAGTGCAGAGATTGACTGTAGTGGTTCCTCTGGCTATTCCTCACATGGCCTCTGAGACAACAGGTAAACTTAAACAACATCATGTTCTGTTAATGACCAACTAGCTGGATGTACAAGTCTCAGGCAATAATTGTATTTCAGTGACAATAAAGATCTACAGAGCTTGAGCCTTATCAGCTCAGCATGACAAAAATAATCTGAACACTGGATGATGAGGAGTGGCACCAGATTTGTAAGAACATTAAACCGATCAAATCAAGGGATGCAAGGGTCAGTTTTAATGGGAAGAGACAAACGCATCATAAACTGTGTCCTGACTAGTGTTATGACAGAGGCACACAGATTCTTCACAGAAAATGGAAGACTGAGGAGGTGGAATGGGCTATTGATGTTTTGATGACATGTTTTGTGTTTAGTAGCTTAATGTACGTATGTATGAATGTACTTTCCTTGTACTTCCTGGTTGTGTGATGATTTGTTTGTTGTTTTATCTTGTATTTAAACATCTGTATCCACTGCATATGATTAGGTGTATTTATGTTGATAACCATGCCAGGTTATTATAGTATCAACTAAAACTAAACTAAAAACTAAAACTAGTTGTGAAAAAAACATTTTAGCTAACTGAAATAAACATAAAAACTAGACTTACTAACTAAATAACTAATGTAATAACTAATTGAAAGGATACTGAGTTATTGCAAAACTAAAATAAAACCATACAGGAAGTGTCTTTAGTTTTAGTCTTTGTCCATTTGGTCAAATTTGTCAACACAACAAGCATGAGGAGGCATTGGTGCCTATGTTTGTTGAAAGTTGGATGTCTGAGCCTTCGCCAAGTATTTTTATTAGAACACCTGTTCTGAACTGCTTAAATATTGCCTCTGACAAATACCTCCCAGTATAATAGAAAAACTTACATTGAAACTAATAAAACTAAACTAAAACTAAACATTTTTAAACAGTAAAAGCTAAAATGAACCAAGCAAACACCTTCTGAAAACTAACTGGAATTAAACTGAATTGAAAACAAAAGTTAAAGATGAAATAAAAATGAAAACTAATTCAAAAATACAAAACTATTATATCTCTGCAACCAAGGCCAACTGTGTATGTAATGAAGACAAGCCGTGGGGTTAGGATGGGGGCTTTGTATGAACCCTATGTTTTGTGTCGTATGTTATTATGTATTTTGTTAAGAAACCAAAACAAAAATGTTAATCTGAAAAAAGTATATTTCACCAGCATCATTTTTCTTAACTTTTTCAGAGTTCAGAGGCTTCACTATTCCCAAAGGAACAGTTGTTTTGCCCAACCTTTGGTCTGTCCATAGAGATCCCACCGTGTGGGACGACCCCGACAGTTTTGACCCAACACGCTTCTTGGACAATGAGGGAAAGTTGCTCAGGAAAGAGTGCTTTATACCATTCGGGATTGGTATGCCATTCCTTTACTCATATGGGCTAAATAACTGAAGCATTGATCTATGAATACATTTTAATTGTCCGTGCTTGACCAGGCTCTAATGGTTTATCCTGTTTCCTCCAGGTCGCAGAGTGTGCATGGGAGAACAGCTGGCGAAGATGGAGCTGTTCCTGACGGTCACCACCTTACTGCAGGCCTTCAGATTCAGACTCCCAGAGGGAACGCCTCCTCCTCCCCTGAACGGACGATTTGGTCTGACTCTGGCACCCTGCCCATACACTGTGTGCGTGACTCTTCGAGGATGAAGCGAAGGACTTTGTTTGAACAAATTTTCTGTAAACCAGCTGCTCTGATGCAAAGTACCTTGCAAAAGGCAAAAAATGTTAGTAAAGGTGTCCTGGATAGACGTATACAAACCTGCTGAATATCTGTATTGGGGCTGAACAATGAATCTAATATTATCAAAATCACAATATGACTAAGTGCAATATCCAAATCACAGGAGATACAGTTGTGTTACAACATACTCTTAAAGTGAATTGTGGTGCTACGGAGATGCCCTGACTTTACTAATCAGATCCTCCAGATGTAAGGGAACATGATTTTTTGGTACAGACCCCCACAAAAAACACAACATCATCATCATTGTAAACTTTTTTCAGTGAAAATGATGTTTAAAAATTGCCTTTGCTGCTAAATCATGAATCATATCTGAATATTTGTTAAAATAATGGCATTATGTTTCCTTTTATTCGTTCAGCTCTAATCTGTTTATCATTTGACTGTTTAATGATGCAAACAGATGAGTTACAGAAATTTGCACACATATCTGTCTATACATTGTACATTATTGGGGCATTAGGAAAATAAAGATTTTATTTTTTTGCACAAGAATATTTTCCTTACATTCTATTATGGCAACTTTTCAATAAAAACAGATTATCTTAATGATGATTACTTAAATATATCATGATTTTTAAAAATTTCGGTGCAATTCTTCTTTTTTTTTTTTTTTGCTCTTTTCAGTGTTTTTGTTTTAAGTTGTTGACATTCTAGAATGAGATTTGGTGTAGCGCTGTGAATAATTTATGAGATAAGACAATCCTTTTGTCAGGAAAGTGGAAGAAATTGTTGGCTTAATGCTTGTATCTGTCAATGGTGCAGAATGAAGGAATGTTTTCACTACAAATCCAGTGTAAAATTGAAATGTTCTAGATGTTCTACAGCCACTGACATGTACAGCTTTAAATCTCATCATTTAAACCACTTTTTAAACTTAGGTGATAAAATTGAATACACAGCCAAAAGCATAGTGTTGTTTACATTGACATGGGCCACTTTTTATAACGAGTTTATTCAATAAGCACAAAGTACTGCAGAGTTACAATCAGGTTGAGGGAAGTGATTTATGATAGGAACAAAAACATGTATACATAGTCAGTAAAAAAAAAAAAAAAAAAAAAAAAAATCACTTTTCTGATTGTTAACATGCTTTATTGACTAAAGAGTATTAGAGCAAGGCATAAGTGAAAAAAATGAGAAGGAACTTTTTTTAAACTTTGCATTTTGAGAATAAAGTTGAACTATCAAAGATAAGGTAGGCCTTTAAGTATTAGTGTCAGAGAAAAAATATTTGTTTTAATTTAGCATTTTGAGAAAAAAGCTGAAATACCATTTCAATAAATAATAATCAAATAATAATAATAAGAGAAGAAGAAGAAGAAGAATACTTTTACTTACTTTACTTACTTATATAGCACTTTTAACTGCACAACTATATCTTGCATGAAGTATTTTTACTTACTACCTATCTATGTGAAAGGTCGTGGACGCGTCTTCTTTCCCACGTGACCGCCGACCTTCCTCCCACTTTTGCATGTGTGTTCCCCAGTGTGTCCCAGTCCTGACGTCCTGCAGCAAGTTCACACAACATGGCTTTCTTCACCCACCAAGTCTGCAGAGGATTCTCGTCCTCGGCTGCCAGGAATGTTGTTATTAAGAACATAACAATCATCGGAGGAGGGCAGATGGGTGCAGGAATCGCACAGGTAAGCGACGAAAGCTCTGGTCTCTCGTTTAGCTAAGTGGCTGGTCATGTCTAGAAGGGAACCGTGGATTTGCTAAATTCTCGCGAGGTTTGTACTCGTCGCTTCATTGATGTGCGCCCTATACAAATGTGTATTGTCTCCAACTACGTAAAAATTGTGTCTCATAATGTGACGACGTTGTGTTTAAAATATGAGTGGGTTTAGAGACAGACAACACTCCGTAAGGGTTAGGTAAAAATCATGTTATGGGTTTAAATAATCACTCTCGCGAGATCTTTCACGGGTCTGGTGTTCCCTTCTAAACGCGACCCAGGTTAGCTAGTGCTTAGCTTCATTATAGCTAGACATGCCATGTCACACCGTGTGCTCCAAACTGTAATAAACTTCTATTACCTTATTGTTTGCCCACGCATGAAAGTAAAAATGCCGCTGTTTGACGTATGTTTCATTCAGGTAACATTTTGTTAAATGTTCCATATCGTAAGTTAAACTCTTCCAAAATAAAAGCACATAGTTGCCTTTAAAGCTTTTTTTTTTAAAGTCTTTCGTCTCACAGAACAATCAACCATTGAGCTCACAAGGAAGCTGTGTTAAGAAATAGTTCAGTTGTCATTCATTAAACAGAGCTGTTTCCCTGTGGTGTAACATAACAAGACAAGTCACACAAGTCCGATGCACTGCAGGTTATTTCAGGAGATATAAAGGTGTGCCACAAGGTGTCGCTCTCCATATTTGATCTACAGTAAACTGCTCACCAGTGTCTGGGAAGACTCTGTAAAAACCTGCTGCCAGTTACTTCACACTAGGTTTGGTTAACTAAAGATACTTAGATAAAGAAATTAAACTACCTTTTCTATTCTACTACAATGTATATGTGATATGAAATTATGACAAAATAATACAAAACAGTCCATGACAGCATCAAATTCACACAGTTGGTTTTGTTGTAAGAAGTACCCACCTGTTCACTGGTCAGACATGAACCAAAAAAATAACACAGTGCACTGTGCAATGTACAGTGAATGTCAGCTTTGGTTTTGTATAGAGTGACCATCAGTCAGTAACATTACAACGGTAAAATAGAAATATATTTGCTTTTTTTGGTCCCAAATTGCTTGTAGTTAAGTAAACTATGAATGTAGTTGAACTACCAGCAACTAAGGCTGCACGATTCATTGCAGTATTATAGAAATCGCAATATGGTCAAGTGCAGTATCCAAATCACAGAACCAGAACCAAATCCCAATTTTGTGAAAAAGGAAAAATGTGTGAGAAAACAGCATTTTAATGTGGTGCTGTAGGTCTTGCATTGATACCCTGGCCTAAAAATCTGAAGGAAATCTTATCTTAAGAATCTTTAAGAAAATGTTCTTTTTGTTGCAGACCCCAACAAATATATCATCATGGTTTTAACGATTTTAAATTAATAAATTACTTTAATCTGGATACTTTAATTGGGGCGCAGCTCTGGTTATGTTTACTGTTTTAGGTGACAGACTTCCTGATGTTAAGACAGTGAAGATGGCTAACAGGGAAGCCATAGGACAAACAGTATGACTTCATTTGCTCCCACCTAAACATCACTGACACTGACAGCCGTGTTTCTCATCATCCTGAAATAATTTCTTTCTGAAAGGTTGCTGCATCAACCGGTCATTCAGTGACTCTGGTGGACACGAGTGACGACATCCTCAAAAAAGCTCTCAAAGGAATTGAAGGGAGCCTCAAAAGAGTGGTCAAGAAGAAGTTCGCTGATAAGCCTGAGGTGAGACACAAACGAAATTAAAAAGCAAAAACAGAGAGTGAAATGTATGTCTTTAATGGGAGCATTTGGTTTGTTTCAGGCAGGTGAAGAGTTCATCCAGAAAGTCCTGAGCAATGTGTCGACCTCTACAGATGCTGCATCTGTGGTTCAGGGCACAGATCTCGTGTTGGAGGCCATTGTGGAAAATCTAAAAATCAAGCAGGATCTCTTCAGTCAGCTTGACAAGGCAGCACCAGCGTAAGCACCATCCTATTTTTGTTTATTGATAATAGTTTTTCATGGTGCTCTGTGTGTGGTCTTATCTAAAACATGTTGTTTTGTATTTCACTCACCAGTATTTTTTTTTTTAACTGAATGAATTCCATTTTATTTTCAACACATATCACATTTGGTGGGTTTTTCAACAATGGACAAAGGACAATGGGAAAAATGGAAATGGAAAGTGCATGTCTGCTTTTATTATGAACCGCTGTCCATATTATGAGTTACATCTGTTTTTCTGCATGTTTCATTTTAGACACACCATCTTTGCCAGCAACACGTCCTCCCTGCCCATCTCTGACATCGCCAGCTCCACCAACAGGCTGGACAGATTCGGTGGCCTTCACTTCTTCAACCCAGTCCCTATGATGAAGCTTGTAGAGGTAAAAATAAATCATTGTGTTTAATTTATTTGTTTGTCCATATACAGATACTACATATTCAGAAGTAATGCAACAGAGGTAATGTATGTAGGGCAGCTAGCTAAAGCTTATTTACAGCCCCCTTCCTTGGTCAGGCTTTTAAATTCAGGTTTAGACAATTTGGGAAAGGGACAAAACAGTTTTAGAATAAAAACAACAAAAGAGAGAAAAACAGACTGTCCATACATATGTAGGGATCTCCAGATTGATCATCTGATATTCAGTAAAAATATGTGCTTGGGCTTCCTGAAGTTTTTTTTTTATTTCTTGCATTTCAAGGCCTTTACATGAATGTGGAATGAATCCAAGACGTGCTTTCCCGACCTGTTGAAGCTCATGCTGCTCTTATTTCGAAAGTAGCAAATGTGTAGCAGAACATCTGTTTGAAAGCTCTTTCACAACTCCTGCAGTATAATCCAAGTCTTATACGACTGAGAGCAGCAACCACATGCGTGTGTGTAGTGTAGTCCCGCTCTCTCCTTCTTCAATGGCCAGAAGTCGTACATGTGGTTTCTCGGGCACCGTACAGTCACATAGCACGTACAGCCAAAGAGGAGATCCCACGACACAACATAGCAGTGAACCAGTAAAAATACACTCCTACATAGCTGCTGCACCAAAAAAAAAAAAAGAAAAAGATTTTGGCTGTGTATCTCCTGATATGGCTCATAGACTACTGGCGATTATTGTGGCAAAAAAAATGTGATTGCAGCGTCCCAGTGCATATGTGTTGTACACAACGGTGTATGCATTGACATATAGGTGTGTAAATATGTGCGTGTTAGTTTAAGTATACATAGCTGTACACGTATGTTACCAAAAGATCCATTCAAAACCCATTCAAGGTTCCCATGTTTGTTGTTATATAAGATATCAGTATGTATGTTCTAGGGCTGAAAAAACAGTTTGTGTGAATCTATACTGTAGGTTATTGTTTTGCTTTTTTCTTGTTCAGCATTATGAGGAGGGAAATACTGAGAATTGAAATGTGCCCCAACAACATAATGTAATAAAGTGTCCCAGCCTGGTGTGATGTAGACCGTGACAGTGAGAGAACGCTGTGTAAGAACCGCAGTAGCTGAAGAATTCATGTGTCGCAGGTTATTGGAACCTCGGCAACGAGCCAAGAGACGTTTGATTCCCTCCTCAACTTCAGCAAAGCGCTTGGAAAAACACCAGTGTCCTGCAAGGTAAGATCTGCTGTCTGATGTCCAGTGGTGGAGTGTAACTAAGTACTTTTACTCAAATACTTTACTTTGCTTGAGTATTTCCATTTTATGCAACTTTATACTTATACTTCACTATATCTCAGAGGTAAATACTGTACTTTTTACTCAACACACTCACAGCCTGAGTAACTGGTTACTTTTCAGATTACAATTTTTCTTAACCTTCCTGTTCAGTGAAAACCACGTATCTCCTGTATGGTGATTTTGAGTTTGATTTTTTTTTTTCTGATAAACTGAATGATTAAGTGTTTCTCTGTGGGTTGAGGAAAATCTTGTTTCTTAAACTTAATAATTTATTTAAAAAAAAACCCTTGGATCAGATTGTTTCTTCTGACACTATAAAAAGTTAACTTTTTAGAGATGTGTGGTTCTCACAGGACAGCAATGCTACAAACATACCACAGTCTTATAGAATATAATACATTGCTGTAGATTAAACTGTCCTGCAGTATTTAAAGTAGTTGAAATTTAGATAAACTTTAAACATCTACAGCAATAAAATGCAACATAAACATTAATGCACTAGTAATATTAATCCAAAGACATCATATTTAACAATAAAACACTGACAGGGATCATTTTACTGCACAATCAGTACTTTTACTTTTGATACTTTAAGTAAACTTTGCTGCTAATATTTACTTTAAGGTTTTGAATGCAGGATGTTTTCCTGTAGCTGAGCATCTTCACAGTGTGGTATTAGTAATTTTAATTAAGTAAAGGATCTGAATACTCTCTTAGTAGTCTTTTAAACATATATGTAACATCCCACTGAGCAGCTTCCAACGTCTTTTTATTCAGGACACACCAGGATTCATTGTAAACCGCCTGCTTGTTCCTTACATGATGGAGGCCCTCCGATTGCATGAGAGAGGTATGTAAACCTGCACGAGGACCAGTCCTGTCAATACAAGAGAACCGCAGGCTCTTAAAAACATTAAAAAGGCATTTATTATAATATTCTCAAAAATGGCCTTGAAGTCTTGAATTGCATTTGCAGTGGTCTTCAGGTTTTTGTTGGATTAAATAAATACGATAATGTCATAAATAACTTGTCGGATGTATCGATTGTTTTCTTTGTGTGTAACGTTACTGTTTACATCAGTATATTTCATTACACTTTTGACTGTTCAGTGTGTGTGAGCTCTGACATGAATCAGTCAGTTGTCAGGACAGAAAATGTTTCGCACTTTGCTGCTAAAAAGCTAATGTTAGCTTGTCACCCCAGAATGGACAAATGTTTTTCAAGTGCAGCAGAATCTAAAATTCGAGAGTGCTAAGCCTATTCTAAGTAATATGAATGTGAGGTTTTGTTTTGTTTTTTTAATTAAATTCAAGTATGTGGTAAATTTTTCTTTTGTAGGACTTAAAGTCCGTGCTTATTTTTCATCATAGTCTTTGTACTTTTGCAAGAGTGGCTGTGAAGTGGACAAATTTCAGCCTAAGTGATATTAAAAAGGTCTTCAAAAGTCTTAATTTTACTTGAGAACCCTGGGAGTACCCTGCAATGGTACAATTGTCATCGTTTGTTTATTGGGATCATTCATTGTGATAAAAAAGAAACTATGTTATGGATTTAAGTGGAAACACGAGACGGTAAAAGAATCTAAATTATTTTAGTGGCATTGAAAGGTGATCTGTGGGCCTTTTTTTGGTGCCACATTAATGTTTTTCTGTTTTCTTCCCCAGGTCATGGATCCAAAGAGGACATCGATATTGCCATGAAACTTGGTGCAGGTTATCCCATGGGACCCTTTGAGCTCGCAGACTACGTAGGACTGGACACGATGAAATTTATCATAGATGGTGAGTGAGACTGTGTGGAAAATACAAGAATGCAGATGACTTAAATGTAAGTGTGAGCTTGAAACCGCTTCAAGGAAGGGAAAACAATGAATGCCATAAAACATAAAACGCCGTTCCTCTTTGTTATTGCAGGATGGTGTGAAAAGGATCCCAGCAACGAACTCTTTGCCCCGAGTGAACTGCTGAACAAGTTGGTCTCTGAGGGCAAATGTGGCAAAAAGACAGGAGAAGGATTCTATAAGTACAAGTAATTTAACAGTGTGGGTATAACAGTAATAAATACAAGCCATGCAATAAGTATTGATATATGGAAATAGAAAAAGTGCCTTCTGCATCAAAGGTCGACTTTTGTCTGTCAGTCCATTTTCTTATGGACGTCCACTGAATCAATGACATCATGTGTGAAGAGATCAAACCCGATTAAATAGATTTTTGAAGTACTTGGTGCCTGTTGTTGTCGTAGGAGTGAAAGGTGCGACTGCTTTGCAGATAAACATCTCCGGGTGACAATCATACTTTATATTATACTCAAAACTTATTTACCTAATATTGCAGTTGCAACTTCTGTTACTCCTGTTAACGGGGGTATTTGGTAACTTTGATCTGAATTGTGACTAAGGATTGTGGTTGTTGCTCAGATTGTGTGTGAAACAAATGTAATTTGGGGTTTATAAAGACGGCTGACATAAATGCTCAGAAACACTTTGGGACTGAGAGTCTTCTATCACATCGTGTCTGTTAACCCAGCAGGAACACAAGGTGGTGCTGTTTTCCTAGAAATAAAGACATTCACAAGAGGCTTTATTCATATTCGTCTATAAATAGGATTTTCCTTTGATCTCAGCTCTTTCATCATAGATGTTGTGTTAACTTCAAAAATTCAATTGCGACCTGACGAGTTTTTAGAGAATTTACAGTCTCCTCACCTGGTTTTACGTGGAGAGACCTGTGAAAAGATGGATCTCACCCTTGAAATCAACTTACTTACCCAATTGAAATTATTACTACAACAATACTGTAAGAGTAGCCCCAAGCAGTGTGTGTGTGTGTGTGTGTGTTTTAAAGCTTTTTGAACTCGCCACTGATTTTTTTACCTGCTTGACACCACCAATACTTACATTATCATCTCCAATGATGACACAGACGGTTACATCGGGCACTTCCAGCTCTGATGGTCTTCTCCCACCACACAAGTGATCAAATGAGCCAATGGTGCCTTTTTATTTTTCTTACAAAATAAACAAAAACATGTTGAAACAGTTCAAATATGACCACTTGGGAAGCAAAATGCTATACCAAGATGACAGTGACCCGAAACATGATAATAAAAAAAGGAATTCATCAAGTAATACTAAAATAGAGCATTAAAATCAAAATGTTACAGAGATGCTTGCATGGAATAAACAACATGGCTAAAGACCACACTATTAGCTACCAGAGAGAAAAGACAAAGGTCCATTGCAATAAAAGAAAGACTGCCAAGTGCTGGGGTAAATATATATATCTGCTTCATTTGTCATGTTTTAGAACAATAAAATATAGGCCTCTGAGCTATCACTCTCGCCTTTGTCCTAATGTTGCCTGCAAAAATACCAAGAAAATTGACATATCCTGACAGTTTTAAAAAGTACACATACTGAGCATTATTTTACATCTGAGCAAGACTCGAGGTCACTATTTGTTACAAATAGTTATCAAAAGAAGCCTTTAAGTTTCAATTTTCTGCAAGACGCTTCAACAAGAAAAATGGCTTTCCTGTGTCCAAAGCTTATTTTCATATATACCACTATATAAAAAAAACAATATTTAAAAAAAAAAAAATCACTAAAATATACACCGAGAAATTGAAACGAGGATTCAAGATACAAAAAAGCATTCAAAATAAAACTCAGTCTAAAATGAAAAGCAAATCAAAGTGTTGATCCTTTTTTGCACCAACTGGTCAGCAACGAACTAAAAATGGCGTCTTTTGAGGACGTTTCTTAGACAAGATGAGATCCCTCCGTCTTCCTTAGTGCAGTCTAAAAAGAGGTGTTTGGTCGGTCGGGCGAAACCCCAAATGGTCTCAAAAATCCAAGGAGAGAAGAGAGAAGAGACGGGGGTGGGGGGGGGGGGGTGTCGAGAGGAGTGGATGTCGGCCTGATGAACTATACAAAGCAACCTAAGTGACAAATAAATTACAGCAACTTAGGAACGGGTGTTGGGAGTGTTCGGGCGGTGCGGTGGAGAAGTCTGTGCTGCTGTTTTTCAGTGCAGTGCCTTGGATTGTGGTAAAGCTGATTGTGAAAGGAAACGGACAAAAACACAGACGTCAAATTGATGTTTTTCGGTGAAGAGATCGTGGTTGCGTGTCGGTGCTCCTACGAGTCATGATTGTCTTGTTCAGTTCAGTGTCTCTACAGCAGGCGCCTTCAGGAAGGGAGTAGAGTCAAACAGTGAAGAAGAAGTGTTTCTGGTGGTGGTGGTGGTGCCGTGTGAGACTGTGTTGGAGGAAAGGGAGTAGGTGGTTTGGTGGGGTTGAGCGGGAATGGGGAGGTGGGGGGTCCTCTGAGAACTGGAGGCTTCAGTTTTGGAGATTTAAGGGTCTTCATGGAATCTAACAGGCCTCCATCTCTAGCAGAGGGCCCGTAGCTGCTGCCTTCGCTTTGCATGTGGAGAAGTTGCTACGTTTTCCTCCTGCAGAAGAAGAAAAGACAAAGACGAGAAGAAAAGACATCAATCAACGGTGCTATTAACCATTAAAAATTCTTTTGTGGACAGAGGCTGTTACTAAAAGGTTAACTTTGGTATTTCCGAAGCTGGACCGTGCTTTCTCATGTTTTTGTACCTACGTAAGTAATAGGGACAAAAATTTTGAAACTGGTCCAGTATTGAGGGGGAGGGCTGCAGCTGGTAGACTTGAAACTACACCACAATGCATTGGCTCCCATTGGTGGCAAAAGTCACAGGGGGTCCGGAAGGATTTGTCTGCTTAATTTACACATTAACTAAAATCACAAATTATACGAAAGGTCTGTATAGAATACTATTTAAAAAGGTATTTTTTTTTGTCCTCTCTCATAAATAGAAGGTTACTCAGTAGACCGCACTTGACCTCAATCTCTGTTAATGAATCATAATTATTTTTCTGGTAAGGATGAGTGTATGTGAGCCTACGCTGGTGGGTGGTTAAAAAAAAAATACATGTTAAGCTTTTACAGGGAAAAACAAATTCTAAGAATGGAAACAATTATAATCAATCATGTTCACTTTTATCAATAAAGCTTTGGAATAAATCATTCCAAGGAAAAAAGGTTGTGAAACACTGCTACAACATAATCCTAAAGGCAACAAAGTCCACTAAAAGTGCTTGTTTTTTTCCACTGACTGGCTCAGATTGTTGGTGGTGAAATTTTGGTACAGATAGATTTTTTTAAAGAGCAAGATACGTTTTGTTTAAACGGAAGCAGATGTTTTTTTGTTGTTGTTGCTTTTGACAAACTAACCAGACTCCATTAGCAAAATCTGTCATTTTAACATCATCCTCTTCATTCAAATTCGACAAACAAAATCAAACTTGGCTTGTCTTTCCACTGCTACAGCAATCAATAATTCTGATTGTTTGGTCAAAATAAACCCCTTTATTTGCTACATTTGATGTTAAATATAAATATTCCTCCCTGCTGCTTCTCTGATGTCCGTCCTCCTTCTTGCTCCTCTCCAAATATATTCACATCTGAAGTCATGAATTAAATGTACAAAATGTAAGTTCTGCCACTAGGGGCCTCTATCACATTAAAATAATAACAAAAGATGTAGGATGAGGACATTGTGAGGTAGCGTGGGATCATGGCAGTGGTTCTTCATCTTCAATTTTAAACTGCTCCCATAGCTGATGAAAATCTATCTGACATGACTCAGACAGGAATCATTTTTGTGGTCGAGGTAATATTCATGTTAGGTTTAGTCACACTCGCTCAAAGTTCCTTCCTCACTCGCTGACGTATCCAACATTTTCCATGTTTTCCCAAAAGTTACCAAACTAACAAGCATCAGTTACCAGGAAACCCACCGTTACCTTGAATAAATCATGTATTTCTCTATGCATGAGCACTGTCGAAAATAAATATTTAATATAAGCACACAACTCTTTGAGGGTTTATTTCCACCAAACTGGAGTTTGTGATCACTGAAACAACAAAAAGATGAACCAAGACATCTTGATGATGGTAAGATTTTGCAGTTGGGGTTTGGTTTGTTTGGCGAGAGCAATAAAACAGCTGCTTCTGATTAAATAAAACACATCTTACTCTTAATGTAGGGATTCTTTCCATAATGTTGTCAGACACTATAACAATATGAGCTCGTCAGTGGCAAAAACAGACACTTTTAGTTGGGGTATATTTGCTGTACACAGTGGCCCGGAAAATGTCGGAATACGCACAACACAATTTTTTCAAAGTCTAGTAAATGTCTTTAAATGTCTCATTTTGTTAGTCCCAAACCTGAAGATCCTCTGTTTAATATGATAATAAAAGGAAAGAATCTGAAAATCTCCATATTTCAGAGGCTGAGAGCAGCATTTTCTGCTGTTTTACATTACAAATTATGTAAACAAATGACCAAATATTAAAATATTTAATTCTTTTTTTTACCACCTTCCTGGTCAGGCAAGTGAGTTGTCAGATTTACTAGCCTGACATGGCATTTTACTTTGCCCGGGCGAGTGGGCAATCACCGTTGAGCCCTGCCAGGTACGAAAACCACACGAAAATATGGGAAAATAGGTGCCGAGATACCAAAGTTGCCATAAAAGTGCATCTGTATGGAAAAAGCCTTTTTTTTTTTACCCCTCACTGATGAGAAAAAAAGCAGCAAACATATCAGTAACACCAAAACACTGCTCACGTCCACGTCACATTTAACCAAAACCAGACATATCAAGATGACTCAGAATGACTCGAGAGTGTCTCATCATGCAAGCACGTCTCCCTGATTCAAGGAGGGACAAATAACCTGTCATTAAATCTTCATAAAGAATCATTATGTTTTTGTCCGTAGTGTTACAGCTGATTGAATGAAAGCCTTTACAGCAGCAGAGTTGAGCGGAGCGCTGAACTACAGAGAGGTTATAGGTCAGTGACAGGATGTGGGCCGGTCTCGCTTTGATCTAGTCTAACATGGGGGTTGCCGTGACCCAGCTGGCAGCATTGCGCTCTTCTTTGCCCTCCCCTGACTGACTCATTCCTCCTCTCGCTCTCTCAAGGCGAGCACCCAATTGTGTAGCTTCTGGTTGACATTTAGGCTGCCGCTGCAGGTGGGCGTTGGGAAAACAAGACGAGGAAACGCTCTCAGCACAGGAGGATCGCCACATTGACCCAGTTGGTTAAAACAAGCAGGAGTTCATGGAGCTACGTTGGTAACTGATGCCACGGTGTAAAAATGTTACCTGACTGCTCCATCTGCTTCACAGGACTCTCATGAAACTGGCCCTGTTCCCTGATGGGGAAATTGTTTGTCAGGCTGCGAAAGTGTTCTTTTCCCTCTCGTGATCGGGGCTTGAGCTAACATAACAGAGTTAGCTTCAGTTATTGACAAGCCAAGGAGAGTTATTTTAGACCCGAGCAGCATCAAATAGAATCTGTGATCAAAGTGGAGAGGCAGAGACAGAGGTGGATGGATGCCTCCTGCGACTAAAAAGATGGATGTTTTGTGAAGACGAAAAAAGGAAAAGAAACGGTATTAGTTTGCTTTTCCCTTGTGGCAAAGCCAAGAGTGTGTTTTTGTAGGAGAGGAGTCAGCTGAGCCCTGCTGCTCACTGCATCTTAACGCTCAAAAAGTCTTAACACACACACACACACACACACACACACACACACACACACACACACACACACCCTGCAGACGGCTTTACCACATGTGGATAAAAGGGAACAGGACAGAGGCCACCTTTCCCGAGGAGAGTTGACCCTGAGCTGCGCAGAGCAGAAACTGAAAGGAACAGAGCGCTCGGAGAGAAAGAGAGAGCCCCTGTCGCTTTTATTTACCTCCGCCGCCCTCACTCTTTTCATCCCAGGATCTCAAAGCGGCCCGCACGCCCGGCGCTGCACCCTGGTTTCCTGGGGAGCATTTTTCCTTCCCCCACCACAGACATGAAAAGCTCTGGCCTTCCTGCCTGGGGAAGAGGCCTGAGGGGCTGCGGGCGAGGAGAAGTGTGTGCATGTGTGTGCGTAAGTTTCAAAAAAAGGCTGGTGGTAACAGCAGGGGTGTGTATTTGCGTGGTGGTTGGTTGTAGGGGGCAGCAGGCCAGCTCCTCACAAGGTCCAGCCGACACAAACACTGGGATTCAGGAGCAACTTGACCCCTCCTCTCCTCCTCCTCCTCCCTCTACATTAGTGCTCAGGAATGCCGGCTGGACTTTTTTGCAGGAAATGAAACGCTCCTCTGTTCAGAGGGCTCGCGAAGGTTTAGTCTCCCCCCTTCTCCCCCAATTCCTTTCCCTCTACGGGACGGACGGAGGGGAGGGAGGAGGGGAAGGAGTCGGACAAGCTCTCGCCCGGCTTTTGAAGTGTGGGAGGTTAAGATAACTGGCACAGCCTCGCGTCTCAATCGCCGCTTTCACCTCCCAGGCCAAATCAAAGCGCCCGCAGCTGGGGCCCGCCTGCCTTATAGCCCCCTAACCCTCCAAACCCACCGACCCACCCGCCCACCTCCTCAGCTCCCCTCTCTCTCCCCCTGCGCACAGCTCTGGGGTTTCTTTTGGTGCCATTAAAAAGGAAAACACCGCCGACAAATTACTCTAAAAATAAGCCAAGTGGAGAGAGGTGTCTCCAGCGCAGGCTGAGGCGCAGACTTTACCATGGCAGAGAGGAGAGGGGAGATTAGGAGGAGGAACCAGAGGAGGGCTGAGAGAGATAGAGAGCAATGCAAGTCAAGAAAGATGTGTCATCTTAAAAGACGAATGCAGTTTATTGCAATTTGGGTCTTATTTTCATAGTTTTGGCCTTAATTTTTATCAGTTATGATGAAACTGTGGTCATCAGGTTGATTATTTCAATTATATTACATCACATCCTGGTCATACTGTTCACCTATTTAACAATCTATATGTCAAAAATATTCAACAATAAAAACAACTTCTAATTTTCTACACCTCATGTGGGACTGTCAGCTGGTTTTCCCATTTTGGACTCGATCGGTTCAGACAGCTGAGGAGTGGTTGGATCAGCCCTCGCCAAGGACACCATGTTTTTGTCTTCTTGGAGACCAATGTGTTCTATCAGCCAGACTTACAAAGGCACCGTTTGGGTTAGCTGTTGTAGGCTTCCTTAACGCAGCCAGGATTATTCTACGGAACTGGAAAAATACAAGTATACCTTGTTGTAAGGACTGGATCGAGCTCATGACAACTTCATAGGGTTGCTGCTGGCCAAAATGAAAGATTCTGTGATGAAATTTACTGAAATGTGGGAACAAAATATGACATACTCTTATGTAGGCTTGAGCCGACTAATATCCTGACATCCACCTGTCAATCCATCTCCAACTTTTCAGGGCATGGAGCTGAAACTTAAGACACAGACACGCCCACTTTTCAACATTCAAATCCAGATTCCTGTCAGCGTTATGTCCCACCTATCTGCCCTGCATCACTCAGAAATAAGTCGCAAATTCTTCGGAGGTGAAACTGAACACACTTGAACTTTATTCCAGTGCAATGAGAAATAATTAGTGTGTGTGTCTTTTAAATAATGGGGCACACGTGAGGGTTTTATTCAACCTGTCTGATAATCACACAGCACATACATTTTGCCCCACTGGACTTCTTTAGAGTAATCGT